>NC_089911.1:0-600000 GCF_040182565.1 Anser cygnoides
GCACTCACTGCACTTCATCCCCAGTGGTGCCAGTGCACTCTCTGTACTCACTGCACTGCATCCCCAGTGGTGCCACTGCACTCTCTGCACTCACTGCACTGCATCGCCAGTGGTGCCAGTGCACTCTCTGGAGTCACTGCACTGCATCCCCCTAGCAGTGGTGCCAGTGCAAATTCTCTTCTGGACTCACACCCCCCCCGGTGCAGGTGGTATACAATCCCAAGTGGTGCCAGTGGTAGTGTGCACTCTCTGGACTCACCTGAAACTGCATCTCCAGTGGTGCGAGTGCACTCTCTTGACTCACTGCACTGCATCCCCAGTGGTGCCAGTGCACTCTCTTCTCTGGACCTCTCACTGCAGTGCATCCCCAGTGGTGCCAGTGCATCATCACTTCCCCCCTGGACTCAGTGCACTGCATCCCCAGTGGTGCCAGTGCACCTCTGGACTCACTGCACTGCATCGCTAGTTAGGTGCCAGTGTACTCCCTGGACTCACTGCAGTGCATCCCCAGTGGTGCCAGTGCACTCTCTGGACTCCCACTGCACTGCATCCCCAGTGGTGCCAGTGCACTCTCTGACTCACTGCACTGCATCACCAGTGGGTGCCAGTGCACTCTCTGCACTCACTGCCCAGTGTGCATCAGCCAGTGGTGCCAGTGCACTCTCTTAGTAGTCACTGCAGTGCATCCCCAGTGGTGCCAGTGCACTCTCTGGACTCACTGTAGTGCATCCTCTCAGTGGTGCCAGTGCACTCTCGGCACTCACGGCACTGCATCCCCAAGGGTGCTGAAGTACACTCTCTGGACTCACTGCACTGCATCCTCTCAGTGGTGCCAGTGCACTCTATGGACTCACTGCAGTGCCTCCCCTGAGGTGCCAGTACACTCTCTGGACTCACTGCAGTGCAGTATCCCCAGTGGCGCTAGTAGCATTCTCTGGACTCACTGCAGTGCATCCCCAGTGGTGCCAGTGCACTCTCAGGGACTCACTGCACTGCATCCCCAGTGGTGCCAGTGCACTCTTCCTAGAGTCACTGCAGTGCATCCCCCAGTGGTGCCAGTGCACTCTCTGGACTCACTGCACTGCAGCGCCAGTGGTGCCAGTGCACTCCTCAGGACTCACTGCTCTGCATCCCCAGTGGTGCCAGTGCACTCTCTGACTCACTGCAGTGCATCCCCAGTGGTGCCAGTGCACTCTCTGGACTCACTGCACTGCATCGCTAGTAAGTGCCAGTGCACTCCCTGGACTCACTGCAATGCATCCCCAGTGGTGCCAGTGCACTCTCTGGGACTCACTCGCAGTGCATCCCCAGTGGTGCCAGTGCACTCTCTGGACTCACTGCACTGCATCCCCAGTGGTGCCAGTGCACTCTCTGCACTCACTGCAGTGCATCGCCAGTGGTGCCAGTGCACTCTCTAGAGTCACTGCAGTGCATCCCCAGTGGTGCCAGCGGTGCACTCTCTGGACTCACTGCAGTGCATCCCCCGTGGTGCCAGTGCACTCTCTGCACCTCACGGCACTGCATCCCCAAGGTGCCAGTACACTCTCTGGACCTGCACTGCACTGCATCCCCAGTGGTGCCAGTGCACTCTATGGACTCACTGCAGTGCCTCCCCTCTGAGGTGCCAGTACACTCTCTGGACTCACTGCAGTGCATCCCCAGTGGCGCCAGGTGCATTCTCTGGACTCACTGCAGTGGACCATCCCCAGTGCGGTGCCAGGTGCACTCCTCAGGACTCACTTCCTGCACCGCATCCCCAGTGGTGCCAGTGCACTCTCTTAGAGTCACTGCAGTGCATCCCCAGTGGTGCCAGGGCACTCTCTGGACTCACTGCGCTGCATCCCCAGTGGTGCCAGTGCACTCTCAGGACTCACTGCTCTGCATCCCCAGTGGTGCCACTGCACTCTCTGGACTCACTGGCACTGCATCCCCAGTGGTGCCAGTGCACTCTTCTGGACTCACTGCAGTGCATCCCCAGTGGTGCCAGTGCACTCTCTGCACTCCACTGACTGCATCCCCAGTGGTGCCAGTGCACTCACTGGACTCACTGTAGTGGCATCCCCAGTGGTGCCAGTGTGGCACTCTCTGCACTCACTGCAAGTGCATCCCCCAGTGGTGCCAGTGCACTCTCTGGACTCACTGCACCTGCATCCCCAGTGGTGCCAGTTGCACTCTCTGGACTCACTGCAGTGCATCCCAGTGGTGCCAGTGCACTCTCTGGACTCACTGCACTGCATCCCCAGGTGGCAGTGCCCAGTGAACTCTCTGGATTCACTGCACTGCCATCCCCAGTGGTGCCAGTGGGTACTCTCTGCAGACTCACTGCACTGCATCCCCAGTGTGCCAGTGCACTCTCTCTGGACTCACTGGACTGCACACATCCCCAGTGGCTGTGTTTGCCAGATGCCCACCCCACTCTCTGGACTCACTGCACTGCATCCCCAGTGGTGCCAGTGCACTCTCTGAACTCCACTGCAGTGCATTCCCAGTGGTGCCAGTGCACTCTCTGGACTCACTGCACTGCATTCCCAGTGGTGCCAGTGCAAAGACCTCCTCTGGACTCACCGGTGGGAAGTGCATCCCCAGTGGTGCCAGTGCACTCTCTGGACTCACTGCAACTGCATCCACAAGGTGCCAGTGCACTCTCCACCCACACTGCACTCCATCCCAGGTGGTGCAGCAGAGCACTTTCTCTGGACTCACTGCAGTGCATCTTACAACAGTGGTGGCAGTGCACCTCTCTGGACTCACTGCACTGCATTTCCCAGTGGTGCCCAGTGCACTCTCTGGACTCACTGGCAGAGTGCATCCCCAGTGGTGCCAGTGCACTCTCTGGACTCACTGCACTGCATCCCCAAAGGTGCCAGTGCACTCTCTGTGGGACTCACTTCCTGCAGTGCATCCCCAGTGGTGCCAGTGCACTCTTCTCCCTGCAAGACTCATCTTTCCACTGCATCCCCAAGGGGTGCCAGTGCACTCTCTGGACTCACTGCACTGCACTCCCCAGTGGTGCCAATGCACTCCTCCCTGGACTCACTGCACTGCATCCCCAGTGGTCGCCAGTGCACTCTCTGAACTCACTGCAGGTGCATTCCCAGTGGTGCCAGTGCACTCTCTGGACTCACTGCAGGAAGTGGCCATCCTCTCCGCCAGTGGTGCCCAGGGGGTGCACTCTCTGCCACTCACTGAACTGCATCCCCAAGGTGCCAGTACACTCCTCTGGACTCACTGCACTGCATCCCCAGTGGTGCCAGTGCACTCTATGGACTCATTGCAGTAGCACTCCCCTGAGGTGCCAGTACACTCTCTTGGACTCACTGCAGTGCATCCCCAGTGGTCTGGCCAGTACATTCTCCTTCGGATTCACTGCAGTGCATCCCCAGTGGTGCCAGTGCCACTCTCAGGACTCACTGCACTGTGCATCCCCAGTGGTGCCAGTGCGTACTCCTCTAGAGTCACTTGCAGTGCCATCCCCAGTGGTGCCAGGGCACTCTCTGGAAGCTCACTGCACTGCATCCCCAGTGGTGCACCAGTGCACTCTCTGGACTCACTGCACTCCATCCCCAGTGGTGGCAGTGCACTCTCTGAACCTCACTGCACTGCATTCCCAAGTGGTGCCAGTGCACTCTCCTGGACTCACTGCACTGCATTCCCAGTGGTGCCAGTGCTTTGCTCTCATCAGGACTCCACTGCAGTGCATCCCCAGTGGTGCCAGTGCACTCTCTGGACTCACTGCACTGCATCCCCAGTGGTGCCAGTGCACTCTCTGGAACTCACTTCTGCAGTGCATCCCCAGTGGTGGTAGGTGCACTCTCTGGACTCACTGCAGTGCATCCCCAGTGGTGGCAGTGTACTCTCTCTGGACTCACTGCTACTGCATCCCCTGTGGTGCCAGTAGCCTGCACTCTCTGAAGACTCACTGCACTGCATTCCCAGTGGTGCCAGTGCACTCACTGGGTTCACTGTACTGCATTCCCAGTGGTGCCAGTGCACCTTCTCTGCAGCCTCAAGGCACTGCATCCCCAGTGGTGCCAGTGTATGCATCTTTCCCCCCCCAGACTCACTACACTGCATCCCCAGTGGTGCCAGTGCACTCTCTGGACTCACTGCAGTGTATCCCCAGTGGTGCAAATGCACTCTCTGGACTCACTGCACTGCATCCCCAGTGTTCCCAGTGCACTCTCTGGACTCACTGCACTGCATCACCAGTGGTGCCAATGCACTCTCTGGACTCCACTGGCACTGCATCCCCAGTGGTGCCAGTGTACTCTCTGGACTCTACTGCAGTGCATCCCCAGTGGTGCTGAGTGCACTCTTGGACTCACTCGGCACTGCATCGCCAAGGGTGCCAGTGCACTCTCTAGACTCACTGCACTGCATCCCCATTGGTGCCAGTGCACTGTCTGCACTCACTGCAGTGCATCCCCCTGAGGTGCCAGTGCACTTTCTGGGCTCACTGCAGAATGCATCTCCAGTGGTACCAGTGCATTCTCTGGACTCACTGCAGTGCATCCCAGTGGTGCCAGTGCACTCATCCCCCTGGACTCACTGCACTGCACATCCCCCAGTGGTGCACCCAGTGCACTCTGTCCCTTCATGTGCGCTGCATCCCCAGTGGTGCCAGTGCACCTCTTCTGGACTCACTGCACTGCATCCCTAGTGGTGCCAGTGCACTCTCTGACTCACTGCACTGCATGCCCAGTGGTTGCCACTGCACTCTCTCCTGGACTCCTACCTGCAGTGCATCCCCAGTGGTGCCAGTGCACTCTCTCTGCACTCACTGCAGTGCATCCCCAGTGGTGCCACTGCACTCTCCTGCACTCACTGCACTGCATCCCAAGTGGTGCCAGTGCACTCTCTGGAGTCACTGCACTGCATCACCAGTGGTGCCAGTGCACCCTCTGACTCACTGCAGTGCATCCCCAGTGGTGCCAGTGCACTCTCCTGCAGACTCACTGCACTGCATCCACGAGAGGTGCCAGTGCACTCTCTTCCCAGGACTCACTGCACTGCATCCCCAGTGGTGCCAGTGCACTCTCTGGACTCACTGCACTGCATCTCCAGTGGTGCCAGTGCACTCTCTGGACTCCACTGCAGTCCATCCGCAGTGGTGCCAGTGCACTCTCTGGACTCTTTCTGCTGTACCTGCATCCCCAGTGGTGCCACTGCACTCTCTTGACTCACTGCACTGCATCCCCAGTGGTGCCAGTGCACTCTCTGGACTTTCACTGCAGTGCATCCCCAGTGGTGCCAGTGCATTCTGTGGAGCTCCACTGCACTGCATCCCCAGTGGTGCCACTGCACTCTCCCTGGACTCACTGCACTGCATCCCCAGTGGTGCCAGTGCACTCTCTGCACCTTCACTGCACTGCCCATCCCCAGTGGTGCCAGTGCACTCTCTGGACTCACTGCACTGCATCCCCAGTGGTGCCAGTGCACTCTGTCCCAGACTCACTGCACTGCATCCCCCAGTGGTGCCAGTGCACTCTCTGTGACTCCACTGCACGGTCTGCATCCCCAGTGGTGCCAGGTGCACTCTCTGCAGACTCACTGCCTTGCTGCATCCCCCAGTGGTGCCAGTGCACTCTCTCACCCACTCACTGCACTGCATCCCCAGTGGTGCTAGTGCACTGCCTCTTCTAGACTCACTGCAGTGCATCCCAAGAGGTGCCAGTTCACTCTCTGCAGACTCACTGCACTGCATCCCCAGTGGTGCCAGTGCACTCTCTGGAGTCACTGCAGTGCATCCCCAGTGGTGCCAGTGCACTCTCTGCTGGACTCACTGCAGTGCATCCCCAGTGGGTGCCGAGTGCACTCTCTGGACTCCACTGCACTGCATCACCAGTGGTGCCGAGGTGCACTCTCTGGAGGTCATACTGCAGTGCATGTCCCCAGTGGTGCCAGTGCACTCTCTGCAAGCTCACTGGAGTGCATCCCCAGTGGTGCCAGTGCACTCTCTGGACTCACTGCACTGCATCACCAGTGGTGCCAGTGCACTCGCTCTGGACTCACTGCACTGCATCCTCAAGGTGCCAGTGCACTCGCTGGAACTCACTGCACTGCATCCCCAGTGGTGCCAGTGCACTCCTCACGGACTCACTGCACTGCATCTCCAGTGTGGTGCCAGTGCACTCTCTGGACTCACTGCAGTGCATCCCCAGTGGTGCCAGTGCACTCTCTTCCCAGACTCCACTGTACTGCATCCCGAGTGTGGTGCCACTGCACTCTCCTGGACTCACTGCGAAGAGCCTGCATCCCAAACAGTGGTGCCAGTGCACTCCCTCTGGACTCACTGCAGTGTATCCCCAGTGGTGCCAGTGCATTCCTCTGGACTCACTGCAGAAAATTTACTGCATCCCCAGTGGTGCCAGTGCAGTCTCTGGACTCACTGCACTGTCAATCCCCAGTGGTGCCAGTGCATTCCTCTGGACTCACTGCACTGCATCCCCAGTGGTGCCAGTGCACTCTCTGGACTCACTGCACTGCATCCCCACTGGGTGCCAGTGCACTCATCTGCACTCTCACTGCACTGCATCCCCAGGTGGTGCCAGTGCACTCTTCTGGACTCACTGCACTGCATCAACAGTGGTGCCATGGGTGCACCTCTCTGGACTCACACTGCAGTGCCATCCCCAGTGGTGCCAGTGCACTCTCTGGACTCACCTGCACTGCATCCCCAGTGGTGCCAGTGCACTCTCTCTGCCTGGACTCACTGCACTGCATCCCCAGTGGTGCCCAGTGCACTCTCTGGACTCACTGTGCCCCACTGCATCCCGAGTGGTGCCACTGCACTCTCCTGCCAGACTCACTGCAGATGCATCCCCAGTGCGTGCCAGTGCACTCTCTTGGACCTCACTGCACCTTTGATATCCCCAGTGGTGCCAGTGCCCCATTCTCTGGACTCACTGCAGTGCATCCCCAGTGGTGCCAGTGCACTCTCCCTGGACTCACTGCACTGTATCCCCAGTGGTGCCAGTGCATTCTCTGGACTCACTGCACTGCATCCCCAGTGGTGCCAGTGCACTCTCTGGACTCACACTGCACTGCACATCCCCACTGGTGCCAGTGCACTCTCTCTGCACTCACTGCACTGCATCCCCAGTGGTGCCAGTGCACTTCTCCTCTGGACTCACTGCACCCTGCATCAACAGTGGTGCCAGTGCACTCTCTGGACTCACTGCAGTGCATCCCCAGTGGTGCCAGTGCACTCTCTGGACTCACTGCCACTGCATCCCCAGTGGTGCCAGTGCACTTTCTCTGGACTCACTGCACTGCATCCCCAGTGGTGCCAGTGCACTCTCTGAACTCACTGCACTGCATCCCCAGTGGTGCTAGTGCATCTCTCTATGACTCCCCACTGCAGTGCATCCCAAGAGGTGCCCAGTTCACTCTCTGGATTCACTGCACTGCATCCCCAGTGGTGCCAGTGCACTCTCCTGGAGTCACTGCAGTGCATCCCCCAGTGGTGCCAGTGCACTCTCCTGGACTCACTGGGTAGTGCATCCCCACAGTGGTGCCAGGTGCACTCTCTGGACTCACCTGGCAATGCATCCCCAAGTGGGTGCCAGTGCACTCTCTGGACTCACTGCACTGCATCCCCAGTGGTGCCAGTGCAATTCCTCTTGGACTCACTGCACTGCATCCAAATTGGTGCCAGTGCACTCTCTGGACTCACTGCACCTGCTGTATCCCCAGTGGTGCCAGTGCACTCTCTTTCTCCACTCACTGCACTGCATCCCCAGTGGTGCCAGTGCACTCTCTGCACTCACTGCACTGCATCCCCAGTGGTGCCAGCCTGCACTCTCTGCACTCACTGCACTGCATCGCCAGTGGTGCCCAGTGCCACACTCTCCTGGAGAATCACTGCACTGCATCCCCAGTGGTGCCAAGTGCACTCTCTGCAGACTCACACTGCAGTGCATCCCCAGTGGTGCCAGTGCACTCTGGGACTCACTGCACTGCATCACCCAAGGTGCCAGTGCACTCTCTGTGGACTCACTGTGGCAGTGCATCCCCCAGCGGTGCCAAAGTGCACTCTACCTGGACTCACTGAACTGCATCTCCAGTGGTGCGAGTGCACTCTCTGGACTCACTGCACTGCATCCCCAGTGGTGCCAGTGCAACACCCTCTCTGGACTCACTTGCAGTGCATCCCCAGTGGTGCCAGTGCATTCTCTGGACTCACTCTGCACTGCATCCCTGCAGTGGTGCGCAGTGCACTCTGTCATCATTGCGCTGCCATCCCCAGTGGTGCCAGTGCACTCTCTGGGGAGTCACTGCACTGCCACACATCCCTAGTGGTGGTACCAGTGCACTCTCTGGACTTCCACTGCATCTGCATGCCCAGTGGGTGCCACTGCACTCTCTGCGGACTCACTGCAGTGCATCCCCAGTGGTGCCAGTGCACTCCCACTGCACTCACTGCAGTGCATCCCCAGTGGTGCCACTGCACTCTCTGCACCACTCACTGCACTGCATCCCAAGTGGTGCCAGTGCACTCTCTGGAGTCACTGCACTGCATCACCAGTGGTGCAGCCAGTGCACTCCTCTCTCAGACTCACTGCAGTTGCATCCCCAGTGGGTGCCAGTGCACTCCCTCTCTGCCTGCCAGACTCCACTGCACTGCATCCTCAAGAGAAGACCTGCCAGTGCACTCGCTGGACTCACACTGCACTGCATCCCCAGTGGTGCCAGTGCACTCTCTGGGACAGCAGCCAGGAAGGACTCACTGCACTGCATCTCCAGTGGTGCCAGTGCCACTCTCTGGACTCACTGCACTCCATCCGCCCAGTGGTGCCAGTGCACTCTCTGGACTCACTCTGTACTGCATCCCCAGTGGTGCCACTGCACATCTCTTGACTCACTGCAGCGTTGCATCCCCAGTGGTGCCAGTGCACTCTCTAGACTCACTGCAGTGCATCCCCAGTGGTGCCAGTGCATTCTTGTGAGACTCACTGCACTGCATCCCCAGTGGTGCCACTGCACTCTCTGGACTCACTGCACTGCATCCCCAGTGGTGCCAGTGCACTCTCTCTGCACTCACTGCAAAAAAAATGCATCCCCCAGTGGTGCCAGTGCACTTCTCTGGACTCACTGCACTGCATCCCCAGTGGTGCCAGTGCACTCTCTGGACTCACTGCACTGCATCCCCAGTGATGGGTGCCAGTGCACTCTCTGGACTCACTGCAGTGCATCCCCAGTGGTGCCAGTGCACTCTCTGGACTCACTGCACTGCATCCCCAGTGGTGCCAGTGCACTCTCTGCCACTCACTGCACTGCATCCCCAGTGGTGCTAGTGCACTCTCTAGGACTCACTGCAGTGCATCCCAAGAGGTGCCCAGTTCACTCTCTGGACTCACTGCACCTGCATCCCCAGTGGTGCCAGTGCACTCTCTGGAGTCACTGCAGTGCATCCCCAGTGGTGCCAGTGCACTCTCTGGACTCACTGGCAGTGCATCCCCAGTGGTGCCAGTGCACTCTCTGGACTCACTGCACTGCATCACCAGTGGTGCCAGTGCACTCTCTGCGAGTCACTGCAGTGCATCCCCAGTGGTGCCAGTGCACTCTCCTGCACCTCACTGGAGTGCATCCCCAGTGGTGCCAGTGCACTCTCTGGACTCACTGCACTGCATCACCAGTGGTGCCAGTGCACTCTCTGGACTCACTGCACTGCATCCTCAAGGTGCCAGTGCACTGGCCTTGGACTTCCACTGCACTGCATCCCCAGTGGTGCCAGTGCACTCTCGGCACTGCGACCACGGCACTGCATCCCTGGAAGGGTGCCAGTACACTCTCTGGACTCACTGCACTGCATCCCCAGTGGTGCCAGTGCACTCTATGGACTCACTGCAGTGCCTCCCCTGGCAGGTGCCGTGGTACACTCTCTCTGGACTCACTGCAGTGCATCCCTCAGTGGCGCCAGTGCATTCTTCTGGACTCACTGCAGTGCATCCCCAGTGGTGCCAGTGCACTCTCAGGGACTCACTGCACTGCATCCCCAGTGGTGCCAGTGCACTCTCTAGAGTCACTGCAGTGCATCCCCAGTGGTGCCAGTGCACTCTCTGCTCCATTGTATGTGGACTCCACTGCACTGCAGCCCCAGTGGTGCCAGTGCACTCTCCAGGACTCACTGCTCTGCATCCCCAGTGGTGCCAAAGTGCACTCTCTGGACTCACTGGCAGTGCATCCCCAGTGGTGCCAGTGCACTCTCTGGACTCACTGCACTGCATCGCTAGTGGTGCCAGTGCACTCCCCTGGACTCCAGCCTGCAATGCATCCCCAGTGGTGCCAGTGCACTCTCTGGACTCACTGCGAGTGCATCCCCAGTGGTGCCAGTGCACTCTCTGGACTCACTGCACTGCATCCCCAGTGGTGCCAGTGCACTCTCTGCACTCACTGCAGTGCATCGCCAGTGGTGCCAGTGCACTCTTCTAGAGTCACTGCACTGCATCCCCAGTGGTGCCAGTGCACTCTCCTGGACTCACTGCAGTGCAGAGTCCCCCGTGGTGCCAGTGCACTCTCTGCACTCCACGGCACTGCATCCCCAAGGTGCCAGTACATTTGCTCTCTGGACCTCACTGCACACTGCATCCCCAGTGGTGCCAAGGTGCACCTCTGCGTGTGGACTCACTGCAGTGCCTCCCCTGAGGGTGCCAGTACACTCTCTGGACTCACTGCAGTGCATCCCCAGTGGCGCCAGTGCATTCTCTGGACTCACTGGGGCAGTGCATCCCCAGTGGTGCCAGTGCACTCTCCAGGACTCACTGCACCGGCATCCCCAGTGGTGCCAGTGCACTCTCTAGAGTCACTGCAGTGCATCCCCAGCTGGTGCCAGGGCACTCTCTCTCTGGACTCACTGCGCTGCATCCCCCAGTGGGTGCCAGTGCACTCTCAGGACTCACTGCTCTGCATCCCCAGTGGTGCCACTGCACTCTCTGACTCACTGCACTGCATCCCCAGTGGTGCCAGTGCACTCTCTGGACTCACTGCAGTGCATCCCCAGTGGTGCCAGTGCACTCTCAGGACTCACTGTACTGCATCCCCAGTGGTGCCAGTGCACTCTCTGGACTCACTGGACTGCATCCCCAGTGGTGCCAGTGCACTCACTGGACTCACTGTAGTGCATCCCCAGTGGTGCCAGTGTACTCTCTGCACTCACTGCAGTGCATCCCCAGTGGTGCCAGTGCACTCTCTGGACTCACTGCACTGCATCCCCAGTTGTGCCACTGCACTCTCTGGACTCACTGCACTGCAACACCAGTGGTGCCAGTGCACTCTCTGGATTCACTGCAGTGCATACCCAGTGGTGCCAGTGCACTCTGTGGACTCACTGTACCGCATCCCCAGTGGTGCCAGTGCACTCTCTGGACTCACTGCAGTGCATCCCCAGTGGTGCCAGTGCACTCTCTGCACTCACTGCACTGCATCCCCAGTGGTGCCAGTGAACTCTCTGGATTCACTGCACTGCATCCCCAGTGGTGCCAGTGCACTCTCTGGACTCACTGCACTGCATCCCCCAGGTGCCAGTGCACTCTCAGGACTCACTGGACTGCATCCCCAGTGGTGCCAATGCACTCTCTGGACTCACTGCACTGCATCCCCAGTGGTGCCAGTGCACTCTCTGAACTCACTGCAGTGCATTCCCAGTGGTGCCAGTGCACTCTCTGGACTCACTGCACTGCATTCCCAGTGGTGCCAGTGCACTCTCTGGACTCACTGCAGTGCATCCCCAGTGGTGCCAGTGCACTCTCTGGACTCACTGCACTGCATCCACAAGGTGCCAGTGCACTCTCTGGACTCACTGCACTGCATCCCCAGTGGTGCCAGTGCACTCTCTGGACTCACTGCAGTGCATCCCCAGTGGTGGCAGTGCACTCTCTGGACTCACTGCACTGCATTCCCAGTGGTGCCAGTGCACTCTCTGGACTCACTGCAGTGCATCCCCAGTGGTGCCAGTGCACTCTCTGGACTCACTGCACTGCATCCCCAAGGTGCCAGTGCACTCTCTGGACTCACTGCGGTGCATCCCCAGTGGTGCCAGTGCACTCTCTGGACTCACTGCACTGCATCCCCAAGGTGCCAGTGCACTCTCTGGACTCACTGCACTGCATCCCCAGTGGTGCCAATGCACTCTCTGGACTCACTGCACTGCATCCCCAGTGGTGCCAGTGCACTCTCTGAACTCACTGCAGTGCATTCCCAGTGGTGCCAGTGCACTCTCTGGACTCACTGCAGTGCATCCCCAGTGGTGCCAGTGCACTCTCTGCACTCACTGAACTGCATCCCCAAGGTGCCAGTACACTCTCTGGACTCACTGCACTGCATCAACAGTGGTGCCAGTGCACTCTATGGACTCATTGCAGTGCCTCCCCTGAGGTGCCAGTACACTCTCTGGACTCACTGCAGTGCATCCCCAGTGGTGCCAGTACATTCTCTGGATTCACTGCAGTGCATCCCCAGTGGTGCCAGTGCACTCTCAGGACTCACTGCACTGCATCCCCAGTGGTGCCAGTGCACTCTCTAGAGTCACTGCAGTGCATCCCCAGTGGTGCCAGGGCACTCTCTGGACTCACTGCACTGCATCCCCAGTGGTGCCAGTGCACTCTCTGGACTCACTGCACTCCATCCCCAGTGGTGCCAGTGCACTCTCTGAACTCACTGCACTGCATTCCCAGTGGTGCCAGTGCACTCTCTGGACTCACTGCACTGCATTCCCAGTGGTGCCAGTGCACTCTCTGGACTCACTGCAGTGCATCCCCAGTGGTGCCAGTGCACTCTCTGGACTCACTGCACTGCATCCCCAGTGGTGCCAGTGCACTCTCTGGACTCACTGCAGTGCATCCCCAGTGGTGGCAGTGCACTCTCTGGACTCACTGCAGTGCATCCCCAGTGGTGGCAGTGTACTCTCTGGACTCACTGTACTGCATCCCCTGTGGTGCCACTGCACTCTCTGGACTCACTGCACTGCATTCCCAGTGGTGCCAGTGCACTCACTGGGTTCACTGTACTGCATTCCCAGTGGTGCCAGTGCACTCTCTAGCCTCAAGGCACTGCATCCCCAGTGGTGCCAGTGTACTCTTTGGACTCACTACACTGCATCCCCAGTGGTGCCAGTGCACTCTCTGGACTCACTGCAGTGTATCCCCAGTGGTGCAAATGCACTCTCTGGACTCACTGCACTGCATCCCCAGTGTTCCCAGTGCACTCTCTGGACTCACTGCACTGCATCACCAGTGGTGCCAATGCACTCTCTGGACTCACTGCACTGCATCCCCAGTGGTGCCAGTGCACTCTCTGGACTCACTGCAGTGCATCCCCAGTGGTGCTAGTGCACTCTTGGACTCACTGCACTGCATCGCCAAGGTGCCAGTGCACTCTCTAGACTCACTGCACTGCATCCCCATTGGTGCCAGTGCACTGTCTGCACTCACTGCAGTGCATCCCCTGAGGTGCCAGTGCACTTTCTGGGCTCACTGCAGTGCATCTCCAGTGGTACCAGTGCATTCTCTGGACTCACTGCAGTGCATCCCCAGTGGTGCCAGTGCACTCTCTGGACTCACTGCACTGCATCCCCAGTGGTGCCAGTGCACTCTGTCGTCATTGCGCTGCATCCCCAGTGGTGCCAGTGCACCCTCTGGACTCACTGCACTGCATCCCTAGTGGTGCCAGTGCACTCTCTGGACTCACTGCACTGCATGCCCAGTGGTGCCACTGCACTCTCTGGACTCACTGCAGTGCATCCCCAGTGGTGCCAGTGCACTCTCTGCACTCACTGCAGTGCATCCCCAGTGGTGCCACTGCACTCTCTGCACTCACTGCACTGCATCCCAAGTGGTGCCAGTGCACTCTCTGGAGTCACTGCACTGCATCACCAGTGGTGCCAGTGCACTCTCTGGACTCACTGCAGTGCATCCCCAGTGGTGCCAGTGCACTCTCTGGACTCACTGCACTGCATCCACAAGGTGCCAGTGCACTCGCTGGACTCACTGCACTGCATCCCCAGTGGTGCCAGTGCACTCTCTGGACTCACTGCACTGCATCTCCAGTGGTGCCAGTGCACTCTCTGGACTCACTGCACTCCATCCGCAGTGGTGCCAGTGCACTCTCTGGACTCACTGTACTGCATCCCCAGTGGTGCCACTGCACTCTCTTGACTCACTGCACTGCATCCCCAGTGGTGCCAGTGCACTCTCTGGACTCACTGCAGTGCATCCCCAGTGGTGCCAGTGCATTCTGTGGACTCACTGCACTGCATCCCCAGTGGTGCCACTGCACTCTCTGGACTCACTGCACTGCATCCCCAGTGGTGCCAGTGCACTCTCTGCACTCACTGCACTGCATCCCCAGTGGTGCCAGTGCACTCTCTGGACTCACTGCACTGCATCCCCAGTGGTGCCAGTGCACTCTGTGGACTCACTGCACTGCATCCCCAGTGGTGCCAGTGCACTCTCTGGACTCACTGCAGTGCATCCCCAGTGGTGCCAGTGCACTCTCTGGACTCACTGCACTGCATCCCCAGTGGTGCCAGTGCACTCTCTGCACTCACTGCACTGCATCCCCAGTGGTGCTAGTGCACTCTCTAGACTCACTGCAGTGCATCCCAAGAGGTGCCAGTTCACTCTCTGGACTCACTGCACTGCATCCCCAGTGGTGCCAGTGCACTCTCTGGAGTCACTGCAGTGCATCCCCAGTGGTGCCAGTGCACTCTCTGGACTCACTGCAGTGCATCCCCAGTGGTGCCAGTGCACTCTCTGGACTCACTGCACTGCATCACCAGTGGTGCCAGTGCACTCTCTGGAGTCACTGCAGTGCATCCCCAGTGGTGCCAGTGCACTCTCTGCACTCACTGGAGTGCATCCCCAGTGGTGCCAGTGCACTCTCTGGACTCACTGCACTGCATCACCAGTGGTGCCAGTGCACTCTCTGGACTCACTGCACTGCATCCTCAAGGTGCCAGTGCACTCGCTGGACTCACTGCACTGCATCCCCAGTGGTGCCAGTGCACTCTCCGGACTCACTGCACTGCATCTCCAGTGGTGCCAGTGCACTCTCTGGACTCACTGCAGTGCATCCCCAGTGGTGCCAGTGCACTCTCTGGACTCACTGTACTGCATCCCCAGTGGTGCCACTGCACTCTCTGGACTCACTGCAGTGCATCCCCAGTGGTGCCAGTGCACTCTCTGGACTCACTGCAGTGTATCCCCAGTGGTGCCAGTGCATTCTCTGGACTCACTGCAGTGCATCCCCAGTGGTGCCAGTGCACTCTCTGGACTCACTGCACTGTATCCCCAGTGGTGCCAGTGCATTCTCTGGACTCACTGCACTGCATCCCCAGTGGTGCCAGTGCACTCTCTGGACTCACTGCACTGCATCCCCACTGGTGCCAGTGCACTCTCTGCACTCACTGCACTGCATCCCCAGTGGTGCCAGTGCACTCTCTGGACTCACTGCACTGCATCAACAGTGGTGCCAGTGCACTCTCTGGACTCACTGCAGTGCATCCCCAGTGGTGCCAGTGCACTCTCTGGACTCACTGCACTGCATCCCCAGTGGTGCCAGTGCACTCTCTGGACTCACTGCACTGCATCCCCAGTGGTGCCAGTGCACTCTCTGGACTCACTGTACTGCATCCCGAGTGGTGCCACTGCACTCTCTGGACTCACTGCAGTGCATCCCCAGTGGTGCCAGTGCACTCTCTGGACTCACTGCAGTGTATCCCCAGTGGTGCCAGTGCATTCTCTGGACTCACTGCAGTGCATCCCCAGTGGTGCCAGTGCACTCTCTGGACTCACTGCACTGTATCCCCAGTGGTGCCAGTGCATTCTCTGGACTCACTGCACTGCATCCCCAGTGGTGCCAGTGCACTCTCTGGACTCACTGCACTGCATCCCCACTGGTGCCAGTGCACTCTCTGCACTCACTGCACTGCATCCCCAGTGGTGCCAGTGCACTCTCTGGACTCACTGCACTGCATCAACAGTGGTGCCAGTGCACTCTCTGGACTCACTGCACTGCATCCCCAGTGGTGCCAGTGCACTCTCTGGACTCACTGCACTGCATCCCCAGTGGTGCCAGTGCACTCTCTGGACTCACTGCACTGCATCCCCAGTGGTGCTAGTGCACTCTCTAGACTCACTGCAGTGCATCCCAAGAGGTGCCAGTTCACTCTCTGGATTCACTGCACTGCATCCCCAGTGGTGCCAGTGCACTCTCTGGAGTCACTGCAGTGCATCCCCAGTGGTGCCAGTGCACTCTCTGGACTCACTGCAGTGCATCCCCAGTGGTGCCAGTGCACTCTCTGGACTCACTGCAATGCATCCCCAGTGGTGCCAGTGCACTCTCTGGACTCACTGCACTGCATCCCCAGTGGTGCCAGTGCACTCTCTGGACTCACTGCACTGCATCCAAATTGGTGCCAGTGCACTCTCTGGACTCACTGCACTGCATCCCCAGTGGTGCCAGTGCACTCTCTGCACTCACTGCACTGCATCCCCAGTGGTGCCAGTGCACTCTCTGCACTCACTGCACTGCATCCCCAGTGGTGCCACTGCACTCTCTGCACTCACTGCACTGCATCGCCAGTGGTGCCAGTGCACTCTCTGGAGTCACTGCACTGCATCCCCAGTGGTGCCAGTGCACTCTCTGGACTCACTGCAGTGCATCCCCAGTGGTGCCAGTGCACTCTCTGGACTCACTGCACTGCATCACCAAGGTGCCAGTGCACTCTCTGGACTCACTGCAGTGCATCCCCAGCGGTGCCAGTGCACTCTCTGGACTCACTGAACTGCATCTCCAGTGGTGCGAGTGCACTCTCTGGACTCACTGCACTGCATCCCCAGTGGTGCCAGTGCACTCTCTGGACTCACTGCACTGCATCCCCAGTGGTGCCAGTGCATTCTCTGGACTCACTGCACTGCATCCCCAGTGGTGCCAGTGCACTCTGTCGTCATTTCGCTGCATCCCCAGTGGTGCCAGTGCACTCTCTGGAGTCACTGCACTGCATCCCTAGTGGTGCCAGTGCACTCTCTGGACTCACTGCACTGCATGCCCAGTGGTGCCACTGCACTCTCTGGACTCACTGCAGTGCATCCCCAGTGGTGCCAGTGCACTCTCTGCACTCACTGCAGTGCATCCCCAGTGGTGCCACTGCACTCTCTGCACTCACTGCACTGCATCCCAAGTGGTGCCAGTGCACTCTCTGGAGTCACTGCACTGCATCACCAGTGGTGCCAGTGCACTCTCTGGACTCACTGCAGTGCATCCCCAGTGGTGCCAGTGCACTCTCTGGACTCACTGCACTGCATCCTCAAGGTGCCAGTGCACTCGCTGGACTCACTGCACTGCATCCCCAGTGGTGCCAGTGCACTCTCTGGACTCACTGCACTGCATCTCCAGTGGTGCCAGTGCACTCTCTGGACTCACTGCACTCCATCCGCAGTGGTGCCAGTGCACTCTCTGGACTCACTGTACTGCATCCCCAGTGGTGCCACTGCACTCTCTTGACTCACTGCAGTGCATCCCCAGTGGTGCCAGTGCACTCTCTGGACTCACTGCAGTGCATCCCCAGTGGTGCCAGTGCATTCTGTGGACTCACTGCACTGCATCCCCAGTGGTGCCACTGCACTCTCTGGACTCACTGGACTGCATCCCCAGTGGTGCCAGTGCACTCTCTGCACTCACTGCACTGCATCCCCAGTGGTGCCAGTGCACTCTCTGGACTCACTGCACTGCATCCCCAGTGGTGCCAGTGCACTCTCTGGACTCACTGCACTGCATCCCCAGTGGTGCCAGTGCACTCTCTGGACTCACTGCAGTGCATCCCCAGTGGTGCCAGTGCACTCTCTGGACTCACTGCACTGCATCCCCAGTGGTGCCAGTGCACTCTCTGCACTCACTGCACTGCATCCCCAGTGGTGCTAGTGCACTCTCTAGACTCACTGCAGTGCATCCCAAGAGGTGCCAGTTCACTCTCTGGACTCACTGCACTGCATCCCCAGTGGTGCCAGTGCACTCTCTGGAGTCACTGCAGTGCATCCCCAGTGGTGCCAGTGCACTCTCTGGACTCACTGCAGTGCATCCCCAGTGGTGCCAGTGCACTCTCTGGACTCACTGCACTGCATCACCAGTGGTGCCAGTGCACTCTCTGGAGTCACTGCAGTGCATCCCCAGTGGTGCCAGTGCACTCTCTGCACTCACTGGAGTGCATCCCCAGTGGTGCCAGTGCACTCTCTGGACTCACTGCACTGCATCACCAGTGGTGCCAGTGCACTCTCTGGACTCACTGCACTGCATCCTCAAGGTGCCAGTGCACTCGCTGGACTCACTGCACTGCATCCCCAGTGGTGCCAGTGCACTCTCCGGACTCACTGCACTGCATCTCCAGTGGTGCCAGTGCACTCTCTGGACTCACTGCAGTGCATCCCCAGTGGTGCCAGTGCACTCTCTGGACTCACTGTACTGCATCCCGAGTGGTGCCACTGCACTCTCTGGACTCACTGCAGTGCATCCCCAGTGGTGCCAGTGCACTCTCTGGACTCACTGCAGTGCATCCCCAGTGGTGCCAGTGCATTCTCTGGACTCACTGCAGTGCATCCCCAGTGGTGCCAGTGCACTCTCTGGACTCACTGCACTGTATCCCCAGTGGTGCCAGTGCATTCTCTGGACTCACTGCACTGCATCCCCAGTGGTGCCAGTGCACTCTCTGGACTCACTGCACTGCATCCCCACTGGTGCCAGTGCACTCTCTGCACTCACTGCACTGCATCCCCAGTGGTGCCAGTGCACTCTCTGGACTCACTGCACTGCATCCCCAGTGGTGCCAGTGCACTCTCTGGACTCACTGCAGTGCATCCCCAGTGGTGCCAGTGCAGTCTCTGGACTCACTGCACTGCATCACCAAGGTGCCAGTGCACTCTCTGGACTCACTGCAGTGCATCCCCAGCGGTGCCAGTGCACTCTCTGGACTCACTGAACTGCATCTCCAGTGGTGCGAGTGCACTCTCTGGACTCACTGCACTGCATCCCCAGTGGTGCCAGTGCACTCTCTGGACTCACTGCAGTGCATCCCCAGTGGTGCCAGTGCATTCTCTGGACTCACTGCACTGCATCCCCAGTGGTGCCAGTGCACTCTCTGGACTCACTGCACTGCATCCCCACTGGTGCCAGTGCACTCTCTGCACTCACTGCACTGCATCCCCAGTGGTGCCAGTGCACTCTCTGGACTCACTGCACTGCATCCCCAGTGGTGCCAGTGCACTCTCTGGACTCACTGCAGTGCATCCCCAGTGGTGCCAGTGCAGTCTCTGGACTCACTGCACTGCATCACCAAGGTGCCAGTGCACTCTCTGGACTCACTGCAGTGCATCCCCAGCGGTGCCAGTGCACTCTCTGGACTCACTGAACTGCATCTCCAGTGGTGCGAGTGCACTCTCTGGACTCACTGCACTGCATCCCCAGTGGTGCCAGTGCACTCTCTGGACTCACTGCAGTGCATCCCCAGTGGTGCCAGTGCATTCTCTGGACTCACTGCACTGCATCCCCAGTGGTGCCAGTGCACTCTCTGGACTCACTGCACTGCATCGCTAGTGGTGCCAGTGCACTCCCTGGACTCACTGCAGTGCATCCCCAGTGGTGCCAGTGCACTCTCTGGACTCACTGCACTGCATCCCCAGTGGTGCCAGTGCACTCTCTGGACTCACTGCACTGCATCCCCAGTGGTGCCAGTGCACTCTCTGCACTCACTGCAGTGCATCGCCAGTGGTGCCAGTGCACTCTCTAGAGTCACTGCAGTGCATCCCCAGTGGTGCCAGTGCACTCTCTGGACTCACTGCAGTGCATCCCCAGTGGTGCCAGTGCACTCTCTGCACTCACGGCACTGCATCCCCAAGGTGCCAGTACACTCTCTGGACTCACTGCACTGCATCCCCATTGGTGCCAGTGCACTCTATGGACTCACTGCAGTGCCTCCCCTGAGGTGCCAGTGCACTCTCTGGACTCACTGCACTGCATCCCCAGTGGTGCCAGTGCATTCTGTGGACTCACTGCACTGCATCCCCAGTGGTGCCAGTGCACTCTCTGCACTCACTGCACTGCATCCCCAGTGGTGCCAGTGCACTCTCTGGACTCACTGCACTGCATCCCCAGTGGTGCCAGTGCACTCTCTGGACTCACTGCACTGCATCCCCAGTGGTGCCAGTGCACTCTCTGGACTCACTGCACTGCATCCCCAGTGGTGCCAGTGCACTCTCTGGACTCACTGCACTGCATCCCCAGTGGTGCTAGTGCACTCTCTAGACTCATTGCAGTGCATCCCAAGAGGTGCCAGTTCACTCTCTGGATTCACTGCACTGCATCCCCAGTGGTGCCAGTGCACTCTCTGGAGTCACTGCAGTGCATCCCCAGTGGTGCCAGTGCACTCTCTGGACTCACTGCAGTGCATCCCCAGTGGTGCCAGTGCACTCTCTGGACTCACTGCAATGCATCCCCAGTGGTGCCAGTGCACTCTCTGGACTCACTGCACTGCATCCCCAGTGGTGCCAGTGCACTCTCTGGACTCACTGCACTGCATCCCCAGTGGTGCCAGTGCACTCTCTGCACTCACTGCATTGCATCCCCAGTGGTGCCAGTGCACTCTCTGCACTCACTGCACTGCATCCCCAGTGGTGCCAGTGCACTCTCTGCACTCACTGCACTGCATCCCCAGTGGTGCCACTGCACTCTCTGCACTCACTGCACTGCATCGCCAGTGGTGCCAGTGCACTCTCTGGAGTCACTGCACTGCATCCCCAGTGGTGCCAGTGCACTCTCTGGACTCACTGCAGTGCATCCCCAGTGGTGCCAGTGCACTCTCTGGACTCACTGCACTGCATCACCAAGGTGCCAGTGCACTCTCTGGACTCACTGCACTGCATCCCCAGTGGTGCCAGTGCACTCTCTGGACTCACTGAACTGCATCTCCAGTGGTGCGAGTGCACTCTCTGGACTCACTGCACTCCATCCCCAGTGGTGCCAGTGCACTCTCTGGACTCACTGCTGTGCATCCCCAGTGGTGCCAGTGCATTCTCTGGACTCACTGGACTGCATCCCCAGTGGTGCCAGTGCACTCTCTGGACTCACTGCACTGCATCGCTAGTGGTGCCAGTGCACTCCCTGGACTCACTGCAGTGCATCCCCAGTGGTGCCAGTGCACTCTCTGGACTCACTGCACTGCATCCCCAGTGGTGCCAGTGCACTCTCTGCACTCACTGCACTGCATCCCCAGTGGTGCCAGTGCACTCTCTGCACTCACTGCAGTGCAACGCCAGTGGTGCCAGTGCACTCTCTAGAGTCACTGCAGTGTATCCCCAGTGGTGCCAGTGCACTCTCTGGACTCACTGCAGTGCATCCCCAAGGTGCCAGTACACTCTCTGGACTCACTGCACTGCATCCCCAGTGGTGCCAGTGCACTCTATGGACTCACTGCAGTGCCTCCCCTGAGGTGCCAGTACACTCTCTGGACTCACTGCAGTGCATCCCCAGTGGCGCCAGTGCATTCTCTGGACTCACTGCAGTGCATCCCCAGTGGTGCCAGTGCACTCTCAGGACTCACTGCACTGCATCCCCAGTGGTGCCAGTGCACTCTCTAGAGTCACTGCAGTGCATCCCCAGTGGTGCCAGTGCACTCTCTGGACTCACTGCACTGCATCCCCAGTGGTGCCAGTGCACTCTCAGGACTCACTGCTCTGCATCCCCAGTGGTGCCAGTGCACTCTCTGCACTCAATGCAGTGCATCCCCAGTGGTGCCAGTGCACTCTCTGGAGTCACTGCACTGCATCGCTAGTGGTGCCAGTGCACTCCCTGGACTCACTGCAATGCATCCCCAGTGGTGCCAGTGCACTCTCTGGACTCACTGCACTGCATCCCCAGTGGTGCCAGTGCACTCTCTGCACTCACTGCACTGCATCCCGAGTGGTGCCAGTGCACTCTCTGCACTCACTGCAGTGCATCGCCAGTGGTGCCAGTGCACTCTCTAGAGTCACTGCAGTGCATCCCCAGTGGTGCCAGTGCACTCTCTGGACTCACTGCAGTGCATCCCCCGTGGTGCCAGTGCACTCTCTGCACTCACGGCACTGCATCCCCAAGGTGCCAGTACACTCTCTGGACTCACTGCACTGCATCCCCAGTGGTGCCAGTGCACTCTCTGCACTCACTGCAGTGCCTCCCCTGAGGTGCCAGTACACTCTCTGGACTCACTGCAGTGCATCCCCAGTGGCGCCAGTGCATTCTCTGGACTCACTGCAGTGCATCCCCAGTGGCGCCAGTGCACTCTCAGGACTCACTGCACTGCATCCCCAGTGGTGCCAGTGCACTCTCTAGAGTCACTGCAGTGCATCCCCAGTGGTGCCAGGGCACTCTCTGGACTCACTGCACTGCATCCCCAGTGGTGCCAGTGCACTCTCAGGACTCACTGCTCTGCATCACCAGTGGTGCCAGTGCACTCTCTGGACTTACTGCACTGCATCCCCAGTGGTGCCAGTGCACTCTCTGGACTCACTGCAGTGCATCCCCAGTGGTTCCAGTGCACTCTCAGGACTCACTGTACTGCATCCCCAGTGGTGCCAGTGCACTCTCTGGACTCACTGCACTGCATCCCCAGTGGTGCCAGTGCACTCACTGGACTCACTGTAGTGCATCCCCAGTGGTGCCAGTGTACTCTCTGCACTCACTGCAGTGCATCCCCAGTGGTGCCAGTGCACTCTCTGGACTCACTGCAGTGCATCCCCAGTGGTGCCAGTGCACTCTCTGGACTCACTGCACTGCATCCCCAGTGGTGCCAGTGCACTCTCTGGACTCACTGCACTGCAACACTAGTGGTGCCAGTGCACTCTCTGGATTCACTGCAGTGCATCCCCAGTGGTGCCATTGCACTCTCTGGACTCACTGCACTGCATCACCAGTGGTGCCAGTGCACTCTCTGGACTCACTGCACTGCATCCCCAGTGGTTCCAATGCACTCTCTGGACTCACTGCACTACAACCCCAGTGTTGCCAGTGCACTCTCTGGACTCACTGCGGTGAATCCCCAGTGGTGCCAGTGCACTCTCTGGACTCACTGCAGTGAATCCCCAGTGGTGCCAGTGCACTCTCTGGACTCACTGCACTGCATCCCCATTGGTGCCAGTGCAATCTCTGGACTCACTGCACTGCATCCCCAGTGGTGCCAGTGCACTCTCTGGATTCCCGGCACCGTATCCCCAGTGGTGCTAGTGCACTCTCTGGACTCACTGCACAGCATCCCCAGTGGTGCCAGTACACTCTCTGGACTCACCGGGGTGCATCCCCAGTGGTGCCAGTGCACTCTCTGGAGGCACTGCACTGCATCCCCACTGGAGCCAGTGCACTCTCTGGACTCACTGCACTGCATTCCCAGTGGTGCCAGTGCACTCTCTGGACTCACTGCACTACATCCCCAGTGGTGCCACTGGACTCTCTGGACTCACTGCACTGCATCTGCAGTGGTGTTCCCAGTGCACTCTCTGGACTCACTGCACTCCATCCCCAGTGGTGCCAGTGCACTCTCTGGACTCACTGCACTGCATCCCCAGTGGTGCCAGTGCACTCTCTGGACTCACTGCAGTGCATCCCCAGTGGTGCCAGTGCACTCTCTGGACTCACTGCAGTGCATCCCCAGTGGTTCCAATGCACTCTCTGGACTCACTGCAGTGCAACCCCAGTGGTGCCAGTGCACTCTCTGGACTCACTGCAGTGAATCCCCAGTGGTGCCAGTGCACTCTCTGGACTCACTGCAATGCATCCCCAGTGGTGCCAGTGCACTCTCTGGACTCACTGCACTGCATCCCCAGTGGTGCCAGTGCACTCTCTGGACTCACTGTAGTGCATCCCCAGTGGTGCCAGTGCACTCTCTGGACTCACTGCAGTGCATCCCCAGTGGTGCCAGTGCACTCTCTGGACTCACTGCACTGCATCCCCAGTGGTGCCAGTGCACTCTCTGCACTCACTGCACTGCATCCCCCGTGGTGCCAGTGCACTCTCTGGAGGCACTGCACTGCACCACCAGTGGTGCCAGTGCACTCTCTGGACTCACTGCACTGCAACCCCAGTGGTGCCAGTGCACTCTCTGGACTCACTGCACTGCATCCCCAGTGGTGCCACTGCACTCTCTGGACTCACTGCAGTGCATCACCAGTGGTGCCAGTGCAGTCTCTGGACTCACTGAACTGCATCGCCAGTGGTGCCAGTGCACTCTCTGGACTCACTGCACTGCATCCCCAGTGGTGCCAGTGCACTCTCTGGACTCACTGCAGTGCATCCCCAGTGGTGCCAGTGCACTCTCTGGACTCACTGCACTCCATCCCCAGTGGTGCCAGTGCACTCTCTGGACTCACTGTACTGCATCCCCAGTGGGGCCACTGCACTCTCTGGACTCACTGCAGTGCATCCCCAGTGGTGCCAGTGCACTCTCTGGACTCACTGCAGTGCATCCCCAGTGGTGCGAGTGCATTCTCTGGACTCACTGCACTGCATCCCCAGTGGTGCCACTGCACTCTCTGGACTCACTGCACTGCATCCCCAGTGGTGCCAGTGCACTCTCTGGACTCACTGCACTGCATCCCGAGTGGTGCCAGTGCACTCTCTGGACTCACTGCACTGCATCCCCAGTGGTGCCAGTGCGCTCTCTGGACTCACTACACTGCACACCCAGTGGTGCCAGTGCACTCTCTGGACTCACTGCACTGCATCCCCAGTGGTGCCAGTGCACTCTCTGGACTAACTGCAGTGCATCCCCCGTGGTGCCAGTGCACTCTCTGGACTCACTGCACTGCATCCCCAGTGGTGCCAGTGCACTCTCTGGACTCACTGCACTGCATCACCAAGGTGCCAGTGCACTCTCTGGACTCACTGCACTGCATCCCCAGTTGTGCCAGTGCACTCTCTGGACTCACTGAACTGCATCTCCAGTGGTGCGAGTGCACTCTCTGGACTCACTGCACTGCATCCCCAGTGGTGCCAGTGCACTCTCTGGACTCACTGCTGTGCATCCCCAGTGGTGCCAGTGCATTCTCTGGACTCACTGGACTGCATCCCCAGTGGTGCCAGTGCACTCTCTGGACTCACTGCACTGCATCGCTAGTGGTGCCAGTGCACTCCCTGGACTCACTGCAGTGCATCCCCAGTGGTGCCAGTGCACTCTCTGGACTCACTGCACTGCATCCCCAGTGGTGTCAGTGCACTCTCTGCACTCACTGCACTGCATCCCCAGTGGTGCCAGTGCACTCTCTGCACTCACTGCAGTGCATCGCCAGTGGTGCCAGTGCACTCTCTAGAGTCACTGCAGTGCATCCCCAGTGGTGCCAGTGCACTCTCTGGACTCACTGCAGTGCATCCCCAGTGGTGCCAGTGCACTCTCTGCACTCACGGCACTGCATCCCCAAGGTGCCAGTACACTCTCTGGACTCACTGCACTGCATCCCCAGTGGTGCCAGTGCACTCTATGGACTCACTGCAGTGCCTCCCCTGAGGTGCCAGTACACTCTCTGGACTCACTGCAGTGCATCCCCAGTGGCGCCAGTGCATTCTCTGGACTCACTGCAGTGCATCCCCAGTGGTGCCAGTGCACTCTCAGGACTCACTGCACTGCATCCCCAGTGGTGCCAGTGCACTCTCTAGAGTCACTGCAGTGCATCCCCAGTGGTGCCAGTGCACTCTCTGGACTCACTGCACTGCATCCCCAGTGGTGCCAGTGCACTCTCAGGACTCACTGCTCTGCATCCCCAGTGGTGCCAGTGCACTCTCTGCACTCAATGCAGTGCATCCCCAGTGGTGCCAGTGCACTCTCTGGAGTCACTGCACTGCATCGCTAGTGGTGCCAGTGCACTCCCTGGACTCACTGCAATGCATCCCCAATGGTGCCAGTGCACTCTCTGGACTCACTGCACTGCATCCCCAGTGGTGCCAGTGCACTCTCTGCACTCACTGCACTGCATCCCGAGTGGTGCCAGTGCACTCTCTGCACTCACTGCAGTGCATCCCCAGTGGTGCCAGTGCACTCTCAGGACTCACTGCACTGCATCCCCAGTGGTGCCAGTGCACTCTCTAGAGTCACTGCAGTGCATCCCCAGTGGTGCCAGTGCACTCTCTGGACTCACTGCACTGCATCCCCAGTGGTGCCAGTGCACTCTCAGGACTCACTGCTCTGCATCCCCAGTGGTGCCAGTGCACTCTCTGCACTCAATGCAGTGCATCCCCAGTGGTGCCAGTGCACTCTCTGGAGTCACTGCACTGCATCGCTAGTGGTGCCAGTGCACTCCCTGGACTCACTGCAATGCATCCCCAATGGTGCCAGTACACTCTCTGGACTCACTGCACTGCATCCCCAGTGGTGCCAGTGCACTCTATGGACTCACTGCAGTGCCTCCCCTGAGGTGCCAGTACACTCTCTGGACTCACTGCAGTGCATCCCCAGTGGCGCCAGTGCATTCTCTGGACTCACTGCAGTGCATCCCCAGTGGCGCCAGTGCACTCTCAGGACTCACTGCACTGCATCCCCAGTGGTGCCAGTGCACTCTCAGGACTCACTGCTCTGCATCCCCAGTGGTGCCAGTGCACTCTCTGGACTTACTGCACTGCATCCCCAGTGGTGCCAGTGCACTCTCTGGACTCACTGCAGTGCATCCCCAGTGGTTCCAGTGCACTCTCAGGACTCACTGCACTGCATCCCCAGTGGTGCCAGTGCACTCACTGGACTCACTGTAGTGCATCCCCAGTGGTGCCAGTGTACTCTCTGCACTCACTGCAGTGCATCCCCAGTGGTGCCAGTGCACTCTCTGGACTCACTGCAGTGCATCCCCAGTGGTGCCAGTGCACTCTCTGGACTCACTGCACTGCATCCCCAGTGGTGCCAGTGCACTCTCTGGACTCACTGCACTGCAACACCAGTGGTGCCAGTGCACTCTCTGGATTCACTGCAGTGCATCCCCAGTGGTGCCATTGCACTCTCTGGACTCACTGCACTGCATCACCAGTGGTGCCAGTGCACTCTCTGGACTCACTGCACTGCATCCCCAGTGGTTCCAATGCACTCTCTGGACTCACTGCACTACAACCCCAGTGTTGCCAGTGCACTCTCTGGACTCACTGCAGTGAATCCCCAGTGGTGCCAGTGCACTCTCTGGACTCACTGCAGTGAATCCCCAGTGGTGCCAGTGCACTCTCTGGACTCACTGCACTGCATCCCCATTGGTGCCAGTGCAATCTCTGGACTCACTGCACTGCATCCCCAGTGGTGCCAGTGCACTCTCTGGATTCCCGGCACCGTATCCCCAGTGGTGCTAGTGCACTCTCTGGAGTCACTGCACAGCATCCCCAGTGGTGCTAGTACACTCTCTGGACTCACTGCAGTGCATCCCCAGTGGTGCCAGTGCACTCTCTGGAGGCACTGCACTGCATCCCCACTGGAGCCAGTGCACTCTCTGGACTCACTGCACTGCATTCCCAGTGGTGCCAGTGCACTCTCTGGACTCACTGCACTACATCCCCAGTGGTGCCACTGGACTCTCTGGACTCACTGCACTGCATCTGCAGTGGTGTTCCCAGTGCACTCTCTGGACTCACTGCACTCCATCCCCAGTGGTGCCAGTGCACTCTCTGGACTCACTGCACTGCATTCCCAATGGTGCCAGTGCACTCTCTGGACTCACTGCAGTGCATCCCCAGTGGTGCCAGTGCACTCTCTGGACTCACTGCAGTGCATCCCCAGTGGTTCCAATGCACTCTCTGGACTCACTGCACTGCAACCCCAGTGGTGCCAGTGCACTCTCTGGACTCACTGCAGTGAATCCCCAGTGGTGCCAGTGCACTCTCTGGACTCACTGCAATGCATCCCCAGTGGTGCCAGTGCACTCTCTGGACTCACTGCACTGCATCCCCAGTGGTGCCAGTGCACTCTCTGGACTCACTGTAGTGCATCCCCAGTGGTGCCAGTGCACTCTCTGGACTCACTGCAGTGCATCCCCAGTGGTGCCAGTGCACTCTCTGGACTCACTGCACTGCATACCCAGTGGTGCCAGTGCACTCTCTGCACTCACTGCACTGCATCCCCCGTGGTGCCAGTGCACTCTCTGGAGGCACTGTACTGCACCACCAGTGGTGCCAGTGCACTCTCTGGACTCACTGCACTGCAACCCTAGTGGTGCCAGTGCACTCTCTGGACTCACTGCACTGCATCCCCAGTGGTGCCAATGCACTCTCTGGACTCACTGCAGTGCATCACCAGTGGTGCCAGTGCAGTCTCTGGACTCACTGAACTGCATCGCCAGTGGTGCCAGTGCACTCTCTGGACTCACTGCACTGCATCCCCAGTGGTGCCAGTGCACTCTCTGGACTCACTGCACTGCATCCCCAGTGGTGCCAGTGCACTCTCTGGACTCACTGCACTCCATCGCCAGTGGTGCCAGTGCACTCTCTGGACTCACTGTACTGCACCCCAGTGGGGCCACTGCACTCTCTGGACTCACTGCAGTGCATCCCCAGTGGTGCCAGTGCATTCTCTGGACTCACTGCACTGCATCCCCAGTGGTGCCACTGCACTCTCTGGACTCACTGCACTGCATCCCCAGTGGTGCCAGTGCACTCTCTGGACTCACTGCACTGCATCCCGAGTGGTGCCAGTGCACTCTCTGGACTCACTGCACTGCATCCCCAGTGGTGCCAGTGCGCTCTCTGGACTCACTGCACTGCACACCCAGTGGTGCCAGTGCACTCTCTGGACTCACTGCACTGCATCACCAGTGGTGCCAGTGCACTCTCTGGACTCACTGCAGTGCATCCCCAGTGGTGCCAGTGCACTCTCTGGACTCACTGCACTGCATCCCCAGTTGTGCCAGTGCACTCTCTGGACTCACTGTAGTGCATCCCCAGTGGTGCCAGTGCACTCTCTGGACTCACAGCACTGCATCGCTTGTGGTGCCAGTGCACTCCCTGGACTCACTGCAGTGCATCCCCAGTGGTGCCAGTGCACTCTCTGGACTCACTGCACTGCATCCCCAGTGGTGCCAGTGCACTCTCTGCACTCACTGCAGTGTATCGCCAGTGGTGCCAGTGCACTCTCTAGAGTCACTGCAGTGCATCCCCAGTGGTGCCAGTGCACTCTCTATAGTCATTGATCTGCATCCCCAGTGGTTCCAGTACACTCTCTGGAGTCACTGCACTGCATCCCCAGTGGTGCCAGTGCACTCTCTGGACTCACTGCACTGCATCCCCAGTGGTGCCAGTGCACTCTCTAGAGTCACTGCACTGCATCCCCAGTGGTGCCAGTGCACTCTCTGGACTCACTGCACTGCATCCCCAGTCGTGCCAGTGCACTCTTTGGACTCACTGCTCTGCATCCGCAGTGGTGCCAGTGCACTCTCTGGACTCACTGCAGTGCATCCGCAGTGGTGCCAGTGCACTCTCTGGAGTCACTGCACTGCATCCCCTGTGGTGCCAGTGCACTCTCTAGACTCACTGCAGTGCATCCCCAGTGGTGCCAGTGCACTCTCTGGACTCACTGCACTGCATCCCCAAGGTGCCAGTGCACTCTCTGCACTCACTGCACTGCATCCCCAGTGGTGCCAGTGCACTCTCTGGACTCACTGCAGTGCATCCCCAGTGGTGCCAGTGCACTCTCTGGATTCACTGCACTGCATTCCCAGTGGTGCCAGTGCACTCTCTGGACTCACTGCAGTGCATCCCCAGTGGTGCCAGTGTACTCTCTGCACTCACTGAACTGCATCCCCAAGGTGCCAGTACACTCTCTGGACTCACTGCACTGCGTCCCCAGTGGTGCCAGTGCACTCTCAGGACTCACTGCAGTGCCTCCCCTGAGGTGCCAGTACACTCTCTGGACTCACTGCAGTGCATCCCCAGTGGTGCTAGTGCATTCTCTGGACTCACTGCAGTGCATCCCCAGTGGTGCCAGTGCACTCTCTGGACTCACAGCAGTGCATCCCCAGTGGTGCCAGTGCACTCTCTAGAGGCACTGCAGTGGATCCCCAGTGGTGCCAGTGCACTCTCTGTAGTCATTGAGCTGCATCCCCTGTGGTGCCAGTGCACTCTCTGGAGTCACTGGACTGCATCCCCAGTGGTGCCAGTGCACTCTCTGGACTCACTGCAGTGCATCCCCAGTGGTGCCAGTGCACTCTCTGGACTCACTGCACTGCATCCCCAGTGGTGCCAGTGCACTCTCTGCACTCACTGCAGTGCATCCCCAGTGGTGCCAGTGCACTCTCTGGAGTCACTGCACTGCATCCCCAGTGGTGCCAGTGCACTCTCTGGACTCACTGCACTGCATCCCCAGTGGTGCCAGTGCACTCTCTGGACTCACTGCAGTGCATCCCCAGTGGTGCCAGTGCACTCTCTGGACTCACTGCACTGCATCCCCAGTGGTGCCAGTGCACTCTCTGCACTCACTGCAGTGCATCCCCAGTGGTGCCACTGCACTCTCTGCACTCACTGCACTGCATCCCCAGTGGTGCCAGTGCACTCTCTGGAGTCACTGCACTGCATCACCAGTGGTGCCAGTGCACTCTCTGGACTCACTGCAGTGCATCCCCAGTGGTGCCAGTGCACTCTCTGGACTCACTGCACTGCATCCTCAAGGTGCCAGTGCACTCGCTGGACTCACTGCACTGCATCCCCAGTGGTGCCAGCGCACTCTCTGGACTCACTGTACTGCATCTCCAGTGGTGCCAGTGCACTCTCTGGACTCACTGCACTCCATCCCCAGTGGTGCCAGTGCACTCTCTGGACTCACTGCACTCCATCCCCAGTGGTGCCAGTGCACTCTCTGGACTCACTGTACTGCATCCCCAGTGGTGCCACTGCACTCTCTGGACTCACTGCAGTGCATCCCCAGTGGTGCCAGTGCACTCTCTGGACTCACTGCACTGCATCCCCAGTGGTGCCAGTGCACTCTCTGGACTCACTGCAGTGCATCCCCAGTGGTGCCAGTGCACTCTCTGGACTCACTGCAGTGCATCCCCAGTGGTGCCAGTGCACTCTCTGCACTCACTGCACTGCATCCCCAGTGGTGCCAGTGCACTCTCTGGACTCACTGCACTGCATCCCCAGTGGTGCTAGTGCACTCTCTAGACTCACTGCAGTGCATCCCAAGAGGTGCCAGTTCACTCTCTGGACTCACTGCACTGCATCCCCAGTGGTGCCAGTGCACTCTCTGGACTCACTGCAGTGCATCCCCAGTGGTGCCAGTGCACTCTCTGGAGTTACTGCAGTGCATCACCAGTGGTGCCAGTGCACTCTCTGGACTTACTGCACTGCATCCCCAGTGGTGCCAGGGCACTCTCTGGACTCACTGCAGTGCATCCCCAGTGGTGCCAGTGCACTCTCTGGACTCACTGCACTGCATCCCCAGTGGTGCCAGTGCACTCTCTGCACTCACTGCAGTGCATCCCCAGTGGTGCCACTGCACTCTCTGCACTCACTGCACTGCATTCCCAGTGGTGCCAGTGCACTCTCTGGACTCACTGCACTGCATCACCAGTGGTGCCAGTGCACTCTCTGGACTCACTGCAGTGCATCCCCAGTGGTGCCAGTGCACTCTCTGGACTCACTGCACTGCATCCTCAAGGTGCCAGTGCACTCGCTGGACTCACTGCACTGCATCCCCAGTGGTGCCAGTGCACTCTCTGGACTCACTGCACTGCATCTCCAGTGGTGCCAGTGCACTGTCTGGACTCACTGCACTCCATCCCCAGTGGTGCCAGTGCACTCTCTGGGCTCACTGTACTGCATCCCCAGTGGTGCCATTGCACTTTCTGGACTCACTGCACTGCATCCCCAGTGGTGCCAGTGCACTCTCTGGACTCACTGCATTGCATCCCCAGTGGTGGCAGTGCATTCTCTGGACTCACTGCACTGCATCCCCAGTGGTGCCACTGCATTCTCTGGACTCACTGCACTGCATCCCAAGTGGTGCCAGTGCACTCTCTGCACTCACTGCACTGCATCCCCAGTGGTGCCAGTGCACTCTCTGGACTCACTGCAGTACATCCCCAGTGGTGCCAGTGCACTCTCTGGACTCACTGCAGTGCATCCCCAGTGGTGCCAGTGCACTCTCTGGACTCACTGCAGTGCATCTCCAGTGGTGCCAGTGCACTCTCTGGACTCACTGCACTGCATCCCCAGTGGTGCCAGTGCACTCTCTGCACTCACTGCACTGCATCCCCAGTGGTGCCAGTGCACTCTCTGGACTCACTGCAGTGCATCCCCAGTGGTGCCAGTGCACTCTCTGGACTCACTGCAGTGCATCCCCAGTGGTGCCAGTGCACTCTCTGGACTCACTGCAGTGCATCCCCAGTGGTGCCAGTGCACTCTCTGCACTCACTGCACTGCATCCCCAGTGGTGCTAGTGCACTCTCTAGACTCACTGCAGTGCATCCCAAGAGGTGCCAGTTCACTCTCTGCACTCACTGCACTGCATCCCCAGTGGTGCCAGTGCACTCTCTGGAGTCACTGCAGTGCATCCCCAGTGGTGCCAGTGCACTCTCTGGACTCACTGCACTGCATCCCCAGTGGTGCCAGTTCACTCTCTGGACTTACTGCACTGCATCCCCTGTGGTGCCAGGGCACTCTCTGGACTCACTGCAGTGCATCCCCAGTGGTGCCAGTGCACTCTCTGGACTCACTGCACTGCATCCCCAGTGGTGCCAGTGCACTCTCTGCACTCACTGCAGTGCATCTCCAGTGGTGCCACTGCACTCTCTGCACTCACTGCACTGCATTCCCAGTGGTGCCAGTGCACTCTCTGGACTCACTGCACTGCATGACCAGTGGTGCCAGTGCACTCTCTGGACTCACTGCAGTGCATCCCCAGTGGTGCCAGTGCACTCTCTGGACTCACTGCACTGCATCCTCAAGGTGCCAGTGCACTCTCTGGACTCACTGCACTGCATCCCCAGTGGTGCCAGTGCACTCTCTGCACTCACTGCAGTGCATCTCCAGTGGTGCCACTGCACTCTCTGCACTCACTGCACTGCATTCCCAGTGGTGCCAGTGCACTCTCTGGACTCACTGCACTGCATCACCAGTGGTGCCAGTGCACTCTCTGGACTCACTGCAGTGCATCCCCAGTGGTGCCAGTGCACTCTCTGGACTCACTGCACTGCATCCTCAAGGTGCCAGTGCACTCGCTGGACTCACTGCACTGCATCCCCAGTGGTGCCAGTGCACTCTGTGGACTCACTGCACTGCATCTCCAGTGGTGCCAGTGCACTGTCTGGTCTCACTGCACTCCAACCCCAGTGGTGTCAGTGCACTCTCTGGACTCACTGTACTGCATCCCCAGTGGTGCCACTGCACTCTCTGGACTCACTGCACTGCATCCCCAGTGGTGCCAGTGCACTCTCTGGACTCACTGCATTGCATCCCCAGTGGTGCCAGTGCATTCTCTGGACTCACTGCACTGCATCCCCAGTGGTGCCACTGCACTCTCTGGACTCACTGCACTGCATCCCAAGTGGTGCCAGTGCACTCTCTGGACTCACTGTAGTGCATCCCCAGTGGTGCCAGTGCACTCTCTGGACTCACTGCAGTGCATCCCCAGTGGTGCCAGTGCACTCTCTGGACTCACTGCACTGCATCCCCAGTGGTGCCAGTGCACTCTCTGGACTCACCGCAGTGCATCCCCAGTGGTGCCAGTGCACTCTCTGGACTCACTGCACTGCATCCCCAGTGGTGCCAGTGCACTCTCTGGACTCACTGCACTGCATCCCCAGTGGTGCCAGTGCACTCTCTAGACTCACTGCAGTGCATCCCAAGAGGTGCCAGTTCACTCTCTGGACTCACTGCAGTGCATCCCCAGTGGTGCCAGTGCACTCTCTGGAGTCACTGCAGTGCATCCCCAGTGGTGCCAGTGCACTCTCTGGACTCACTGCACTGCATCCCCAGTGGTGCCAGTGCACTCTCTGGAGTCACTGCAATGCATCCCCAGTGGTGCCAGTGCACTCTCTGGACTCACTGCACTGCATCCCCAGTGGTGCCAGTGCACTCTCTGGACTCACTGCACTGCATCCCCAGTGGTGCCAGTGCACTCTCTGCACTCACTGCACTGCATCCCCAGTGGTGCCAGTGCACTCTCTGGACTCACTGCACTGCATCCCCAGTGGTGCCACTGCACTCTCTGCACTCACTGCACTGCATCGCCAGTGGTGCTAGTGCACTCTCTGGAGTCACTGCACTGCATCCCCAGTGGTGCCAGTGCACTCTCTGGACTCACTGCAGTGCATCCCCAGTGGTGGCAGTGCACTCTCTGGACTCACTGCACTGCATCACCAAGGTGCCAGTGCACTCTCTGGACTCACTGCACTGCATCCCCAGTGGTGCCAGTGCACTCTCTGGACTCACTGAACTGCATCTCCAGTGGTGCCAGTGCACTCTCTGGACTCACTGCACTGCATCCCCAGTGGTGCCAGTGCACTCTCTGGACTCACTGCACTGCATCCCCAGTGGTGCCAGTGCACTCTCTGGACTCACTGCAGTGCATCCCCAGTGGCGCCAGTGCATTCTCTGGACTCACTGCACTGCATCCCCAGTGGGGCCACTGCACTCTCTGGACTCACTGCACTGCATTCCCAGTGGTGCCAGTGCACTCTCTAGAGTCACTGCAGTGCATCCCCAGAGGTGCCAGTGCACTCTATGTAGTCATTGAGCTGCATCCCCAGTGGTGCCAGTGCGCTCTCTGGACTCACTGCACTGCATCCCCAGTGGTGCCAGTGCACTCTCTGGACTCACTGCACTGCATCCCCAGTGGTGCCAGTGCACTCCCTGGACTCACTGCACTGCATCCCCAGTGGTGCCAGTGCACTCTCTGGACTCACTGCACTGCATCCCCAGTGGTGCCAGTGCACTCTCTGTACTCACTGCAGTGCATCGCCAGTGGTGCCAGTGTACTCTCTAAAGTCACTGCACTGCATCCCCAGTGGTGCCAGTGCACTCTCTGGACTCACTGCACTGCATCCCCAGTGGTGCCAGTGCACTCTTTGGACTCACTGCTCTGCATCCGTAGTGGTGCCAGTGCACTCTTTAGACTCACTGCTCTGCATCCGCAGTGGTGCCAGTGCACTCTCTGGACTCACTGCACTGCATCCCCAGTGGTGCCAGTGCACTCTCTGGATTCACTGCACTGCATCCCCTGTGGTGCCAGTCCACTCTCTAGACTCACTGCAGTGCATCCCCAGTGGTGCCAGTGCACTCTCTGGACTCACTGCACTGCATCGTCAAGGTGCCAGTGCACTCTCTGGACTCACTGCACTGCATCCCCAGTGGTGCCAGTGCACTCACTGGACTCACTGCAGTGCATCCCCAGTGGTGCCAGTGCACTCTCTGGATTCACTGCAGTGCATCCCCAGTGGTGCCAGTGCACTCTCTGGACTCACTGCACTGCATCCCCAGTGGTGCCAGTGCACTCTCTGGATTCACTGCAGTGCATCCCCAGTGGTGCCAGTGCACTCTCTGGACTCACTGCAGTGCATCCCCAGTGGTGCCAGTGCATTCTCTGGACTCACTGCAGTGCATCCCCAGTGGTGCCAGTGCACTCTCAGGACTCACTGCACTGCATCCCCAGTGGTGCCAGTGCACTCTCTAGAGTCACTGTAGTGCATACCCAGTGGTGCCAGTGCACTCTGTGGACTCACTGTACTGCATCCCCAGTGGTGCCAGTGCACTCTCTGGACTCACTGCAGTGCATCCTCAGTGGTGCCAGTGCACTCTCTGCACTCACTGCACTGCATCTCCAGTGGTGCCAGTGCACTCTGTGGACTCACTGCACTGCATCCCCAGTGGTGCCACTGCACTCTCTGGACTCACTGCACTGCATCCCCAAGGTGCCAGTGCACTCTCTGGACTCACTGCACTGCATCCCCAGTGGTGCCAATGCACTCTCTGGACTCACTGCACTGCATCCCCAGTGGTGCCAGTGCACTCTCTGAACTCACTGCAGTGCATTCCCAGTGGTGCCACTGCACTCTCTGGACTCACTGCACTGCATTCCCAGTGGTGCCAGTGCACTCTCTGGACTCACTACTCTGCATCCCCAGTGGTGCCAGTGCACTCTCTGGACTCACTGCACTGCATCCACAAGGTGCCAGTGCACTCTCTGGACTCACTGCACTCCATCCCCAGTGGTGGCAGTGGACTCTCTGGACTCACTGCAGTGCATCCCCAGTGGTGGCAGTGCACTCTCTGGACTCACTGCACTGCATTCCCAGTGGTGCCAGTGCACTCTCTGGACTCACTGCATTGCATCCCCAGTGGTGCCAGTGCATTCTCTGGACTCACTGCACTGCATCCCCAAGGTGCCAGTGCACTCTCTGGACTCACTGCACTGCATCCCCAGTGGTGCCAATGCACTCTCTGGACTCACTGCACTGCATCCCCAGTGGTGCCAGTGCACTCTCTGAACTCACTGCAGTGCATTCCCAGTGGTGCCAGTGCACTCTGTGGACTCACTGCACTGCATTCCCAGTGGTTCCAGTGCACTCTCTGGACTCACTGCAGTGCATCCCCAGTGGTGCCAGTGCACTCTCTGCACTCACTGAACTGCATCCCCAAGGTGCCAGTACACTCTCTGGACTCACTGCAGTGCATCCCCAGTGGTGCCAGTGCACTCTCTGGACTCACTGCACTGCATCCACAAGGTGCCAGTGCACTCTCTGGACTCACTGCACTCCATCCCCAGTGGTGGCAGTGCACTCTCTGGACTCACTGCACTGCATTCCCAGTGGTGCCAGTGCACTCTCTGGACTCACTGCACTGCATCCCCAGTGGTGCCACTGCACTCTCTGGACTCACTGCACTGCATCCCCAGTGGTGCCAGTGCACTCTCTGGACTCACTGCAGTGCATCCCCAGTGGTGCCAGTGCACTCTCTGGAGTCACTGCAGTGCATCCCCAGTGGTGCCAGTGCACTCTCTGCACTCACTGCAGTGCATCCCCAGTGTTGCCACTGCACTCTCTGCACTCACTGTACTGCATCCCCAGTGGTGCCACTGCACTCTCTGGACTCACTGCAGTGCATCCCCAGTGGTGCCAGTGCATTCTCTGGACTCACTGCACTGCATCCCCAGTGGTGCCACTGCACTCTCTGGACTCACTGCACTGCATCCCTAGTGGTGCCAGTGCACTCTCTGCACTCACTGCACTGCATCCCCTGTGGTGCCACTGCACTCTCTGGACTCACTGCACTGCATCCCCAGAGGTGCCAGTGCACTCTCTGGACTCACTGCACTGCATCCCCAGTGGTGCCAGTGCACTCTCTGGACTCACTGCACTGCAACACCAGTGGTGCCAGTGCACTCTCTGGATTCACTGCAGTGCATACCCAGTGGTGCCAGTGCACTCTGTGGACTCACTGTACTGCATCCCCAGTGGTGCCAGTGCACTCTCTGGACTCACTGCAGTGCATCCTCAGTGGTGCCAGTGCACTCTCTGCACTCACTGCACTGCATCTCCAGTGGTGCCAGTGCACTCTGTGGACTCACTGCACTGCATCCCCAGTGGTGCCACTGCACTCTCTGGACTCACTGCACTGCATCCCCAAGGTGCCAGTGCACTCTCTGGACTCACTGCACTGCATCCCCAGTGGTGCCAATGCACTCTCTGGACTCACTGCACTGCATCCCCAGTCGTGCCAGTGCACTGTCTGAACTCACTGCAGTGCATCCCCAGTGGTGCCACTGCACTCTCTGGACTCACTGCACTGCATTCCCAGTGGTGCCAGTGCACTCTCTGGACTCACTACTCTGCATCCCCAGTGGTGCCAGTGCACTCTCTGGACTCACTGCACTGCATCCACAAGGTGCCAGTGCACTCTCTGGACTCACTGCACTCCATCCCCAGTGGTGGCAGTGGACTCTCTGGACTCACTGCAGTGCATCCCCAGTGGTGGCAGTGCACTCTCTGGACTCACTGCACTGCATTCCCAGTGGTGCCAGTGCACTCTCTGGACTCACTGCAGTGCATCCCCAGTGGTGCCAGTGCACTCTCTGGACTCACTGCACTGCATCCCCAAGGTGCCAGTGCACTCTCTGGACTCACTGCACTGCATCCCCAGTGGTGCCAATGCACTCTCTGGACTCACTGCACTGCATCCCCAGTGGTGCCAGTGCACTCTCTGAACTCACTGCAGTGCATTCCCAGTGGTGCCAGTGCACTCTCTGGACTCACTGCACTGCATTCCCAGTGGTGCCAGTGCACTCTCTGGACTCACTGCAGTGCATCCCCAGTGGTGCCAGTGCACTCTCTGCACTCACTGAACTGCATCCCCAAGGTGCCAGTACACTCTCTGGACTCACTGCAGTGCATCCCCAGTGGTGCCAGTGCACTCTCTGGACTCACTGCACTGCATCCACAAGGTGCCAGTGCACTCTCTGGACTCACTGCACTCCATCCCCAGTGGTGGCAGTGCACTCTCTGGACTCACTGCACTGCATTCCCAGTGGTGCCAGTGCACTCTCTGGACTCACTGCACTGCATCCCCAGTGGTGCCACTGCACTCTCTGGACTCACTGCACTGCATCCCCAGTGGTGCCAGTGCACTCTCTGGACTCACTGCAGTGCATCCCCAGTGGTGCCAGTGCACTCTCTGCAGTCACTGCAGTGCATCCCCAGTGGTGCCAGTGCACTCTCTGGACTTACTGCACTGCATTCCCAGTGGTGCCAATGCACTCTCTGGACTCACTGCAGTGCATCCCCAGTGGTGCCAGTGCACTCTCTGGACTCACTGCACTGCATCCCCAGTGGTGCCACTGCACTCTCTGCACTCACTGCAGTGCATCCCCAGTGGTGCCACTGCACTCTCTGCACTCACTGCACTGCATCCCCAGTGGTGCCAGTGCACTCTCTAGACTCACTGCACTGCATCACCAGTGGTGCCAGTGCACTCTCTGGACTCACTGCAGTGCATCCCCAGTGGTGCCAGTGCACTCTCTGGACTCACTGCAGTGCATCCTCAAGGTGCCAGTGCACTCGCTGGACTCACTTCATTGCATCCCCAGTGGTGCCAGTGCACTCTCTGGACTCACTGCACTGCATCTCCAGTGGTGCCAGTGCACTCTCTGGACTCACTGCACTGCATCCCCAGTGGTGCCAGTGCACTCTCTGGACTCACTGTACTGCATCCCCAGTGGTGCCAGTGCACTCTCTGGACTCACTGCAGTGCATCCCCAGTGGTGCCAGTGCACTCTCTGGACTCACTGCAGTGCATCCCCAGTGGTGCCAGTGCATTCTCTGGACTCACTGCACTGCATCCCCAGTGGTGCCACTGCACTCTCTGGACTCACTGCACTGCATCCCTAGTGGTGCCAGTGCACTCTCTGCACTCACTGCACTGCATCCCCTGTGGTGCCACTGCACTCTCTGGACTCACTGCACTGCATCCCCAGAGGTGCCAGTGCACTCTCTGGACTCACTGCACTGCATCCCCAGTGGTGCCAGTGCACTCTCTGGACTCACTGCACTGCAACACCAGTGGTGCCAGTGCACTCTCTGGATTCACTGCAGTGCATACCCAGTGGTGCCAGTGCACTCTGTGGACTCACTGTACTGCATCCCCAGTGGTGCCAGTGCACTCTCTGGACTCACTGCAGTGCATCCCCAGTGGTGCCAGTGCACTCTCTGCACTCACTGCACTGCATCCCCTGTGGTGCCAGTGCACTCTCTGGATTCACTGCACTGCATCCCCAGTGGTGCCACTGCACTCTCTGGACTCACTGCACTGCATCCCCAAGGTGTCAGTGCACTCTCTGCACTCACTGCAGTGCATCCCCAGTGGTGCCACTGCACTCTCTGCACTCACTGCACTGCATCCCCAGTGGTGCCAGTGCACTCTCTGGACTCACTGCACTGCATCACCAGTGGTGCCAGTGCACTCTCTGGACTCACTGCAGTGCATCCCCAGTGGTGGCAGTGCACTCTCTGGACTCACTGCACTGCATCCCCAGTGGTGCCAGTGCACTCTATGGACTCATTGCAGTGCCTCCCCTGAGGTGCCAGTACACTCTCTGGACTCACTGCAGTGCATCCCCAGTGGTGCCAGTGCATTCTCTGCACTCACTGAACTGCATCCCCAAGGTGCCAGTACACTCTCTGGACTCACTGCACTGCATCCCCAGTGGTGCCAGTGCACTCTATGGACTCATTGCAGTGCCTCCCCTGAGGTGCCAGTACACTCTCTGGAGTCACTGCAGTGCATCCCCAGTGGTGCCAGTGCATTCTCTGGACTCACTGCAGTGCATCCCCAGTGGTGCCAGTGCACTCTCTAGAGTCACTGCAGTGCATCCCCAGTGGTGCCAGGGCACTCTCTGGACTCACTGCACTGCATCCCCAGTGGTGCCAGTGCACTCTCAGGACTCACTGCTCTGCATCCCCTGTGGTGCCAGTGCACTCTCTGGACTCACTGCACTGCATCCCCAGTGGTGCCAGTGCACTCTCTGGACTCACTGCAGTGCATCCCCAGTGGTGCCAGTGCACTCTCAGGACTCACTGTACTGCATCCCCAGAGGTGCCAGTGCACTCTCTGGACTCACTGGACTGCATCCCCAGTGGTACCAGTGCACTCACTGGACTCACTGCAGTGCATCCCCAGTGGTGCCAGTGTACTCTCTGCACTCACTGCAGTGCATCCCCAGTGGTGCCAGTGCACTCTCTGGACTCACTGCAGTGCATCCCCAGTGGTGCCAGTGCACTCTCTGGACTCACTGCACTAAAACCCCAGTGGTGCCAGTGCACTCTCTGGACTCACTGCACTGCAACACCAGTGGTGCCAGTGCACTCTCTGGATTCACTGCAGTGCATCCCCAGTGGTGCCAGTGCACTCTGTGGACTCACTGTACTGCATCCCCAGTGGTGCCAGTGCACTCTCTGGACTCACTGCAGTGCATCCCCAGTGGTGCCAGTGCACTCTCTGCACTCACTGCACTGCATCCCCAGTGGTGCCACTGCACTCTCTGGACTCACTGCACTGCATCCCCAGTGGTGCCAGTGCACTCTCTGGACTCACTGCACTGCATCCCCAGTGGTGCCAGTGCACTCTCTGGACTCACTGCACTGCAACACCAGTGGTGCCAGTGCACTCTCTGGATTCACTGCAGTGCATACCCAGTGGTGCCAGTGCACTCTCTGCACTCACTGCACTGCATCCCCAGTGGTGCCAGTGCACTCTCTGGACTCACGGCAGTGCATCCCCAGTGGTGCCAGTGCACTCTCTGGACTCACTGCACTGCATCCCCAAGGTGCCAGTGCACTCTCTGCACTCACTGCAGTGCATCCCCAGTGGTGCCACTGCACTCTCTGCACTCACTGCACTGCATCCCCAGTGGTGCCAGTGCACTCTCTGGACTCACTGCACTGCATCACCAGTGGTGCCAGTGCACTCTCTGGACTCACTGCAGTGCATCCCCAGTGGTGCCAGTGCACTCTCTGGACTCACTGCACTGCATCCCCAGTGGTGCCAGTGCACTCTATGGACTCATTGCAGTGCCTCCCCTGAGGTGCCAGTACACTCTCTGGACTCACTGCAGTGCATCCCCAGTGGTGCCAGTGCATTCTCTGCACTCACTGAACGGCATCCCCAAGGTGCCAGTACACTCTCTGGACTCACTGCACTGCATCCCCAGTGGTGCCAGTGCACTCTATGGACTCATTGCAGTGCCTCCCCTGAGGTGCCAGTACACTCTCTGGACTCACTGCAGTGCATCCCCAGTGGTGCCAGTGCATTCTCTGGACTCACTGCAGTGCATCCCCAGTGGTGCCAGTGCACTCTCAGGACTCAGTGCACTGCATCCCCAGTGGTGCCAGTGCACTCTCTAGAGTCACTGCAGTGCATCCCCAGTGGTGCCAGGGCACTCTCTGGACTCACTGCACTGCATCCCCAGTGGTGCCAGTGCACTCTCAGGACTCACTGCTCTGCATCCCCAGTGGTGCCAGTGCACTCTCTGGACTCACTGCACTGCATCCCCAGTGGTGCCAGTGCACTCTCTGGACTCACTGCAGTGCATCCCCAGTGGTGCCAGTGCACTCTCAGGACTCACTGTACTGCATCCCCAGAGGTGCCAGTGCACTCTCTGGACTCACTGGACTGCATCCCCAGTGGTACCAGTGCACTCACTGGACTCACTGCAGTGCATCCCCAGTGGTGCCAGTGTACTCTCTGCACTCACTGCAGTGCATCCCCAGTGGTGCCAGTGCACTCTCTGGACTCACTGCAGTGCATCCCCAGTGGTGCCAGTGCACTCTCTGGACTCACTGCACTAAAACCCCAGTGGTGCCAGTGCACTCTCTGGACTCACTGCACTGCAACACCAGTGGTGCCAGTGCACTCTCTGTATTCACTGCAGTGCATCCCCAGTGGTGCCAGTGCACTCTGTGGACTCACTGTACTGCATCCCCAGTGGTGCCAGTGCACTCTCTGGACTCACTGCAGTGCATCCCCAGTGGTGCCAGTGCACTCTCTGCACTCACTGCACTGCATCCCCAGTGGTGCCAGTGCACTCTCTGGATTCACTGCACTGCATCCCCAGTGGTGCCACTGCACTCTCTGGACTCACTGCACTGCATCCCCAAGGTGCCAGTGCACTCTCTGGACTCACTGCACTGCATCGCTAGTGGTGCCTATGCACTCTCTGGACTCACTGCACTGCATCCCCAGTGGTGCCAGTGCACTCTCTGAACTCACTGCAGTGCATCCCCAGTGGTGCCAGTGCACTCTCTGGACTCACTGCACTGCATTCCCAGTGGTGCCAGTGCACTCTCAGGACTCACTGCAGTGCATCCCCAGTGGTGCCAGTGCACTCTCTGGACTCACTGCACTGCATCCACAAGGTGCCAGTGCACTCTCTGGACTCACTGCACTCCATCCCCAGTGGTGGCAGTGCACTCTCTGGACTCACTGCAGTGCATCCCCAGTGGTGCCAGTGCACTCTCTGGACTCACTGCACTGCATTCCCAGTGGTGCCAGTGCACTCTCTGGACTCACTGCAGTGCATCCCCAGTGGTGCCAGTGCACTCTCTGGACTCACTGCACTGCATCCACAAGGTGCCAGTGCACTCTCTGGACTCACTGCAGTGCATCCCCAGTGGTGGCAGTGCACTCTCTGGACTCACTGCACTGCATCCCCAAGGTGCCAGTGCACTCTCTGGACTCTCTGCACTGCATCCCCAGTGGTGCCAGTGCACTCTCTGGACTAACTGCACTGCATCCCCAGTGGTGCCAGTGCACTCTCTGAACTCACTGCAGTGCATTCCCAGTGGTGCCAGTGCACTCTCTGGACTCACTGCACTGCATTCCCAGTGGTGCCAGTGCACTCTCTGGACTCACTGCAGTGCATCCCCAGTGGTGCCAGTGCACTCTCTGGACTCACTGCAGTGCATCCGCAGTGGTGCCAGTGCACTCTCTGGACTCACTGCAGTGCATCCCCAGTGGTGCCAGTGCACTCTCTGGACTCACTGCAGTGCATCCCCAGTGGTGGCAGTGCACTCTCTGCACTCACTGCAGTGCATCCCCAGTGGTGGCAGTGCACTCTCTGGACTCACTGTACTGCATCCACTGTGGTGCCACTGCACTCTCTGGACTCACTGCACTGCATCCCCAGTGGTGCCAGTGCACTCACTGGGCTCACTGTACTGCATTCCCAGTGGTGCCAGTGCACTCTCTAGCCTCAATGCACTGCATCCCCAGTGGTGCCAGTGTACTCTTTGGACTCACTACACTGCATCCCCAGTGGTGCCAGTGCACTCTCTGGACTCACTGCAGTGCATCCCCAGTGGTGCAACTGCACTCTCTGGACTCACTGCACTGCATCCCCAGTGGTGCCAGTGCACTCTCTGGACTCACTGCACTGCATCACCAGTGGTGCCAATGCACTCTCTGGACTCACTGCACTGCATCCCCAGTGGTGCTAGTGCACTCGTGGACTCACTGCACTGCATCGCCAAGGTGCCAGTGCACTCTCTAGACTCACTGCACTGCATCCCCATTGGTGCCAGTGCACTGTCTGCACTCACTGCAGTGCATCCCCTGAGGTGCTAGTGCACTTTCTGGACTCACTGCAGTGCATCTCCAGTGGTACCAGTGCATTCTCTGGACTCACTGCAGTGCATCCCCAGTGGTGCCAGTGCACTCTCTGGACTCACTGCACTGCATCCCCAGTGGTGCCAGTACACTCCCTGGACTCACTGCAGTGCATCCCCAGTGGTGCCAGTGCACTCTCTGGAGTCACTGCACTGCATCCCCAGTGGTGCCAGTGCACTCTCTGGACTCACTGCACTGCATCCCCAGTGGTGCCAGTGCACTCTCTGTACTCACTGCAGTGCATCGCCAGTGGTGCCAGTGTACTCTCTAGAGTCACTGCACTGCATCCCCAGTGGTGCCAGTGCACTCTCTGGACTCACTGCACTGCATCCCCAGTGGTGCCAGTGCACTCTTTGGACTCACTGCTCTGCATCCGCAGTGGTGCCAGTGCACTCTCTGGACTCACTGCACTGCATCCCCAGTGGTGCCAGTGCACTCTCTGGATTCACTGCACTGCATCCCCTGTGGTGCCAGTCCACTCTCTAGACTCACTGCAGTGCATCCCCAGTGGTGCCAGTGCACTCTCTGGACTCACTGCACTGCATCGTCAAGGTGCCAGTGCACTCTCTGGACTCACTGCACTGCATCCCCAGTGGTGCCAGTGCACTCACTGGACTCACTGCAGTGCATCCCCAGTGGTGCCAGTGCACTCTCTGGATTCACTGCAGTGCATCCCCAGTGGTGCCAGTGCACTCTCTGGACTCACTGCACTGCATCCCCAGTGGTGCCAGTGCACTCTCTGGATTCACTGCAGTGCATCCCCAGTGGTGCCAGTGCACTCTCTGGACTCACTGCAGTGCATCCCCAGTGGTGCCAGTGCATTCTCTGGACTCACTGCAGTGCATCCCCAGTGGTGCCAGTGCACTCTCAGGACTCACTGCACTGCATCCCCAGTGGTGCCAGTGCACTCTCTAGAGTCACTGTAGTGCATCCCCAGTGGTGCCAGGGCACTCTCAGGACTCACTGCTCTGCATCCCCCGTGGTGACAGTGCACTCTCTGCACTCACTGCAGTGCATCCCCAGTGGTGCCAGTGCACTCTCTGGACTCACTGTACTGCATCCCCAGTGGTGCCAGTGCACTCTCAGGACTCACTGTACTGCATCTCCAGTGGTGCCAGTGCACTCTCTGGACTCACTGGACTGCATCCCCAGTGGTGCCAGTGCACTCACTGGACTCACTGCAGTGCATCCCCAGTGGTGCCAGTGTACTCTCTGCACTCACTGCAGTGCATCCCCAGTGGTGCCAGTGCACTCTCTGGACTCACTGCAGTGCATCCCCAGTGGTGCCAGTGCACTCTCTGGACTCACTGCACTGCATCCCCAGTGGTGCCAGTGCACTCTCTGGACTCACTGCACTGCAACACCAGTGGTGCCAGTGCACTCTCTGGATTCACTGCAGTGCATACCCAGTGGTGCCAGTGCACTCTGTGGACTCACTGTACTGCATCCCCAGTGGTGCCAGTGCACTCTCTGGACTCACTGCAGTGCATCCTCAGTGGTGCCAGTGCACTCTCTGCACTCACTGCACTGCATCTCCAGTGGTGCCAGTGCACTCTGTGGACTCACTGCACTGCATCCCCAGTGGTGCCACTGCACTCTCTGGACTCACTGCACTGCATCCCCAAGGTGCCAGTGCACTCTCTGGACTCACTGCACTGCATCCCCAGTGGTGCCAATGCACTCTCTGGACTCACTGCACTGCATCCCCAGTGGTGCCAGTGCACTCTCTGAACTCACTGCAGTGCATTCCCAGTGGTGCCACTGCACTCTCTGGACTCACTGCACTGCATTCCCAGTGGTGCCAGTGCACTCTCTGGACTCACTACTCTGCATCCCCAGTGGTGCCAGTGCACTCTCTGGACTCACTGCACTGCATCCACAAGGTGCCAGTGCACTCTCTGGACCCACTGCACTCCATCCCCAGTGGTGGCAGTGGACTCTCTGGACTCACTGCAGTGCATCCCCAGTGGTGGCAGTGCACTCTCTGGACTCACTGCACTGCATTCCCAGTGGTGCCAGTGCACTCTCTGGACTCACTGCAGTGCATCCCCAGTGGTGCCAGTGCACTCTCTGGACTCACTGCACTGCATCCCCAAGGTGCCAGTGCACTCTCTGGACTCACTGCACTGCATCCCCAGTGGTGCCAATGCACTCTCTGGACTCACTGCACTGCATCCCCAGTGGTGCCAGTGCACTCTCTGAACTCACTGCAGTGCATTCCCAGTGGTGCCAGTGCACTCTGTGGACTCACTGCACTGCATTCCCAGTGGTTCCAGTGCACTCTCTGGACTCACTGCAGTGCATCCCCAGTGGTGCCAGTGCACTCTCTGCACTCACGGAACTGCATCCCCAAGGTGCCAATACACTCTCTGGACTCACTGCAGTGCATCCCCAGTGGTGCCAGTGCACTCTCTGGACTCACTGCACTGCATCCCCAGTGGTGCCAGTGCACTCTCTGGACTCACTGCACTCCATCCCCAGTGGTGGCAGTGCACTCTCTGGACTCACTGCACTGCATTCCCAGTGGTGCCAGTGCACTCTCTGGACTCACTGCACTGCATCCCCAGTGGTGCCACTGCACTCTCTGGACTCACTGCACTGCATCCCCAGTGGTGCCAGTGCACTCTCTGGACTCACTGCAGTGCATCCCCAGTGGTGCCAGTGCACTCTCTGGACTCACTGCAGTGCATCCCCAGTGGTGCCAGTGCACTCTCTGCACTCACTGCAGTGCATCCCCAGTGTTGCCACTGCACTCTCTGCACTCACTGTACTGCATCCCCAGTGGTGCCACTGCACTCTCTGGACTCACTGCAGTGCATCCCCAGTGGTGCCAGTGCATTCTCTGGACTCACTGCACTGCATCCCCAGTGGTGCCAGTGCACTCTCTGGACTCACTGCACTGCATCCCTAGTGGTGCCAGTGCACTCTCTGCACTCACTGCACTGCATCCCCTGTGGTGCCACTGCACTCTCTGGACTCACTGCACTGCATCCCCAGAGGTGCCAGTGCACTCTCTGGACTCACTGCACTGCATCCCCAGTGGTGCCAGTGCACTCTCTGGACTCACTGCACTGCAACACCAGTGGTGCCAGTGCACTCTCTGGATTCACTGCAGTGCATACCCAGTGGTGCCAGTGCACTCTGTGGACTCACTGTACTGCATCCCCAGTGGTGCCAGTGCACTCTCTGGACTCACTGCAGTGCATCCTCAGTGGTGCCAGTGCACTCTCTGCACTCACTGCACTGCATCTCCAGTGGTGCCAGTGCACTCTGTGGACTCACTGCAGTGCATCCCCAGTGGTGCCACTGCACTCTCTGGACTCACTGCACTGCATCCCCAAGGTGCCAGTGCACTCTCTGGACTCACTGCACTGCATCCCCAGTGGTGCCAATGCACTCTCTGGACTCACTGCACTGCATCCCCAGTGGTGCCAGTGCACTGTCTGAACTCACTGCAGTGCATCCCCAGTGGTGCCACTGCACTCTCTGGACTCACTGCACTGCATTCCCAGTGGTGCCAGTGCACTCTCTGGACTCACTACTCTGCATCCCCAGTGGTGCCAGTGCACTCTCTGGACTCACTGCACTGCATCCACAAGGTGCCAGTGCACTCTCTGGACTCACTGCACTCCATCCCCAGTGGTGGCAGTGGACTCTCTGGACTCACTGCAGTGCATCCCCAGTGGTGGCAGTGCACTCTCTGGACTCACTGCACTGCATTCCCAGTGGTGCCAGTGCACTCTCTGGACTCACTGCAGTGCATCCCCAGTGGTGCCAGTGCACTCTCTGGACTCACTGCACTGCATCCCCAAGGTGCCAGTGCACTCTCTGGACTCACTGCACTGCATCCCCAGTGGTGCCAATGCACTCTCTGGACTCACTGCACTGCATCCCCAGTGGTGCCAGTGCACTCTCTGAACTCACTGCAGTGCATTCCCAGTGGTGCCAGTGCACTCTGTGGACTCACTGCACTGCATTCCCAGTGGTGCCAGTGCACTCTCTGGACTCACTGCAGTGCATCCCCAGTGGTGCCAGTGCACTCTCTGCACTCACTGAACTGCATCCCCAAGGTGCCAGTACACTCTCTGGACTCACTGCAGTGCATCCCCAGTGGTGCCAGTGCACTCTCTGGACTCACTGCACTGCATCCACAAGGTGCCAGTGCACTCTCTGGACTCACTGCACTGCATCCCCAGTGGTGGCAGTGCACTCTCTGGACTCACTGCACTGCATCCCCAGTGGTGGCAGTGCACTCTCTGGACTCACTGCAGTGCATCCCCAGTGGTGCCAGTGCACTCTCTGCAGTCACTGCAGTGCATCCCCAGTGGTGCCAGTGCACTCTCTGGACTTACTGCACTGCATTCCCAGTGGTGCCAGTGCACTCTCTGGACTCACTGCAGTGCATCCCCAGTGGTGCCAGTGCACTCTCTGGACTCACTGCACTGCATCCCCAGTGGTGCCAGTGCACTCTCTGCACTCACTGCAGTGCATCCCCAGTGGTGCCACTGCACTCTCTGCACTCACTGCACTGCATCCCCAGTGGTGCCAGTGCACTCTCTAGACTCACTGCACTGCATCACCAGTGGTGCCAGTGCACTCTCTGGACTCACTGCAGTGCATCCCCAGTGGTGCCAGTGCACTCTCTGGACTCACTGCAGTGCATCCTCAAGGTGCCAGTGCACTCGCTGGACTCACTTCATTGCATCCCCAGTGGTGCCAGTGCACTCTCTGGACTCACTGCACTGCATCTCCAGTGGTGCCAGTGCACTCTCTGGACTCACTGCACTGCATCCCCAGTGGTGCCAGTGCACTCTCTGGACTCACTGTACTGCATCCCCAGTGGTGCCAGTGCACTCTCTGGACTCACTGCAGTGCATCCCCAGTGGTGCCAGTGCACTCTCTGGACTCACTGCAGTGCATCCCCAGTGGTGCCAGTGCATTCTCTGGACTCACTGCACTGCATCCCCAGTGGTGCCACTGCACTCTCTGGACTCACTGCACTGCATCCCTAGTGGTGCCAGTGCACTCTCTGCACTCACTGCACTGCATCCCCTGTGGTGCCACTGCACTCTCTGGACTCACTGCACTGCATCCCCAGAGGTGCCAGTGCACTCTCTGGACTCACTGCACTGCATCCCCAGTGGTGCCAGTGCACTCTCTGGACTCACTGCACTGCAACACCAGTGGTGCCAGTGCACTCTCTGGATTCACTGCAGTGCATACCCAGTGGTGCCAGTGCACTCTGTGGACTCACTGTACTGCATCCCCAGTGGTGCCAGTGCACTCTCTGGACTCACTGCAGTGCATCCCCAGTGGTGCCAGTGCACTCTCTGCACTCACTGCACTGCATCCCCTGTGGTGCCAGTGCACTCTCTGGATTCACTGCACTGCATCCCCAGTGGTGCCACTGCACTCTCTGGACTCACTGCACTGCATCCCCAAGGTGCCAGTGCACTCTCTGCACTCACTGCAGTGCATCCCCAGTGGTGCCACTGCACTCTCTGCACTCACTGCACTGCATCCCCAGTGGTGCCAGTGCACTCTCTGGACTCACTGCACTGCATCACCAGTGGTGCCAGTGCACTCTCTGGACTCACTGCAGTGCATCCCCAGTGGTGCCAGTGCACTCTCTGGACTCACTGCACTGCATCCCCAGTGGTGCCAGTGCACTCTATGGACTCATTGCAGTGCCTCCCCTGAGGTGCCAGTACACTCTCTGGACTCACTGCAGTGCATCCCCAGTGGTGCCAGTGCATTCTCTGCACTCACTGAACTGCATCCCCAAGGTGCCAGTACACTCTCTGGACTCACTGCACTGCATCCCCAGTGGTGCCAGTGCACTCTATGGACTCATTGCAGTGCCTCCCCTGAGGTGCCAGTACACTCTCTGGAGTCACTGCAGTGCATCCCCAGTGGTGCCAGTGCATTCTCTGGACTCACTGCAGTGCATCCCCAGTGGTGCCAGTGCACTCTCAGGACTCACTGCACTGCATCCCCAGTGGTGCCAGTGCACTCTCTAGAGTCACTGCAGTGCATCCCCAGTGGTGCCAGGGCACTCTCTGGACTCACTGCACTGCATCCCCAGTGGTGCCAGTGCACTCTCAGGACTCACTGCTCTGCATCCCCAGTGGTGCCAGTGCACTCTCTGGACTCACTGCACTGCATCCCCAGTGGTGCCAGTGCACTCTCTGGACTCACTGCAGTGCATCCCCAGTGGTGCCAGTGCACTCTCAGGACTCACTGTACTGCATCCCCAGAGGTGCCAGTGCACTCTCTGGACTCACTGGACTGCATCCCCAGTGGTACCAGTGCACTCACTGGACTCACTGCAGTGCATCCCCAGTGGTGCCAGTGTACTCTCTGCACTCACTGCAGTGCATCCCCAGTGGTGCCAGTGCACTCTCTGGACTCACTGCAGTGCATCCCCAGTGGTGCCAGTGCACTCTCTGGACTCACTGCACTAAAACCCCAGTGGTGCCAGTGCACTCTCTGGACTCACTGCACTGCAACACCAGTGGTGCCAGTGCACTCTCTGGATTCACTGCAGTGCATCCCCAGTGGTGCCAGTGCACTCTGTGGACTCACTGTACTGCATCCCCAGTGGTGCCAGTGCACTCTCTGGACTCACTGCAGTGCATCCCCAGTGGTGCCAGTGCACTCTCTGCACTCACTGCACTGCATCCCCAGTGGTGCCACTGCACTCTCTGGACTCACTGCACTGCATCCCCAGTGGTGCCAGTGCACTCTCTGGACTCACTGCACTGCATCCCCAGTGGTGCCAGTGCACTCTCTGGACTCACTGCACTGCAACACCAGTGGTGCCAGTGCACTCTCTGGATTCACTGCAGTGCATACCCAGTGGTGCCAGTGCACTCTCTGCACTCACTGCACTGCATCCCCTGTGGTGCCAGTGCACTCTCTGGATTCACTGCACTGCATCCCCAGTGGTGCCACTGCACTCTCTGGACTCACTGCACTGCATCCCCAAGGTGCCAGTGCACTCTCTGCACTCACTGCAGTGCATCCCCAGTGGTGCCACTGCACTCTCTGCACTCACTGCACTGCATCCCCAGTGGTGCCAGTGCACTCTCAGGACTCACTGCACTGCATCACCAGTGGTGCCAGTGCACTCTCTGGACTCACTGCAGTGCATCCCCAGTGGTGCCAGTGCACTCTCTGGACTCACTGCACTGCATCCCCAGTGGTGCCAGTGCACTCTATGGACTCATTGCAGTGCCTCCCCTGAGGTGCCAGTACACTCTCTGGACTCACTGCAGTGCATCCCCAGTGGTGCCAGTGCATTCTCTGCACTCACTGAACGGCATCCCCAAGGTGCCAGTACACTCTCTGGACTCACTGCACTGCATCCCCAGTGGTGCCAGTGCACTCTATGGACTCATTGCAGTGCCTCCCCTGAGGTGCCAGTACACTCTCTGGACTCACTGCAGTGCATCCCCAGTGGTGCCAGTGCATTCTCTGGACTCACTGCAGTGCATCCCCAGTGGTGCCAGTGCACTCTCAGGACTCAGTGCACTGCATCCCCAGTGGTGCCAGTGCACTCTCTAGAGTCACTGCAGTGCATCCCCAGTGGTGCCAGGGTACTCTCTGGACTCACTGCACTGCATCCCCAGTGGTGCCAGTGCACTCTCAGGACTCACTGCTCTGCATCCCCAGTGGTGCCAGTGCACTCTCTGGACTCACTGCACTGCATCCCCAGTGGTGCCAGTGCACTCTCTGGACTCACTGCAGTGCATCCCCAGTGGTGCCAGTGCACTCTCAGGACTCACTGTACTGCATCCCCAGAGGTGCCAGTGCACTCTCTGGACTCACTGGACTGCATCCCCAGTGGTACCAGTGCACTCACTGGACTCACTGCAGTGCATCCCCAGTGGTGCCAGTGTACTCTCTGCACTCACTGCAGTGCATCCCCAGTGGTGCCAGTGCACTCTCTGGACTCACTGCAGTGCATCCCCAGTGGTGCCAGTGCACTCTCTGGACTCACTGCACTAAAACCCCAGTGGTGCCAGTGCACTCTCTGGACTCACTGCAGTGCATCCCCAGTGGTGCCAGTGCACTCTCTGCACTCACTGCACTGCATCCCCAGTGGTGCCAGTGCACTCTCTGGATTCACTGCACTGCATCCCCAGTGGTGCCACTGCACTCTCTGGACTCACTGCACTGCATCCCCAAGGTGCCAGTGCACTCTCTGGACTCACTGCACTGCATCCCCAGTGGTGCCTATGCACTCTCTGGACTCACTGCACTGCATCCCCAGTGGTGCCAGTGCACTCTCTGAACTCACTGCAGTGCATCCCCAGTGGTGCCAGTGCACTCTCTGGACTCACTGCACTGCATTCCCAGTGGTGCCAGTGCACTCTCTGGACTCACTGCAGTGCATCCCCAGTGGTGCCAGTGCACTCTCTGGACTCACTGCACTGCATCCACAAGGTGCCAGTGCACTCTCTGGACTCACTGCACTCCATCCCCAGTGGTGGCAGTGCACTCTCTGGACTCACTGCAGTGCATCCCCAGTGGTGGCAGTGCACTCTCTGGACTCACTGCACTGCATTCCCAGTGGTGCCAGTGCACTCTCTGGACTCACTGCAGTGCATCCCCAGTGGTGCCAGTGCACTCTCTGGACTCACTGCACTGCATCCACAAGGTGCCAGTGCACTCTCTGGACTCACTGCAGTGCATCCCCAGTGGTGGCAGTGCACTCTCTGGACTCACTGCACTGCATCCCCAGTGGTGCCAGTGCACTCTCTGGAGTCACTGCACTGCATCCCCAGTGGTGCCAGTGCACTCTCTGGACTCACTGCAGTTCATCCCCAGTGGTGCCAGTGCACTCTCTGAACTCACTGCAGTGCATTCCCAGTGGTGCCAGTGCACTCTCTGGACTCACTGCACTGCATTCCCAGTGGTGCCAGTGCACTCTCTGGACTCACTGCAGTGCATCCCCAGTGGTGCCAGTGCACTCTCTGGACTCACTGCAGTGCATCCGCAGTGGTGCCAGTGCACTCTCTGGACTCACTGCAGTGCATCCCCAGTGGTGCCAGTGCACTCTCTGGACTCACTGCAGTGCATCCCCAGTGGTGGCAGTGCACTCTCTGGACTCACTGCACTGCATCCCCAAGGTGCCAGTGCACTCTCTGGACTCTCTGCACTGCATCCCCAGTGGTGCCAGTGCACTCTCTGGACTCACTGCAGTGCATCCCCAGTGGTGCCAGTGCACTCTCTGAACTCACTGCAGTGCATTCCCAGTGGTGCCAGTGCACTCTCTGGACTCACTGCACTGCATTCCCAGTGGTGCCAGTGCACTCTCTGGACTCACTGCAGTGCATCCGCAGTGGTGCCAGTGCACTCTCTGGACTCACTGCAGTGCATCCCCAGTGGTGCCAGTGCACTCTCTGGACTCACTGCAGTGCATCCCCAGTGGTGGCAGTGCACTCTCTGGACTCACTGCAGTGCATCCGCAGTGGTGCCAGTGCACTCTCTGGACTCACTGCAGTGCATCCCCAGTGGTGCCAGTGCACTCTCTGGACTCACTGCAGTGCATCCCCAGTGGTGCCAGTGCACTCTCTGGACTCACTGCAGTGCATCCCCAGTGGTGCCAGTGCACTCTGTGGACTCACTGTACTGCATCCCCAGTGGTGCCAGTGCACTCTCTGGACTCACTGCAGTGCATCCCCAGTGGTGCCAGTGCACTCTCTGCACTCACTGCACTGCATTCCCAGTGGTGCCAGTGCACTCTCTGGACTCACTGCAGTGCATCCCCAGTGGTGCCAGTGCACTCTCTGGACTCACTGCACTGCATCCACAAGGTGCCAGTGCACTCTCTGGACTCACTGCACTCCATCCCCAGTGGTGGCAGTGCACTCTCTGGACTCACTGCAGTGCATCCCCAGTGGTGGCAGTGCACTCTCTGGACTCACTGCACTGCATTCCCAGTGGTGCCAGTGCACTCTCTGGACTCACTGCAGTGCATCCCCAGTGGTGCCAGTGCACTCTCTGGACTCACTGCACTGCATCCACAAGGTGCCAGTGCACTCTCTGGACTCACTGCAGTGCATCCCCAGTGGTGGCAGTGCACTCTCTGGACTCACTGCACTGCATCCCCAAGGTGCCAGTGCACTCTCTGGACTCTCTGCACTGCATCCCCAGTGGTGCCAGTGCACTCTCTGGACTAACTGCACTGCATCCCCAGTGGTGCCAGTGCACTCTCTGAACTCACTGCAGTGCATTCCCAGTGGTGCCAGTGCACTCTCTGGACTCACTGCACTGCATTCCCAGTGGTGCCAGTGCACTCTCTGGACTCACTGCAGTGCATCCCCAGTGGTGCCAGTGCACTCTCTGGACTCACTGCAGTGCATCCGCAGTGGTGCCAGTGCACTCTCTGGACTCACTGCAGTGCATCCCCAGTGGTGCCAGTGCACTCTCTGGACTCACTGCAGTGCATCCCCAGTGGTGGCAGTGCACTCTCTGCACTCACTGCAGTGCATCCCCAGTGGTGGCAGTGCACTCTCTGGACTCACTGTACTGCATCCACTGTGGTGCCACTGCACTCTCTGGACTCACTGCACTGCATCCCCAGTGGTGCCAGTGCACTCTCTGGACTCACTGCACTGCATTCCCAGTGGTGCCAGTGCACTCTCTGGACTCACTGCAGTGCATCCCCAGTGGTGCCAGTGCACTCTCTGGACTCACTGCACTGCATCCACAAGGTGCCAGTGCACTCTCTGGACTCACTGCAGTGCATCCCCAGTGGTGGCAGTGCACTCTCTGGACTCACTGCACTGCATCCCCAGTGGTGCCAGTGCACTCTCTGGACTCACTGCACTGCATCACCAGTGGTGCCAATGCACTCTCTGGACTCACTGCACTGCATCCCCAGTGGTGCTAGTGCACTCGTGGACTCACTGCACTGCATCGCCAAGGTGCCAGTGCACTCTCTAGACTCACTGCACTGCATCCCCATTGGTGCCAGTGCACTGTCTGCACTCACTGCAGTGCATCCCCTGAGGTGCTAGTGCACTTTCTGGACTCACTGCAGTGCATCTCCAGTGGTACCAGTGCATTCTCTGGACTCACTGCAGTGCATCCCCAGTGGTGCCAGTGCACTCTCTGGACTCACTGCACTGCATCCAGAAGGTGCCAGTGCACTCTCTGGACTCACTGCAGTGCATCCCCAGTGGGGGCAGTGCACTCTCTGGACTCACTGCACTGCATCCCCAGGGGTGGCAGTGCACTCTCTGGACTCACTGCACTGCATTCTCAGTGGTGCCAGTGCACTCTCTGGACTCACTGCAGTGCATCCCCAGTGGTGGCAGTGCACTCTCTGGACTCACTGCACTGCATCCACAAGGTGCCAGTGCACTCTCTGGACTCACTGCAGTGCATCCCCAGTGGTGGCAGTGCACTCTCTGGACTCACTACACTGCATCCCCAGTGGTGCCAGTGCACTCTCTGAACTCACTGCACTGCATCCCCAGTGGTGGCAGTGCACTCTCTGGACTCACTGCACTGCATTCCCAGTGGAGCCAGTGCACTCTGTGGACTCACTGCAGTGCATCCCCAGTGGTGCCAGTGCACTCTCTGGACTCTCTGCACTGCATCCCCAGTGGTGCCAGTGCACACTCTGGACTCACTGCAGTGCATCCCCAGTGGTTCCAGTGCACTCTCTGGACTCACTGCAGTGCATCCCCAGTGGTTGCAGTGCACTCTCTGGACTCACTGCAGTGCATCCCCAGTGGTGGCAGTGCACTCTCTGGACTCACTGTACTGCATCCCCAGTGGTGCCACTGCACTCTCTGGACTCACTGCACTGCATCCCCAGCGGTGCCAGTGCACTCACTGGGCTCACTGTACTTCATTCCTAGTGGTGCCAGTGCACTCTCTAGCCTCACTGCACTGCATCCCCAGTGGTGCCAGTGTACTCTCTGGACTCACTACACTGCATCCCCAGTGGTGCCAGTGCACTCTCTGGACTCACTGCAGTGCATCCCCAGTGGTGCAACTGCACTCTCTGGACTCACTGCACTGCATCCCCAGTGGTGACAGTGCACTCTCTGGACTCACTGCACTGCATCCCCAGTGGTGCCACTGCACTCTCTGGACTCACTGCACTGCATTCCCATTGGTGCCAGTGCACTCTCTGCACTCACTGCAGTGCATCCCCGGAGTTGCCAGTGCACTTTCTGGACTCACTGCAGTGAATCTCCAGTGGTACCAGTGCATTCTCTGGACTCACTCCATTGCATCCCCAGTGGTGCCAGTGCACTCTCTGGACTCACTGCACTGCATCCCCAGTGGTGCCAGTGCACTCTCTGGAATCACTGCACTGCATCCCCAGTGGTGCCAGTGCACTCTCTGTACTCACTGCACTGCATCCCCAGTGGTGCCACTGCACTCACTGGACTCACTGTACTGCATTCTTAGTGGTGCCAGTGCACTCTCTGGACTCATTGCAGTGCATCCCGAATGTTGCCAGTGCACTCTCTGGACTCACTGCACCGCATCTCCAGTGGTGCCATTGTACTCTCTGGAGTCACTGCACTGCATCCCCTGTGGTTCCAGTGCACTCTCTGGTCTCACTGCACTGCATCCCCAGTGGTGTCAGTGCACTCTCTGGAGTCACTGCAGTGCATCCCCAGTGGTGCCACTGCACTCTCTGGACTCACTGCACTGCATCCCCAGTGGTGCTAGTGCACTCTCTGGACTCACTGCACTGCATCCCCACTGGTGCCAGTGCACTCTCTGGATTCACTGCACTGCATCCCCAGTGGTGCCAGTGCACTCTCTGGACTCACTGCAGTGCATCCCCAGTGGTGCTAGTGCACTCTTGGACTCACTGCACTGCATCCCCAAGGTGCCAGTGCACTCTCTGGACTCACTGCACTGCATCCCCAGTGGTGCCAGTGCACTCTCTGGACTCACTGCACTGCATCCCCAGTGGTGCCAGTGCACTCTCTGGAAGCACTGCAGTGCATCCCCTGAGGTGCCAATGCACTTTCTGGACTCACTGCAGTGCATCCCCAGTGGTGCCAGTGCACTCTCTGGACTCACTGCACTGCATCCCCAGTGGTGCCAGGGCACTCTCTGTCATCATTGCGCTGCATCCCCAGTGGTGCCAGTGCACTCTCTGGACTCACTGCAGTGCATCCCCAGTGGTGCCAGTGCACACTCTGGACTCACTGCACTGCATCCCCAGTGGTGCCAGTGCACTCTCTGGACTCACTGCAGTGCATCCCCAGTGGTGCCAGTGCACTCTCTGGACTCACTGCACTGCATCCCCAGTGGTGCCAGTGCACTCTCTGCACTCACTGTACTGCATTCTTAGTGGTGCCAGTGCACTCTGTGGACTCACTGAAGTGCATCCCCAGTGTTGCCAGTGCACTCTCTGGACTCACTGCACTGCATCCCCAGTGGTGCCAGTGCACTCTCTGGACTCACTGCACTGCATCCCCAGTGGTGCCAGTGCACTCTCTGGTCTCACGGCACTGCATCCCCAGTGGGGCAGTGCACTCTCTGGACTCACTGCACTGCATCCCCAGTGGTGCCAGTGCACTCTCTGGACTCACTGCAGTGCATCCCTAGTGGTGCCTCTGCACTCTCTGGAGTCACTGCACTGCATCCCCAGTGGTTCCAGTGCAATCTCTGGACTCACTGCACTGCATCTCCAGTGATGCCAGTGCACTCTCTGGACTCACTGCAGTGCATCCCCAGTGGTGCCAGTGCACACTCTGGACTCACTGCACTGTATCCCCAGTGGTGCCAGTGGACTCTCTGGACTCACTGCAGTTTATCCCCAGTGGTGCCAGTGCACTCTCTGGAGTCACTGCAGTGCATCCCTAGCGGTGCCTCTGCACTCTCTGGACTCACTGCAGTGCATCCCCAGTGGTGCCAGTGCACTCTCTGGAGTCACTGCAGTGCATCCCTAGTGGTGCCTCTGTACTCTCTGGACTCACTGCACTGCATCCCCAGTGGTGCCAGTGCACTCTCTGGATTCACTGCACTGCATCCCCAGTGGTGCCACTGCACTCACTGGACTCACTGTACTGCATTCTTAGTGGTGCCAATGCACTTTCTGGACTCACTGATGTGCATCCCGAGTGTTGCCAGTGCACTCTCTGGACTCACAGCACTGCATCCCCAGTGGTGCCATTGTACTCTCTGGAGTCACTGCACTGCATCCCCAGTGGTTCCAGTGCAATCTCTGGACTCACTGCACTGCATCTCCAGTGATGCCAGTGCACTCTCTGGACTCACTGCACTGCATCCCCAGTGGTGCCAGTGCACTCTCTGGACTCACTGTACTGCATCCCCAGTGGTGCCAATGCACTCTCTGGACTCACTGCTCTGCATCCCCAGTGGTGCCAGTGCACTCTCTGCACTCACTGCACTGCATCCCCAGTGGTCCCACTGCACTCTCTGGAATCACCGGGGTGCATAACCTCTGGTGCCAGTGCAGTCTCTGGACTCACTGCACTGAATCCCCAGTGGTGCCAGTGCACTCTCTGGACTCACTGCATTGCATCCCTAGTGGTGCCAGTGCACACTCTGGACTCACTGCACTGCATCCCCAGTGGTGCCAGTGCACTCTCTGGACTCACTGCACTGCATCCCCAGTGGTGCCAGTGCACTCTCTGGACTCACTGCACTGCATCCCCAGTGGTGCCAGTGCACTCTCTGGAGTCACTGCAGTGCATCCCTAGCGGTGCCTCTGCACTCTCTGGTCTCACTGCACTGCATCCCCAGTGGTGCCAGTGCACTCTCTGGAGTCACTGCAGTGCATCCCTAGTGGTGCCTCTGCACTCTCTGGACTCACTGCAGTGCATCCCCAGTGGTGCCAGTGCACTCTCTAGACTCACTGCACTGCATCCCCAGTGGTGCCAGTGCACTCTCTGGACTCACTGCAGTGAATCCCCAGTGGTGCGACTGCACTCACTGGACTCACTGTACTGCATTCTTAGTGGTGCCAGTGCACTCTCTGGGCTCACTCATGTGCATCCCGAGTGTTGCCAGTGCACTCTCTGGACTCACTGCACTTCATCCCCAGTGGCGCTAGTGCACTCGTGGACTCACTGCACTGCATCCCCAGTGGTTCTAGTGCAATCTCTGGACTCACTGCACTGCATGCCCAGTGATGCCAGTGCACTCTCTGGACTCACTGCACTGCATCCCCAGTGGTGCCAGTGCACTCTCTGGACTCACTGTACTGCATCCCCAGTGGTGCCAAGGCACTCTCTGGACTCACTGCTCTGCATCCCCAGTGGTGCCACTGCACTCTCTGGAATCACCGGGGTGCATAACCTCTGGTGCCAGTGCAGTCTCTGGACTCACTGCACTGCATCCCCAGTGGTGCCAGTGCACTCTCTGGACTCACTGCAGTGCATCCCCAGTGGTGCCAGTGCACTCTCTGGACTCACTGCACTGCATCCCCAGTGGTGCCAGTGCGCTCTCTGGAGACACTGCAGTGCATCTCCTCTGGTGCCAGGGCACTCTCTGGACTCACTGCAGTGCATACCCAGTGGTGCCAGGGCACTCTATGCAGTCACTGCAGTGCATCCCCAGTGGTGCCAGAGCACTCTCTGGACTCACTGCAGTGCATCCCCATTGGTGCCAGTGCACTCTCTGGACTCACTGCAGTGTATCCCCAGTGGTGCCAGTGCAGTCTCTGGACTCACTGCACTCCATCCCCACTGGTGCCTTTTCACTCTCTGGACTCACTGCACTGCTCCAGCTGCGGCAGCCGCTCCAACCGTGGCAGCCGCTCCACTCGGTAGCGGCTGGAGCATCTGCCGCGGATGGAGCGGCTGGAGCGGCTGTCGCGGCTGGAGCGGTACGGCGGCTGGAGCGGCTGCCGCGGCTGGAGCGGCTGCCGCGGCTGGAGCGGCTTCCGCGGCGTGAGCGCATAGAGCGGCTGCCGCGGCTGGAGGGGCTACCGCGGCTGGAGCGCCTGACGCGGCTGGAGCGGATGCCGAGGCTGGAGCGGATGCCGCGGCTGGTGCGGCTGGAGCGGCTGCCGCGGCTGGAGCAGTGCAGTGAGTCCAGAGAGTGCACTGGCACCTTGGGGATGCAGTGCAGTGAGTCCAGAGAGTCAACTGGCTCCACTGGGGATGCAGTGCAGTGACTCTAGAGAGTGCACTGGCACCACTGGGGATGGAGTGCAGTGAGTCAAGAGAGTGCACTGGCACCACCGGTGATGCAGTGTAGTGAGTCCAGAGAGTCAACTGTCTCCACTGGGGATGCACTGCAGTGAGTCCAGAGAGTGCACTGGCACCACTGGGGATGCACTGCAGTGAGTCAAGAGAGTGCACTGGCACCACTGGTGATGCAGTGCAGTGAGTCCAGAGAGTGCACTGGCACCACTGGGGATGCAGTGCAGTGAGTCCAGAGAGTGCACTGGCACCACTGGGGATGCAGCGCAGTGAGTCGAGAGAGTGCACTGGCACCACTGGGGATGCAGTACAGTGAGTCTAGAGAGTGCACTGGCACCACTGGGGATGCACTGCAGTGAGTCCAGAGAGTGCACTGGCACCACTGGGGATGCACTGCAGTGAGTCCAGAGAGTGCACTGGCACCACTGGGGATGCACTGCAGTGAGTCAAGAGAGTGCAGTGGCACCACTGGGGATGCACTGCAGTGAGTCAAGAGAGTGCAGTGGCACCACTGGGGATGCACTGCAGTGAGTCCAGAGAGTGCACTGGCACCACTGGGGATGCAGTGCCGTGAGTCCAGAGAGTGCACTGTCACCAGTGGGGATGCACTGCAGTGAGTCCAGAGAGTGCAGTGGCACCACTGGGGATGCACTGCAGTGAGTCAAGAGAGTGCACTGGCACCACTGGGGATGCACTGCAGTGAGTCCAGAGAGTGCACTGGCACCACTGGGGATGCAGTGCAGTGAGTCCAGAGAGTGCACTGGCACCACTGGGGATGCAGTGCCGTGAGTCCAGAGAGTGCACTGGCACCACTGGGGATGCAGTGCAGTGAGTCCAGAGAGTGCACTGGCACCACTGGGGATGCAGTGCAGTGACTCCAGAGAGTGCACTGGCACCACTGGGGATGCACTGCAGTGAGTCCAGAGAGTGCACTGGCACCATTGGAGATGCACTGCAGTGAGTCCAGAGAGTGCTCTGGCACCACTGGGGATGCACTGCAGTGAGTCCAGAGAGTTCACGGGCACTACTGTTCACTCAGTGATGTGAGTCCAGAGAGTGCACTGGCACCACTGGGGATGCAGTGCAGTGAGTGCAGAGAGTGCACTGGCACCACTGGGGATGCACTGCAGTGAGTCCAGAGAGTTCACGGGCACTACTGTTCACTCAGTGATGTGAGTCCAGAGAGTGCACTGGCACCACTGGTGATGCAGTGCAGTGAGTCCAGAGACTGCACTGGCACCACTGGGGATGCACTGCAGTGAGTCCAGAGAGTTCACGGGCACTACTGTTCACTCAGTGATGTGAGTCCAGAGAGTGCACTGGCACCACTGGGGATGCACTGCAGTGACTCCAGAGAGTGCACTGGCACCTTGTGGATGCAGTGCAGTGAGTGCAGAGAGTGCACTGGCACCACTGAGGATGCACTGCAGTGACTCCAGAGAGTGCACTGGCACCACCGGGGATGCACTGCAGTGAGTACAGAGAGTGCACTGGCACCTCAGGGGCTGCACTGCAGTGAGTGCAGAGAGTGCACTGGCACCACTGGGGATGCAGTGTAGTGAGTCCAGAGACTGCACTGGCACCACTGGGGATGCACCTCGGTGAGTCCAGAGAGTGCACTGGCACCACTGGGGATGCAGTGCAGTGAGTCCAGAGAGTGCACTGGCACCACTGGGGATGCACCTCGGTGAGTCCAGAGAGTGCACTGGGAACATTGGGGATGTAGTGCAGTGAGTCCAGAGACTGCACTGGCACCAACTGGAGCTGCACTGCAGTGAGTCCTGAGATTGCACTAACACCACTGGGGATGCAGTGCAGTGAGTCCAGAGAATGCACTGGCACTAAAGGGGATGCAGTGCAGTGACTCGAAAAAGTTCACTGGCACCACTGGGGATGCAGTGCAGTGAGTCCAGAGAGTGCACTGGCACCACTGGGGATGCACCTCGGTGAGTCCAGAGAGTGCACTGGCACCAATGGGGATGCAGTGCAGTGAGTCCAGAGAGTTCTCTGGCACCGCTGGGGATGCAGTTTAGTGAGTCCAGAGAGTGCACTGGCTCCAATGGGTATACACTGCAGTGACTCCAGACAGTGCACTGGCACCACTGGGGATGCAGTGCAGTGAGACTAGAGAGTGCAATGGCTCCACTGGGGATGCAGTGCAGTGATTCCAGAGAGTGCACTGGCATCACTGAGCTGCACTGCATTGAGTCCAGATTGTAAGGAATAGTCCAGCAATTCGTGCCACTAAGGGGTGTGAAGGGTTAACATTGAGGCCTGGGTTTAGGCGAGAAGAGAACAAAGGGATTTCTTCAGAGAAAAACTGCTGACTTTGCACAGACGTGCAGTAACTTCTGACAGCCGGCCAAGAGACCACTAGATAAGGAGGAAGAATATGAGCCTCCCCGTCCGAGCGGCCCCCGAGAGACTAACAGAGACTGATAAGCAGGCGCCCCTGGGAGGACTTCGGATTTGGGAAACCAATTATAATAACCCTGCCTCTTCTAGAAGTAGTAATGAATATGTATTAGCCTAGGAGTATAAAAACCAGCTGCCTTACGTAACAGGTGTGCGTCCCGGTGGAGCAGAGACTCCCGGCGCACCCAGCGCTGTTTGCTTGCCTCTATTCGTTTAATAAATTGTAAACTCTGATTGTAATCCTATTTGGGACTCAGTCATTTATAACAATTGGGGGCTCGTCCGGGATGGTCTTGGTTCCTGAATTCTGACTTGATCTAGGAGGGGCGCCCCCACCATTTGGTGGCTCCTGTTCGAGTCAGGTCGGGGCTAACACCATCCTGAACCTGAATAAGGGCAAGCAAAGATTTAGATTTTTTTATGAGCTCCCTTTGCCGGCTGCAGCACTATATTTTGCCCGTAATTCTGCGCGCGAAGATCCGAACGAAGACGACGGAGTCGTAAGTATTTAAGGCGTATACCGTTCGGTTGGGTGGGTTTCGGTTGCCTGTGTGTGTGAGAGTGTGATTGAGACGGAACGTAGTTCCGAAGCGATTGTGGAGGTCTTCTAACCGCGGTTCCAATCTCCCGCGAGGGACTTGGCCGGTGAAGGACCGAAGCGATTCCTATAGGATTCGTGGGTGGGTGATAGGTCCTAAACCCCCTGCAAGACACTCTCACTAAGGCAACCAAGGGCTGTAGGAATTGCCACAGTAAAATTCCTAGATGGGTCAGATTAAATCGAAGACCCGGGACCAGAGAAAAGGGAGCAAATTACCAGACATACCACCAGAAAGTCCATTAGGGATAATGATTAGAAATTGGAACGATAGGGGCCCCAGAAAAGGAAAAAGCAAAGTAAAAATGATTCAGTATTGTATGATAGAATGGCCAAAGGAGCCTTTAAGACCACATGTCTTTTGGCCTATTTTCGGATCTTTTGAAGACTGGGTTTGCCAGGCTTTAAATCTACATGTTAACTCAAAGGAACCTTTTAGCCAGGAGGAAAGTGATTATGCAGGATTATGGATCAGGATCTCACGTCCTTTTCCAGCCTCAATATTTACACTAAAAGCAGACGAGAAGTTTGACGAAGAAGAGAACAAAAAAATAAAAAATAAAAAAAAAAGGAAAAAGAAAAAGATGATGAATGGGAGTCATTGGATAACCTACCACCTCTATATCCTAACAATCCACCCCCGGTGGTGCATCTTGTAATCCTGTTTTGTTCTTAAATGTTTTGACTGTGTCAAGGAGGAAGGTGGGAGCATTATCTAAGTAACAGTTTAGAAGTTTGGGTATATTCGCGGTGGTGTTCGGTCAGTTTCCCAAGTATCGGGGGAGGGGGGCTGACTGATTATCAAAGTGGTAGAACGGAGAGTCACTTCTTTGGTGGTTCGGGCCTGAGCCCTGGGAATTTGGTAAAAAGGGGGAGAGCGAATTTATTTAGGCCTCAATACCTTTTTAAACCCCCATCTTGACGGATACACAGGAGTGATTCCTTGTTTTGTGTAGGCTTACTAACAAAGTGCATGAGAAAAATTACCATTTGGCTTGAAATTCGGTCTTATTGAAATGTAAATTTTGTGGAAAAGGTGTTATTGTTTGTCTAGAAGACAGAAGGCTGAGTGCTTCTGGTGTTTTTCCGAAGTCCTGCGGATTTATGATTGGAACGGGGCTCATTAATAATCTGAAATAGTAAAGTTTGTATGTGGAAAGAAGAGTTTAATCCCAGAGGACTGGGACATTTGGGAAGAAGATTAGGAAAAGATAGTAAAAACCTGCAATAAAAAGGTTTGCGTGGAAATTGAAACAAGGGACAGTAACTAATATAAATAAATAAAAGGGAATGGGAAATCAAGGAAAAGGGGAAAATCCAAAAAAAAAAAAAAAGACGTCCTAAAAAAAAAAAAAAAAAAGCCTCCTTGGGTGCATATTGGCACATTGGAAGGATATTGTTAGAAATGGGGGCACAGAAAGCAAGAGGACTTCCACTAAGTATTGCAATCAATGGTGGCCACTATATAAACTAAATGGCCACTTTATGGATCAATCGACTATAACAGTGTCTTGCAATTAATGTTTTTGAGGAGAGAAGGAAAATAGGATGAAATGTTGTATAGTGATATGTTGTTTCAGCATGTTGGAGGGAAAAGGTTTGGAATTAAGTTGGCCCCTGACTGAGCCTTTGGTGTTGGCATTAGAAAAGTACAGGCTGGAGAAAGATAAAGGAAGTGTTAAAAGGATTGTTGAAGGTGTTAAAGGTTGTGTGGCATGTAGTATTTAACAGAGCTGTTTGAAGTTGAATGAGCAGGGAAAGAGGATGTAGGAATGTTAATAGTTCCGTCTCAACCCGAGGCTGAGGTCTCTAAATCGCGGTGTGAGCCCTCTGGGGCAGGGGGACCGTGATGGGTCCGAGAGAGTTGTCGTGGAAACAGAAAAGCAGCTAACTCTTAAAACAACCTGAGTTCATGTGTGAGCTCAGATTGCCAATGGGACCGCTCAGGGAACTGTCAACGATTGCATTCCCCTGACCGACCCCCTCACTGAGACCCTAATCACCCCGGAAATTATGTAAATACCAAAATCTGGTTAAATTGGCTATTGGGAATTGAGAATCTGTTCCAACAAGGTCCAAAAGAAACCCCTATGGAATTTATGGAATTTTTGAATTTCTGGACCAACTTTGAAATGCAATGAAAAAAAAATGGACCTGGCTTAAAAAAAAAAAAAAAAAAAAAAAAAGAGAGAGAGAGAGAGGCAACTGGCTAACCTCTTTCCAGGGCAATCAGCCCCTGATATCAGAAAGAAATTGTCTTAGGCTGCAGGACAAACAACAGTCAGGAATGATGGGGACCTGGGGCATCTACCCTAGCAGGTCCACTAGTTGAAATAAAGCTAGGAAACGAAGACAGGCTTGAATTTTTTGTTGGTTATGGGAGCTTCTTTCTCTGTGTTAATTAGGCTGTAAATGTAATAGGAGCAACATATTCAGTGTTAAATAGTTTAAAAGGACGATTAGGAACTAAGACAACTACAATAATTGGAGCCACAGGGAAAGAGGAAGAATGGTCATTCTTACGACCCCTTGATTTGCGTTTTGGGGGTGAGGAACTAACCCATAAATTTTAGTATGTACCAGAATGCCCGATGCCACTCTTGGGACGGGATCTATTAGCCAAATTAGATGCAACAATAACCTTTGAGGATGGAGAATTAATAATGAAGGTACCTGAGTCCAAAGTAGGCCAAATCCTAATGATCAAAGATAAACCCTTTGTTAATATTCCAAGAGAAGTAGAAAATGCAGTTATAGCAACAGTACGGGAAACAGATGTACCAGGGAAGTCGAAACTGGCACAACTGGTAAAGGTGGAATTAAAGGAAGGAGCCAAACCTGTTTGAATCAAACAATATCCACTTAAGATAGAAGCTAGGCACGGGAATAGTGAAAATTATTGACAAATTTCTCAAATATCAGATTCTGGAAGAATGTAAATCGGAATACAATACTCCAATTTTTCCAGTAAAGAAGCCGAATGGCGAGTATAGATCTGTACAAGATCTTAGAGCAGTAAATGAAATAACAAAGGATATTCACCCGGTAGTAGCTAATCCTTACACATTGTTAACATCTGTGAAAGAGAAATATAAATGGTTTACCGTGATAGATTTAAAGGATGCCTTCTTTTGCATACCTCTTGATAAAGATAGTAGAAAATTATTTGCCTTCAAATGGGAAAACGTATTGAAGTTTTTGGACCACATATGGTAACAACCGTTTTGGAACAAAGGGGGGGGGCACTGGTTATCACCCAGCCGGATGATGAAATATCAGGCAATCCTAACTGAACAAGATGACATAACCTTGAAAACGACTAACCTGTTATATCCAGCAGTATTTCTAGGAACCGTTCCAGAAGAAGGACCGTTGGAACACAATTGTGTGGAAATAATCGAACATAAGCCAGCCACAAAGATTTGAAGGATGTACCCCTTGAAAGGTATTCAGTGGGAATACCACACTCCGTGGCACCCACAAAGCTCAGGGAAAGTAGAAAGGATGAATCAAACAATAAAACAACAATTGGCTAAGTTAATGATCGAGACACAGCTGCCCTGGACGAAATGCTTACCATTGGCACTTTTAAACATAAGAACTAAACCACACAGTGAGACTGGATTATCATCATATGAAATGTTATATGGTATGCCTTATTCTCAAGGGATGCCCCTAGGGAACAATGTAGTTGAGGATCATAGTATCCAGAAATACATAATTACCATTGGAAGGAGATTACAGGAGATAAGATAAATTGGGATGATGACTCAGACACCACCTTTAGGATTTGCTATTCATAAAATACAACCAGGAGACAAGGTCTTAATAAAAACCTGGAGAGAAGAATCATTGAACCCCCGATGGGAGGGACTGTACCTTGTTTTACTTACTACTGAAACAGCTGTGAGAACAGCAAGAAGGGGTTGGACCCACGCATCCAGAATAAAAGGACCAATAACTACCGAAGCCTGGAGGGTTGAGTCCACTCCTGGGGAACTGAAACTGAGACTAAAGAGGAACTGATATCCCAGCAATGAGGTTCTGCATGAATTAAGGGCACTGGATAAAGAGGACAAGGCTGAAGGGAGGAAAGGGAGAAGGCAAGACCGGGGTAGGACCCTCCACTGCGGCGTGTATGGTCTACCGAGGGAGGCAACCCCTATGGGTATTGACCGCCGAGTGAGAGTGCCTCGACCGGACTTCTCCTACACCAAGATCAGTTTGTCCTGAGAAAAATAACATGAGAACCTTTTAAACCCATAATAAAATTGTGATTAGTTTTTCCAGGAGCTGGATCACCCTGAAGGGCTGAATGGTAACACAAGCTCTGAAAGCGGGCCCAACCCCATGATTGAAGGCGCTTCCCACACTCTCAAGATTGGACGGCGAAAAAGGCTTATAATATGACAGGTCGCCAAAGAGAACTGAATTGTGACTGTAAGTGGAAACCCAACGTGGGAGCTTGGAAGCGTGCATATACGAGTACAAACGGGGCAGACATTGTAACAGGACCACTCGGTAACAAGGACACTCTGTATTATCACGCCCCAAAGGGTAAAGATGGATGGGATGGTCATTTTCCAAACGGGACGTGGGCCCTAAAGGGACATTATTGGGTGTGTGGCAAACATGCTTACAAGAGGCTACCTGGAAACTGGTCGGGAATATGCTATGGGGGGTACATAAGACCCTTGTTCTTTTTATTGTCACAAACACAAGGAAATCATTTAGGAATAAGATTATATGATGACCTGAACAGAGTAAAACGATCTATTGATACTTCCTTATCCGGGGATAGTGCCCAAAAATGGGGAAAGGATGAATGGCCTCCTGAAAGAATCATACAGCATTATGGGCCAGCCACCTGGAACTCAAATGAGTTGATATCAGGAGCCCGAGAACCTATTTATAATTTGAACCGAATAATTAGGTTGCAAGCTATCCTCGAAGTTGTAACAAATCAAACAGCGACAGCCTTGGATCTTTTGGCTGACCAATCCACTCAAATGAGAAATGCTATATTCCAACATAGAATGGTCTTAGACTATTTACTAGCAGAAGAAGGGGGAGTATGTGGAAAACTGAACGATTCTAATTGTTGTCTACAGATTGATGATAATGGAAAAGTGGTCAAGCAGATAACAAAGGAAATTAGAAAGCTAGCCCACGTCCCAGTACAAACTTGGAAGGGTATGGATTGGGATTTCTTTTCATGGTTGCCTGGTGAACCATGGGTTAAAAGGATGCTATTTTTATTTTTATGTGGTGTAATGACATTATTGTTTATACCTTTTATGATACCTTGCTTTACGTTGTTGATACGGCGGATAATAAATAGCACCCAATTTGTGATGACTTTGGGAGAGAAAAGGTGATGTGTCGATAATGATGCTTAAGAAATGGACACCCCGAGAACTGACTGATGAAATCCAACTGCTACTAACAAAGGTTGAAGAAGAGACACGAATTGATGATATTAAAAAAAAAAAAAGGGAGGAATTGTAAGGAATAGTCCAGCAATTCGTGCCACTAAGGGGTGTGAAGGGTTAACATTGAGGCCTGGGTTTAGGCGAGAAGAGAACAAAGGGATTTCTTCAGAGAAAAACTGCTGACTTTGCACAGACGTGCAGTAACTTCTGACAGCCGGCCAAGAGACCACTAGATAAGGAGGAAGAATATGAGCCTCCCCGTCCGAGCGGCCCCCGAGAGACTAACAGAGACTGATAAGCAGGCGCCCCTGGGAGGACTTCGGATTTGGGAAACCAATTATAATAACCCTGCCTCTTCTAGAAGTAGTAATGAATATGTATTAGCCTAGGAGTATAAAAACCAGCTGCCTTACGTAACAGGTGTGCGTCCCGGTGGAGCAGAGACTCCCGGCGCACCCAGCGCTGTTTGCTTGCCTCTATTCGTTTAATAAATTGTAAACTCTGATTGTAATCCTATTTGGGACTCAGTCATTTATAACAAGAGTTTGCACTGGCACCAATGGGGATGCAGTGAAGTGAGTCCAGAGACTACACTGGCACCACTGGGGATGCAGTGCAGTGAGTCCAGAGAGCCACTGGCACCACTGGGGATGCAGTGCAGTGACTCCAGAGAGTGCACTGGCACCACTGGGAATGCAGTGCAGTGAGTCCAGAGAGTGCACTGTCACCACTGGGAATGCAGTGCAGTGAGTCCAGAGAGTGCACTGGCACAACAGGGGATGCACTGCAGTGACTCCAGAGAGTGCACTGGCAGCACTGCGGAGCTGCACTGCAGTGAGTCCAGGGAGTGCACTGGCACCACTGGGGATGCACTGCAGTGAGTTCAGAGAGTGCAGTGGCACCATTGGGGATGCACTGCAGTGAGTCCAGAGAGTGCACTGGCACCACTGTGGATGCAGTGCAGTGAGTCCAGAGAGTGCACTGGCACCACTGGGGATGCACTGCAGTGAGTCCAGAGAATGCACTGGCACTAATGGGGATGCAGTGCAGTGACTCGAAAGAGTGCACTGGCACCACTGCGGATGCACTGCAGTGAGTCCGGAGAGTGCTCTGGCACCAATGGTGATGCAGTGCAGTGAGTCCAGAGAGTGCACTGGCATCACTGGGGATGCACTGCAGTGAGTCCAGAGAGTGCACTGGCACCACTGGGGATGCAATGCAGTTAGTCCAGAGATTGCACTGGCTCCACTGCGGATGCAGTGCAGTGACTCCAGAGAGTGCACTGGCACCACTGGGGATGCAGTGCAGTGAGTCCAGAGAGTGCAATGGCACCACAGGGGATGCACTGTAGTGATTCCAGAGAGTGCACTGGCACCACTGGGGATGCAGTGCAGTGAGTCCAGAGAGTGCACTGGCACCACTGGGGATGCACTGCAGTGAATCCAGAGAGTGCACTGGAACCACTGGGGTTTTAGTGCAGTGAGTCCAGAGAGCGCAGTGGCACCACTGGGGATGCACTGCAGTGAGTCCAGAGAGTGCTCTGGCACCACTGGGGATGCAGTTCAGTGAGTCCAGAGAGTGCACTGGCACCACTGGGGATACACTGCAGTGACTCCAGAGAGTGCACTGCCACCACTGGGGATGCAGTGCCGTGAGTCCAGAGAGTGCACTGCCACCACTGGGGATGCAGTGCAGTGAGTCCAGAGAGTGCACTGGCACCACTGGGGATGCAGTGCAGTGACTCCAGAGAGTGCAGTGGCACCACTGGGGATGAAGTGCAGTGAGTCCAGAGAGTGCACTGGCACCATTGGAGATGCACTGCAGTGAGTCCAGAGAGTGCACTGGCACCACTGGGGATGCACTGCAGTGAGTCCAGAGAGTTCACGGGCACTACTGTTCACTCAGTGATGTGAGTCCAGAGAGTGCACTGGCACCACTGGGGATGCAGTGCAGTGAGTGCAGAGAGTGCACTGGCACCACTGGGGATGCACTGCAGTGAGTCCAGAGAGTTCACGGGCACTACTGTTCACTCAGTGATGTGAGTCCAGAGAGTGCACTGGCACCACTGGTGATGCAGTGCAGTGAGTCCAGAGACTGCACTGGCACCACTGGGGATGCACTGCAGTGAGTCCAGAGAGTTCACGGGCACTACTGTTCACTCAGTGATGTGAGTCCAGAGAGTGCACTGGCACCACTGGGGATGCACTGCAGTGACTCCAGAGAGTGCACTGGCACCTTGTGGATGCAGTGCAGTGAGTGCAGAGAGTGCACTGGCACCACTGGGGATGCACTGCAGTGACTCCAGAGAGTGCACTGGCACCACCGGGGATGCACTGCAGTGAGGACAGAGAGTGCACTGGCACCTCAGGGGCTGCACTGCAGTGAGTGCAGAGAGTGCACTGGCACCACTGGGGATGCAGTGCAGTGAGTCCAGAGAGTGCACTGGCACCACTGGGGATGCACCTCGGTGAGTCCAGAGAGTGCACTGGCACCACTGGGGATGCAGTGCAGTGACTCCAGAGAGTGCACTGGCACCACTGGGGATGCACCTCGGTGAGTCCAGAGAGTGCACTGGGAACATTGGGGATGTAGTGCAGTGAGTCCAGAGACTGCACTGGCACCAACTGGAGCTGCACTGCAGTGAGTCCTGAGATTGCACTAACACCACTGGGGATGCAGTGCAGTGAGTACAGAGACTACACTGGTACCACTGGGGATGCATTGCAGTGAGTCTAGAGAGTGCACTGGCACCACTGGGGATGCAGTGCAGTGAGTCCAGAGAATGCACTGGCACTAAAGGGGATGCAGTGCAGTGACTCGAAAAAGTTCACTGGCACCACTGGGGATGCAGTGCAGTGAGTCCAGAGAGTGCACTGGCACCACTGGGGATGCACCTCGGTGAGTCCAGAGAGTGCACTGGCACCAATGGGGATGCAGTGCAGTGAGTCCAGAGAGTTCTCTGGCACCGCTGGGGATGCAGTTTAGTGAGTCCAGAGAGTGCACTGGCTCCAATGGGTATACACTGCAGTGACTCCAGACAGTGCACTGGCACCACTGGGGATGCAGTGCAGTGAGTCCAGAGAGTGCACTGGCACCGCTGGAGATGCAATGAAGTGAGTCCAGAGACTGCACTGGCACCACGGGAGCTGCACTGCAGTGAGTCCAGAGATTGCACTGGCACCACTGGGGATGCACTACAGTGAGTCCAGAGAGTGCACTGGCACCACTGGGGATGCAGTGCAGTGAGTCCAGAGAGTGTACTGGCACCACTGGGGATGGAGTGCAGTGAGTCCAGAGAGTGCACTAGCACCACTGGGGATACGGTGCCGGGAATCCAGAGAGTGCACTGGCACCACTGGGGATGCACTGCAGTGAGTCCAGAGAGTGCACTGGCACCACTGGTGGTGCAGTGCAGTGCCTCCAGAGAGTGCACTGGCACCTTGGTGATGCAGTGCAGTGAGTCCAGAGAGTGCACTGGCCCCACTGGGGATGCAGTGCAGTGAGTCCAGAGAGTGCACTGGCACCACTGGGGATGCAGTGCAGTGAGTGTAGAGAGTGCACTGGCACAACAGGGGATGCACTGCAGTGACTCCAGAGTGTCCGCTGGCACCACTGCGGAGCTGCACTGCAGTGAGTCCAGGGAGTGCACTGGCACCACTGGGGATGCACTGCAGTGAGTTCAGAGAGTGCAGTGGCACCGTTGGGGATGCACTGCAGTGAGTCCAGAGAGTGCACTGGCACCACTGGGGATGCAGTGCAGTGAGTCCAGAGAGTGCACTGGCACCACTGGGGATGCACTGCAGTGAGTCCAGAGAATGCACTGGCACTAATGGGGATGCAGTGCAGTGACTCGAAAGAGTGCACTGGCACCACTGCGGATGCACTGCAGTGAGTCCGGAGAGTGCCCTGGCACCAATGGTGATGCAGTGCAGTGAGTCCAGAGAGTGCACTGGGAACACTGGGGATGCAGTGCAGTGACTCCAGAGAGTGCACTGGCACCACTGGGGATGCAGTGCAGTGAGTCCAGAGAGTGCAATGGCACCACAGGGGATGCACTGTAGTGATTCCAGAGAGTGCACTGGAACCACAGGGGATGCAGTGCAGTGAGTCCAGAGAGTGCACTAGCACCACTGGGGATACGGTGCCGGGAATCCAGAGAGTGCACTGGCACCACTGGGGATGCACTGCAGTGAGTCCAGAGAGTGCACTGGCACCACTGGTGGTGCAGTGCAGTGCCTCCAGAGAGTGCACTGGCACCTTGGTGATGCAGTGCAGTGAGTCCAGAGAGTGCACTGGCCCCACTGGGGATGCAGTGCAATGAGTCCAGAGACTGCACTGGCACCAACTGGAGCTGCACTGCAATAAGTCCTGAGATTGCACTAGCACCACTGGGGATGCAGTGCAGTGAGTGCAGAGAGTGCACTGGCACCACTGGGGATGCACTGCAGTGAGTCCAGAGAGTGCACTGGCACCACTGGGGATGCTGTTCAGTGAGTCCAGAGAGTGCACTGGCACCACTGTGGATACACTGCAGTGACTCCAGAGAGGGCACTGGCACCACTGGGGATGGAGTGCAGTGAGTCCAGAGAGTGCACTGGCACCAATGGGGATGCACTGCAGTGAGTCCAGAGAGTGCACTGGCACCACTGGGGATGCAATGAAGTGAGTCCAAAGATTGCACTGGCACCACGGGAGCTGCACTGCAGTGAGTCCAGAGATTGCACTGGCACCACTGGGGATGCACTGCAGTGAGTCCAGAGAGTGCACTGGCACCACTGTTGATGCAGTGCAGTGAGTCCAGAGAGTGCAGTGGCACCACTGGGGATGCAGTGCAGTGAGTCCAGAGAGTGCACTGGCACCACTGGGGATGCAGTGCAGTGACTCCAGAGAGTGCACTGGCACCACTGGGGATGCACTGCAGTGAGTCCAAAGAGTGCACTGGCACCACTGGAGATGCAGTGCAGTGAGTCCAGAGAGTGCAGTGGCACCACTGGGGATGCAGTGCAGTGAGTCCAGAGAGTGCACTGGCACCACTGGGGATGCACTGCAGTGAGTGCAGAGAGTGCACTGGCACCACTGGGGATGCAGTGCAGTGAGTCCAGAGAGTGCACTGGCACCACTGGGGATGCAGTGCAGTACTCCTGAGAGTGCACTGGCACCACTGGGGATGCAGTGCAGTGAGTCCAGAGAGTGCACTGGGACCACTGGGGATGCAGTGCAGTGAGTCCAGAGAGTGAACTGGCACCACAGGGGATGCAGTGCAGTGAGTGCAGAGAGTGCACTGACATCACTGGGGATGCAGTGCAGTGAGTCCAGAGAGTGCACTGGCACCACTGGGGATACACTGCAGTGAGTCCAGAGAGTGCACTGGCACCACTGGGGATGCAGTGCAATGAGTCCAGAGACTGCACTGGCACCAACTGGAGCTGCACTGCAGTGAGTCCTGAGATTGCACTAGCACCAATGGGGATGCAGTGCAGTGAGTCCAGAGACTACAGTGGCACCACTGGGGATGCACTGCGGTGAGTCCAGAGAGTGCACTGGCACTACTGGTGATGCAGTGCAGTGAGTGTAGAGAGTGCACTGGCACCACTGGAGATGCAGTGCAGTGACTCCAGAGAGTGCACTGGCACCAGTGGGGATGCACTGCAGTGAGTCCAGAGAGTGCACTGGCACCACTGGGGATGCACCTCGGTGAGTCCAGAGAGTGCACTGGGAACACTGGGGATGCACTGCAGTGAGTGCAGAGAGTGCACTGGCACCACTGGGGATGCAGTGCAGTGAGTCCAGAGAGTGCACTGGCACCACTGGGGATGCAGTGCAGTGAGTCCAGAGAGTGCACTGGCACCACTGGGGATGCCGTGCAGTACTCCTGAGAGTGCACTGGCACCACTGGGGATGCAGTTCAGTGAGTCCAGAGAGTGCACTGGCACCACTGGGGATGCAGTGCAGTGAGTCCAGAGAGTGCACTGGCACCACAGGGGATGCAGTGCAGTGAGTGCAGAGAGTGCACTGACATCACTGGGGATGCAGTGCAGTGAGTCCAGAGAGTGCACTGGCACCGCTGGGGATGCAGTGCAGTGAGTCCAGAGAGTGCACTGGCACCACTGGGGATGCACTGCATTGAGTCCAGAGAGTGCACTGGCACCACTGGGATTGCACTGCAGTGACTCCAGAGAGTGCACTGGCACCACTGGGGATGCAGTGTAGTGACTCCAGAGAGTGCACTGGCACCACTGGGGATGCAGTGCAGTACTCCTGAGAGTGCACTGGCACCACTGGGGATGCAGTGCAGTGAGTCCAGAGAGTGCACTGGCACCACTGGGGATGCAGTGCAGTGAGTCCAGAGAGTGCACTGGCACCACAGGGGATGCAGTGCAGTGAGTGCAGAGAGTGCACTGACATCACTGGGGATGCAGTGCAGTGAGTCCAGAGAGTGCACTGGCACTACTGGGATTGCACTGCAGTGACTCCAGAGAGTGCACTGGCACCACTGGGGATGCAGTGTAGTGACTCCAGAGAGTGCATTGGCACCACTGGGGATGGAGTGCAGTGAGTCCAGAGAGTGCAGTGGCACCACTGGGGATGCAGTGCAGTGAGTCCAGAGAGTGCAGTGGCACCACTGGGGATGCAGTGCATTGAGTACAGAGAGTGCACTGGCACAACAGGGGATGCACTGCAGTGACTCCAGAGAGTGCACTGGCACCACTGGGGATGCACTGCAGTGAGTCCAAAGAGTGCACTGGCACCTCAGGGGCTGCACTGCAGTGAGTCCAGAGAGTGCACTGGCACCACTGGGGATGCAGTGCAGTGAGTCCAGAGAGTGCACTGGCACCACTGGCGATGCAGTGCAGTGAGTGCAGAGAGTGCACTGGCACCACTGGGGATGCACTGCAGTGAGTCCAGAGAGTGCAGAGGCGCCACTGGGGATGCAGTGCAGTGAGTCCAGAGAGTGCACTGGCACCACTGGGGATGCACTGCAGTGAGTCCAGAGAGTGCAGTGGCACCACTGGGGCTTTAGTGCAGTGAGTCCAGAGAATCCACTGGCACCACTGGGGATGCACTGCAGTGAGTCCAGAGAGTGCACTGGCACCACTGGGGATGCAGTTAAGTGAGTCCAGAGAGTGCACAGGCACCACTGGGGATAAACTGCAGTGAGTCCAGAGAGTGCACTGGCACCACTGGGGATGCAGTGCAGTGAGTCCAGAGAGTGCACTGGCACCACTGGGGATGCACTGCAGTGAGTGCAGAGAGTGCACTGGCACCACTGGGGATGCTGTTCAGTGAGTCCAGAGAGTGCACTGGCACCACAGGGGATGCAGTGCTGTGAGTGCAGAGAGTGCACTGACATCACTGGGGATGCAGTGCAGTGAGTCCAGAGAGTGCACTGGCACCACTGGGGATACACTGCAGTGAGTCCAGAGAGTGCACTGGCACCACTGGGGATGCAGTGCAATGAGTCCAGAGACTGCACTGGCACCAACTGGAGCTGCACTGCAGTGAGTCCTGAGATTGCACTAGCACCAATGGGGATGCAGTGCAGTGAGTCCAGAGACTACAGTGGCACCACTGGGGATGCACTGCGGTGAGTCCAGAGAGTGCACTGGCACTACTGGTGATGCAGTGCAGTGAGTGTAGAGAGTGCACTGGCACCACTGGAGATGCAGTGCAGTGACTCCAGAGAGTGCACTGGCACCAGTGGGGATGCACTGCAGTGAGTCCAGAGAGTGCACTGGCACCACTGGGGATGCACCTCGGTGAGTCCAGAGAGTGCACTGGGAACACTGGGGATGCACTGCAGTGAGTGCAGAGAGTGCACTGGCACCACTGGGGATGCAGTGCAGTGAGTCCAGAGAGTGCACTGGCACCACTGGGGATGCAGTGCAGTACTCCTGAGAGTGCACTGGCACCACTGGGGATGCAGTGCAGTGAGTCCAGAGAGTGCACTGACATCACTGGGGATGCAGTGCAGTGAGTCCAGAGAGTGCACTGGCACCGCTGGGGATGCAGTGCAGTGAGTCCAGAGAGTGCACTGGCACCACTGGGGATGCACTGCAGTGAGTCCAGAGAGTGCACTGGCACCACTGGGATTGCACTGCAGTGACTCCAGAGAGTGCACTGGCACCACTGGGGATGCAGTGTAGTGACTCCAGAGAGTGCACTGGCACCACTGGGGATGCAGTGCAGTACTCCTGAGAGTGCACTGGCACCACTGGGGATGCAGTGCAGTGAGTCCAGAGAGTGCACTGGCACCACTGGGGATGCAGTGCAGTGAGTCCAGAGAGTGCACTGGCACCACAGGGGATGCAGTGCAGTGAGTGCAGAGAGTGCACTGACATCACTGGGGATGCAGTGCAGTGAGTCCAGAGAGTGCACTGGCACCGCTGGGGATGCAGTGCAGTGAGTCCAGAGAGTGCACTGGCACCACAGGGGATGCACTGCAGTGAGTCCAGAGAGTGCACTGGCACTACTGGGATTGCACTGCAGTGACTCCAGAGAGTGCACTGGCACCACTGGGGATGCAGTGTAGTGACTCCAGAGAGTGCATTGGCACCACTGGGGATGGAGTGCAGTGAGTCCAGAGAGTGCAGTGGCACCACTGGGGATGCAGTGCAGTGAGTCCAGAGAGTGCACTGGCACCACTGGGGATGCAGTGCTGTGAGTGCAGAGAGTGCACTGCCACCACTGGGGATGCACTGCAGTGAGTCCAGAGAGTGCACAGGTACCACTGGGGATGCAGTGCAGTGAGTCCAGAGAGTGCACTTGCACCACTGGAGATGCAGTGCAGTGAGTCCAGAGAGTGCACTGGCACCACTGGGGATGCACTGCAGTGAGTGCAGAGAGTGCAGTGGCACCACTGGGGCTTTAGTGCAGTGAGTCCAGAGAGTGCACTGGCACCACTGGGGATGCACTGCAGTGAGTCCAGAGAGTGCACTGGCACCACTGGGGATGCACTGCAGTGAGTCCAGAGAGTGCACAGGCACCACTGGGGATACACTGCAGTGAGTCCAGAGAGTGCACTGGCACCACTGGGGATGCAGTGCAGTGAGTGCAGAGAGTGCACTGGCACCACTGGGGATGCACTGCAGTGAGTCCAGAGAGTGCAGTGGCACCACTGGGGATGCAGTGCATTGAGTACAGAGAGTGCAATGGCACAACAGGGGATGCACTGCAGTGACTCCAGAGAGTGCACTGGCACCACTGGGGACGCAGTGCAGTGACTCGAAAAAGTGCACTGGCACCACTGGGGATGCACTGCAGTGAGTCCGGAGAGTGCCCTGGCACCAATGGTGATGCAGTGCAGTGAGTCCAGAGACTGCACAGGCGCCACTGGTGATGGCATGCAGTGAGTGCAGAGAGTGCACTGGCACCACTGGGGATGCAGTGCAGTGAGTCCAGAGAGTGCACTGGCACCACTGGGGATGCAATGCAGTTAGTCCAGAGATTGCACTGGCTCCACTGGGGATGCAGTGCAGTGACTCCAGAGAGTGCACTGGCACCACTGGGGATGCAGTGCAGTGAGTCCAGAGAGTGCAATGGCACCACTGGGGATGCACTGTAGTTATTCCAGAGAGTGCACTGGCACCACTGGGGATGCACTGCAGTGAGTCCAGAGAGTGCACTGGCACCACTGGGGATGCACTGCAGTGAATCCAGAGAGTGCACTGGCACCACTGGGGTTTTAGTGCAGTGAGTCCAGAGAGTGCACTGGCACCACTGGGGATGCACTGCAGTGAGTCCAGAGAGTGCTCTGGCACCACTGGGGATGCTGTTCAGTGAGTCCAGAGAGTGCACTGGCACCACTGTGGATACACTGGAGTGACTCCAGAGAGGGCACTGGCACCACTGGGGATGGAGTGCAGTGAGTCCAGAGAGTGCACTGGCACCAATGGGGATGCAGTGCAGTGAGTCCAGAGAGTGCACTGGCACCACTGGGGATGCAGTACCGTGAGTCCAGAGAGTGCACTGGCACCACTGGGGATGCACTGCAGTGAGTCCAGAGAGTGCTCTGGCACCACTGGGGATGGAGTGCAGTGAGTCCAGAGAGTGCACTGGCACCACTGGGGATGCAGTGCCGTGAGTCCAGAGAGTGCACTGGCACCACTGGGGATGCACTGCAGTGAGTCCAGAGAGTGCACTGGCACCACTGGGGATGCAATGAAGTGAGTCCAGAGATTGCACTGGCACCACGGGAGCTGCACTGCTGTGAGTCCAGAGATTGCACTGGCACCACTGGGGATGCACTGCAGTGAGTCCAGAGAGTGCACTGGCACCACTGTTGATGCAGTGCAGTGAGTCCAGAGAGTGCAGTGGCACCACTGGGGATGCAGTGCAGTGAGTCCAGAGAGTGCACTGGCACCACTGGGGATGCAGTGCAGTGACTCCAGAGAGTGCACTGGCACCACTGGGGATGCACTGCAGTGAGTCCAAAGAGTGCACTGGCACCACTGGGGATGCAGTGCAGTGAGTCCAGAGAGTGCACTGGCACCACTGGGGATGCACCTCGGTGAGTCCAGAGAGTGCACTGGCACCACTGGGGATGCACTGCAGTGAGTGCAGAGAGTGCACTGGCACCACTGGGGATGCAGTGCTGTGAGTGCAGAGAGTGCACTGGCACCACTGGGGATGCAGTGCAGTGAGTCCAGAGAGTGCACAGGCACCACTAGGGATGCAGTGCAGTGAGTCCAGAGAGTGCACTGGCACCACTGGGGATGCAGTGCAGTGAGTCCAGAGAGTGCACTGGCACCACTGGGGATGCACTGCAGTGAGTGCAGAGAGTGCAGTGGCACCACTGGGGCTTTAGTGCAGTGAGTCCAGAGAGTGCACTGGCACCACTGGGGATGCACTGCAGTGAGTCCAGAGAGTGCACTGGCACCTTCTGGATGCAGTGCAGTGAGTCCAGAGAGTGCAGTGGCACCACTGGGGATGCAGTGCAGTGAGTGCAGAGAGTGCACTGGCACCACTGGGGATGCAGTGCAATGAGTCCAGAGACTGCACTGGCACCAACTGGAGCTGCACTGCAGTGAGTCCAGAGAGTGCACTGGCACCACTGGGGATGCACCTCGGTGAGTCCAGAGAGTGCACTGGGAACACTGGAGATGCACTGCAGTGAGTGCAGAGAGTGCACTGGCACCACTGGGGATGCAGTGCAGTGACTGCAGAGAGTGCACTGGCACCACTGGGGATGCACTGCAGTGAGTCCAGAGATTGCACTAGCAGCAATGGGGATGCAGTGCAGTGAGTCCAGAGACTACAGTGGCACCACTGGGGATGCACTGCGGTGAGTCCAGAGAGTGCACTGGCACTACTGGGGATGCAGTGCAGTGAGTGCAGAGAGTGCACTGGCAGCACTGGGGATGCAGTGCAGTGAGTCCAGAGAGTGCACTGGCACCACTGGGGATGCACTGCAGTGAGTCCAGAGAGTGCACTGGCACACTGGGGATGCACCTCGGTGAGTCCAGAGAGTGCACTGGGAACACTGGGGATGCACTGCAGTGAGTGCAGAGATTGAACTGGCACCACTGGGGATGCAGTGCAGTGAGTCCAGAGAGTGCAGTGGCACCACTGGGGATGCAGTGCAGTGAGTCCAGAGAGTGCACTGGCGCCACTGGGGATGCACTGCAGTGAGTCCAGAGAGTGCACTGGCACCACTGGGGATGCAGTTTAGTGAGTCCAGAGAGTGCACTGGCTCCACTGGGGATGCAGTGCAGTGAGTGCAGAGAGTGCACTGGCACCACTGGGGATGCAGTGCAGTGAGTCCAGTGAGTGCACTGGCACCACTGGGAATGCACTGCAGTGAGTCCAGAGAGTGCACTGGCACCACTGAGGATCTCACTGCAGTGCATCCCCAGTGGTGCCAGTTCACTCTCTGCACTCACTGCAGTGCATCCCCACTGGTGCCAGTGCACTCTCTGGACTCACTGCACTGCATCCCCAGTGGTTCCAATGCACTCTCTGGACTCACTGCACTACAACCCCAGTGGTGCCAGTGCACTCCCTGGACTCACTGCAGTGCATCCCCAGTGGTGTCAGTGCATTCTCTGGACTCACTGCACTGCATCCCCAGTGGTGCCAGTGCACTCTCTGGACTCACTGCACTGCATCCCCAGTGGTGCCAGTGCACTCTCTGCACTCACTGCACTGCATCCTGAGTGGTGCCAGTGCACTCTCTGGACTCACTGCACTGCATCCCCAGTGGTGCCAGTGCGCTCTCTGGACTCACTGCACTGCACACCCAGTGGTGCCAGTGCACTCTCTGGACTCACTGCACTGCATCCCCAGTGGTGCCAGTGCACTCTCTGGACTCACTGCAGTGCATCCCCAGTGGTGCCAGTGCACTCTCTGGACTCAGTGCACTGCATCCCCAGTGGTGCCAGTGCACTCTCTGGACTCACTGCACTGCATCCCCAGTGGTGCTAGTGCACTCTCTGGACTCACTGCACTGCATCCCAAGAGGTGCCAGTTCACTCTCTGCACTCACTGCACTGCATCCCCAGTGGTGCCAGTGCACTCTCTGGAGTCACTGCAGTGCATCCCCAGTGGTGCCAGTGCACTCTCTGGACTCACTGCAATGCATCCCCAGTGGTGCCAGGGCACTCTTTGGACTCACTGCACTGCATCCCCAGTGGTGCCAGTGCACTCTCTGGACTCACTGCACTGCATCACCAAGGTGCCAGTGCACTCTCTGGACTCACTGCACTGCATCCCCAGTGGTGCCAGTGCACTCTCTGGACTCACTGAACTGCATCTCCAGTGGTGCCAGTGCACTCTCTGGACTCACTGCACTGCATCCCCTGTGGTGCCAGTGCACTCTGTGGACTCACTGTACTGCATCCCCAGTGGTGCCACTGCACTCTCTGGAGTCACTGCAGTGCATCCCCAGTGGTGCCAGTGCACTCTCTGGACTCACTGCAGTGCATCCCCAGTGGTGCCAGTGCATTCTCTGGACTCACTGCACTGCATCCCCAGTGGGGCCACTGCACTCTCTGGACTCACTGCACTGCATTCCCAGTGGTGCCAGTGCACTCTCTAGAGTCACTGCAGTGCATCCCCAGTGGTGCCAGTGCACTCTATGTAGTCATTGAGCTGCATCCCCAGGGGTGCCAGTGCGCTCTCTGGACTAACTGCAGTGCATCTCCAGTGGTGCCAGTGCACTCTCTGGACTCACTGAAGTGCATCCCCAGTGGTGCCAGTGTACTCTCTGGACTCACAGCACTGCATCGCTAGTGGTGCCAGTGCACTCCCCGGACTCACTGCAGTGCATCCCCAGTGGTGCCACTGCACTCTCTGGACTCACTGCACTGCATCACCAGTGGTGCCAGTGCACTCTCTGCACTCACTGCAGTGCATCGCCAGTGGTGCCAGTGCACTCTCAAGAGTCACTGCAGTGCATCCCCAGTGGTGCCAGTGCACTCTCTATAGTCATTGAGCTGCATCCCCAGTGGTTCCAGTGCACTCTCTGGACTCACTGTACTGCATCCCCAGTGGTGCCAGTGCACTCTCTGGACTCACTGCACTGCATCCCCTGTGGTGCCAGTGCACTCTCTAGAGTCACTGCACTGCATCCCCAGTGGTGCCAGTGCACTCTCTGGACTCACTGCACTGCATCCCCAGTCGTGCCAGTGCACTCTTTGGACTCACTGCTCTGCATCCGCAGTGGTGCCAGTGCACTCTCTGGACTCACTGCAGTGCATCCCCAGTGGTGCCAGTGCACTCTCTGGAGTCACTGCACTGCATCCCCTGTGGTGCCAGTGCACTCTCTAGACTCACTGCAGTGCATCCCCAGTGGTGCCAGTGCACTCTCTGGATTCACTGCACTGCATCCCCAGGATGCCAGTGCACTCTCTGGTCTCACTGCACTGCATCCCCAGTGGTGCCAGTGCACTCTCTGCACTCACTGAACTGCATCCCCAAGGTGCCAGTACACTCTCTGGACTCACTGCACTGCGTCCGCAGTGGTACCAGTGCACGCTATGGACTCACTGCAGTGCCTCCCCTGAGGTGCCAGTACACTCTCTGGACTCACTGCAGTGCATCCCCAGTGGTGCCAGTGCACTCTCTGGACTCACTGCAGTGCATCCCTAGTGGTGCCAGTGCACTCTCTGGACTCACAGCAGTGCATCCCCAGTGGTGCCAGTGCACTCTCTAGAGTCACTGCAGTGCATCCCCAGTGGTGCCAGTGCACTCTCTGTAGTCATTGAGCTGCATCCCCTGTGGTGCCATTGCACTCTCTGCACTCACTGCACTGCATCCCCAGTGGTGCCAGTGCACTCTCTGGACTCACTGCACTGCATCCCCAGTGGTGCCAGTGCACTCTGTGGACTCACTGCACTGCATCCCCAGTGGTGCCAGTGCACTCTCTGGACTCACTGCAGTGCATCCCCAGTGGTGCCAGTGCACTCTCTGGACTCACTGCTCTGCATCCCCAGTGGTGCCAGTGCACTCTCTGCACTCACTGCAGTGCATCCCCAGTGGTGCCACTGCACTCTCTGCACTCACTGCACTGCATCCCCAGTGGTGCCAGTGCACTCTCTGGACTCACTGCACTGCATCCCCAGTGGTGCCAGTGCACTCTCTGGACTCACTGCACTGCATCCCCAGTGGTGCCAGTGCACTCTCTGGACTCACTGCACTGCATCCTCAAGGTGCCAGTGCACTCGCTGGACTCACTGCACTGCATCCCCAGTGGTGCCAGTGCACTCTCTGGACTCACTGCACTGCATCTCCAGTGGTGCCAGTGCACTCTCTGGACTCACTGCACTCCATCCCCAGTGGTGCCAGTGCACTCTCTGGACTCACTGTACTGCATCCCCAGTGGTGCCACTGCACTCTCTGGACTCACTGCAGTGCACCCCAGTGGTGCCAGTGCACTCTCTGGACTCACTGCAGTGCATCCCCAGTGGTGCCAGTGCATTCTCTGGACTCACTGCACTGCATCCCCAGTGGTGCCACTGCACTCTCTGGACTCACTGCACTGCATCCCCAGTGGTGCCAGTGCACTCTCTGGACTCACTGCACTGCATCCCCAGTGGTGCCAGTGCACTCTCTGGACTCACTGCACTGCATCCAAATTGGTGCCAGTGCACTCTCTGGACTCACTGCAGTGCATCCCCAGTGGTGCCAGTGCAGTCTCTGGACTCACTGCAGTGCATCCCCAGTGGTGCCAGTGCACTCTCTATCTCACTGCACTGCATCCCCAGTGGTGCCAGTGCACTCTCTGCACTCACTGCACTGCATCCCCAGTGGTGCCAGTGCACTCTCTGGACTCACTGCACTGCATCCCCAGTGGTGCTAGTGCACTCTCTAGACTCACTGCAGTGCATCCCAAGAGGTGCCAGTTCACTCTCTGGACTCACTGCACTGCATCACCAGTGGTGCCAGTGCACTCTCTGGAGTCACTGCAGTGCATCCCCAGTGGTGCCAGTGCACTCTCTGGACTTACTGAACTGCATTCCCAGTGGTGCCAGTGCACTCTCTGGACTCACTGCAGTGCATCCCCAGTGGTGCCAGTGCACTCTCTGGACTCACTGCACTGCATCTCCAGTGGTGCCAGTGCACTCTCTGGACTCACTGTACTGCATCCCCAGTGGTGCCAGTGCACTCTCTGGACTCACTGCAGTGCATCCCCAGTGGTGCCAGTGCACTCTCTGGACTCACTGCAGTGCATCCCCAGTGGTGCCAGTGCATTCTCTGGACTCACTGCACTGCATCCCCAGTGGTGCCACTGCACTCTCTGGACTCACTGCACTGCATCCCCAGTGGTGCCAGTGCACTCTCTGCACTCACTGCACTGCATCCCCAGTGGTGCCAGTGCACTCTCTGGACTCACTGCACTGCATCCCCAGTGGTGCCAGTGCATTCTCTGGACTCACTGCAGTGCATCCCCAGTGGTGCCAGTGCAGTCTCTGGACTCACTGCAGTGCATCCCCAGTGGTGCCAGTGCACTCTCTGGACTCACTGCAGTGCATCCCCAGTGGTGCCAGTGCACTCTCTGGACTCACTGCACTGCATCCCCAGTGGTGCCAGTGTACTCTCTGGACTCACTGCACTGCATCCCCAGTGGTGCTAGTGCACTCTATAGAATCACTGCAGTGCATCCCAAGAGGTGCCAGTTCACTCTCTGGACTCACTGCACTGCATCCCCAGTGGTGCCAGTGCACTCTCTGGAGTCACTGCACTTCATCCCCAGTGGTGCCAGTGCACTCTCTGGACTCACTGCACTGCATCGCCAGTGGTGCCAGTGCACTCTCTGGACTCACTGCACTGCATCCCCAGTGGTGCCAGTGCACTCTCTGGACTCACTGCACTGCATCCTCAAGGTGCCAGTGCACTCGCTGGACTCACTGCACTGCATCCCCAGTGGTGCCAGTGCACTCTCTGGACTCACTGCACTGCATCTCCAGTGGTGCCAGTGCACTCTCTGGACTCACTGCACTCCATCCCCAGTGGTGCCAGTGCACTCTCTGGACTCACTGCACTGCATCCAAATTGGTGCCAGTGCACTCTCTGGACTCACTGCAGTGCATCCCCAGTGGTGCCAGTGCACTCTCTGGACTCACTGCACTGCATCCCCAGTGGTGCCAGTGCACTCTCTGGACTCACTGCACTGCATCCCCAGTGGTGCCAGTGCACTCTCTGCACTCACTGCACTGCATCCCCAGTGGTGCCAGTGCACTCTCTGGACTCACTGCACTGCATCCCCAGTGGTGCTAGTGCACTCTCTAGACTCACTGCAGTGCATCCCAAGAGGTGCCAGTTCACTCTCTGGACTCACTGCACTGCATCCCCAGTGGTGCCAGTGCACTCTCTGGAGTCACTGCAGTGCATCCCCAGTGGTGCCAGTGCACTCTCTGGACTTACTGCACTGCATTCCCAGTGGTGCCAGTGCACTCTCTGGACTCACTGCAGTGCATCCCCAGTGGTGCCAGTGCACTCTCTGGACTCACTGTACTGCATCCCCAGTGGTGCCACTGCACTCTCTGGACTCACTGCAGTGCATCCCCAGTGGTGCCAGTGCACTCTCTGGACTCACTGCAGTGCATCCCCAGTGGTGCCAGTGCATTCTCTGGACTCACTGCACTGCATCCGCAGTGGTGCCAGTGCACTCTCTGGACTCACTGCACTGCATCCCCAGTGGTGCCAGTGCACTCTCTGGACTCACTGCACTGCATCCCCAGTGGTGCCAGTGCACTCTCTGGACTCACTGCACTGCATCCCCAGTGGTGCCAGTGCACTCTCTGGACTCACTGCAGTGCATCCCCAGTGGTGCCAGTGCACTCTCTGGACTCACTGCAGTGCATCCCCAGTGGTGCCAGTGCACTCTCTGGACTCACTGCACTGCATCCCCAGTGGTGCCAGTGCACTCTCTGGACTCACTGCACTGCATCCCCAGTGGTGCTAGTGCACTCTCTAGACTCACTGCAGTGCATCCCAAGAGGTGCCAGTTCACTCTCTGGACTCACTGCACTGCATCCCCAGTGGTGCCAGTGCACTCTCTGGACTCACTGCAGTTCATCCCCAGTGGTGCCAGTGCACTCTCTGGACTCACTGCACTGCATCGCCAGTGGTGCCAGTGCACTCTCTGGAGTCACTGCACTGCATCCCCAGTGGTGACAGTGCACTCTCTGGACTCACTGCAGTGCATCCCCAGTGGTGCCAGTGCACTCTCTGGACTCACTGCACTGCATCACCAAGGTGCCAGTGCACTCTCTGGACTCACTGCACTGCATTCCCAGTGGTGCCAGTGCACTCTCTAGAGTCACTGCAGTGCATCCCCAGAGGTGCCAGTGCACTCTATGTAGTCATTGAGCTGCATCCCCAGGGGTGCCAGTGCGCTCCCTGGACTCACTGCACTGCATCCCCAGTGGTGCCAGTGCACTCTCTGGAGTCACTGCACTGCATCCCCAGTGGTGCCAGTGCACTCTCTGCACTCACTGCAGTGCATCGCCAGTGGTGCCAGTGCACTCTCTAGAGTCACTGCAGTGCATCCCCAGTGGTGCCAGTGCACTCTCTATAGTCATTGAGCTGCATCCCCAGTGGTGCCAGGGCACTCTCTGGACTCACTGCACTGCATCCCCAGTGGTGCCAGTGCACTCTTTGGACTCACTGCACTGCATCCCCAGTGGTGCCAGTGCACTCTCTGGACTCACTGCACTGCATCCCCAGTGGTGCCAGTGCACTCTCTAGAGTCACTGCACTGCATCCCCAGTGGTGCCAGTGCACTCTCTGGACTCACTGCAGTGCATCGTCAAGGTGCCAGTGCACTCTCTGGACTCAGTGCACTGCATCCCCAGTGGTGCCAGTGCACTCTCTGGACTCACTGCAGTGCATCCCCAGTGGTGCCAGTGCACTCTCTGGATTCACTGCAGTGCATCCCCAGTGGTGCCAGTGCACTCTCTGGACTCACTGCAGTGCATCCCCAGTGGTGCCAGTGCACTCTCTGCACTCACTGAACTGCATCCCCAAGGTGCCAGTACACTCTCTGGACTCACTGCACTGCATCCCCAGTGGTGCCAGTGCACTCTATGGACTCACTGCAGTGCCTCCCCTGAGGTGCCAGTACACTCTCTGGACTCACTGCAGTGCATCCCCAGTGGTGCCAGTGCACTCTCAGGACTCACTGCACTGCATCCCCAGTGGTGCCAGTGCACTCTCAGGACTCACTGCACTGCATCCCCAGTGGTGCCAGGGCACTCTCTGGACTCACTGAACTGCATCCCCAGTGGTGCCAGTGCACTCTCAGGACTCACTGCTTTGCATCCCCAGTGGTGCCTGTGCACTCTCTGGACTCACTGCGGTGCATCCCCAGTGGTGCCAGTGTACTCTCTGCACTCACTGCAGTGCATCCCCAGTGGTGCCAGTGCACTCTCTGGACTCACTGCAGTGTATCCCCAGTGGTGCCAGTGCACTCTCTGGACTCACTGCACTGCATCCCCAGTGGTGCCAGTGCACTCTCTGGACTCACTGCACTGCAACACCAGTGGTGCCAGTGCACTCTGAGGATTCACTGCAGAGCATACCCAGTGGTGCCAGTGCACTCTGTGGACTCACTGTACTGCATCCCCAGTGGTGCCAGTGCACTCTCTGGACTCACTGCAGTGCATCCCCAGTGGTGCCAGTGCACTCTCTGCACTCACTGCACTGCATCCCCAGTGGTGCCAGTGCACTCTCTGGACTCACTGCACTGCATCCCCAGTGGTGCCAGTGCACTCTCTGGACTCACTGCACTGCATCCCCAGTGGTGCCAGTGCACTCTCAGGACTCACTGCTCTGCATCCCCAGTGGTGCCAGTGCACTCTCTGGACTCACTGCTCTGCATCCCCAGTAGTGCCAGTGCACTCTCTGGACTCACTGCAGTGCATCCCTAGTGGTGCCAGTGCACTCTCAGGACTCACTGTACTGCATCCCCAGTGGTGCCAGTGCACTCTCTGGAGTCACTGCACTGCATCCCCAGTGGTACCAGTGCACTCACTGGACTCACTGCAGTGCATCCCCAGTGGTGCCAGTGTACTCTCTGCACTCACTGCAGTGCTTCCCCAGTGGTGCCAGTGCACTCTCTGGACTCACTGCAGTGCATCCCCAGTGGTGCCAGTGCACTCTCTGGACTCACTGCACTGCATTCCCAGTGGTGCCAGTGCACTCTCTGGACTCACTGCAGTGCATCCCCAGTGGTGCCAGTGCACTCTCTGGACTCACTGCACTGCATTCACAAGGTGCCAGTGCACTCTCTGGACTCACTGCACTCCATCCCCAGTGGTGGCAGTGCACTCTCTGGACTCACTGCAGTGCATCCGCAGTGGTGGCAGTGCACTCTCTGGACTCACTGCTCTGCATTCCCAGTGGTGCCAGTGCACTCTCTGGACTCACTGCAGTGCATCCCCAGTGGTGCCAGTGCACTCTCTGGACTCACTGCACTGCATCCACAAGGTGCCAGTGCACTCTCTGGACTCACTGCAGTGCATCTCCAGTGGTGGCAGTGCACTCTCTGGACTCACTGCACTGCATCCGCAAGGTGCCAGTGCACTCTCTGGACTCACTGCAGTGCATCCCCAGTGGTGCCAGTGCACTCTCTGGACTCACTGCACTGCATCTCCAGTGGTGCCAGTGCACTCTCTGGACTCACTGCAGTGCATCCCCAGTGGTGCCAGTGCACTCTCTGGACTCACTGTACTGCATCCCCAGTGGTGCCACTGCACTCTCTGGACTCACTGCAGTGCATCCCCAGTGGTGCCAGTGCACTCTCTGGACTCACTGCAGTGCATCCCCAGTGGTGCCAGTGCATTCTCTGGACTCACTGCACTAAAGCACCAGTGGTGCCACTGCACTCTCTGGACTCACTGCACTGCATCGCCAGTGGTGCCAGTGCACTCTCTGGACTCACTGCACTGCATCCCCAGTGGTGCCAGTGCACTCTCTGGACTCACTGCACTGCATCCCCAGTGGTGCCAGTGCACTCTCTGGACTCACTGCAGTGCATCCCCAGTGGTGCCAGTGCACTCTCTGGACTCACTGCACTGCATCCCCAGTGGTGCTAGTGCACTCTCTAGACTCACTGCAGTGCATCCCAAGAGGTGCCAGTTCACTCTCTGGACTCACTGCACTGCATCCCCAGTGGTGCTAGTGCACTCTCTGGACTCACTCCACTGCATCCCCAGTGGTGCCAGTGCACTCTCTGGAGTCACTGCAGTGCATCCCCAGTGGTGCCAGTGCATTCTCTGGACTTACTGCACTGCATTCCCAGTGGTGCCAGTGCACTCTCTGGACTCACTGCACTGCATCCCCAGTGGTGCCAGTGCACTCTCTGGACTCACTGCAGTGCATCCCCAGTGGTGCCACTGCACTCTTTGGACTCACTGCACTGCATCCCCAGTGGTGCCAGTGCACTCTCTGGACTCACTGCAGTGCATTCCCAGTGGTGCCAGTGCACTCTCTGGACTCACTGCACTGCATCCTCAAGGTGCCAGTGCACTCTCTGGACTCACTGCACTGCATCTCCAGTGGTGCCAGTGCACTCTCTAGACTCACTGCACTCCATCCCCAGTGGTGCCAGTGCACTCTCTGGACTCACTGTACTGCATCCCCAGTGGTGCCACTGCACTCTCTGGACTCACTGCAGTGCATCCCCAGTGGCGCCAGTGCACTCTCTGGACTCACTGCAGTGCATCCCCAGTGGTGCCAGTGCATTCTCTGGACTCACTGCACTGCATCCCCAGTGGTGCCACTGCACTCTCTGGACTCACTGCACTGCATCCGCAGTGGTGCCAGTGCACTCTCTGGACTCACTGCACTGCATCCCCAGTGGTGCCACTGCACTCTCTGCACTCACTGCACTGCATCCCCAGTGGTGCAAGTGCACTCTCTGGACTCAATGCAGTGCATCCCCAGTGGTGCCAGTGCACTCTCTGGACTCACTGCACTGCATCCTCAAGGTGCCAGTGCACTCTCTGGACTCACTGCAGTGCATCCCCAAGGTGCCAGTGCACTCTCTGGACTCACTGCAGTGCATCCCCAGTGGTGCCACTGCACTCTCTGGACTCACTGCACTGCATCCCCAAGGTGCCAGTGCACTCTCTGCACTCACTGCACTGCATCCCCAGTGGTGCCAATGCACTCTCTGGACTCACTGCACTGCATCCCCAGTGGTGCCAGTGCACTCTCTGAACTCACTGCAGTGCATTCCCAGTGGTGCTAGTGCACTCTCTGAACTCACTGCACTGCATTCCCAGTGGTGCCAGTGCACTCTCTGGACTCACTGCAGTGCATCCCCAGTGGTGCCAGTGCACTCTCTGGACTCACTGCACTGCATTCACAAGGTGCCAGTGCACTCTCTGGACTCACTGCACTCCATCCCCAGTGGTGGCAGTGCACTCTCTGGACTCACTGCAGTGCATCCGCAGTGGTGGCAGTGCACTCTCTGGACTCTCTGCACTGCATTCCCAGTGGTGCCTGTGCACTCTCTGGACTCACTGCAGTGCATCCACAAGGTGCCAGTGCACTCTCTGGACTCACTGCAGTGCATCCCCAGTGGTGGCAGTGCACTCTCTGGACTCACTGCACTGCATCCCCAAGGTGCCAGTGCACTCTCTGGACTCACTGCAGTGCATCCCCAGTGGTGCCAGTGCACTCTCTGGACTCACTGCAGTGCATCTCCAGTGGTGCCAGTGCACTCTCTGGACTCACTGCAGTGCATCCCCAGTGGTGCCAGTGCACTCTCTGGACTCACTGTACTGCATCTCCAGTGGTGCCAGTGCACTCTCTGGACTCACTGCAGTGCATCCCCAGTGGTGCCAGTGCACTCTCTGGACTCACTGCAGTGCATCCCCAGTGGTGCCAGTGCATTCTCTGGACTCACTGCACTAAAGCCCCAGTGGTGCCACTGCACTCTCTGGACTCACTGCACTGCATCGCCAGTGGTGCCAGTGCACTCTCTGGACTCACTGCACTGCATCGCCAGTGGTGCCAGTGCACTCTCTGGACTCACTGCACTGCATCCCCAGTGGTGCCAGTGCACTCTCTGGACTCACTGCAGTGCATCCCCAGTGGTGCCAGTGCACTCTCTGGACTCACTGCAGTGCATCCCCAGTGGTGCCAGTGCACTCTCTGCACTCACTGCACTGCATCCCCAGTGGTGCCAGTGCACTCTCTGGACTCACTGCACTGCATCCCCAGTGGTGCTAGTGCACTCTCTAGACTCACTGCAGTGCATCCCAAGAGGTGCCAGTTCACTCTCTGGACTCACTGCACTGCATCCCCAGTGGTGCCAGTGCACTCTCTGGAGTCACTGCAGTGCATCCCCAGTGGTGCCAGTGCACTCTCTGGAGTCACTGCAGTGCATCCCCAGTGGTGCCAGTGCACTCTCTGGACTTACTGCACTGCATTCCCAGTGGTGCCAGTGCACTCTCTGGACTCACTGCACTGCATCCCCAGTGGTGCCAGTGCACTCTCTGGACTCACTGCAGTGCATCCCCAGTGGTGCCACTGCACTCTCTGCACTCACTGCAGTGCATCCCCAGTGGTGCCAGTGCACTCTCTGGACTCACTGCAGTGCATCCCCAGTGGTGCCAGTGCACTCTCTGGACTCACTGCACTGCATCCTCAAGGTGCCAGTGCACTCTCTGGACTCACTGCACTGCATCTCCAGTGGTGCCAGTGCACTCTCTGGACTCACTGCACTCCATCCCCAGTGGTGCCAGTGCACTCTCTGGAATCACTGTACTGCATCCCCAGTGGTGCCACTGCACTCTCTGGACTCACTGCAGTGCATCCCCAGTGGTGCCAGTGCATTCTCTGGACACACTGCAGTGCATCCCCAGTGGTGCCAGTGCATTCTCTGGACTCACTGCACTGCATCCCCAGTGGTGCCACTGCACTCTCTGGACTCACTGCACTGCATCCCCAGTGGTTCCAGTGCACTCTCTGCACTCACTGCACTGCATCCCCAGTGGTGCCAGTGTACTCTCTACACTCACTGAACTGCATCCCCAAGGTGCCAGTGCACTCTCTGGACTCACTGCAGTGCATCCCCAGTGGTGCCAGTGCACTCTCTGGACTCACTGCAGTGCATTCCCAGTGGTGCCAGTGCACTCTCTGGACTCACTGCACTGCATCCCCAGTGGTGCCAGTGCACTCTCTGGACTCACTACACTGCATCCCCAGTGGTGCTCGTGCACTCTCTAGACTCACTGCAGTGCATCCCAAGAGGTGCCAGTTCACTCTCTGGACTCACTGCACTGCATCCCCAGTGGTGCCAGTGCACTCTCTGGAGTCACTGCAGTGCATCCCCAGTGGTGCCAGAGCACTCTCTGGACTCACTGCACTGCATCCCCAGTGGTGCCAGTGCACTCTCTGGACTCACTGCACTGCATCCCCAGTGGTGCCAGTGCACTCTCTGGACTCACTGCACTGCATCCCCAGTGGTGCCAGTGCACTCTCTGGACTCACTGCACTGCATCCAAATTGGTGCTAGTGCACTCTCTGCACTCACTGCACTGCATCCCCAGTGGTGCCAGTGCACTCTCTGCACTCACTGCACTGCATCCCCAGTGGTGCCACTGCACTCTCTGGACTCACTGCACTGCATCCCCAGTGGTGCCAGTGCACTCTCTGGACTCACTGCACTGCATCACCAAGGTGCCAGTGCACTCTCTGGACTCACTGCACTGCATCCCCAGTGGTGCCAGTGCACTCTCTGGACTCACTGAACTGCATCTCCAGTGGTGCCAGTGCACTCTCTGGACTCACTGCACTGCATCGCCAGTGGTGCCAATGCACTCTCTGGACTCACTGCACTGCATCCCCAGTGGTGCCAGTGCACTCTCTGGACTCACTGCAGTGCATCCCCAGTGGTGCCAGTGCATTCTCTGGACTCACTGCACTGCATCGCCAGTGGTGCCAGTGCACTCTCTGGACTCACTGCACTGCATTCCCAGTGGTGCCGGTGCACTCTCTAGAGTCCCTGCAGTGCATCCCCAGAGGTGCCAGTGCACTCTATGTAGTCATTGAGCTGCATCCCCAGGGGTGCCAATGCGCTCTCTGGACTCACTGCACTGCATCCCCAGTGGTGCCAGTGCAGTCTCTGGACTCACTGCACTGCATCGCTAGTGGTGCCAGTGCACTCCCTGGACTCACTGCAGTGCATCCCCAGTGGTGCCAGTGCACTCTCTGGACTCACTGCACTGCATCCCCAGTGGTGCCAGTGCACTCTCTGGACTCACTGCACTGCATCCCCAGTAGTGCCAGTGCACTCTCTGCACTCACTGCAGTGCATCGCCAGTGGTGCCAGTGCACTCTCTAGAGTCACTGCAGTGCATCCCCAGTGGTGCCAGTGCACTCTCTGGACTCACTGCACTGCATCCCCAGTGGTGCCAGGGCACTCTCTGGACTCACTGCACTGCATCCCCAGTGGTGCCAGTGTACTCTTTGGACTCACTGCACTGCATCCCCAGTGGTGCCAGTGCACTCTCTGGACTCACTGCACTGCATCCCCAGTGGTGCCAGTGCACTCTCTAGAGTCACTGCACTGCATCCCCAGTGGTGCCAGTGCACTCTCTGGACTCACTGCACTGCATCCCCAGTGGTGCCAGTGCACTCTTTGGACTCACTGCTCTGCATCCGCAGAGGTGCCAGTGCACTCTTTGGACTCACTGCTCTGCATCCGCAGTGGTGCCAATGCACTCTCTGGACTCACTGCACTGCATCCCCAGTGGTGCCAGTGCACTCTCTGGATTCACTGCACTGCATGCCCTGTGGTGCCAGTGCACTCTCTGGACTCACTGCACTGCATCCCCAGTGGTGCCAGTGCACTCTCTGGACTCACTGCACTGCATCCCCAGTGGTGCCAGTGCACTCTCTGGACTCACTGCACTGCATCTCCCGGTAGTGCCAGTGCACTCTCTGCACTCACTGCAGTGCATCGCCAGTGGTGCCAGTGCACTCTCTAGAGTCACTGCAGTGCATCCCCAGTGGTGCCAGTGCACTCTCTGGACTCACTGCACGGCATCCCCAGTGGTGCCAGGGCACTCTCTGGACTCACTGCACTGCATCCCCAGTGGTGCCAGTGTACTCTTTGGACTCACTGCACTGCATCCCCAGTGGTGCCAGTGCACTCTCTGGACTCACTGCACTGCATCCCCAGTGGTGCCAGTGCATTCTCTAGAGTCACTGCACTGCATCCCCAGTGGTGCCAGTGCACTCTCTGGACTCACTGCACTGCATCCCCAGTGGTGCCAGTGCACTCTTTGGACTCACTGCTCTGCATCCGCAGAGGTGCCAGTGCACTCTTTGGACTCACTGCTCTGCATCCGCAGTGGTGCCAATGCACTCTCAGGACTCACTGCACTGCATCCCCAGTGGTGCCAGTGCACTCTCTGGATTCACTGCACTGCATCCCCTGTGGTGCCAGTGCACTCTCTAGACTCACTGCAGTGCATCCCCAGTGGTGCCAGTGCACTCTCTGGACTCACTGCACTGCATTGTCAAGGTGCCAGTGCACTCTCTGGACTCACTGCACTGCATCCCCAGTGGTGCCAGTGCACTCTCTGGACTCACTGCAGTGCATCCCCAGTGGTGCCAGTGCACTCTCTGGATTCACTGCAGTGCATCCCCAGTGGTGCCAGTGCACTCTCTGGACTCACTGCAGTGCATCCCCAGTGGTGCCAGTGCACTGTCTGGACTCATTGCACTGCATCCCCCGTGGTGCCAGTGCACTCTCAGGACTCACTGCACTGCATCCGCGGTGGTGCCAGTGCACTCTCTAGAGTCACTGCAGTGCATCCCCAGTGGTGCTAGGGCACTCTCAGGACTCACTGCTCTGCATCCCTACTGGTGCCAGTGCACTCTGTGCACTCACTGCAGTGCATCCCCAGTGGTGCCAGTGCACTCTCTGGACTCACTGCAGTGCATCCCCAGTGGTGCCAGTGCACTCTCAGGACTCACTGTACTGCATCCCCAGTGGTGCCAGTGCACTCTCTGGACTCACTGGACTGCATCCCCAGTGGTGCCAGTGCACTCACTGGACTCACTGCAGTGCATCACCAGTGGTGCCAGTGTACTCTCTGCACTCACTGCAGTGCATCCCCAGTGGTGCCAGTGCACTCTCTGGACTCACTGCAGTGCATCCCCAGTGGTGCCAGTGCACTCTCTGGACTCACTGCACTGCATCCCCAGTGGTGCCAGTGCACTCTCTGGACTCACTGCACTGCAACACCAGTGGTGCCAGTGCACTCTCTGGATTCACTGCAGTGCATACCCAGTGGTGCCAGTGCACTCTGTGGACTCACTGTACTGCATCGCCAGTGGTGCCAGTGCACTCTCTGGACTCACTGCAGTGCATCCCCAGTGTTGCCAGTGCACTCTCTGCACTCACTGCACTGCATCCCCAGTGGTGACAGTGCACTCTCTGGATTCACTGCACTGCATCCCCAGTGGTGCCAATGAACTCTCTGGACTCACTGCACTGCATCCCCACTGGTGCCAGTGCACTCTCTGCACTCACTGAACTGCATCCCCAAGGTGCCAGTACACTCTCTGGACTCACTGCACTGCATCCCCAGTGGTGCCAGTGCACTCTATGGACTCACTGCAGTGCCTCCCCTGAGGTGCCAGTACACTCTCTGGACTCACTGCAGTGCATCCCCAGTGGTGCCAGTGCATTCTCTGGACTCAATGCAGTGCATCCCCAGTGGTGCCACTGCACTCTCAGGACTCACTGCACTGCATCCCCAGTGCTGCCAGTGCACTCTCAGGACTCTCTGCTCTGCATCCCCAGTGGTGCCAGTGCACTCTCTGGACTCACTGCAGTGCATCCCCAGTGGTGCCAGTGCACTCTCAGGACTCACTGCACTGCATCCCCAGTGGTGCCAGTGCACTCTCTGGATTCACTGCACTGCATCCCCAGTGGTGCCAGTGCACTCTCTGGACTCACTGCAGTGCATCCCCAGTGGTGCCAGTGCACTCTCTGGACTCACTGCACTGCATCCCCAGTGGTGAAAATGCACTCTCTGGACTCACTGCACTGCATCCCCAGTGGTGCCAGTGCACTCTCTGAACTCACTGCACTGCATTCCCAGTGGTGCCAGTGCACTCTCTGGACTCACTGCACTGCATTCCCAGTGGTGCCAGTGCACTCTCTGGACTCACTGCAGTGCACCCCCAGTGGTGCCAGTGCACTCTCTGGACTCACTGCACTGCTTCCACAAGGTGCCAGTGCACTCTCTGGACTCACTGCACTCCATCCCCAGTGGTGGCAGTGCACTCTCTGGACTCACTGCAGTGCATCCGCAGTGGTGGCAGTGCACTCTCTGGACTCACTGCACTGCATTCCCAGTGGTGCCAGTGCACTCTCTGCACTCACTGCAGTGCATCCCCAGTGGTGCCAGTGCACTCTCTGGACTCACTGCACTGCATCCACAAGGTGCCAGTGCACTCTCTGGACTTACTGCAGTGCATCGCCAGTGGTGGCAGTGCACTCTCTGGACTCACTGCACTGCATCCAAATTGGTGCTAGTGCACTCTCTGCACTCACTGCACTGCATCCCCAGTGGTGCCAGTGCACTCTCTGCACTCACTGCACTGCATCCCCAGTGGTGCCACTGCACTCTCTGCACTCACTGCACTGCATCCCCAGTGGTGCCAGTGCACTCTCTGGACTCACTGCACTGCATCACCAAGGTGCCAGTGCACTCTCTGGACTCACTGCACTGCATCCCCAGTGGTGCCAGTGCACTCTCTGGACTCACTGAACTGCATCTCCAGTGGTGCCAGTGCACTCTCTGGACTCACTGCACTGCATCGCCAGTGGTGGCAATGCACTCTCTGGACTCACTGCACTGCATCCCCAGTGGTGCCAGTGCACTCTCTGGACTCACTGCAGTGCATCCCCAGTGGTGCCAGTGCATTCTCTGGACTCACTGCACTGCATCGCCAGTGGTGCCATTGCACTCTCTGGACTCACTGCACTGCATTCCCAGTGGTGCCAGTGCACTCTCTAGAGTCCCTGCAGTGCATCCCCAGAGGTGCCAGTGCACTCTATGTAGTCATTGAGCTGCATCCCCAGTGGTGCCAATGCGCTCTCTGGACTCACTGCACTGCATCCCCAGTGGTGCCAGTGCAGTCTCTGGACTCACTGCAGTGCATCGCTAGTGGTGCCAGTGCACTCCCTGGACTCACTGCAGTGCATCCCCAGTGGTGCCAGTGCACTCTCTGGACTCACTGCACTGCATCCCCAGTGGTGCCAGTGCACTCTCTGGACTCACTGCACTGCATCCCCAGTAGTGCCAGTGCACTCTCTGCACTCACTGCAGTGCATCGCCAGTGGTGCCAGTGCACTCTCTAGAGTCACTGCAGTGCATCCCCAGTGGTGCCAGTGCACTCTCTGGACTCACTGCACTGCATCCCCAGTGGTGCCAGGGCACTCTCTGGACTCACTGCACTGCATCCCCAGTGGTGCCAGTGTACTCTTTGGACTCACTGCACTGCATCCCCAGTGGTGCCAGTGCACTCTCTGGACTCACTGCACTGCATCCCCAGTGGTGCCAGTGCACTCTCTAGAGTCACTGCACTGCATCCCCAGTGGTGCCAGTGCACTCTCTGGACTCACTGCACTGCATCCCCAGTGGTGCCAGTGCACTCTTTGGACTCACTGCTCTGCATCCGCAGAGGTGCCAGTGCACTCTTTGGACTCACTGCTCTGCATCCGCAGTGGTGCCAATGCACTCTCTGGACTCACTGCACTGCATCCCCAGTGGTGCCAGTGCACTCTCTGGATTCACTGCACTGCATCCCCTGTGGTGCCAGTGCACTCTCTGGACTCACTGCACTGCATCCCCAGTGGTGCCAGTGCACTCTCTGGACTCACTGCACTGCATCCCCAGTGGTGCCAGTGCACTCTCTGGACTCACTGCACTGCATCCCCAGTAGTGCCAGTGCACTCTCTGCACTCACTGCAGTGCATCGCCAGTGGTGCCAGTGCACTCTCTAGAGTCACTGCAGTGCATCCCCAGTGGTGCCAGTGCACTCTCTGGACTCACTGCACTGCATCCCCAGTGGTGCCAGGGCACTCTCTGGACTCACTGCACTGCATCCCCAGTGGTGCCAGTGTACTCTTTGGACTCACTGCACTGCATCCCCAGTGGTGCCAGTGCACTCTCTGGACTCACTGCACTGCATCCCCAGTGGTGCCAGTGCATTCTCTAGAGTCACTGCACTGCATCCCCAGTGGTGCCAGTGCACTCTCTGGACTCACTGCACTGCATCCCCAGTGGTGCCAGTGCACTCTTTGGACTCACTGCTCTGCATCCGCAGAGGTGCCAGTGCACTCTTTGGACTCACTGCTCTGCATCCGCAGTGGTGCCAATGCACTCTCTGGACTCACTGCACTGCATCCCCAGTGGTGCCAGTGCACTCTCTGGATTCACTGCACTGCATCCCCTGTGGTGCCAGTGCACTCTCTAGACTCACTGCAGTGCATCCCCAGTGGTGCCAGTGCACTCTCTGGACTCACTGCACTGCATCGTCAAGGTGCCAGTGCACTCTCTGGACTCACTGCACTGCATCCCCAGTGGTGCCAGTGCACTCTCTGGACTCACTGCAGTGCATCCCCAGTGGTGCCAGTGCACTCTCTGGATTCACTGCAGTGCATCCCCAGTGGTGCCAGTGCACTCTCTGGACTCACTGCACTGCATCCCCAGTGGTGCCAGTGCACTCTCTGGACTCACTGCAGTGCATCCCCCGTGGTGCCAGTGCACTCTCAGGACTCACTGCACTGCATCCCCGGTGGTGCCAGTGCACTCTCTAGAGTCACTGCAGTGCATCCCCAGTGGTGCCAGTGCACTCTCAGGACTCACTGCTCTGCATCCCTACTGGTGCCAGTGCACTCTGTGCACTCACTGCAGTGCATCCCCAGTGGTGCCAGTGCACTCTCTGGACTCACTGCAGTGCATCCCCAGTGGTGCCAGTGCACTCTCAGGACTCACTGTACTGCATCCCCAGTGGTGCCAGTGCACTCTCTGGACTCACTGGACTGCATCCCCAGTGGTGCCAGTGCACTCACTGGACTCACTGCAGTGCATCACCAGTGGTGCCAGTGTACTCTCTGCACTCACTGCAGTGCATCCCCAGTGGTGCCAGTGCACTCTCTGGACTCACTGCAGTGCATCCCCAGTGGTGCCAGTGCACTCTCTGGACTCACTGCACTGCATCCCCAGTGGTGCCAGTGCACTCTCTGGACTCACTGCACTGCAACACCAGTGGTGCCAGTGCACTCTCTGGATTCACTGAAGTGCATACCCAGTGGTGCCAGTGCACTCTGTGGACTCACTGTACTGCATCGCCAGTGGTGCCAGTGCACTCTCTGGACTCACTGCAGTGCATCCCCAGTGGTGCCAGTGCACTCTCTGCACTCACTGCACTGCATCCCCAGTGGTGACAGTGCACTCTCTGGATTCACTGCACTGCATCCCCAGTGGTGCTACTGCACTTTCTGGACTCACTGCACTGCATCCCCAAGGTGCCAGTGCACTCTCTGGACTCACTGCACTGCATCCCCAGTGGTGCCAATGCACTCTCTGGACTCACTGCACTGCATCCCCAGTGGTGCCAGTGCACTCTCTGGACTCACTGCACTGCATCACCAGTGGTGCCAGTGCACTCTCTGGACTCACTGCAGTGCATCCCCAGTGGTGCCACTGCACTCTCTGGACTCACTGCACTGCATCCCCACTGGTGCCAGTGCACTCTCTGGATTCACTGCACTGCATCCCCAGTGGTGCCAGTGCACTCTCTGGACTCACTGCAGTGCATCCCCAGTGGTGCTAGTACACTCTTGGACTCACTGCACTGCATCCCCAAGGTGCCAGTGCACTCTCTGGACTCACTGCACTGCATCCCCAGTGTTCCCAGTGCACTCTCTGGACTCACTGCACTGCATCCCCAGTGGTGCCAGTGCACTCTCTGGAAGCACTGCAGTGCATCCCCTGAGGTGCCAATGCACTTTCTGGACTCACTGCAGTGCATCTCCAGTGGTGCCAGTGCATTCTCTGGACTCACTGCAGTGCATCCCCAGTGGTGCCAGTGCACTCTCTGGACTCACTGCACTGCATCCCCAGTGGTGCCAGTGCACTCTCTGGACTCACTGCAGTGCATCCCCAGTGGTGCCTGTGCACTCCCTGGACTCACCGGGGTGCATCCCCAGAGGTGCCAGTGCACTCTCTGGACTCACTGCACTACATCCCCAGTGGTGCCAGTGCACTCTCTGGACTCACGGAACTGAATCCCCAGTGGTGCCAGTGCACTCTCTGGACTCACTGTACTGCTACCCCAGTGGTGCCTGTGAAGTCTCTGGACTCACTGCAGTGCATCCCCAGTGGTGCCAGTGCAACCTCAGGACTCACAGCAGTGCAGCTCCAGTTGGTGCCAGTGCACTCTCTGGACTCACTGCACTGCATCCCCAGTGGTGCCAGTGCAGTCTCTGTGTTAGTGTTGGGGAGAATCGAATGGATGTTTTACTAATGTCTCTTAGGTAATGGGACCTACAGTATAATTAAGCATTGCCAAATGTACTTACCTTATCAATTAATCTATGTATACTGGATACTTAGGGAGTACATTGAACAATCAAAAGAATCATTGAAGGGGAACCTTGGGAGGGAACAGGTACAACCTGACCTTGGAAAAGGGCTTGGAAATGATGAAATGAGTTGAAGCAGAACCAAGAAGCGGAGGGAGCATGCGTCGAGTAAGAAAGGTGAAAAGTTTAGCGGAGAGGAAGACTCCTTACTTCATCTGGACGACCACCTGGACGACCACCAGAGTGCGCCACGCATGTGCAAAGGGGAGGGGAGCTAATTAGAATGAAAAGCGAGGCTGCTGTTGCAACCTGTAATGAATATGTATACCTGACGCAATATTGTATGTATAAATAACGGCTGGGAAGTAACGGGACTTGAAGCCAGATTTGGGCACCTGCCCCGGCTTCCAGCGCTGAATAAAGCACCTTCATATAATAACTTGGTGATTATGTGGTTGCTAGGCTAACATCTGGACTCACTGCAGTGCATCCCCAGTGGTGCCAGTGCACTCTCTGGAGTCACTGCAGTGCATCCCCAGTGGTGCCAGTGCACTCTCTGGACTCACTGCAGTGCATCCCCAGTGGTGCCTGTGCACTCCCTGGACTCACTGCAGTGCATCCCCAGTGGTGCCAGTGCACTCTCTGGACTCACCGGGGTGCATCCCCAGAGGTGCCAGTGCACTCGCTGGACTCACTGCACTGCATCCCCAGTGGTGCCAGTGCACTCTCTGGACTCACTGCATTGCATCCCCAGTGGTGGCAGTGCACTGTCTAGACTCACTGCAGTGCATCCCCTGTGGTGCCATTGCACTCTCAGGACTCACTGCACTGTATCCCCAGTGGTGCCAGTGCACTCTCTGGACTCACTGCACTGCATCCCCATTGCTGACAGTGCCCTCTCTGGACTCAGTGCACTGCATCCCCAGTGGTGCCAGTTCACTCTCTGGACTCACTGCACTGCATCCCCAGTGGTGCCAGTGGCTCTCTGGACTCATTGCACTGCATCCCCAGTGGTGCCAGTGCACTCTCTGGACTCACTGCAGTGCATCCACGTTGGTGCCAGTGTACTCTCTTAACTCACTGCACTGCATCACCATTGGTGCCAGTGCACTCTCTGGACTCACTGCACTGCATCCCCAATGGTGCCACTGCACTCTCTGGACTCACTGCACTGCATCCCCAGTGGTGCCAGTGCACTCTCTGGACTCACTGCAGTGCATCCCTTGTGGTGCCAGTGCACTCTGCGGACTCACTGCACTGCATCCCCAGTGGTGCCAGTGCACTCTCTGGACTCACTGCACTGCATCCCCAGTGGTGCCAGAGCACTCTCTGGACTCACTGCACTGCATCCCCAGTGGTGACAGTGCACTCTCTGGACTCACTGCACTGCATCCCCAGTGGTGCCAGTGCACTCTCTGGACTCACTGCAGTGCATCCCCAGTGGTGCCACTGTACTCGCTGAAAACACCGGGGTGCAACCGCAGCGGTGCCAGTGCACTCTCTGCACTCACGGCAGTGCATCCCCAGTGGTGCCAGTGCACTCTCTGGACTCACTGCAATGTATCCCCCGTGGTGCCAGTGCACTCTGTGGACTCAGTGCACTGCATCCATATGGTGCCAGTGCACTCTCTGGACTCACTGCAGTGCATCCCCAGTTGTGCCAGTGCACTCTCTGGACTCACTGCACTGCATCCCAGTGGTGCCAGTGCACTCTCTGGACTCACTGCAGTGCATCCCCAGTGGTGCCAGTGCACTCTCTGGACTCACTGCACTGCATCCCCAGTGGTGCCAGTGCACTCTCTGGACTCACTGCAGTGCATCGCCAGTGGTGCCAGTGCACTCTCTGTACTCACTGCACTGCATCCCCAGTGGTGCCAGTGCACTCTCTGGACTCACTGCAGTGCAACCCCAATGGTGCCAGTGCATTCTCTTTACTCACTGCACTGCATCCCCAGTGGTGCCAGTGCACTCTCTGGACTCACTGCACTGCATCCCCAGTGGTGCCAGTGCACTCTCTGGACTCACTGCACTGCATCCCCAGTGGTGCCAGTGCAATCTCTGGACTCACGGCAGTGCATCCCCAGTGGTGCCAGTGCACTCTCTGGACTCACTGCACTGCATCCCCAGTGGTGCCAGTGCACTCTCTGGACTCACTGCAGTGCATCCCCAGTGGTGACAGTGCACTCTCTGGACTCACTGCGCTGCATCCCCAGTGGTGACAGTGCACTCTCTGGACTTGCCAGGGTGCATCCCCAGTGGTGCCATTGCACTCTCTGGACTCAGTGCACTGCATCCCCAGTGGTGCCAGTGCACTCTCTGGACTCACTGCACTGCATCCCCAGTGGTGCCAGTGCAATCTCTGGACTCACGGCAGTGCATCCCCAATCGTACCAGTGCACTCTCTGGACTCACTGCACTGCATCCCCAGTGATGCCACTGCAACCTCTGGTCTCACTGCAGCGCATCCCCAGTGGTACCAGTGCACTCTCTGGACTCACTGCACTTCATCCCCACTGGTGCCAGTGCACTCTCTGGACTCACTGCACTGCATCCCCAGTGGTGCCAGTGCACTCTCTGGACTCACTGCACTGCATCCCCAGTGGGGACAGTGCACTCTCTGGACTTGCCGGGGTGCATCCCCAGTGGTGCCAGTGCACTCTCTGGACTCACTGCACTGCATCCCCAATGGTGCCACTGCACTCTCTGGACTCACTGCACTGCATCCCCAGTGGTGCCAGTGCACTCTCTGGACTCACTGCAGTGCATCACTTGTGGTGCCAGTGCACTCTGTGGACTCACTGCACTGCATCCCCAGTGGTGCCAGTGCACTCTCTGGACTCACTGCACTGCATCCCCAGTGGTGCCAGAGCACTCTCTGGACTCACTGCACTGCATCCCCAGTGGTGACAGTGCACTCTCTGGACTCACTGTACTGCATCCCAGGTGGTGCCAGTGCACTCTCTGGAGTCACTGCACTGCATCCCCAGTGGTGCCAGTGCACTCTCTGGACTCACTGTACTGCAACTCCAGTGGTGCCAGTGCACTCTGTGGACTCACTGCAGTGCATCGCCAGTGGTGCCAGTGCACTCTCTGGACTCACTGCAGTGCATCGCCAGTGGTGCCAGTGCCCTCTCTGGACTCACTGCACTGCATCCCCAGTGGTGCCAGTGCAGCCTCTGTGTTAGTGTTGGGGAGAATCGAATGGATGTTTTACTAATGTCTCTTAGGTAATGGGACCTACAGTATAATTAAGCATTGCCAAATGTACTTACCTTATCAATTAATCTATGTATACTGGATACTTAGGGAGTACATTGAACAATCAAAAGAATCATTGAAGGGGAACCTTGGGAGGGAACAGGTACAACCTGACCTTGGATAATGGCCTGGAAATGATGATATGAGTTGATGCAGAACCAAGAAGCGGAGGGAGCATGCGTCGAGTAAGAAAGGTGAAAAGTTTAGCGGAGAGGAAGACTCCTTACTTCATCTGGACGACCACCTGGACGACCACCGGAGTGCGCCACGCATGTGCTAAGGGGAGGGGAGCTAATTAGAATGAAAAGCGAGGCTGCTGTTGCAACCTGTAATGAATATGTATACCTGACGCAATATTGTATGTATAAATAACAGCTGGGAAGTAACGGGACTTGAAGCCAGATTTGGGCACCTGCCCCGGCTTCCAGCGCTGAATAAAGCACCTTCATATAATCACTTGGTGATTATGTGGTTGCTAGGCTAACATCTGGACTCACTGCAGTGCATCCCCAGTGGTGCCAGTGCACTCTCTGGAGTCACTGCAGTGCATCCCCAGTGGTGCCAGTGCACTCTCTGGACTCACTGCACTGCATCCCCAGTGGTGCCGGGGCACTCTCTGGACTCACCGGGGTGCATCCCCAGTGTTGCCAGTGCACTCTCTGGACTCACTGCACTGCATCCCCAGTGGTGACAGTGCACTCTCTGGACTCACTGCGCTGCATCCCCAGTGGTGACAGTGCACTCTCTGGACTTGCCAGGGTGCATCCCCAGTGGTGCCAGTGCACTCTCTGGACTCAGTGCACTGCATCCCCAGTGGTGCCAGTTCACTCTCTGGACTCACTGCAGTGCATCCCCAGTGGTGCCAGTGCACTCTCTGGACTCACTGCAGTGCATCCCCAATCGTACCAGTGCACTCTCTGGACTCACTGCACTGCATCCCCAGTGATGCCACTGCAACCTCTGGTCTCACTGCAGCGCATCCCCAGTGGTACCAGTGCACTCTCTGGACTCACTGCACTTCGTCCCCACTGGTGCCAGTGCACTCTCTGGACTCACTGCACTGCATCCCCAGTGGTGCCAGTGCACTCTCTGGACTCACTGCACTGCATCCCCAGTGGGGACAGTGCACTCTCTGGACTCACTGCACTGCATCCCCACTGGTGCCAGTGCACTCTCTGGACTCACTGCAGTGCATTCCCAGTGGTGCCAGTGCACTCTCTGTACTCACTGCACTGCATCCCCAGTGGTGCCAGTTGCTCTCTGGACTCATTGCACTGCATCCCCAGTGGTGCCAGTGCACTCTCTGGACTCACTGCAGTGCATCCACAGTGGTGCCAGTGTACTCTCTTAACTCACTGCACTGCATCACCATTGGTGCCAGTGCACTCTCTGGACTCACTGCACTGCATCCCCAATGGTGCCACTGCACTCTCTGGACTCACTGCACTGCATCCCCAGTGGTGCCAGTGCACTCTCTGGACTCACTGCAGTGCATCCCTTGTGGTGCCAGTGCACTCTGTGGACTCACTGCACTGCATCCCCAGTGGTGCCAGTGCACTCTCTGGACTCACTGCACTGCATCCCCAGTGGTGCCAGAGCACTCTCTGGACTCACTGCACTGCATCCCCAGTGGTGACAGTGCACTCTCTGGACTCACTGCACTGCATCCCCAGTGGTGCCAGTGCACTCTCTGGACTCACTGCAGTGCATCCCCAGTGGTGCCACTGCACTCTCTGAAAACACCGGGGTGCAACCGCAGCGGTGCCAGTGCACTCTCTGCACTCACGGCAGTGCATCCCCAGTGGTGCCAGTGCACTCTCTGGACTCACTGCAATTGGTCCCCTGTGGTGCCAGTGCACTCTGTGGACTCAGTGCACTGCATCCCAATGGTGCCAGTGCACTCTCTGGACTCACTGCACTGCATCCCAGTGGTGCCAGTGCACTCTCTGGACTCACTGCAGTGCATTCCCAGTGGTGCCAGTGCACTCTCTGGACTCACTGCACTGCAACCCCAGTGGTGCCAGTGCACTCTCTGGACTCACTGCAGTGCATCCCCAGTGGTGCCAGTGCACTCTCTGTACTCACTGCACTGCATCCCCAGTGGTGCTAGTGCACTCTCTGGACTGACTGCAGTGCAACCCCAATGGTGCCAGTGCATTCTCTTTACTCACTGCACTGCATCCCCACTGGTGCCAGTGCACTCTCTGGACTCACTGCACTGCATCCCCAGTGGTGCCAGTGCACTCTCTTTACTCACTGCACTGCATCCCCAGTGGTGCCAGTGCACTCTCTGGACTCACTGCACTGCATCCCCAGTGGTGCCAGTGCACTCTATGGACTCACTGCACTGCATCCCCAGTGGTGCCAGTGCAATCTCTGGACTCACGGCAGTGCATCCCCAGTGGTGCCAGTGCACTCTCTGGACTCACTGCACTGCATCCCCAGTGGTGCCAGTGCACTCTCTGTACTCACTGCACTGCATCCCCAGTGGTGCCAGTGCACTCTCTGGACTTGCCGGGGTGCATCCCCAGTGGTGCCAGTGCACTCTCTGGACTCACTGCAGTGCATCCCCAGTGGTGCCAGTGCACTCTCTGGAATCACTGCATTCCCAGTGGTGCCAGGGCACTCTCTGGACTCACTGCACTGCATCCCCAGTGGTACCTGTGAAGTCTCTGGACTCACTGCAGTGCATCTCCAATGGTGCCAGTGCACTCTTTGGACTCACTGCACTGCATCCCCAGTGGTGCCACTGTACTCTCCGGACTCAGTGCACTGCATCCCCAGTGGTGCCAGTGCCCTCTGTGGACTCTCTGCACTACATCCCCAGTGGTGCCAGTGAACTCTCTGGACTCACTGCACTGCATCCCCACTGGTGCCAGTGCACTCTCTGGACTCACGGCAGTGCATCCCCAGTGGTGCTAGTGCACTCTCTGGAGTCACTGCACTGCGTTGCCATTGGTGCCAGTGCACTCTCTGGACTCATTGCACTGCATCCCCAGTGGTGCCAGTGCACTCTCTGGACTCACTGCACTGCATCCCCAGTGGTGCCAGTGCACTCTCAGGAGTCACTGCGCTTCATCCCCAGTGGTTCCAGTGCACTCTCTGGACTCACTGCACTGCAACTCCAGTGGTGCCAGTGCACTCTGTGGACTCACTGCACTGCATCCCCAGTGGTGCCAGTGCACTCTCTGGACTCACTGTACTGCATCCCAGGTGGTGCCAGTGCACTCTCTGGACTCACTGCACTGCATCCCCAGTGGTGCCAGTGCACTCTCTGGACTCACTGCACTGCAACTCCAGTGGTGCCAGTGCACTCTGTGGACTCACTGCAGTGCATCGCCAGTGGTGCCAGTGCACTCTCTGGACTCACTGCAGTGCATCGCCAGTGGTGCCAGTGCCCTCTCTGGACTCACTGCACTGCATCCCCAGTGGTGCCAGTGCAGTCTCTGTGTTAGTGTTGGGGAGAATCGAATGGATGTTTTACTAATGTCTCTTAGGAATGGGACCTACAGTATAATTAAGCATTGCCAAATGTACTTACCTTATCAATTAATCTATGTATACTGGATACTTAGGGAGTACATTGAACAATCAAAAGAATCATTGAAGGGGAACCTTGGGAGGGAACAGGTACAACCTGACCTTGGATAAGGGCCTGGAAATGATGAAATGAGTTGAAGCAGAACCAAGAAGCGGAGGGAGCATGCGTCGAGTAAGAAAGGTGAAAAGTTTAGCGGAGAGGAAGACTCCTTACTTCATCTGGACGACCACCTGGACGACCACCGGAGTGCGCCACGCATGTGCTAAGGGGAGGGGAGCTAATTAGAATGAAAAGCGAGGCTGCTGTTGCAACCTGTAATGAATATGTATACCTGACGCAATATTGTATGTATAAATAACGGCTGGGAAGTAACGGGACTTGAAGCCAGATTTGGGCACCTGCCCCGGCTTCCAGCGCTGAATAAAGCACCTTCATATAATCACTTGGTGATTATGTGGTTGCTAGGCTAACATCTGGACTCACTGCAGTGCATCCTCAGTGGTGCCAGTGCACTCTCTGGAGTCACTGCAGTGCATCCCCAGTGGTGCCAGTGCACTCTCTGGACTCACTGCACTGCATCCCCAGTGGTGCCGGGGCACTCTCTGGACTCACCGGGGTGCATCCCCAGTGTTGCCAGTGCACTCTCTGGACTCACTGCACTGCATCCCCAGTGGTGCCAGTGCACTCTCTGGACTCACTGCACTGCATCCCCAGTGGTGACAGTGCACTCTCTGGACTTGCCAGGGTGCATCCCCAGTGGTGCCAGTGCACTCTCTGGACTCAGTGCACTGCATCCCCAGTGGTGCCAGTGCACTCTCTGGACTCACTGCAGTGCATCCCCAGTGGTGCCAGTGCACTCTCTGGACTCACTGCAGTGCATCCCCAATCGTACCAGTGCACTCTCTTTACTCACTGCACTGCATCCCCAGTGGTGCCAGTGCACTCTCTGGACTCACTGCACTGCATCCCCAGTGGTGCCAGTGCACTCTATGGACTCACTGCACTGCATCCCCAGTGGTGCCAGTGCAATCTCTGGACTCACGGCAGTGCATCCCCAGTGGTGCCAGTGCACTCTCTGGACTCACTGCACTGCATCCCCAGTGGTGCCAGTGCACTCTCTGTACTCACTGCACTGCATCCCCAGTGGTGCCAGTGCACTCTCTGGACTTGCCGGGGTGCATCCCCAGTGGTGCCAGTGCACTCTCTGGACTCACTGCAGTGCATCCCCAGTGGTGCCAGTGCACTCTCTGGAATCACTGCATTCCCAGTGGTGCCAGGGCACTCTCTGGACTCACTGCACTGCATCCCCAGTGGTACCTGTGAAGTCTCTGGACTCACTGCAGTGCATCTCCAATGGTGCCAGTGCACTCTTTGGACTCACTGCACTGCATCCCCAGTGGTGCCACTGTACTCTCCGGACTCAGTGCACTGCATCCCCAGTGGTGCCAGTGCCCTCTGTGGACTCTCTGCACTACATCCCCAGTGGTGCCAGTGAACTCTCTGGACTCACTGCACTGCATCCCCACTGGTGCCAGTGCACTCTCTGGACTCACGGCAGTGCATCCCCAGTGGTGCTAGTGCACTCTCTGGAGTCACTGCACTGCGTTGCCATTGGTGCCAGTGCACTCTCTGGACTCATTGCACTGCATCCCCAGTGGTGCCAGTGCACTCTCTGGACTCACTGCACTGCATCCCCAGTGGTGCCAGTGCACTCTCAGGAGTCACTGCGCTTCATCCCCAGTGGTTCCAGTGCACTCTCTGGACTCACTGCACTGCAACTCCAGTGGTGCCAGTGCACTCTGTGGACTCACTGCACTGCATCCCCAGTGGTGCCAGTGCACTCTCTGGACTCACTGTACTGCATCCCAGGTGGTGCCAGTGCACTCTCTGGACTCACTGCACTGCATCCCCAGTGGTGCCAGTGCACTCTCTGGACTCACTGCACTGCAACTCCAGTGGTGCCAGTGCACTCTGTGGACTCACTGCAGTGCATCGCCAGTGGTGCCAGTGCACTCTCTGGACTCACTGCAGTGCATCGCCAGTGGTGCCAGTGCCCTCTCTGGACTCACTGCACTGCATCCCCAGTGGTGCCAGTGCAGTCTCTGTGTTAGTGTTGGGGAGAATCGAATGGATGTTTTACTAATGTCTCTTAGGAATGGGACCTACAGTATAATTAAGCATTGCCAAATGTACTTACCTTATCAATTAATCTATGTATACTGGATACTTAGGGAGTACATTGAACAATCAAAAGAATCATTGAAGGGGAACCTTGGGAGGGAACAGGTACAACCTGACCTTGGATAAGGGCCTGGAAATGATGAAATGAGTTGAAGCAGAACCAAGAAGCGGAGGGAGCATGCGTCGAGTAAGAAAGGTGAAAAGTTTAGCGGAGAGGAAGACTCCTTACTTCATCTGGACGACCACCTGGACGACCACCGGAGTGCGCCACGCATGTGCTAAGGGGAGGGGAGCTAATTAGAATGAAAAGCGAGGCTGCTGTTGCAACCTGTAATGAATATGTATACCTGACGCAATATTGTATGTATAAATAACGGCTGGGAAGTAACGGGACTTGAAGCCAGATTTGGGCACCTGCCCCGGCTTCCAGCGCTGAATAAAGCACCTTCATATAATCACTTGGTGATTATGTGGTTGCTAGGCTAACATCTGGACTCACTGCAGTGCATCCTCAGTGGTGCCAGTGCACTCTCTGGAGTCACTGCAGTGCATCCCCAGTGGTGCCAGTGCACTCTCTGGACTCACTGCACTGCATCCCCAGTGGTGCCGGGGCACTCTCTGGACTCACCGGGGTGCATCCCCAGTGTTGCCAGTGCACTCTCTGGACTCACTGCACTGCATCCCCAGTGGTGCCAGTGCACTCTCTGGACTCACTGCACTGCATCCCCAGTGGTGACAGTGCACTCTCTGGACTTGCCAGGGTGCATCCCCAGTGGTGCCAGTGCACTCTCTGGACTCAGTGCACTGCATCCCCAGTGGTGCCAGTGCACTCTCTGGACTCACTGCAGTGCATCCCCAGTGGTGCCAGTGCACTCTCTGGACTCACTGCAGTGCATCCCCAATCGTACCAGTGCACTCTCTGGACTCACTGCACTGCATCCCCAGTGATGCCACTGCAACCTCTGGTCTCACTGCAGCGCATCCCCAGTGGTGCCAGTGCACTCTCTGGACTCACTGGACTGCATCCCCACTGGTGCCAGTGCACTCTCTGGACTCACTGCACTGCATCCCCAGTGGTGCCAGTGCACTCTCTGGACTCACTGCACTGCATCCCCAGTGGTGCCAGTGCACTCTCTGGACTTGCCGGGGTGCATCCCCAGTGGTGCCAGTGCACTCTCTGGACTTGCCGGGGTGCATCCCCAGTGGTGCCAGTGCACTCTCTGGACTCACTGCAGTGCATCCCCAGTGGTGCCAGTGCACTCTCTGGAATCACTACATTCCCAGTGGTGCCAGGGCACTCTCTGGACTCACTGCACTGCATCCCCAGTGGTACCTGTGAAGTCTCTGGACTCACTGCAGTGCATCCCCAATGGTGCCAGTGCACTCTTTGGACTCACTGCACTGCATCCCCAGTGGTGCCACTGTACTCTCCGGACTCACTGCACTGCATCCCCAGTGGTGCCAGTGCCCTCTGTGGACTCACTGCACTACATCCCCAGTGGTGCCAGTGAACTCTCTGGACTCACTGCACTGCATCCCCAGTGGTGCCAGTGCACTCTCTGGACTCACTGCAGTGCATCCCCAGTGGTGCTAGTGGACTCTCTGGACTCACTGCAGTGCATCCCCAGTGGTGCTAGTGCACTCTCTGGACTCACTGCACTGCGTTGCCATTGGTGCCAGTGCACTGTCTGGACTCATTGCACTGCATCCCCAGTGGTGCCAGTGCACTCTCTGGACTCACTGCACTGCATCCCCAGTGGTGCCAGTGCACTCTCAGGAGTCACTGCGCTGCATCCCCAGTGGTTCCAGTGCACTCTCTGGACTCACTGCACTGCAACTCCAGTGGTGCCAGTGCACTCTCTGGACTCACTGCACTGCATCCCCAGTGGTGCCAGTGCACTCTCTGGACTCACTGCACTGCAACTCCAGTGGTGCCAGTGCACTCTGTGGACTCACTGCAGTGCATCGCCAGTGGTGCCAGTGCACTCTCTGGACTCACTGCAGTGCATCGCCAGTGGTGCCAGTGCCCTCTCTTGACTCACTGCACTGCATCCCCAGTGGTGCCAGTGCAGTCTCTGTTTTAGTGTTGGGGAGAATCGAATGGATGTTTTACTAATGTCTCTTAGGTAATGGGACCTACAGTATAATTAAGCATTGCCAAATGTACTTACCTTATCAATTAATCTATGTATACTGGATACTTAGGGAGTACATTGAACAATCAAAAGAATCATTGAAGGGGAACCTTGGGAGGGAACAGGTACAACCTGACCTTGGATAAGGGCCTGGAAATGATGAAATGAGTTGAAGCAGAACCAAGAAGCGGAGGGAGCATGCGTCGAGTAAGAAAGGTGAAAAGTTTAGCGGAGAGGAAGACTCCTTACTTCATCTGGACGACCACCTGGACGACCACCGGAGTGCGCCACGCATGTGCTAAGGGGAGGGGAGCTAATTAGAATGAAAAGCGAGGCTGCTGTTGCAACCTGTAATGAATATGTATACCTGACGCAATATTGTATGTATAAATAACGGCTGGGAAGTAACGGGACTTGAAGCCAGATTTGGGCACCTGCCCCGGCTTCCAGCGCTGAATAAAGCACCTTCATATAATCACTTGGTGATTATGTGGTTGCTAGGCTAACATCTGGACTCACTGCAGTGCATCCCCAGTGGTGCCAGTGCACTCTCTGGAGTCACTGCAGTGCATCCCCAGTGGTGCCAGTGCACTCTCTGGACTCACTGCACTGCATCGCCAGTGGTGCCGGGGCACTCTCTGGACTCACCGGGGTGCATCCCCAGTGTTGCCAGTGCACTCTCTGGACTCACTGCAGTGCATCCCCAGTGGTGCCAGTGCACTCTCTGGACTCACTGCAGTGCATCCCCAGTGGTGCCAGTGCACTCTCTGGACTCACTGCAGTGCATCCCCAATCGTACCAGTGCACTCTCTGGACTCACTGCACTGCATCCCCAGTGATGCCACTGCAACCTCTGGTCTCACTGCAGCGCATCCCCAGTGGTGCCAGTGCACTCTCTGGACTCACTGCACTGCATCCCCACTGGTGCCAGTGCACTCTCTGGACTCACTGCACTGCATCCCCAGTGGTGCCAGTGCACTCTCTGGACTCACTGCACTGCATCCCCAGTGGTGCCAGTGCACTCTCTGTACTCACTGAACTGCATCCCCAGTGGTGCCAGTGCACTCTCTGGACTCACTGCAGTGCATCCCCAGTAGTGCCAGTGCACTCTCTGGAATCACTACATTCCCAGTGGTGCCAGGGCACTCTCTGGACTCACTGCACTGCATCCCCAGTGGTACCTGTGAAGACTCTGGACTCACTGCAGTGCATCCCCAATGGTGCCAGTGCACTCTTTGGACTCACTGCACTGCATCCCCAGTGGTGCCACTGTACTCTCCGGACTCACTGCACTGCATCCCCAGTGGTGCCAGTGCCCTCTGTGGACTCACTGCACTAAATCCCCAGTGGTGCCAGTGAACTCTCTGGACTCACTGCACTGCATCCCCAGTGGTGCCAGTGCACTCTCTGGACTCACTGCAGTGCATCCCCAGTGGTGCTAGTGGACTCTCTGGACTCACTGCAGTGCATCCCCAGTGGTGCTAGTGCACTCTCTGGACTCACTGCACTGCGTTGCCATTGGTGCCAGTGCACTGTCTGGACTCATTGCACTGCATCCCCAGTGGTGCCAGTGCACTCTCTGGACTCACTGCACTGCATCCCCAGTGGTGCCAGTGCACTCTCAGGAGTCACTGCGCTGCATCCCCAGTGGTTCCAGTGCACTCTCTGGACTCACTGCACTGCAACTCCAGTGGTGCCAGTGCACTCTCTGGACTCACTGCACTGCATCCCCAGTGGTGCCAGTGCACTCTCTGGACTCACTGCACTGCAACTCCAGTGTTGCCAGTGCACTCAGTGGACTCACTGCAGTGCATCGCCAGTGGTGCCAGTGCACTCTCTGGACTCACTGCAGTGCATCGCCAGTGGTGCCAGTGCCCTCTCTGGACTCACTGCACTGCATCCCCAGTGGTGCCAGTGCAGTCTCTGTTTTAGTGTTGGGGAGAATCGAATGGATGTTTTACTAATGTCTCTTAGGTAATGGGACCTACAGTATAATTAAGCATTGCCAAATGTACTTACCTTATCAATTAATCTATGTATACTGGATACTTAGGGAGTACATTGAACAATCAAAAGAATCATTGAAGGGGAACCTTGGGAGGGAACAGGTACAACCTGACCTTGGATAAGGGCCTGGAAATGATGAAATGAGTTGAAGCAGAACCAAGAAGCGGAGGGAGCATGCGTCGAGTAAGAAAGGTGAAAAGTTTAGCGGAGAGGAAGACTCCTTACTTCATCTGGACGACCACCTGGACGACCACCGGAGTGCGCCACGCATGTGCTAAGGGGAGGGGAGCTAATTAGAATGAAAAGCGAGGCTGCTGTTGCAACCTGTAATGAATATGTATACCTGACGCAATATTGTATGTATAAATAACGGCTGGGAAGTAACGGGACTTGAAGCCAGATTTGGGCACCTGCCCCGGCTTCCAGCGCTGAATAAAGCACCTTCATATAATCACTTGGTGATTATGTGGTTGCTAGGCTAACATCTGGACTCACTGCAGTGCATCCCCAGTGGTGCCAGTGCACTCTCTGGAGTCACTGCAGTGCATCCCCAGTGGTGCCAGTGCACTCTCTGGACTCACTGCACTGCATCGCCAGTGGTGCCGGGGCACTCTCTGGACTCACCGGGGTGCATCCCCAGTGTTGCCAGTGCACTCTCTGGACTCACTGCAGTGCATCCCCAGTGGTGCCAGTGCACTCTCTGGACTCACTGCGCTGCATCCCCAGTGGTGACAGTGCACTCTCTGGACTTGCCAGGGTGCATCCCCAGTGGTGCCAGTGCACTCTCTGGACTCAGTGCACTGCATCCCCAGTGGTGCCAGTGCACTCTCTGGACTCACTGCAGTGCATCCCCAGTGGTGCCAGTGCACTCTCTGGACTCACTGCAGTGCATCCCCAATCGTACCAGTGCACTCTCTGGACTCACTGCACTGCATCCCCAGTGATGCCACTGCAACCTCTGGTCTCACTGAAGCGCATCCCCAGTGGTGCCAGTGCACTCTCTGGACTCACTGCACTGCATCCCCACTGGTGCCAGTGCACTCTCTGGACTCACTGCACTGCATCCCCAGTGGTGCCAGTGCACTCTCTGTACTCACTGCACTGCATCCCCAGTGGTGCCAGTGCACTCTCTGGACTTGCCGGGGTGCATCCCCAGTGGTGCCAGTGCACTCTCTGGACTCACTGCAGTGCATCCCCAGTGGTGCCAGTGCACTCTCTGGAATCACTACATTCCCAGTGGTGCCAGGGCACTCTCTGGACTCACTGCACTGCATCCCCAGTGGTACCTGTGAAGTCTCTGGACTCACTGCAGTGCATCCCCAATGGTGCCAGTGCACTCTTTGGACTCACTGCACTGCATCCCCAGTGGTGCCACTGTACTCTCCGGACTCACTGCACTGCATCCCCAGTGGTGCCAGTGCCCTCTGTGGACTCACTGCACTAAATCCCCAGTGGTGCCAGTGAACTCTCTGGACTCACTGCACTGCATCCCCAGTGGTGCCAGTGCACTCTCTGGACTCACTGCAGTGCATCCCCAGTGGTGCTAGTGGACTCTCTGGACTCACTGCAGTGCATCCCCAGTGGTGCTAGTGCACTCTCTGGACTCACTGCACTGCGTTGCCATTGGTGCCAGTGCACTGTCTGGACTCATTGCACTGCATCTCCAGTGGTGCCAGTGCACTCTCTGGACTCACTGCACTGCATCCCCAGTGGTGCCAGTGCACTCTCAGGAGTCACTGCGCTGCATCCCCAGTGGTGCCAGTGCACTCTCTGGACTCACTGCACTGCAACTCCAGTGGTGCCAGTGCACTCTGCGGACTCACTGCACTGCATCCCCAGTGGTGCCAGTGCACTCTCAGGAGTCACTGCGCTGCATCCCCAGTGGTTCCAGTGCACTCTCTGGACTCATTGCACTGCAACTCCAGTGGTGCCAGTGCACTCTGTGGACTCACTGCACTGCATCCCCAGTGGTGCCAGTGCACTCTCTGTACTCACTGTACTGCATCCCAGGTGGTGCCAGTGCACTCTCTGGACTCACTGCAGTGCATCGCCAGTGGTGCCAGTGCACTCTCTGGACTCACTGAACTGCATCCACAGTGGTGCAATGTTCACTCTCAGGACTCACTGCACTGCATCCCCAGAGATGCCAGTGCACTCTCTGGACTCACTGCACTGCATCCCCAGTGGTGAGAGTGCACTCTCTGGACTTGCCGGGGTGCATCCCCAGTGGTGCCAGTGCACTCTCTGGAGTCACCGGGGTGCATCCCCAGAGGTGCCAGTGCACTCTCTGGACTCACTGCACTACATCCCCAATGGTGCCTGTTCACTCTCTGGACTAACTGAACTGAATCCCCAGTAGTGCCAGTGTACTCTCTGGACTCACTGTACTGCATCCCCAGTGGTGCCTGTGAAATCTCTGGACTCACTGCAGTGCATCCCCAGTGGTGCCAGTGCAATCTCAGGACTCACAGCAGTGCAGCTCCAGTTGGTTCCAGTGCACTCTCTGGACACACTGCACTGCATCCCCAGTGGTGCCAGTTCACTCTCTGGTCTCACTGCAGTGCATCCCCAGTGGTGCCAGTGGCTCTCAGAACTCATTGCACTGCATCACCAGTGGTGCCAGTGCACTCTCTGGACTCACTGCAGTGCATCCACAGTGGTGCCAGTGTACTCTCTTAACTCACTGCACTGCATCCCCAGTGGTGCCAGTGCACTCTCTGGACTCACTGCAGTGCATCCCCAGTGGTGCCAGTGCACTCTCTGGACTCACTGCGCTGCATCCCCAAGGTGCCAGTGCACTCTCTGCACTCACGGCAGTGCATCCCCAGTGGTGCCAGTGCACTCTCTGGACTCACTGCACTGTATCCCCTTTGGTGCCAGTGCACTCTGTGGACTCACTGCACTGCATCCCAGTGGTGCCAGTGCACTCTCTGGACTCACTGCAGTGCATCCCCAGTGGTGCCAGTACACTCTCTGGACTCACTGCAGTGCATCCCAGTGGTGCCAGTGCACTCTCTGGACTCACTGCACTGCGTTGCCATTGGTGCCAGTGCACTCTCTGGACTCATTGCACTGCATCCCCAGTGGTGCCAGTGCACTCTCTGGACTCACTGCACTGCATCCCCAGTGGTGCCAGTGCACTCTCTGGACTCACTGCACTGCAACTCCAGTGGTGCCAGTGCACTCTGTGGACTCACTGCAGTGCATCGCCAGTGGTGCCAGTGCACTCTCTGGACTCACTGCAGTGCATCGCCAGTGGTGCCAGTGCCCTCTCTGGACTCACTGCACTGCATCCCCAGTGGTGCCAGTGCAGTCTCTGTTTTAGTGTTGGGGAGAATCGAATGGATGTTTTACTAATGTCTCTTAGGTAATGGGACCTACAGTATAATTAAGCATTGCCAAATGTACTTACCTTATCAATTAATCTATGTATATTGGATACTTAGGGAGTACATTGAACAATCAAAAGAATCATTGAAGGGGAACCTTGGGAGGGAACAGGTACAACCTGACCTTGGATAAGGGCCTGGAAATGATGAAATGAGTTGAAGCAGAACCAAGAAGCGGAGGGAGCATGCGTCGAGTAAGAAAGGTGAAAAGTTTAGCGGAGAGGAAGACTCCTTACTTCATCTGGACGACCACCTGGACGACCACCGGAGTGCGCCACGCATGTGCTAAGGGGAGGGGAGCTAATTAGAATGAAAAGCGAGGCTGCTGTTGCAACCTGTAATGAATATGTATACCTGACGCAATATTGTATGTATAAATAACGGCTGGGAAGTAACGGGACTTGAAGCCAGATTTGGGCACCTGCCCCGGCTTCCAGCGCTGAATAAAGCACCTTCATATAATCACTTGGTGATTATGTGGTTGCTAGGCTAACATCTGGACTCACTGCAGTGCATCCCCAGTGGTGCCAGTGCACTCTCTGGAGTCACTGCAGTGCATCCCCAGTGGTGCCAATGCACTCTCTGGACTCACTGCAGTGCATCCCCAGTGGTGCCACTGGACTCCCTGGACTCACTGCAGTGCATCCCCAGTGGTGCCAGTGCACTCTCTGGACTCACCGGGGTGCATCCCCAGTGTTGCCAGTGCACTCTCTGGACTCACTGCACTGCATCCCCAGTGGTGCCAGTGCACTCTCTGGACTCACTGCACTGCATCCCCAGTGGTGCCAGTGCACTCTCTGGACTCACTGCAGTGCATCCCCAATCGTACCAGTGCACTCTCTGGACTCACTGCACTGCATCCCCAGTGATGCCACTGCAACCTCTGGTCTCACTGCAGCGCATCCCCAGTGGTGCCAGTGCACTCTCTGGACTCACTGCACTGCATCCCCAGTGGTGCCAGTGCACTCTCTGGACTCACTGCACTGCAACTCCAGTGGTGCCAGTGCACTCTGTGGACTCACTGCAGTGCATCGCCAGTGGTGCCAGTGCACTCTCTGGACTCACTGCAGTGCATCGCCAGTGGTGCCAGTGCCCTCTCTGGACTCACTGCACTGCATCCCCAGTGGTGCCAGTGCAGCCTCTGTGTTAGTGTTGGGGAGAATCGAATGGATGTTTTACTAATGTCTCTTAGGTAATGGGACCTACAGTATAATTAAGCATTGCCAAATGTACTTACCTTATCAATTAATCTATGTATACTGGATACTTAGGGAGTACATTGAACAATCAAAAGAATCATTGAAGGGGAACCTTGGGAGGGAACAGGTACAACCTGACCTTGGATAAGGGCCTGGAAATGGTGATATGAGTTGATGCAGAACCAAGAAGCGGAGGGAGCATGCGTCGAGTAAGAAAGGTGAAAAGTTTAGCGGAGAGGAAGACTCCTTACTTCATCTGGACGACCACCTGGACGACCACCGGAGTGCGCCACGCATGTGCTAAGGGGAGGGGAGCTAATTAGAATGAAAAGCGAGGCTGCTGTTGCAACCTGTAATGAATATGTATACCTGACGCAATATTGTATGTATAAATAACGGCTGGGAAGTAACGGGACTTGAAGCCAGATTTGGGCACCTGCCCCGGCTTCCAGCGCTGAATAAAGCACCTTCATATAATCACTTGGTGATTATGTGGTTGCTAGGCTAACATCTGGACTCACTGCAGTGCATCCCCAGTGGTGCCAGTGCACTCTCTGGAGTCCTGCAGTGCATCCCCAGTGGTGCCAGTGCACTCTCTGGACTCACTGCACTGCATCGCCAGTGGTGCCGGGGCACTCTCTGGACTCACCGGGGTGCATCCCCAGTGTTGCCAGTGCACTCTCTGGACTCACTGCAGTGCATCCCCAGTGGTGACAGTGCACTCTCTGGACTCACTGCGCTGCATCCCCAGTGGTGACAGTGCACTCTCTGGACTTGCCAGGGTGCATCCCCAGTGGTGCCATTGCACTCTCTGGACTCAGTGCACTGCATCCCCAGTGGTGCCAGTTCACTCTCTGGACTCACTGCACTGCATCCCCAGTGGTGCCAGTGCAATCTCTGGACTCACGGCAGTGCATCCCCAATCGTACCAGTGCACTCTCTGGACTCACTGCACTGCATCCCCAGTGATGCCACTGCAACCTCTGGTCTCACTGCAGCGCATCCCCAGTGGTGCCAGTGCACTCTCTGGAGTCACTGCACTGCATCCCCAGTGGGGACAGTGCACTCTCTGGACTTGCCGGGGTGCATCCCCAGTGGTGCCAGTGCACTCTCTGGAGTCACTGCAGTGCATCCCCAGTGGGGACAGTGCACTCTCTGGACTTGCCGGGGTGCATCCCCAGTGGTGCCAGTGCACTCTCTGGAGTCACTGCAGTGCATCCCCAGTGGTGCCAGTGCACTCTCTGGACTCACTGCACTGCATCCCCAGTGGTGCCAGTGCACTCTCTGGACTCACTGCAGTGCATTCCCAGTGGTGCCAGTGCACTCTCTGTACTCACTGCACTGCATCCCCAGTGGTGCCAGTGGCTCTCTGGACTCATTGCACTGCATCCCCAGTGGTGCCAGTGCACTCTCTGGACTCACTGCAGTGCATCCACAGTGGTGCCAGTGTACTCTCTTAACTCACTGCACTGCATCACCATTGGTGCCAGTGCACTCTCTGGACTCACTGCACTGCATCCCCAATGGTGCCACTGCACTCTCTGGACTCACTGCACTGCATCCCCAGTGGTGCCAGTGCACTCTCTGGACTCACTGCAGTGCATCACTTGTGGTGCCAGTGCACTCTGTGGACTCACTGCACTGCATCCCCAGTGGTGCCAGTGCACTCTCTGGACTCACTGCACTGCATCCCCAGTGGTGCCAGAGCACTCTCTGGACTCACTGCACTGCATCCCCAGTGGTGACAGTGCACTCTCTGGACTCACTGTACTGCATCCCAGGTGGTGCCCGTGCACTCTCTGGAGTCACTGCACTGCATCCCCAGTGGTGCCAGTGCACTCTCTGGACTCACTGCACTGCAACTCCAGTGGTGCCAGTGCACTCTGTGGACTCACTGCAGTGCATCGCCAGTGGTGCCAGTGCACTCTCTGGACTCACTGCAGTGCATCGCCAGTGGTGCCAGTGCCCTCTCTGGACTCACTGCACTGCATCCCCAGTGGTGCCAGTGCAGCCTCTGTGTTAGTGTTGGGGAGAATCGAATGGATGTTTTACTAATGTCTCTTAGGTAATGGGACCTACAGTATAATTAAGCATTGCCAAATGTACTTACCTTATCAATTAATCTATGTATACTGGATACTTAGGGAGTACATTGAACAATCAAAAGAATCATTGAAGGGGAACCTTGGGAGGGAACAGGTACAACCTGACCTTGGATAAGGGCCTGGAAATGATGATATGAGTTGATGCAGAACCAAGAAGCGGAGGGAGCATGCGTCGAGTAAGAAAGGTGAAAAGTTTAGCGGAGAGGAAGACTCCTTACTTCATCTGGACGACCACCTGGACGACCACCGGAGTGCGCCACGCATGTGCTAAGGGGAGGGGAGCTAATTAGAATGAAAAGCGAGGCTGCTGTTGCAACCTGTAATGAATATGTATACCTGACGCAATATTGTATGTATAAATAACGGCTGGGAAGTAACGGGACTTGAAGCCAGATTTGGGCACCTGCCCCGGCTTCCAGCGCTGAATAAAGCACCTTCATATAATCACTTGGTGATTATGTGGTTGCTAGGCTAACATCTGGACTCACTGCAGTGCATCCCCAGTGGTGCCAGTGCACTCTCTGGAGTCACTGCAGTGCATCCCCAGTGGTGCCAGTGCACTCTCTGGACTCACTGCACTGCATCGCCAGTGGTGCCGGGGCACTCTCTGGACTCACCGGGGTGCATCCCCAGTGTTGCCAGTGCACTCTCTGGACTCACTGCACTGCATCCCCAGTGGTGACAGTGCACTCTCTGGACTCACTGCGCTGCATCCCCAGTGGTGACAGTGCACTCTCTGGACTTGCCAGGGTGCATCCCCAGTGGTGCCAGTGCACTCTCTGGACTCAGTGCACTGCATCCCCAGTGGTGCCAGTTCACTCTCTGGACTCACTGCAGTGCATCCCCAGTGGTGCCAGTGCACTCTCTGGACTCACTGCAGTGCATCCCCAATCGTACCAGTGCACTCTCTGGACTCACTGCACTGCATCCCCAGTGATGCCACTGCAACCTCTGGTCTCACTGCAGCGCATCCCCAGTGGTACCAGTGCACTCTCTGGACTCACTGCACTTCGTCCCCACTGGTGCCAGTGCACTCTCTGGACTCACTGCACTGCATCCCCAGTGGTGCCAGTGCACTCTCTGGACTCACTGCACTGCATCCCCAGTGGGGACAGTGCACTCTCTGGACTTGCCGGGGTGCATCCCCAGTGGTGCCAGTGCACTCTCTTTACTCACTGTACTGCATCCCCAGTGGTGCCAGTGCACTCTCTGGACTCACTGCAGTGCATCCCCAGTGGTGCCAGTGCACTCTCTGGACTCACTGCAGTGCATCCCCATTGGTGCCAGTGCACTCTCTGGACTCACTGCAGTGCATTCCCAGTGGTGCCAGTGCACTCTCTGTACTCACTGCACTGCATCCCCAGTGGTGCCAGTTGCTCTCTGGACTCATTGCACTGCATCCCCAGTGGTGCCAGTGCACTCTCTGGACTCACTGCAGTGCATCCACAGTGGTGCCAGTGTACTCTCTTAACTCACTGCACTGCATCACCATTGGTGCCAGTGCACTCTCTGGACTCACTGCACTGCATCCCCAATGGTGCCACTGCACTCTCTGGACTCACTGCACTGCATCCCCAGTGGTGCCAGTGCACTCTCTGGACTCACTGCAGTGCATCCCTTGTGGTGCCAGTGCACTCTGTGGACTCACTGCACTGCATCCCCAGTGGTGCCAGAGCACTCTCTGGACTCACTGCACTGCATCCCCAGTGGTGCCAGAGCACTCTCTGGACTCACTGCACTGCATCCCCAGTGGTGACAGTGCACTCTCTGGACTCACTGCACTGCATCCCCAGTGGTGCCAGTGCACTCTCTGGACTCACTGCAGTGCATCCCCAGTGGTGCCACTGCACTCTCTGAAAACACCGGGGTGCAACCGCAGCGGTGCCAGTGCACTCTCTGCACTCACGGCAGTGCATCCCCAGTGGTGCCAGTGCACTCTCTGGACTCACTGCAATTGGTCCCCTGTGGTGCCAGTGCACTCTGTGGACTCAGTGCACTGCATCCCAATGGTGCCAGTGCACTCTCTGGACTCACTGCAGTGCATCCCCAGTGGTGCCAGTGCACTCTCTGGACTCACTGCACTGCATCCCAGTGGTGCCAGTGCACTCTCTGGACTCACTGCAGTGCATTCCCAGTGGTGCCAGTGCACTCTCTGGACTCACTGCACTGCATCCCCAGTGGTGCCAGTGCACTCTCTGGACTCACTGCACTGCATCCCCAGTGGTGCCAGTGCACTCTCTGTACTCACTGCACTGCATCCACAGTGGTGCTAGTGCACTCTCTGGACTCACTGCAGTGCAACCCCAATGGTGCCAGTGCATTCTCTTTACTCACTGCACTGCATCCCCACCGGTGCCAGTGCACTCTCTGGACTCACTGCACTGCATCCCCAGTGGTGCCAGTGCACTCTCTTTACTCACTGCACTGCATCCCCAGTGGTGCCAGTGCACTCTCTGGACTCACTGCACTGCATCCCCAGTGGTGCCAGTGCACTCTCTGGACTCACTGCACTGCATCCCCAGTGGTGCCAGTGCAATCTCTGGACTCACGGCAGTGCATCCCCAGTGGTGCCAGTGCACTCTCTGGACTCACTGCACTGCATCCCCAGTGGTGCCAGTGCACTCTCTGTACTCACTGCACTGCATCCCCAGTGGTGCCAGTGCACTCTCTGGACTTGCCGGGGTGCATCCCCAGTGGTGCCAGTGCACTCTCTGGACTCACTGCAGTGCATCCCCAGTGGTGCCAGTGCACTCTCTGGAATCACTGCATTCCCAGTGGTGCCAGGGCACTCTCTGGACTCACTGCACTGCATCCCCAGTGGTACCTGTGAAGTCTCTGGACTCACTGCACTGCATCCACAGTGGTGCCAGTGCACTCTCTGGACTCACTGCACTGCATCCCCAGTGGTGCCAGTGCACTCTCTGTACTCACTGCACTGCATCCACAGTGGTGCTAGTGCACTCTCTGGACTCACTGCAGTGCAACCCCAATGGTGCCAGTGCATTCTCTTTACTCACTGCACTGCATCCCCACCGGTGCCAGTGCACTCTCTGGACTCACTGCACTGCATCCCCAGTGGTGCCAGTGCACTCTCTTTACTCACTGCACTGCATCCCCAGTGGTGCCAGTGCACTCTCTGGACTCACTGCACTGCATCCCCAGTGGTGCCAGTGCACTCTCTGGACTCACTGCACTGCATCCCCAGTGGTGCCAGTGCAATCTCTGGACTCACGGCAGTGCATCCCCAGTGGTGCCAGTGCACTCTCTGGACTCACTGCACTGCATCCCCAGTGGTGCCAGTGCACTCTCTGTACTCACTGCACTGCATCCCCAGTGGTGCCAGTGCACTCTCTGGACTTGCCGGGGTGCATCCCCAGTGGTGCCAGTGCACTCTCTGGACTCACTGCAGTGCATCCCCAGTGGTGCCAGTGCACTCTCTGGAATCACTGCATTCCCAGTGGTGCCAGGGCACTCTCTGGACTCACTGCACTGCATCCCCAGTGGTACCTGTGAAGTCTCTGGACTCACTGCAGTGCATCTCCAATGGTGCCAGTGCACTCTTTGGACTCACTGCACTGCATCCCCAGTGGTGCCACTGTACTCTCCGGACTCAGTGCACTGCATCCCCAGTGGTGCCAGTGCCCTCTGTGGACTCACTGCACTACATCCCCAGTGGTGCCAGTGAACTCTCTGGACTCACTGCACTGCATCCCCACTGGTGCCAGTGCACTCTCTGGACTCACTGCAGTGCATCCCCAGTGGTGCTAGTGCACTCTCTGGAGTCACTGCACTGCGTTGCCATTGGTGCCAGTGCACTCTCTGGACTCATTGCACTGCATCCCCAGTGGTGCCAGTGCACTCTCTGGACTCACTGCACTGCATCCCCAGTGGTGCCAGTGCACTCTCAGGAGTCACTGCGCTTCATCCCCAGTGGTTCCAGTGCACTCTCTGGACTCACTGCACTGCAACTCCACTGGTGCCAGTGCACTCTGTGGACTCACTGCACTGCATCCCCAGTGGTGCCAGTGCACTCTCTGGACTCACTGTACTGCATCCCAGGTGGTGCCAGTGCACTCTCTGGACTCACTGCACTGCATCCCCAGTGGTGCCAGTGCACTCTCTGGACTCACTGCACTGCAACTCCAGTGGTGCCAGTGCACTCTGTGGACTCACTGCAGTGCATCGCCAGTGGTGCCAGTGCACTCTCTGGACTCACTGCAGTGCATCGCCAGTGGTGCCAGTGCCCTCTCTGGACTCACTGCACTGCATCCCCAGTGGTGCCAGTGCAGTCTCTGTGTTAGTGTTGGGGAGAATCGAATGGATGTTTTACTAATGTCTCTTAGGAATGGGACCTACAGTATAATTAAGCATTGCCAAATGTACTTGCCTTATCAATTAATCTATGTATACTGGATACTTAGGGAGTACATTGAACAATCAAAAGAATCATTGAAGGGGAACCTTGGGAGGGAACAGGTACAACCTGACCTTGGATAAGGGCCTGGAAATGATGAAATGAGTTGAAGCAGAACCAAGAAGCGGAGGGAGCATGCGTCGAGTAAGGAAGGTGAAAAGTTTAGCGGAGAGGAAGACTCCTTACTTCATCTGGACGACCACCTGGACGACCACCGGAGTGCGCCACGCATGTGCTAAGGGGAGGGGAGCTAATTAGAATGAAAAGCGAGGCTGCTGTTGCAACCTGTAATGAATATGTATACCTGACGCAATATTGTATGTATAAATAACGGCTGGGAAGTAACGGGACTTGAAGCCAGATTTGGGCACCTGCCCCGGCTTCCAGCGCTGAATAAAGCACCTTCATATAATCACTTGGTGATTATGTGGTTGCTAGGCTAACATCTGGACTCACTGCAGTGCATCCTCAGTGGTGCCAGTGCACTCTCTGGAGTCACTGCAGTGCATCCCCAGTGGTGCCAGTGCACTCTCTGGACTCACTGCACTGCATCCCCAGTGGTGCCGGGGCACTCTCTGGACTCACCGGGGTGCATCCCCAGTGTTGCCAGTGCACTCTCTGGACTCACTGCAGTGCATCCCCAGTGGTGCCAGTGCACTCTCTGGACTCACTGCGCTGCATCCCCAGTGGTGACAGTGCACTCTCTGGACTTGCCAGGGTGCATCCCCAGTGGTGCCAGTGCACTCTCTGGACTCAGTGCACTGCATCCCCAGTGGTGCCAGTGCACTCTCTGGACTCACTGCAGTGCATCCCCAGTGGCGCCAGTGCACTCTCTGGACTCACGGCAGTGCATCCCCAATCGTACCAGTGCACTCTCTGGACTCACTGCACTGCATCCCCAGTGATGCCACTGCAACCTCTGGTCTCACTGCAGCGCATCCCCAGTGGTGCCAGTGCACTCTCTGGACTCACTGCACTGCATCCCCAGTGGTGCCAGTGCACTCTCTGGACTCACTGCACTGCATCCCCAGTGGTGCCAGTGCACTCTCTGGACTCACTGCACTGCATCCCCAGTGGTGCCAGTGCACTCTCTGGAATCACTACATTCCCAGTGGTGCCAGGGCACTCTCTGGACTCACTGCAGTGCATCCCCAGTGGTGCCAGTGCACTCTCTGCACTCACTGCACTGCATCACCAGTGGTGCCAGTGCACTCTCTGGACTCACTGCAGTGCATCCCCAGTGGTGCCAGTGCACTCTCTGGACTCACTGCAGTGCATCCCCAGTGGTGCCAGTGCACTCTCTGGAATCACTACATTCCCAGTGGTGCCAGGGCACTCTCTGGACTCACTGCACTGCATCCCCAGTGGTACCTGTGAAGTCACTGGACTCACTGCAGTGCATCCCCAATGGTGCCAGTGCACTCTTTGGACTCACTGCACTGCATTCCCAGTGGTGCCACTGTACTCTCCGGACTCACTGCACTGCATCCCCAGTGGTGCCAGTGCCCTCTGTGGACTCACTGCACTACATCCCCAGTGGTGCCAGTGAACTCTCTGGACTCACTGCACTGCATCCCCAGTGGTGCCAGTGCACTCTCTGGACTCACTGCAGTGCATCCCCAGTGGTGCTAGTGGACTCTCTGGACTCACTGCAGTGCATCCCCAGTGGTGCTAGTGCACTCTCTGGACTCACTGCACTGCGTTGCCATTGGTGCCAGTGCACTGTCTGGACTCATTGCACTGCATCCCCAGTGGTGCCAGTGCACTCTCTGGACTCACTGCACTGCATCCCCTGTGGTGCCAGTGCACTCTCAGGAGTCACTGCGCTTCATCCCCAGTGGTTCCAGTGCACTCTCTGGACTCACTGCACTGCAACTCCAGTGGTGCCAGTGCACTCTCTGGACTCACTGCACTGCATCCCCAGTGGTGCCAGTGCACTCTCTGGACTCACTGCACTGCAACTCCAGTGGTGCCAGTGCACTCTGTGGACTCACTGCAGTGCATCGCCAGTGGTGCCAGTGCACTCTCTGGACTCACTGCAGTGCATCGCCAGTGGTGCCAGTGCCCTCTCTGGACTCACTGCACTGCATCCCCAGTGGTGCCAGTGCAGTCTCTGTTTTAGTGTTGGGGAGAATCGAATGGATGTTTTACTAATGTCTCTTAGGTAATTGGACCTACAGTATAATTAAGCATTGCCAAATGTACTTACCTTATCAATTAATCTATGTATACTGGATACTTAGGGAGTACATTGAACAATCAAAAGAATCATTGAAGGGGAACCTTGGGAGGGAACAGGTACAACCTGACCTTGGATAAGGGCCTGGAAATGATGATATGAGTTGATGCAGAACCAAGAAGCGGAGGGAGCATGCGTCGAGTAAGAAAGGTGAAAAGTTTAGCGGAGAGGAAGACTCCTTACTTCATCTGGACGACCACCTGGACGACCACCGGAGTGCGCCACGCATGTGCTAAGGGGAGGGGAGCTAATTAGAATGAAAAGCGAGGCTGCTGTTGCAACCTGTAATGAATATGTATACCTGACGCAATATTGTATGTATAAATAACGGCTGGGAAGTAACGGGACTTGAAGCCAGATTTGGGCACCTGCCCCGGCTTCCAGCGCTGAATAAAGCACCTTCATATAATCACTTGGTGATTATGTGGTTGCTAGGCTAACATCTGGACTCACTGCAGTGCATCCCCAGTGGTGCCAGTGCACTCTCTGGAGTCACTGCAGTGCATCCCCAGTGGTGCCAGTGCACTCTCTGGACTCACTGCACTGCATCGCCAGTGGTGCCGGGGCACTCTCTGGACTCACCGGGGTGCATCCCCAGTGTTGCCAGTGCACTCTCTGGACTCACTGCACTGCATCCCCAGTGGTGACAGTGCACTCTCTGGACTCACTGCGCTGCATCCCCAGTGGTGACAGTGCACTCTCTGGACTTGCCAGGGTGCATCCCCAGTGGTGCCAGTGCACTCTCTGGACTCAGTGCACTGCATCCCCAGTGGTGCCAGTTCACTCTCTGGACTCACTGCAGTGCATCCCCAGTGGTGCCAGTGCACTCTCTGGACTCACTGCAGTGCATCCCCAATCGTACCAGTGCACTCTCTGGACTCACTGCACTGCATCCCCAGTGATGCCACTGCAACCTCTGGTCTCACTGCAGCGCATCCCCAGTGGTACCAGTGCACTCTCTGAACTCACTGCACTTCGTCCCCACTGGTGCCAGTGCACTCTCTGGACTCACTGCACTGCATCCCCAGTGGTGCCAGTGCACTCTCTGGACTCACTGCACTGCATCCCCAGTGGGGACAGTGCACTCTCTGGACTTGCCGGGGTGCATCCCCAGTGGTGCCAGTGCACTCTCTTTACTCACTGCACTGCATCCCCAGTGGTGCCAGTGCACTCTCTGGACTCACTGCAGTGCATCCCCAGTGGTGCCAGTGCACTCTCTGGACTCACTGCAGTGCATCCCCATTGGTGCCAGTGCACTCTCTGGACTCACTGCAGTGCATTCCCAGTGGTGCCAGTGCACTCTCTGTACTCACTGCACTGCATCCCCAGTGGTGCCAGTTGCTCTCTGGACTCATTGCACTGCATCCCCAGTGGTGCCAGTGCACTCTCTGGACTCACTGCAGTGCATCCACAGTGGTACCAGTGTACTCTCTTAACTCACTGCACTGCATCACCATTGGTGCCAGTGCACTCTCTGGACTCACTGCACTGCATCCCCAATGGTGCCACTGCACTCTCTGGACTCACTGCACTGCATCCCCAGTGGTGCCAGTGCACTCTCTGGACTCACTGCAGTGCATCCCTTGTGGTGCCAGTGCACTCTGTGGACTCACTGCACTGCATCCCCAGTGGTGCCAGAGCACTCTCTGGACTCACTGCACTGCATCCCCAGTGGTGCCAGAGCACTCTCTGGACTCACTGCACTGCATCCCCAGTGGTGACAGTGCACTCTCTGGACTCACTGCACTGCATCCCCAGTGGTGCCAGTGCACTCTCTGGACTCACTGCAGTGCATCCCCAGTGGTGCCACTGCACTCTCTGAAAACACCGGGGTGCAACCGCAGCGGTGCCAGTGCACTCTCTGCACTCACGGCAGTGCATCCCCAGTGGTGCCAGTGCACTCTCTGGACTCACTGCAATTGGTCCCCTGTGGTGCCAGTGCACTCTGTGGACTCAGTGCACTGCATCCCAATGGTGCCAGTGCACTCTCTGGACTCACTGCAGTGCATCCCCAGTGGTGCCAGTGCACTCTCTGGACTCACTGCACTGCATCCCAGTGGTGCCAGTGCACTCTCTGGACTCACTGCAGTGCATTCCCAGTGGTGCCAGTGCACTCTCTGGACTCACTGCACTGCATCCCCAGTGGTGCCAGTGCACTCTCTGGACTCACTGCACTGCATCCCCAGTGGTGCCAGTGCACTCTCTGTACTCACTGCACTGCATCCACAGTGGTGCTAGTGCACTCTCTGGACTCACTGCAGTGCAACCCCAATGGTGCCAGTGCATTCTCTTTACTCACTGCACTGCATCCCCACCGGTGCCAGTGCACTCTCTGGACTCACTGCACTGCATCCCCAGTGGTGCCAGTGCACTCTCTTTACTCACTGCACTGCATCCCCAGTGGTGCCAGTGCACTCTCTGGACTAACTGCACTGCATCCCCAGTGGTGCCAGTGCACTCTCTGGACTCACTGCACTGCATCCCCAGTGGTGCCAGTGCAATCTCTGGACTCACGGCAGTGCATCCCCAGTGGTGCCAGTGCACTCTCTGGACTCACTGCACTGCATCCCCAGTGGTGCCAGTGCACTCTCTGTACTCACTGCACTGCATCCCCAGTGGTGCCAGTGCACTCTCTGGACTTGCCGGGGTGCATCCCCAGTGGTGCCAGTGCACTCTCTGGACTCACTGCAGTGCATCCCCAGTGGTGCCAGTGCACTCTCTGGAATCACTGCATTCCCAGTGGTGCCAGGGCACTCTCTGGACTCACTGCACTGCATCCCCAGTGGTACCTGTGAAGTCTCTGGACTCACTGCAGTGCATCTCCAATGGTGCCAGTGCACTCTTTGGACTCACTGCACTGCATCCCCAGTGGTGCCACTGTACTCTCCGGACTCAGTGCACTGCATCCCCAGTGGTGCCAGTGCCCTCTGTGGACTCACTGCACTACATCCCCAGTGGTGCCAGTGAACTCTCTGGACTCACTGCACTGCATCCCCACTGGTGCCAGTGCACTCTCTGGACTCACTGCAGTGCATCCCCAGTGGTGCTAGTGCACTCTCTGGAGTCACTGCACTGCGTTGCCATTGGTGCCAGTGCACTCTCTGGACTCATTGCACTGCATCCCCAGTGGTGCCAGTGCACTCTCTGGACTCACTGCACTGCATCCCCAGTGGTGCCAGTGCACTCTCAGGAGTCACTGCGCTTCATCCCCAGTGGTTCCAGTGCACTCTCTGGACTCACTGCACTGCAACTCCAGTGGTGCCAGTGCACTCTGTGGACTCACTGCACTGCATCCCCAGTGGTGCCAGTGCACTCTCTGGACTCACTGTACTGCATCCCAGGTGGTGCCAGTGCACTCTCTGGACTCACTGCACTGCATCCCCAGTGGTGCCAGTGCACTCTCTGGACTCACTGCACTGCAACTCCAGTGGTGCCAGTGCACTCTGTGGACTCACTGCAGTGCATCGCCAGTGGTGCCAGTGCACTCTCTGGACTCACTGCAGTGCATCGCCAGTGGTGCCAGTGCCCTCTCTGGACTCACTGCACTGCATCCCCAGTGGTGCCAGTGCAGTCTCTGTGTTAGTGTTGGGGAGAATCGAATGGATGTTTTACTAATGTCTCTTAGGAATGGGACCTACAGTATAATTAAGCATTGCCAAATGTACTTGCCTTATCAATTAATCTATGTATACTGGATACTTAGGGAGTACATTGAACAATCAAAAGAATCATTGAAGGGGAACCTTGGGAGGGAACAGGTACAACCTGACCTTGGATAAGGGCCTGGAAATGATGAAATGAGTTGAAGCAGAACCAAGAAGCGGAGGGAGCATGCGTCGAGTAAGGAAGGTGAAAAGTTTAGCGGAGAGGAAGACTCCTTACTTCATCTGGACGACCACCTGGACGACCACCGGAGTGCGCCACGCATGTGCTAAGGGGAGGGGAGCTAATTAGAATGAAAAGCGAGGCTGCTGTTGCAACCTGTAATGAATATGTATACCTGACGCAATATTGTATGTATAAATAACGGCTGGGAAGTAACGGGACTTGAAGCCAGATTTGGGCACCTGCCCCGGCTTCCAGCGCTGAATAAAGCACCTTCATATAATCACTTGGTGATTATGTGGTTGCTAGGCTAACATCTGGACTCACTGCAGTGCATCCTCAGTGGTGCCAGTGCACTCTCTGGAGTCACTGCAGTGCATCCCCAGTGGTGCCAGTGCACTCTCTGGACTCACTGCACTGCATCCCCAGTGGTGCCGGGGCACTCTCTGGACTCACCGGGGTGCATCCCCAGTGTTGCCAGTGCACTCTCTGGACTCACTGCAGTGCATCCCCAGTGGTGCCAGTGCACTCTCTGGACTCACTGCGCTGCATCCCCAGTGGTGACAGTGCATTCTCTGGACTTGCCAGGGTGCATCCCCAGTGGTGCCAGTGCACTCTCTGGACTCAGTGCACTGCATCCGCAGTGGTGCCAGTGCACTCTCTGGACTCACTGCAGTGCATCCCCAGTGGTGCCAGTGCACTCTCTGGACTCACTGCAGTGCATCCCCAATCGTACCAGTGCACTCTCTGGACTCACTGCACTGCATCCCCAGTGATGCCACTGCAACCTCTGGTCTCACTGCAGCGCATCCCCAGTGGTGCCAGTGCACTCTCTGGACTCACTGCACTGCATCCCCACTGGTGCCAGTGCACTCTCTGGACTCACTGCACTGCATCCCCAGTGGTGCCAGTGCACTCTCTGGACTCACTGCACTGCATCCCCAGTGGTGCCAGTGCACTCTCTGGAATCACTACATTCCCAGTGGTGCCAGGGCACTCTCTGGACTCACTGCAGTGCATCCCCAGTGGTGCCAGTGCACTCTCTGCACTCACTGCACTGCATCACCAGTGGTGCCAGTGCACTCTCTGGACTCACTGCAGTGCATCCCCAGTGGTGCCAGTGCACTCTCTGGACTCACTGCAGTGCATCCCCAGTGGTGCCAGTGCACTCTCTGGACTCACTACATTCCCAGTGGTGCCAGGGCACTCTCTGGACTCACTGCACTGCATCCCCAGTGGTACCTGTGAAGTCACTGGACTCACTGCAGTGCATCCCCAATGGTGCCAGTGCACTCTTTGGACTCACTGCACTGCATTCCCAGTGGTGCCACTGTACTCTCCGGACTCACTGCACTGCATCCCCAGTGGTGCCAGTGCCCTCTGTGGACTCACTGCACTACATCCCCAGTGGTGCCAGTGAACTCTCTGGACTCACTGCACTGCATCCCCAGTGGTGCCAGTGCACTCTCTGGACTCACTGCAGTGCATCCCCAGTGGTGCTAGTGGACTCTCTGGACTCACTGCAGTGCATCCCCAGTGGTGCTAGTGCACTCTCTGGACTCACTGCACTGCGTTGCCATTGGTGCCAGTGCACTGTCTGGACTCATTGCACTGCATCCCCAGTGGTGCCAGTGCACTCTCTGGGCTCACTGCACTGCATCCCCAGTGGTGCCAGTGCACTCTCAGGAGTCACTGCGCTGCATCCCCAGTGGTTCCAGTGCACTCTCTGGACTCACTGCACTGCAACTCCAGTGGTGCCAGTGCACTCTCTGGACTCACTGCACTGCATCCCCAGTGGTGCCAGTGCACTCTCTGGACTCACTGCACTGCAACTCCAGTGGTGCCAGTGCACTCTGTGGACTCACTGCAGTGCATCGCCAGTGGTGCCAGTGCACTCTCTGGACTCACTGCAGTGCATCGCCAGTGGTGCCAGTGCCCTCTCTGGACTCACTGCACTGCATCCCCAGTGGTGCCAGTGCAGTCTCTGTTTTAGTGTTGGGGAGAATCGAATGGATGTTTTACTAATGTCTCTTAGGTAATTGGACCTACAGTATAATTAAGCATTGCCAAATGTACTTACCTTATCAATTAATCTATGTATACTGGATACTTAGGGAGTACATTGAACAATCAAAAGAATCATTGAAGGGGAACCTTGGGAGGGAACAGGTACAACCTGACCTTGGATAAGGGCCTGGAAATGATGAAATGAGTTGAAGCAGAACCAAGAAGCGGAGGGAGCATGCGTCGAGTAAGAAAGGTGAAAAGTTTAGCGGAGAGGAAGACTCCTTACTTCATCTGGACGACCACCTGGACGACCACCGGAGTGCGCCACGCATGTGCTAAGGGGAGGGGAGCTAATTAGAATGAAAAGCGAGGCTGCTGTTGCAACCTGTAATGAATATGTATACCTGACGCAATATTGTATGTATAAATAACGGCTGGGAAGTAACGGGACTTGAAGCCAGATTTGGGCACCTGCCCCGGCTTCCAGCGCTGAATAAAGCACCTTCATATAATCACTTGGTGATTATGTGGTTGCTAGGCTAACATCTGGACTCACTGCAGTGCATCCCCAGTGGTGCCAGTGCACTCTCTGGAGTCACTGCAGTGCATCCCCAGTGGTGCCAGTGCACTCTCTGGACTCACTGCACTGCATCGCCAGTGGTGCCGGGGCACTCTCTGGACTCACCGGGGTGCATCCCCAGTGTTGCCAGTGCACTCTCTGGACTCACTGCAGTGCATCCCCAGTGGTGCCAGTGCACTCTCTGGACTCACTGCGCTGCATCCCCAGTGGTGACAGTGCACTCTCTGGACTTGCCAGGGTGCATCCCCAGTGGTGCCAGTGCACTCTCTGGACTCAGTGCACTGCATCCCCAGTGGTGCCAGTGCACTCTCTGAACTCACTGCAGTGCATCCCCAGTGGTGCCAGTGCACTCTCTGGACTCACTGCAGTGCATCCCCAATCGTACCAGTGCACTCTCTGGACTCACTGCACTGCATCCCCAGTGATGCCACTGCAACCTCTGGTCTCACTGCAGCGCATCCCCAGTGGTGCCAGTGCACTCTCTGGACTCAGTGCACTGCATCCCCAGTGGTGCCAGTGCACTCTCTGGACTCACTGCACTGCATCCCCAGTGGTGCCAGTGCACTCTCTGGACTCACTGCACTGCATCCCCAGTGGTGCCAGTGCACTCTCTGTACTCACTGCACTGCATCCCCAGTGGTGCCAGTGCACTGTCTGGACTTGCCGGGGTGCATCCACAGTGGTGCCAGTGCACTCTCTGGACTCACTGCAGTGCATCCCCAGTGGTGCCAGTGCACTCTCTGGAATCACTACATTCCCAGTGGTGCCAGGGCACTCTCTGGACTCACTGCACTGCATCCCCAGTGGTACCTGTGAAGTCTCTGGACTCACTGCAGTGCATCCCCAATGGTGCCAGTGCACTCTTTGGACTCACTGCACTGCATCCCCAGTGGTGCCACTGTACTCTCCGGACTCACTGCACTGCATCCCCAGTGGTGCCAGTGCCCTCTGTGGACTCACTGCACTGCATCCCCAGTGGTGCCAGTGAACTCTCTGGACTCACTGCACTGCATCCCCAGTGGTGCCAGTGCACTCTCTGGACTCACTGCAGTGCATCCCCAGTGGTGCTGGTGGACTCTCTGGACTCACTGCAGTGCATCCCCAGTGGTGCTAGTGCACTCTCTGGACTCACTGCACTGCGTTGCCATTGGTGCCAGTGCACTGTCTGGACTCATTGCACTGCATCTCCAGTGGTGCCAGTGCACTCTCTGGACTCACTGCAGTGCATCCCCAGTGGTGCCAGTGCACTCTCAGGAGTCACTGCGCTGCATCCCCAGTGGTTCCAGTGCACTCTCTGGACTCACTGCACTGCAACTCCAGTGGTGCCAGTGCACTCTGCGGACTCACTGCACTGCATCCCCAGTGGTGCCAGTGCACTCTCAGGAGTCACTGCGCTGCATCCCCAGTGGTTCCAGTGCACTCTCTGGACTCATTGCACTGAAACTCCAGTGGTGCCAGTGCACTCTGTGGACTCACTGCACTGCATCCCCAGTGGTGCCAGTGCACTCTCTGTACTCACTGTACTGCATCCCAGGTGGTGCCAGTGCACTCTCTGGACTCACTGCAGTGCATCGCCAGTGGTGCCAGTGCACTCTCTGGACTCACTGAACTGCATCCACAGTGGTGCAATGTTCACTCTCAGGACTCACTGCACTGCATCCCCAGAGATGCCAGTGCACTCTCTGGACTCACTGCACTACATCCCCAGTGGTGAGAGTGCACTCTCTGGACTTGCCGGGGTGCATCCCCAGTGGTGCCAGTGCACTCTCTGGAGTCACCGGGGTGCATCCCCAGAGGTGCCAGTGCACTCTCTGGACTCACTGCACTACATCCCCAATGGTGCCAGTTCACTCTCTGGACTCACTGAACTGAATCCCCAGTAGTGCCAGTGTACTCTCTGGACTCACTGTACTGCATCCCCATTGGTGCCTGTGAAATCTCTGGACTCACTGCAGTGCATCCCCAGTGGTGCCAGTGCAATCTCAGGACTCACAGCAGTGCAGCTCCAGTTGGTTCCAGTGCACTCTCTGGACTCACTGCACTGCATCCCCAGTGGTGCCAGTTCACTCTCTGGTCTCACTGCAGTGCATCCCCAGTGGTGCCAGTGGCTCTCAGAACTCATTGCACTGCATCACCAGTGGTGCCAGTGCACTCTCTGGACTCACTGCAGTGCATCCACAGTGGTGCCAGTGTACTCTCCAGACTCACTGCACTGCATCCCCAGTGGTGCCAGTGCACTCTCTGGACTCACTGCAGTGCATCCCCAGTGGTGCCAGTGCACTCTCTGGACTCACTGCGCTGCATCCCCAAGGTGCCAGTGCACTCTCTGCACTCACGGCAGTGCATCCCCAGTGGTGCCAGTGCACTCTCTGGACTCACTGCACTGTATCCCCTTTGGTGCCAGTGCACTCTGTGGACTCACTGCACTGCATCCCAGTGGTGCCTGTGCACTCTCTGGACTCACTGCACTGCATCCCCAGTGGTGCCAGTGCACTCTCTGGACTCACTGCAGTGCATCCCAGTGGTGCCAGTGCACTCTCTGGACTCACTGCACTGCGTTGCCATTGGTGCCAGTGCACTCTCTGGACTCATTGCACTGCATCCCCAGTGGTGCCAGTGCACTCTCTGGACTCACTGCACTGCATCCCCAGTGGTGCCAGTGCACTCTCTGGACTCACTGCACTGCATCCCCAGTGGTGCCAGTGCACTCTCTGGACTCACTGCACTGCAACTCCAGTGGTGCCAGTGCACTCTGTGGACTCACTGCAGTGCATCGCCAGTGGTGCCAGTGCACTCTCTGGACTCACTGCAGTGCATCGCCAGTGGTGCCAGTGCCCTCTCTGGACTCACTGCACTGCATCCCCAGTGGTGCCAGTGCAGTCTCTGTGTTAGTGTTGGGGAGAATCGAATGGATGTTTTACTAATGTCTCTTAGGTAATGGGACCTACAGTATAATTAAGCATTGCCAAATGTACTTACCTTATCAATTAATCTATGTATACTGGATACTTAGGGAGTACATTGAACAATCAAAAGAATCATTGAAGGGGAACCTTGGGAGGGAACAGGTACAACCTGACCTTGGATAAGGGCCTGGAAATGATGAAATGAGTTGAAGCAGAACCAAGAAGCGGAGGGAGCATGCGTCGAGTAAGAAAGGTGAAAAGTTTAGCGGAGAGGAAGACTCCTTACTTCATCTGGACGACCACCTGGACGACCACCGGAGTGCGCCACGCATGTGCTAAGGGGAGGGGAGCTAATTAGAATGAAAAGCGAGGCTGCTGTTGCAACCTGTAATGAATATGTATACCTGACGCAATATTGTATGTATAAATAACGGCTGGGAAGTAACGGGACTTGAAGCCAGATTTGGGCACCTGCCCCGGCTTCCAGCGCTGAATAAAGCACCTTCATATAATCACTTGGTGATTATGTGGTTGCTAGGCTAACATCTGGACTCACTGCAGTGCATCCCCAGTGGTGCCAGTGCACTCTCTGGAGTCACTGCAGTGCATCCCCAGTGGTGCCAATGCACTCTCTGTACTCGCTGCAGTGCATCCCCAGTGGTGCCACTGGACTCCCTGGACTCACTGCAGTGCATCCCCAGTGGTGCCAGTGCACTCTCTGGACTCACCGGGGTGCATCCCCAGTGTTGCCAGTGCACTCTCTGGACTCACTGCACTGCATCCCCAGTGGTGCCAGTGCACTCTCTGGACTCACTGCACTGCATCCCCAGTGGTGCCAGTGCACTCTCTGGACTCACTGCAGTGCATCCCCAATCGTACCAGTGCACTCTCTGGACTCACTGCACTGCATCCCCAGTGATGCCACTGCAACCTCTGGTCTCACTGCAGCGCATCCCCAGTGGTACCAGTGCACTCTCTGGACTCACTGCACTTCATCCCCGCTGGTGCCAGTGCACTCTCTGGACTCACTGCACTGCATCCCCAGTGCTGACAGTGCACTTTCTGGACTCACTGCACTGCATCCCCAGTGGTGCCAGTGCACTCTCTGGACTCACTGCACTGCATCCCCAGTGGTGCCAGTGCACTCTCTGGACTCACTGCAGTGCAACCCCAATGGTGCCAGTGCATTCTCTTTACTCACTGCACTGCATCCCCACTGGTGCCAGTGCACTCTCTGGACTCACTGTACTGCATCCCCAGTGGTGCCAGTGCACTCTCTGGACTCACTGCACTGCATCCCCAGTGGTGCCAGTGCTCTCTCTGGACTCACTGCACTGCATCCCCAGTGGTGCCAGTGCACTCTCTTTACTCACTGCACTGCATCCCCAGTGGTGCCAGTGCACTCTGTGGACTCACTGCACTGCATCCCCAGTGGTGCCAGTGCACTCTCTGGACTCACTGCGCTGCATCCCCAGTGGTTCCAGTGCACTCTCTGGACTCACTGCACTGCAACTCCAGTGGTGCCAGTGCACTCTCTGGACTCACTGTACTGCATCCCAGGTGGTGCCAGTGCACTCTCTGGACTCACTGCAGTGCATCGCCAGTGGTGCCAGTGCACTCTCTGGACTCACTGAACTGCATCCCCAGTGGTGCAATGTGCACTCTCTGGACTCACTGCACTGCATCCCCAGTGGTGCCAGTGCACTCTCTGGACTCACTGCACTGCATCCCCAGTGGTTAGAGTGCACTCTCTGGACTTGCCGGGGTGCATCCCCAGTGGTGCCAGTATACTCTCTGGAGTCACCGGGGTGCATCCCCAGAGGTGCCAGAGCACTCTCTGGACTCACTGCACTACATCCCCACTGGTGCCAGTTCACTCTCTGGACTAACTGAACTGAATCCCCAGTAGTGCCAGTGTACTCTCTGGACTCACTGTACTGCATCCCCAGTGGTGCCTGTGAAATCTCTGGACTCACTGCAGTGCATCCCCAGTGGTGCCAGTGCAATCTCAGGACTCACAGCAGTACAGCTCCAGTTGGTGCCAGTGCACTCTCTGGGCTCACTGCACTGCATGCCCAGCGGTGCCAGTGCACTCTCTGGAGTCACTGCACTGCATCCCCAGTGGTGCCAGTGTACTCTCTTAACTCACTGCACTGCATCCCCAGTGGTGCCAGTGCACTCTCTGGACTCACTGCAGTGTATCCCCTTTGGTGCCAGTGCACTCTGTGGACTCACTGCAGTGCATCCCCAGTGGTGCCAGTGCACTCTCTGGACTCACTGCAGTGCATCCCAGTGGTGCCAGTGCACTCTCTGGACTCACTGCACTGCATCCCCAGTGGTGCCAGTGCACTCTCTGGACTCACTGCACTGCATCCCCAGTGGTGCCAGTGCACTCTCTGGACTTGCCGGGGTGCATCCCCAGTGGTGCCAGTGCACTCTCTGGACTCACTGCAGTGCATCCCCAGTGGTGCCAGTGCACTCTCTGGAATCACTGAATTCCCAGAGGTGCCAGGGCACTCTCTGGACTCACTGCCCTGCATCCCCAGTGGTACCTGTGAAGTCTCTGGACTCACTGCAGTGCATCCCCAATGGTGCCAGTGCACTCTTTGGACTCACTGCACTGCATCCCCAGTGGTGCCACTGTACTCTCCGGACTCACTGCACTGCATCCCCAGTGGTGCCTGTGCCCTCTGTGGACTCACTGCACTACATCCCCAGTGGTGCCAGCGAACTCTCTGGACTCACTGCACTGCATTCACAGTGGTGCCAGTGCACTCTCTGGACTCACTGCAGTGCATCCCCAGTGGTGCTAGTGCACTCTCTGGACTCACTGCAGTGCATCCCCAGTGGTGCTAGTGCACTCTCTGGACTCACTGCACTGCGTTGCCATTGGTGCCAGTGCACTCTCTGGACTCACTGCACTGCATCCCCAGTGGTGCCAGTGCACTCTCTGGACTCACTGCACTTCATCCCCAGTGGTGCCAGTGCACTCTCAGGAGTCACTGCGCTGCAACTCCAGTGGTTCCAGTGCACTCTCTGGACTCACTGCACTGCAACTCCAGTGGTGCCAGTGCACTCTGTGGACTCACTGCACTGCATCCCCAGTGGTGCCAGTGCACTCTCTGGACTCACTGTACTGCATCCCAGGTGGTGCCAGTGCACTCTCTGGACTCACTGAACTGCATCCCCAGTGGTGCAATGTGCACTCTCTGGACTCACTGCACTGCATCCCCAGTGGTGCCAGTGCACTCTCTGGACTCACTGCACTGCATCCCCAGTGGTGAGAGTGCACTCTCTGGACTTGCCGGGGTGCATCCCCAGTGGTGCCAGTGCACTCTTTGGACTCACTGCACTGCATCCCCAGTGGTGCCAGTGCACTCTCTGGACTCACTGCACTGCATCCCCAGTGGTGCCAGTGCTCTCTCTGGACTCACTGCACTGCATCCCCAGTGGTGCCAGTGCACTCTCTTTACTCACTGCACTGCATCCCCAGTGGTGCCAGTGCACTCTCTGGACTCACTGCACTGCATCCCCAGTGGTGCCAGTGCAATCTCTGGACTCACGGCAGTGCATCCCCAGTGGTGCCAGTGCACTCTCTGGACTCACTGCACTGCATCCCCAGTGGTGCCAGTGCACTCTCTGGACTCACTGCACTGCATCCCCAGTGGTGCCAGTGCACTCTCTGGACTTGCCGGGGTGCATCCCCAGTGGTGCCAGTGCACTCTCTGAACTCACTGCAGTGCATCCCCAGTGGTGCCAGTGCACTCTCTGGAATCACTGCATTCCCAGTGGTGCCAGGGCACTCTCTGGACTCACTGCACTGCATCCCCAGTGGTACCTGTGAAGTCTCTGGACTCACTGCAGTGCATCCCCAATGGTGGCAGTGCACTCTCTGGACTCACTGCACTGCATCCCCAGTGGTGCCACTGCACTCTCTTTACTCACTGCACTGCATCCCCAGTGGTGCCAGTGCCCTCTGTGGACTCACTGCACTACATCCCCAGTGGTGCCAGTGAACTCTCTGGACTCACTGCACTGCATCCCCACTGGTGCCAGTGCACTCTCTGGACTCACTGCAGTGCATCCCCAGTGGTGCCAGTGCACTCTCTGGACTCACTGCAGTGCATCCCCAGTGGTGCTAGTGCACTCTCTGGACTCACTGCACTGCGTTGCCATTGGTGCCAGTGCACTCTCTGGACTCATTGCACTGCATCCCCAGTGGTGCCAGTGCACTCTCTGGACTCACTGCACTGCATCCCCAGTGGTGCCAGTGCACTCTCAGGAGTCACTGCGCTGCATCCCCAGTGCTTCCAGTGCACTCTCTGGACTCACTGCACTGCAACTCCAGTGGTGCCAGTGCACTCTCTGGACTCACTGCACTGCATCCCCAGTGGTGCCAGTGCACTCTCTGGACTCACTGTACTGCATCCCAGGTGGTGCCAGTGCACTCTCTGGACTCACTGCACTGCATCCCCAGTGGTGCCAGTGCACTCTCTGGACTCACTGCACTGCATCCCCAGTGGTGCCACTACACTCTGTCGTCATTGCGCTGCATCCCCAGTGGTGCCAGTGCACTCTCTGGAGTCACTGCACTGCATCCCTAGTGGTGCCAGTGCACTCTCTGGACTCACTGCACTGCATGCCCAGTGGTGCCACTGCACTCTCTGGACTCACTGCAGTGCATCCCCAGTGGTGCCACTGCACTCTCTGGACTCACTGCACTGCATCCCCAGTGGTGCCACTGCACTCACTGGACTCACTGTACTGCATTCTTAGTAGTGCCAGTGCACTCTCTGGACTCAATGGAGTGCATCCCCAGTGGTTCCAGTGCACTCTCTGGACTCACTGCAGTGCATCCCCAGTGGGGGCAGTGCACTCTCTGGACTCACTGCAGTGCATCCCCAGGGGTGGCAGTGCACTCTCTGGACTCACTGCACTGCATTCTCAGTGGTGCCAGTGCACTCTCTGGACTCACTGCAGTGCATCCCCAGTGGTGGCAGTGCACTCTCTGGACTCACTGCACTGCATCCACAAGGTGCCAGTGCACTCTCTGGACTCACTGCAGTGCATCCCCAGTGGTGGCAGTGCACTCTCTGGACTCACTACACTGCATCCCCAGTGGTGCCAGTGCACTCTCTGAACTCACTGCACTGCATCCCCAGTGGTGGCAGTGCACTCTCTGGACTCACTGCACTGCATTCCCAGTGGAGCCAGTGCACTCTCTGGACTCACTGCAGTGCATCCCCAGTGGTGCCAGTGCACTCTCTGGACTCTCTGCACTGCATCCCCAGTGGTGCCAGTGCACACTCTGGACTCACTGCAGTGCATCCCCAGTGGTGCCAGTGCACTCTCTGGACTCACTGCAGTGCATCCCCAGTGGTTGCAGTGCACTCTCTGGACTCACTGCAGTGCATCCCCAGTGGTGGCAGTGCACTCTCTGGACTCACTGTACTGCATCCCCAGTGGTGCCACTGCACTCTCTGGACTCACTGCACTGCATCCCCAGCGGTGCCAGTGCACTCACTGGGCTCACTGTACTTCATTCCTAGTGGTGCCAGTGCACTCTCTAGCCTCACTGCACTGCATCCCCAGTGGTGCCAGTGTACTCTCTGGACTCACTACACTGCATCCCCAGTGGTGCCAGTGCACTCTCTGGACTCACTGCAGTGCATCCCCAGTGGTGCAACTGCACTCTCTGGACTCACTGCACTGCATCCGCAGTGGTGACAGTGCACTCTCTGGACTCACTGCACTGCATCACCAGTGGTGCCAATTCACTCTCTGGACTCACTGAGGTGCATCCCCAGTGGTGCCAGTGCACTCTCTGGACTCACTGCACTGCATCCCCAGTGGTGCCAGTGCACTCTCTGGTTTCACTGCACTGCATCCCCAGTGGTGCCACTGCACTCTCTGGACTCACTGCACTGCATTCCCATTGGTGCCAGTGCACTCTCTGCACTCACTGCAGTGCATCCCCGGAGTTGCCAGTGCACTTTCTGGACTCACTGCAGTGAATCTCCAGTGGTACCAGTGCATTCTCTGGACTCACTCCATTGCATCCCCAGTGGTGCCAGTGCACTCTCTGGACTCACTGCACTGCATCCCCAGTGGTGCCAGTGCACTCTCTGCAGTCACTGCAGTGCATCCCCAGTGGTGCCAGTGCACTCTCTGGACTCACTGCACTGCATCCCTCGTGGTGCCAGTGCACTCTCTGGACTCACTGCACTGCATCCCCAGTGGTGCCAGTGCACTCTCTGGAATCACTGCACTGCATCCCCAGTGGTGCCAGTGCACTCTCTGTACTCACTGCACTGCATCCCCAGTGGTGCCACTGCACTCACTGGACTCACTGTACTGCATTCTTAGTGGTGCCAGTGCACTCTCTGGACTCATTGCAGTGCATCCCGAATGTTGCCAGTGCACTCTCTGGACTCACTGCACTGCATCTCCAGTGGTGCCATTGTACTCTCTGGAGTCACTGCACTGCATCCCCTGTGGTTCCAGTGCACTCTCTGGTCTCACTGCACTGCATCCCCAGTGGTGCCAGTGCACTCTCTGGAGTCACTGCAGTGCATCCCCAGTGGTGCCACTGCACTCTCTGGACTCACTGCACTGCATCCCCAGTGGTGCTAGTGCACTCTCTGGACTCACTGCACTGCATCCCCACTGGTGCCAGTGCACTCTCTGGATTCACTGCACTGCATCCCCAGTGGTGCCAGTGCACTCTCTGGACTCACTGCACTCCATCCCCAGTGGTGCTAGTGCACTCTTGGACTCACTGCACTGCATCCCCAAGGTGCCAGTGCACTCTCTGGACTCACTGCACTGCATCCCCAGTGGTGCCAGTGCACTCTCTGGACTCACTGCACTGCATCCCCAGTGGTGCCAGTGCACTCTCTGGAAGCACTGCAGTGCATCCCCTGAGGTGCCAATGCACTTTCTGGACTCACTGCAGTGCATCCCCAGTGGTGCCAGTGCACTCTCTGGACTCACTGCACTGCATCCCCAGTGGTGCCAGGGCACTCTCTGTCATCATTGCGCTGCATCCCCAGTGGTGCCAGTGCACTCTCTGGACTCACTGCAGTGCATCCCCAGTGGTGCCAGTGCACACTCTGGACTCACTGCACTGCATCCCCAGTGGTGCCAGTGCACTCTCTGGACTCACTGCAGTGCATCCCCAGTGGTGCCAGTGCACTCTCTGGACTCACTGCACTGCATCCCCAGTGGTGCCAGTGCACTCTCTGCACTCACTGTACTGCATTCTTAGTGGTGCCAGTGCACTCTGTGGACTCACTGAAGTGCATCCCCAGTGTTGCCAGTGCACTCTCTGGACTCACTGCACTGCATCCCCAGTGGTGCCAGTGCACTCTCTGGACTCACTGCACTGCATCCCCAGTGGTGCCAGTGCACTCTCTGGTCTCACGGCACTGCATCCCCAGTGGGGCAGTGCACTCTCTGGACTCACTGCACTGCATCCCCAGTGGTGCCAGTGCACTCTCTGGACTCACTGCAGTGCATCCCTAGTGGTGCCTCTGCACTCTCTGGAGTCACTGCACTGCATCCCCAGTGGTTCCAGTGCAATCTCTGGACTCACTGCACTGCATCTCCAGTGATGCCAGTGCACTCTCTGGACTCACTGCAGTGCATCCCCAGTGGTGCCAGTGCACACTCTGGACTCACTGCACTGTATCCCCAGTGGTGCCAGTGGACTCTCTGGACTCACTGCAGTTTATCCCCAGTGGTGCCAGTGAACTCTCTGGACTCACTGCAGTGCATCCCTAGCGGTGCCTCTGCACTCTCTGGACTCACTGCAGTGCATCCCCAGTGGTGCCAGTGCACTCTCTGGAGTCACTGCAGTGCATCCCTAGTGGTGCCTCTGTACTCTCTGGACTCACTGCACTGCATCCCCAGTGGTGCCAGTGCACTCTCTGGATTCACTGCACTGCATCCCCAGTGGTGCCACTGCACTCACTGGACTCACTGTACTGCATTCTTAGTGGTGCCAATGCACTTTCTGGACTCACTGATGTGCATCCCGAGTGTTGCCAGTGCACTCTCTGGACTCACAGCACTGCATCCCCAGTGGTGCCATTGTACTCTCTGGAGTCACTGCACTGCATCCCCAGTGGTTCCAGTGCAATCTCTGGACTCACTGCACTGCATCTCCAGTGATGCCAGTGCACTCTCTGGACTCACTGCACTGCATCCCCAGTGGTGCCAGTGCACTCTCTGGACTCACTGTACTGCATCCCCAGTGGTGCCAATGCACTCTCTGGACTCACTGCTCTGCATCCCCAGTGGTGCCAGTGCACTCTCTGCACTCACTGCACTGCATCCCCAGTGGTCCCACTGCACTCTCTGGAATCACCGGGGTGCATAACCTCTGGTGCCAGTGCAGTCTCTGGACTCACTGCACTGAATCCCCAGTGGTGCCAGTGCACTCTCTGGACTCACTGCATTGCATCCCTAGTGGTGCCAGTGCACACTCTGGACTCACTGCACTGCATCCCCAGTGGTGCCAGTGCACTCTCTGGACTCACTGCACTGCATCCCCAGTGGTGCCAGTGCACTCTCTGGACTCACTGCACTGCATCCCCAGTGGTGCCAGTGCACTCTCTGGAGTCACTGCAGTGCATCCCTAGCGGTGCCTCTGCACTCTCTGGTCTCACTGCACTGCATCCCCAGTGGTGCCAGTGCACTCTCTGGAGTCACTGCAGTGCATCCCTAGTGGTGCCTCTGCACTCTCTGGACTCACTGCAGTGCATCCCCAGTGGTGCCAGTGCACTCTCTAGACTCACTGCACTGCATCCCCAGTGGTGCCAGTGCACTCTCTGGACTCACTGCAGTGAATCCCCAGTGGTGCGACTGCACTCACTGGACTCACTGTACTGCATTCTTAGTGGTGCCAGTGCACTCTCTGGGCTCACTCATGTGCATCCCGAGTGTTGCCAGTGCACTCTCTGGACTCACTGCACTTCATCCCCAGTGGCGCTAGTGCACTCGTGGACTCACTGCACTGCATCCCCAGTGGTTCTAGTGCAATCTCTGGACTCACTGCACTGCATGCCCAGTGATGCCAGTGCACTCTCTGGACTCACTGCACTGCATCCCCAGTGGTGCCAGTGCACTCTCTGGACTCACTGTACTGCATCCCCAGTGGTGCCAAGGCACTCTCTGGACTCACTGCTCTGCATCCCCAGTGGTGCCACTGCACTCTCTGGAATCACCGGGGTGCATAACCTCTGGTGCCAGTGCAGTCTCTGGACTCACTGCACTGCATCCCCAGTGGTGCCAGTGCACTCTCTGGACTCACTGCAGTGCATCCCCAGTGGTGCCAGTGCACTCTCTGGACTCACTGCACTGCATCCCCAGTGGTGCCAGTGCGCTCTCTGGAGACACTGCAGTGCATCTCCTCTGGTGCCAGGGCACTCTCTGGACTCACTGCAGTGCATACCCAGTGGTGCCAGGGCACTCTATGCAGTCACTGCAGTGCATCCCCAGTGGTGCCAGAGCACTCTCTGGACTCACTGCAGTGCATCCCCATTGGTGCCAGTGCACTCTCTGGACTCACTGCAGTGTATCCCCAGTGGTGCCAGTGCAGTCTCTGGACTCACTGCACTCCATCCCCACTGGTGCCTTTTCACTCTCTGGACTCACTCCACTGCTCCAGCTGCGGCAGCCGCTCCAACCGTGGCAGCCGCTCCACTCGGTAGCGGCTGGAGCATCTGCCGCGGATGGAGCGGCTGGAGCGGCTGTCGCGGCTGGAGCGGTACGGCGGCTGGAGCGGCTGCCGCGGCTGGAGCGGCTGCCGCGGCTGGAGCGGCTTCCGCGGCGTGAGCGCATAGAGCGGCTGCCGCGGCTGGAGGGGCTACCGCGGCTGGAGCGCCTGACGCGGCTGGAGCGGATGCCGAGGCTGGAGCGGATGCCGCGGCTGGTGCGGCTGGAGCGGCTGCCGCGGCTGGAGCAGTGCAGTGAGTCCAGAGAGTGCACTGGCACCTTGGGGATGCAGTGCAGTGAGTCCAGAGAGTCAACTGGCTCCACTGGGGATGCAGTGCAGTGACTCTAGAGAGTGCACTGGCACCACTGGGGATGGAGTGCAGTGAGTCAAGAGAGTGCACTGGCACCACCGGTGATGCAGTGTAGTGAGTCCAGAGAGTCAACTGTCTCCACTGGGGATGCACTGCAGTGAGTCCAGAGAGTGCACTGGCACCACTGGGGATGCACTGCAGTGAGTCAAGAGAGTGCACTGGCACCACTGGTGATGCAGTGCAGTGAGTCCAGAGAGTGCACTGGCACCACTGGGGATGCAGTGCAGTGAGTCCAGAGAGTGCACTGGCACCACTGGGGATGCAGCGCAGTGAGTCGAGAGAGTGCACTGGCACCACTGGGGATGCAGTGCAGTGAGTCCAGAGAGTGCACTGGCACCACTGGGGATGCAGCGCAGTGAGTCGAGAGAGTGCACTGGCACCACTGGGGATGCAGTACAGTGAGTCTAGAGAGTGCACTGGCACCACTGGGGATGCAGTGCAGTGAGTCCAGAGAGTGCACTGGCACCACTGGGGATGCACTGCAGTGAGTCCAGAGAGTGCACTGGCACCACTGGGGATGCACTGCAGTGAGTCAAGAGAGTGCAGTGGCACCACTGGGGATGCACTGCAGTGAGTCAAGAGAGTGCAGTGGCACCACTGGGGATGCACTGCAGTGAGTCCAGAGAGTGCACTGGCACCACTGGGGATGCAGTGCCGTGAGTCCAGAGAGTGCACTGTCACCAGTGGGGATGCACTGCAGTGAGTCCAGAGAGTGCAGTGGCACCACTGGGGATGCACTGCAGTGAGTCAAGAGAGTGCACTGGCACCACTGGGGATGCACTGCAGTGAGTCCAGAGAGTGCACTGGCACCACTGGGGATGCAGTGCAGTGAGTCCAGAGAGTGCACTGGCACCACTGGGGATGCAGTGCCGTGAGTCCAGAGAGTGCACTGGCACCACTGGGGATGCAGTGCAGTGAGTCCAGAGAGTGCACTGGCACCACTGGGGATGCAGTGCAGTGACTCCAGAGAGTGCACTGGCACCACTGGGGATGCACTGCAGTGAGTCCAGAGAGTGCACTGGCACCATTGGAGATGCACTGCAGTGAGTCCAGAGAGTGCTCTGGCACCACTGGGGATGCACTGCAGTGAGTCCAGAGAGTTCACGGGCACTACTGTTCACTCAGTGATGTGAGTCCAGAGAGTGCACTGGCACCACTGGGGATGCAGTGCAGTGAGTGCAGAGAGTGCACTGGCACCACTGGGGATGCACTGCAGTGAGTCCAGAGAGTTCACGGGCACTACTGTTCACTCAGTGATGTGAGTCCAGAGAGTGCACTGGCACCACTGGTGATGCAGTGCAGTGAGTCCAGAGACTGCACTGGCACCACTGGGGATGCACTGCAGTGAGTCCAGAGAGTTCACGGGCACTACTGTTCACTCAGTGATGTGAGTCCAGAGAGTGCACTGGCACCACTGGGGATGCACTGCAGTGACTCCAGAGAGTGCACTGGCACCTTGTGGATGCAGTGCAGTGAGTGCAGAGAGTGCACTGGCACCACTGAGGATGCACTGCAGTGACTCCAGAGAGTGCACTGGCACCACCGGGGATGCACTGCAGTGAGTACAGAGAGTGCACTGGCACCTCAGGGGCTGCACTGCAGTGAGTGCAGAGAGTGCACTGGCACCACTGGGGATGCAGTGTAGTGAGTCCAGAGACTGCACTGGCACCACTGGGGATGCACCTCGGTGAGTCCAGAGAGTGCACTGGCACCACTGGGGATGCAGTGCAGTGAGTCCAGAGAGTGCACTGGCACCACTGGGGATGCACCTCGGTGAGTCCAGAGAGTGCACTGGGAACATTGGGGATGTAGTGCAGTGAGTCCAGAGACTGCACTGGCACCAACTGGAGCTGCACTGCAGTGAGTCCTGAGATTGCACTAACACCACTGGGGATGCAGTGCAGTGAGTCCAGAGAATGCACTGGCACTAAAGGGGATGCAGTGCAGTGACTCGAAAAAGTTCACTGGCACCACTGGGGATGCAGTGCAGTGAGTCCAGAGAGTGCACTGGCACCACTGGGGATGCACCTCGGTGAGTCCAGAGAGTGCACTGGCACCAATGGGGATGCAGTGCAGTGAGTCCAGAGAGTTCTCTGGCACCGCTGGGGATGCAGTTTAGTGAGTCCAGAGAGTGCACTGGCTCCAATGGGTATACACTGCAGTGACTCCAGACAGTGCACTGGCACCACTGGTGATGCAGTGCAGTGAGTCCAGAGAGTGCACTGGCACCACTGGGGATGCAGTGCAGTGAGTCCAGAGAGTGCACTGGCACCACTGGGGATGCAGCGCAGTGAGTCGAGAGAGTGCACTGGCACCACTGGGGATGCAGTACAGTGAGTCTAGAGAGTGCACTGGCACCACTGGGGATGCAGTGCAGTGAGTCCAGAGAGTGCACTGGCACCACTGGGGATGCACTGCAGTGAGTCCAGAGAGTGCACTGGCACCACTGGGGATGCACTGCAGTGAGTCAAGAGAGTGCAGTGGCACCACTGGGGATGCACTGCAGTGAGTCAAGAGAGTGCAGTGGCACCACTGGGGATGCACTGCAGTGAGTCCAGAGAGTGCACTGGCACCACTGGGGATGCAGTGCCGTGAGTCCAGAGAGTGCACTGTCACCAGTGGGGATGCACTGCAGTGAGTCCAGAGAGTGCAGTGGCACCACTGGGGATGCACTGCAGTGAGTCAAGAGAGTGCACTGGCACCACTGGGGATGCACTGCAGTGAGTCCAGAGAGTGCACTGGCACCACTGGTGATGCAGTGCAGTGAGTCCAGAGAGTGCACTGGCACCACTGGGGATGCAGTGCCGTGAGTCCAGAGAGTGCACTGGCACCACTGGGGATGCAGTGCAGTGAGTCCAGAGAGTGCACTGGCACCACTGGGGATGCAGTGCAGTGACTCCAGAGAGTGCACTGGCACCACTGGGGATGCACTGCAGTGAGTCCAGAGAGTGCACTGGCACCATTGGAGATGCACTGCAGTGAGTCCAGAGAGTGCTCTGGCACCACTGGGGATGCACTGCAGTGAGTCCAGAGAGTTCACGGGCACTACTGTTCACTCAGTGATGTGAGTCCAGAGAGTGCACTGGCACCACTGGGGATGCAGTGCAGTGAGTGCAGAGAGTGCACTGGCACCACTGGGGATGCACTGCAGTGAGTCCAGAGAGTTCACGGGCACTACTGTTCACTCAGTGATGTGAGTCCAGAGAGTGCACTGGCACCACTGGTGATGCAGTGCAGTGAGTCCAGAGACTGCACTGGCACCACTGGGGATGCACTGCAGTGAGTCCAGAGAGTTCACGGGCACTACTGTTCACTCAGTGATGTGAGTCCAGAGAGTGCACTGGCACCACTGGGGATGCACTGCAGTGACTCCAGAGAGTGCACTGGCACCTTGTGGATGCAGTGCAGTGAGTGCAGAGAGTGCACTGGCACCACTGAGGATGCACTGCAGTGACTCCAGAGAGTGCACTGGCACCACCGGGGATGCACTGCAGTGAGTACAGAGAGTGCACTGGCACCTCAGGGGCTGCACTGCAGTGAGTGCAGAGAGTGCACTGGCACCACTGGGGATGCAGTGTAGTGAGTCCAGAGACTGCACTGGCACCACTGGGGATGCACCTCGGTGAGTCCAGAGAGTGCACTGGCACCACTGGGGATGCAGTGCAGTGAGTCCAGAGAGTGCACTGGCACCACTGGGGATGCACCTCGGTGAGTCCAGAGAGTGCACTGGGAACATTGGGGATGTAGTGCAGTGAGTCCAGAGACTGCACTGGCACCAACTGGAGCTGCACTGCAGTGAGTCCTGAGATTGCACTAACACCACTGGGGATGCAGTGCAGTGAGTCCAGAGAATGCACTGGCACTAAAGGGGATGCAGTGCAGTGACTCGAAAAAGTTCACTGGCACCACTGGGGATGCAGTGCAGTGAGTCCAGAGAGTGCACTGGCACCACTGGGGATGCACCTCGGTGAGTCCAGAGAGTGCACTGGCACCAATGGGGATGCAGTGCAGTGAGTCCAGAGAGTTCTCTGACACCGCTGGGGATGCAGTTTAGTGAGTCCAGAGAGTGCACTGGCTCCAATGGGTATACACTGCAGTGACTCCAGACAGTGCACTGGCACCACTGGGGATGCAGTGCAGTGAGACTAGAGAGTGCAATGGCTCCACTGGGGATGCAGTGCAGTGATTCCAGAGAGTGCACTGGCATCACTGAGCTGCACTGCATTGAGTCCAGATTGTAAGGAATAGTCCAGCAATTCGTGCCACTAAGGGGTGTGAAGGGTTAACATTGAGGCCTGGGTTTAGGCGAGAAGAGAACAAAGGGATTTCTTCAGAGAAAAACTGCTGACTTTGCACAGACGTGCAGTAACTTCTGACAGCCGGCCAAGAGACCACTAGATAAGGAGGAAGAATATGAGCCTCCCCGTCCGAGCGGCCCCCGAGAGACTAACAGAGACTGATAAGCAGGCGCCCCTGGGAGGACTTCGGATTTGGGAAACCAATTATAATAACCCTGCCTCTTCTAGAAGTAGTAATGAATATGTATTAGCCTAGGAGTATAAAAACCAGCTGCCTTACGTAACAGGTGTGCGTCCCGGTGGAGCAGAGACTCCCGGCGCACCCAGCGCTGTTTGCTTGCCTCTATTCGTTTAATAAATTGTAAACTCTGATTGTAATCCTATTTGGGACTCAGTCATTTATAACAATTGGGGGCTCGTCCGGGATGGTCTTGGTTCCTGAATTCTGACTTGATCTAGGAGGGGCGCCCCCACCATTTGGTGGCTCCTGTTCGAGTCAGGTCGGGGCTAACACCATCCTGAACCTGAATAAGGGCAAGCAAAGATTTAGATTTTTTTATGAGCTCCCTTTGCCGGCTGCAGCACTATATTTTGCCCGTAATTCTGCGCGCGAAGATCCGAACGAAGACGACGGAGTCGTAAGTATTTAAGGCGTATACCGTTCGGTTGGGTGGGTTTCGGTTGCCTGTGTGTGTGAGAGTGTGATTGAGACGGAACGTAGTTCCGAAGCGATTGTGGAGGTCTTCTAACCGCGGTTCCAATCTCCCGCGAGGGACTTGGCCGGTGAAGGACCGAAGCGATTCCTATAGGATTCGTGGGTGGGTGATAGGTCCTAAACCCCCTGCAAGACACTCTCACTAAGGCAACCAAGGGCTGTAGGAATTGCCACAGTAAAATTCCTAGATGGGTCAGATTAAATCGAAGACCCGGGACCAGAGAAAAGGGAGCAAATTACCAGACATACCACCAGAAAGTCCATTAGGGATAATGATTAGAAATTGGAACGATAGGGGCCCCAGAAAAGGAAAAAGCAAAGTAAAAATGATTCAGTATTGTATGATAGAATGGCCAAAGGAGCCTTTAAGACCACATGTCTTTTGGCCTATTTTCGGATCTTTTGAAGACTGGGTTTGCCAGGCTTTAAATCTACATGTTAACTCAAAGGAACCTTTTAGCCAGGAGGAAAGTGATTATGCAGGATTATGGATCAGGATCTCACGTCCTTTTCCAGCCTCAATATTTACACTAAAAGCAGACGAGAAGTTTGACGAAGAAGAGAACAAAAAAATAAAAAATAAAAAAAAAAGGAAAAAGAAAAAGATGATGAATGGGAGTCATTGGATAACCTACCACCTCTATATCCTAACAATCCACCCCCGGTGGTGCATCTTGTAATCCTGTTTTGTTCTTAAATGTTTTGACTGTGTCAAGGAGGAAGGTGGGAGCATTATCTAAGTAACAGTTTAGAAGTTTGGGTATATTCGCGGTGGTGTTCGGTCAGTTTCCCAAGTATCGGGGGAGGGGGGCTGACTGATTATCAAAGTGGTAGAACGGAGAGTCACTTCTTTGGTGGTTCGGGCCTGAGCCCTGGGAATTTGGTAAAAAGGGGGAGAGCGAATTTATTTAGGCCTCAATACCTTTTTAAACCCCCATCTTGACGGATACACAGGAGTGATTCCTTGTTTTGTGTAGGCTTACTAACAAAGTGCATGAGAAAAATTACCATTTGGCTTGAAATTCGGTCTTATTGAAATGTAAATTTTGTGGAAAAGGTGTTATTGTTTGTCTAGAAGACAGAAGGCTGAGTGCTTCTGGTGTTTTTCCGAAGTCCTGCGGATTTATGATTGGAACGGGGCTCATTAATAATCTGAAATAGTAAAGTTTGTATGTGGAAAGAAGAGTTTAATCCCAGAGGACTGGGACATTTGGGAAGAAGATTAGGAAAAGATAGTAAAAACCTGCAATAAAAAGGTTTGCGTGGAAATTGAAACAAGGGACAGTAACTAATATAAATAAATAAAAGGGAATGGGAAATCAAGGAAAAGGGGAAAATCCAAAAAAAAAAAAAAAGACGTCCTAAAAAAAAAAAAAAAAAAGCCTCCTTGGGTGCATATTGGCACATTGGAAGGATATTGTTAGAAATGGGGGCACAGAAAGCAAGAGGACTTCCACTAAGTATTGCAATCAATGGTGGCCACTATATAAACTAAATGGCCACTTTATGGATCAATCGACTATAACAGTGTCTTGCAATTAATGTTTTTGAGGAGAGAAGGAAAATAGGATGAAATGTTGTATAGTGATATGTTGTTTCAGCATGTTGGAGGGAAAAGGTTTGGAATTAAGTTGGCCCCTGACTGAGCCTTTGGTGTTGGCATTAGAAAAGTACAGGCTGGAGAAAGATAAAGGAAGTGTTAAAAGGATTGTTGAAGGTGTTAAAGGTTGTGTGGCATGTAGTATTTAACAGAGCTGTTTGAAGTTGAATGAGCAGGGAAAGAGGATGTAGGAATGTTAATAGTTCCGTCTCAACCCGAGGCTGAGGTCTCTAAATCGCGGTGTGAGCCCTCTGGGGCAGGGGGACCGTGATGGGTCCGAGAGAGTTGTCGTGGAAACAGAAAAGCAGCTAACTCTTAAAACAACCTGAGTTCATGTGTGAGCTCAGATTGCCAATGGGACCGCTCAGGGAACTGTCAACGATTGCATTCCCCTGACCGACCCCCTCACTGAGACCCTAATCACCCCGGAAATTATGTAAATACCAAAATCTGGTTAAATTGGCTATTGGGAATTGAGAATCTGTTCCAACAAGGTCCAAAAGAAACCCCTATGGAATTTATGGAATTTTTGAATTTCTGGACCAACTTTGAAATGCAATGAAAAAAAAATGGACCTGGCTTAAAAAAAAAAAAAAAAAAAAAAAAAAGAGAGAGAGAGAGAGGCAACTGGCTAACCTCTTTCCAGGGCAATCAGCCCCTGATATCAGAAAGAAATTGTCTTAGGCTGCAGGACAAACAACAGTCAGGAATGATGGGGACCTGGGGCATCTACCCTAGCAGGTCCACTAGTTGAAATAAAGCTAGGAAACGAAGACAGGCTTGAATTTTTTGTTGGTTATGGGAGCTTCTTTCTCTGTGTTAATTAGGCTGTAAATGTAATAGGAGCAACATATTCAGTGTTAAATAGTTTAAAAGGACGATTAGGAACTAAGACAACTACAATAATTGGAGCCACAGGGAAAGAGGAAGAATGGTCATTCTTACGACCCCTTGATTTGCGTTTTGGGGGTGAGGAACTAACCCATAAATTTTAGTATGTACCAGAATGCCCGATGCCACTCTTGGGACGGGATCTATTAGCCAAATTAGATGCAACAATAACCTTTGAGGATGGAGAATTAATAATGAAGGTACCTGAGTCCAAAGTAGGCCAAATCCTAATGATCAAAGATAAACCCTTTGTTAATATTCCAAGAGAAGTAGAAAATGCAGTTATAGCAACAGTACGGGAAACAGATGTACCAGGGAAGTCGAAACTGGCACAACTGGTAAAGGTGGAATTAAAGGAAGGAGCCAAACCTGTTTGAATCAAACAATATCCACTTAAGATAGAAGCTAGGCACGGGAATAGTGAAAATTATTGACAAATTTCTCAAATATCAGATTCTGGAAGAATGTAAATCGGAATACAATACTCCAATTTTTCCAGTAAAGAAGCCGAATGGCGAGTATAGATCTGTACAAGATCTTAGAGCAGTAAATGAAATAACAAAGGATATTCACCCGGTAGTAGCTAATCCTTACACATTGTTAACATCTGTGAAAGAGAAATATAAATGGTTTACCGTGATAGATTTAAAGGATGCCTTCTTTTGCATACCTCTTGATAAAGATAGTAGAAAATTATTTGCCTTCAAATGGGAAAACGTATTGAAGTTTTTGGACCACATATGGTAACAACCGTTTTGGAACAAAGGGGGGGGGCACTGGTTATCACCCAGCCGGATGATGAAATATCAGGCAATCCTAACTGAACAAGATGACATAACCTTGAAAACGACTAACCTGTTATATCCAGCAGTATTTCTAGGAACCGTTCCAGAAGAAGGACCGTTGGAACACAATTGTGTGGAAATAATCGAACATAAGCCAGCCACAAAGATTTGAAGGATGTACCCCTTGAAAGGTATTCAGTGGGAATACCACACTCCGTGGCACCCACAAAGCTCAGGGAAAGTAGAAAGGATGAATCAAACAATAAAACAACAATTGGCTAAGTTAATGATCGAGACACAGCTGCCCTGGACGAAATGCTTACCATTGGCACTTTTAAACATAAGAACTAAACCACACAGTGAGACTGGATTATCATCATATGAAATGTTATATGGTATGCCTTATTCTCAAGGGATGCCCCTAGGGAACAATGTAGTTGAGGATCATAGTATCCAGAAATACATAATTACCATTGGAAGGAGATTACAGGAGATAAGATAAATTGGGATGATGACTCAGACACCACCTTTAGGATTTGCTATTCATAAAATACAACCAGGAGACAAGGTCTTAATAAAAACCTGGAGAGAAGAATCATTGAACCCCCGATGGGAGGGACTGTACCTTGTTTTACTTACTACTGAAACAGCTGTGAGAACAGCAAGAAGGGGTTGGACCCACGCATCCAGAATAAAAGGACCAATAACTACCGAAGCCTGGAGGGTTGAGTCCACTCCTGGGGAACTGAAACTGAGACTAAAGAGGAACTGATATCCCAGCAATGAGGTTCTGCATGAATTAAGGGCACTGGATAAAGAGGACAAGGCTGAAGGGAGGAAAGGGAGAAGGCAAGACCGGGGTAGGACCCTCCACTGCGGCGTGTATGGTCTACCGAGGGAGGCAACCCCTATGGGTATTGACCGCCGAGTGAGAGTGCCTCGACCGGACTTCTCCTACACCAAGATCAGTTTGTCCTGAGAAAAATAACATGAGAACCTTTTAAACCCATAATAAAATTGTGATTAGTTTTTCCAGGAGCTGGATCACCCTGAAGGGCTGAATGGTAACACAAGCTCTGAAAGCGGGCCCAACCCCATGATTGAAGGCGCTTCCCACACTCTCAAGATTGGACGGCGAAAAAGGCTTATAATATGACAGGTCGCCAAAGAGAACTGAATTGTGACTGTAAGTGGAAACCCAACGTGGGAGCTTGGAAGCGTGCATATACGAGTACAAACGGGGCAGACATTGTAACAGGACCACTCGGTAACAAGGACACTCTGTATTATCACGCCCCAAAGGGTAAAGATGGATGGGATGGTCATTTTCCAAACGGGACGTGGGCCCTAAAGGGACATTATTGGGTGTGTGGCAAACATGCTTACAAGAGGCTACCTGGAAACTGGTCGGGAATATGCTATGGGGGGTACATAAGACCCTTGTTCTTTTTATTGTCACAAACACAAGGAAATCATTTAGGAATAAGATTATATGATGACCTGAACAGAGTAAAACGATCTATTGATACTTCCTTATCCGGGGATAGTGCCCAAAAATGGGGAAAGGATGAATGGCCTCCTGAAAGAATCATACAGCATTATGGGCCAGCCACCTGGAACTCAAATGAGTTGATATCAGGAGCCCGAGAACCTATTTATAATTTGAACCGAATAATTAGGTTGCAAGCTATCCTCGAAGTTGTAACAAATCAAACAGCGACAGCCTTGGATCTTTTGGCTGACCAATCCACTCAAATGAGAAATGCTATATTCCAACATAGAATGGTCTTAGACTATTTACTAGCAGAAGAAGGGGGAGTATGTGGAAAACTGAACGATTCTAATTGTTGTCTACAGATTGATGATAATGGAAAAGTGGTCAAGCAGATAACAAAGGAAATTAGAAAGCTAGCCCACGTCCCAGTACAAACTTGGAAGGGTATGGATTGGGATTTCTTTTCATGGTTGCCTGGTGAACCATGGGTTAAAAGGATGCTATTTTTATTTTTATGTGGTGTAATGACATTATTGTTTATACCTTTTATGATACCTTGCTTTACGTTGTTGATACGGCGGATAATAAATAGCACCCAATTTGTGATGACTTTGGGAGAGAAAAGGTGATGTGTCGATAATGATGCTTAAGAAATGGACACCCCGAGAACTGACTGATGAAATCCAACTGCTACTAACAAAGGTTGAAGAAGAGACACGAATTGATGATATTAAAAAAAAAAAAAGGGAGGAATTGTAAGGAATAGTCCAGCAATTCGTGCCACTAAGGGGTGTGAAGGGTTAACATTGAGGCCTGGGTTTAGGCGAGAAGAGAACAAAGGGATTTCTTCAGAGAAAAACTGCTGACTTTGCACAGACGTGCAGTAACTTCTGACAGCCGGCCAAGAGACCACTAGATAAGGAGGAAGAATATGAGCCTCCCCGTCCGAGCGGCCCCCGAGAGACTAACAGAGACTGATAAGCAGGCGCCCCTGGGAGGACTTCGGATTTGGGAAACCAATTATAATAACCCTGCCTCTTCTAGAAGTAGTAATGAATATGTATTAGCCTAGGAGTATAAAAACCAGCTGCCTTACGTAACAGGTGTGCGTCCCAGTGGAGCAGAGACTCCCGGCGCACCCAGCGCTGTTTGCTTGCCTCTATTCGTTTAATAAATTGTAAACTCTGATTGTAATCCTATTTGGGACTCAGTCATTTATAACAAGAGTTTGCACTGGCACCAATGGGGATGCAGTGAAGTGAGTCCAGAGACTACACTGGCACCACTGGGGATGCAGTGCAGTGAGTCCAGAGAGCCACTGGCACCACTGGGGATGCAGTGCAGTGACTCCAGAGAGTGCACTGGCACCACTGGGAATGCAGTGCAGTGAGTCCAGAGAGTGCACTGTCACCACTGGGAATGCAGTGCAGTGAGTCCAGAGAGTGCACTGGCACAACAGGGGATGCACTGCAGTGACTCCAGAGAGTGCACTGGCAGCACTGCGGAGCTGCACTGCAGTGAGTCCAGGGAGTGCACTGGCACCACTGGGGATGCACTGCAGTGAGTTCAGAGAGTGCAGTGGCACCATTGGGGATGCACTGCAGTGAGTCCAGAGAGTGCACTGGCACCACTGTGGATGCAGTGCAGTGAGTCCAGAGAGTGCACTGGCACCACTGGGGATGCACTGCAGTGAGTCCAGAGAATGCACTGGCACTAATGGGGATGCAGTGCAGTGACTCGAAAGAGTGCACTGGCACCACTGCGGATGCACTGCAGTGAGTCCGGAGAGTGCTCTGGCACCAATGGTGATGCAGTGCAGTGAGTCCAGAGAGTGCACTGGCATCACTGGGGATGCACTGCAGTGAGTCCAGAGAGTGCACTGGCACCACTGGGGATGCAATGCAGTTAGTCCAGAGATTGCACTGGCTCCACTGCGGATGCAGTGCAGTGAGTCCAGAGAGTGCACTGGCACCACTGGGGATGCAGTGCAGTGAGTCCAGAGAGTGCAATGGCACCACAGGGGATGCACTGTAGTGATTCCAGAGAGTGCACTGGCACCACTGGGGATGCAGTGCAGTGAGTCCAGAGAGTGCACTGGCACCACTGGGGATGCACTGCAGTGAATCCAGAGAGTGCACTGGAACCACTGGGGTTTTAGTGCAGTGAGTCCAGAGAGCGCAGTGGCACCACTGGGGATGCACTGCAGTGAGTCCAGAGAGTGCTCTGGCACCACTGGGGATGCAGTTCAGTGAGTCCAGAGAGTGCACTGGCACCACTGGGGATACACTGCAGTGACTCCAGAGAGTGCACTGCCACCACTGGGGATGCAGTGCCGTGAGTCCAGAGAGTGCACTGCCACCACTGGGGATGCAGTGCAGTGAGTCCAGAGAGTGCACTGGCACCACTGGGGATGCAGTGCAGTGACTCCAGAGAGTGCAGTGGCACCACTGGGGATGAAGTGCAGTGAGTCCAGAGAGTGCACTGGCACCATTGGAGATGCACTGCAGTGAGTCCAGAGAGTGCACTGGCACCACTGGGGATGCACTGCAGTGAGTCCAGAGAGTTCACGGGCACTACTGTTCACTCAGTGATGTGAGTCCAGAGAGTGCACTGGCACCACTGGGGATGCAGTGCAGTGAGTCCAGAGAGTGCACTGGCACCACTGGGGATGCACTGCAGTGAGTCCAGAGTTCACGGGCACTACTGTTCACTCAGTGATGTGAGTCCAGAGAGTGCACTGGCACCACTAGTGATGCAGTGCAGTGAGTCCAGAGACTGCACTGGCACCACTGGGGATGCACTGCAGTGAGTCCAGAGAGTTCACGGGCACTACTGTTCACTCAGTGATGTGAGTCCAGAGAGTGCACTGGCACCACTGGGGATGCAGTGCAGTGAGTGCAGAGAGTGCACTGGCACCACTGGGGATGCACTGCAGTGAGTCCAGAGAGTTCACGGGCACTACTGTTCACTCAGTGATGTGAGTCCAGAGAGTGCACTGGCACCACTGGTGATGCAGTGCAGTGAGTCCAGAGACTGCACTGGCACCACTGGGGATGCACTGCAGTGAGTCCAGAGAGTTCACGGGCACTACTGTTCACTCAGTGATGTGAGTCCAGAGAGTGCACTGGCACCACTGGGGATGCACTGCAGTGACTCCAGAGAGTGCACTGGCACCTTGTGGATGCAGTGCAGTGAGTGCAGAGAGTGCACTGGCACCACTGGGGATGCACTGCAGTGACTCCAGAGAGTGCACTGGCACCACCGGGGATGCACTGCAGTGAGGACAGAGAGTGCACTGGCACCTCAGGGGCTGCACTGCAGTGAGTGCAGAGAGTGCACTGGCACCACTGGGGATGCAGTGCAGTGAGTCCAGAGAGTGCACTGGCACCACTGGGGATGCACCTCGGTGAGTCCAGAGAGTGCACTGGCACCACTGGGGATGCAGTGCAGTGACTCCAGAGAGTGCACTGGCACCACTGGGGATGCACCTCGGTGAGTCCAGAGAGTGCACTGGGAACATTGGGGATGTAGTGCAGTGAGTCCAGAGACTGCACTGGCACCAACTGGAGCTGCACTGCAGTGAGTCCTGAGATTGCACTAACACCACTGGGGATGCAGTGCAGTGAGTACAGAGACTACACTGGTACCACTGGGGATGCATTGCAGTGAGTCTAGAGAGTGCACTGGCACCACTGGGGATGCAGTGCAGTGAGTCCAGAGAATGCACTGGCACTAAAGGGGATGCAGTGCAGTGACTCGAAAAAGTTCACTGGCACCACTGGGGATGCAGTGCAGTGAGTCCAGAGAGTGCACTGGCACCACTGGGGATGCACCTCGGTGAGTCCAGAGAGTGCACTGGCACCAATGGGGATGCAGTGCAGTGAGTCCAGAGAGTTCTCTGGCACCGCTGGGGATGCAGTTTAGTGAGTCCAGAGAGTGCACTGGCTCCAATGGGTATACACTGCAGTGACTCCAGACAGTGCACTGGCACCACTGGGGATGCAGTGCAGTGAGTCCAGAGAGTGCACTGGCACCGCTGGAGATGCAATGAAGTGAGTCCAGAGACTGCACTGGCACCACGGGAGCTGCACTGCAGTGAGTCCAGAGATTGCACTGGCACCACTGGGGATGCACTACAGTGAGTCCAGAGAGTGCACTGGCACCACTGGGGATGCAGTGCAGTGAGTCCAGAGAGTGTACTGGCACCACTGGGGATGGAGTGCAGTGAGTCCAGAGAGTGCACTAGCACCACTGGGGATACGGTGCCGGGAATCCAGAGAGTGCACTGGCACCACTGGGGATGCACTGCAGTGAGTCCAGAGAGTGCACTGGCACCACTGGTGGTGCAGTGCAGTGCCTCCAGAGAGTGCACTGGCACCTTGGTGATGCAGTGCAGTGAGTCCAGAGAGTGCACTGGCCCCACTGGGGATGCAGTGCAGTGAGTCCAGAGAGTGCACTGGCACCACTGGGGATGCAGTGCAGTGAGTGTAGAGAGTGCACTGGCACAACAGGGGATGCACTGCAGTGACTCCAGAGTGTCCGCTGGCACCACTGCGGAGCTGCACTGCAGTGAGTCCAGGGAGTGCACTGGCACCACTGGGGATGCACTGCAGTGAGTTCAGAGAGTGCAGTGGCACCGTTGGGGATGCACTGCAGTGAGTCCAGAGAGTGCTCTGGCACCACTGGGGTAGCACTGCAGTGAGTCCAGAGAGTGCACTGGCACCACTGGGGATGCACTGCAGTGAGTCCAGAGAATGCACTGGCACTAATGGGGATGCAGTGCAGTGACTCGAAAGAGTGCACTGGCACCACTGCGGATGCACTGCAGTGAGTCCGGAGAGTGCCCTGGCACCAATGGTGATGCAGTGCAGTGAGTCCAGAGAGTGCACTGGGAACACTGGGGATGCAGTGCAGTGACTCCAGAGAGTGCACTGGCACCACTGGGGATGCAGTGCAGTGAGTCCAGAGAGTGCAATGGCACCACAGGGGATGCACTGTAGTGATTCCAGAGAGTGCACTGGCACCACAGGGGATGCAGTGCAGTGAGTCCAGAGAGTGCACTAGCACCACTGGGGATACGGTGCCGGGAATCCAGAGAGTGCACTGGCACCACTGGGGATGCACTGCAGTGAGTCCAGAGAGTGCACTGGCACCACTGGTGGTGCAGTGCAGTGCCTCCAGAGAGTGCACTGGCACCTTGGTGATGCAGTGCAGTGAGTCCAGAGAGTGCACTGGCCCCACTGGGGATGCAGTGCAATGAGTCCAGAGACTGCACTGGCACCAACTGGAGCTGCACTGCAATAAGTCCTGAGATTGCACTAGCACCACTGGGGATGCAGTGTAGTGAGTGCAGAGAGTGCACTGGCACCACTGGGGATGCACTGCAGTGAGTCCAGAGAGTGCACTGGCACCACTGGGGATGCTGTTCAGTGAGTCCAGAGAGTGCACTGGCACCACTGTGGATACACTGCAGTGACTCCAGAGAGGGCACTGGCACCACTGGGGATGGAGTGCAGTGAGTCCAGAGAGTGCACTGGCACCAATGGGGATGCACTGCAGTGAGTCCAGAGAGTGCACTGGCACCACTGGGGATGCAATGAAGTGAGTCCAAAGATTGCACTGGCACCACGGGAGCTGCACTGCAGTGAGTCCAGAGATTGCACTGGCACCACTGGGGATGCACTGCAGTGAGTCCAGAGAGTGCACTGGCACCACTGTTGATGCAGTGCAGTGAGTCCAGAGAGTGCAGTGGCACCACTGGGGATGCAGTGCAGTGAGTCCAGAGAGTGCACTGGCACCACTGGGGATGCAGTGCAGTGACTCCAGAGAGTGCACTGGCACCACTGGGGATGCACTGCAGTGAGTCCAAAGAGTGCACTGGCACCACTGGAGATGCAGTGCAGTGAGTCCAGAGAGTGCACTGGCACCACTGGGGATGCACCTCGGTGAGTCCAGAGAGTGCACTGGCACCACTGGGGATGCACTGCAGTGAGTGCAGAGAGTGCACTGGCACCACTGGGGATGCAGTGCAGTGAGTCCAGAGAGTGCACTGGCACCACTGGGGATGCAGTGCAGTACTCCTGAGAGTGCACTGGCACCACTGGGGATGCAGTGCAGTGAGTCCAGAGAGTGCACTGGGACCACTGGGGATGCAGTGCAGTGAGTCCAGAGAGTGAACTGGCACCACAGGGGATGCAGTGCAGTGAGTGCAGAGAGTGCACTGACATCACTGGGGATGCAGTGCAGTGAGTCCAGAGAGTGCACTGGCACCACTGGGGATACACTGCAGTGAGTCCAGAGAGTGCACTGGCACCACTGGGGATGCAGTGCAATGAGTCCAGAGACTGCACTGGCACCAACTGGAGCTGCACTGCAGTGAGTCCTGAGATTGCACTAGCACCAATGGGGATGCAGTGCAGTGAGTCCAGAGACTACAGTGGCACCACTGGGGATGCACTGCGGTGAGTCCAGAGAGTGCACTGGCACTACTGGTGATGCAGTGCAGTGAGTGTAGAGAGTGCACTGGCACCACTGGAGATGCAGTGCAGTGACTCCAGAGAGTGCACTGGCACCAGTGGGGATGCACTGCAGTGAGTCCAGAGAGTGCACTGGCACCACTGGGGATGCACCTCGGTGAGTCCAGAGAGTGCACTGGGAACACTGGGGATGCACTGCAGTGAGTGCAGAGAGTGCACTGGCACCACTGGGGATGCAGTGCAGTGAGTCCAGAGAGTGCACTGGCACCACTGGGGATGCAGTGCAGTGAGTCCAGAGAGTGCACTGGCACCACTGGGGATGCCGTGCAGTACTCCTGAGAGTGCACTGGCACCACTGGGGATGCAGTTCAGTGAGTCCAGAGAGTGCACTGGCACCACTGGGGATGCAGTGCAGTGAGTCCAGAGAGTGCACTGGCACCACAGGGGATGCAGTGCAGTGAGTGCAGAGAGTGCACTGACATCACTGGGGATGCAGTGCAGTGAGTCCAGAGAGTGCACTGGCACCGCTGGGGATGCAGTGCAGTGAGTCCAGAGAGTGCACTGGCACCACTGGGGATGCACTGCATTGAGTCCAGAGAGTGCACTGGCACCACTGGGATTGCACTGCAGTGACTCCAGAGAGTGCACTGGCACCACTGGGGATGCAGTGTAGTGACTCCAGAGAGTGCACTGGCACCACTGGGGATGCACTGCAGTACTCCTGAGAGTGCACTGGCACCACTGGGGATGCAGTGCAGTGAGTCCAGAGAGTGCACTGGCACCACTGGGGATGCAGTGCAGTGAGTCCAGAGAGTGCACTGGCACCACAGGGGATGCAGTGCAGTGAGTGCAGAGAGTGCACTGACATCACTGGGGATGCAGTGCAGTGAGTCCAGAGAGTGCACTGGCACTACTGGGATTGCACTGCAGTGACTCCAGAGAGTGCACTGGCACCACTGGGGATGCAGTGTAGTGACTCCAGAGAGTGCATTGGCACCACTGGGGATGGAGTGCAGTGAGTCCAGAGAGTGCAGTGGCACCACTGGGGATGCAGTGCAGTGAGTCCAGAGAGTGCAGTGGCACCACTGGGGATGCAGTGCATTGAGTACAGAGAGTGCACTGGCACAACAGGGGATGCACTGCAGTGACTCCAGAGAGTGCACTGGCACCACTGGGGATGCACTGCAGTGAGTCCAAAGAGTGCACTGGCACCTCAGGGGCTGCACTGCAGTGAGTCCAGAGAGTGCACTGGCACCACTGGGGATGCAGTGCAGTGAGTCCAGAGAGTGCACTGGCACCACTGGCGATGCAGTGCAGTGAGTGCAGAGAGTGCACTGGCACCACTGGGGATGCACTGCAGTGAGTCCAGAGAGTGCAGAGGCGCCACTGGGGATGCAGTGCAGTGAGTCCAGAGAGTGCACTGGCACCACTGGGGATGCACTGCAGTGAGTCCAGAGAGTGCAGTGGCACCACTGGGGCTTTAGTGCAGTGAGTCCAGAGAATCCACTGGCACCACTGGGGATGCACTGCAGTGAGTCCAGAGAGTGCACTGGCACCACTGGGGATGCAGTTAAGTGAGTCCAGAGAGTGCACAGGCACCACTGGGGATAAACTGCAGTGAGTCCAGAGAGTGCACTGGCACCACTGGGGATGCAGTGCAGTGAGTCCAGAGAGTGCACTGGCACCACTGGGGATGCACTGCAGTGAGTGCAGAGAGTGCACTGGCACCACTGGGGATGCTGTTCAGTGAGTCCAGAGAGTGCACTGGCACCACAGGGGATGCAGTGCTGTGAGTGCAGAGAGTGCACTGACATCACTGGGGATGCAGTGCAGTGAGTCCAGAGAGTGCACTGGCACCACTGGGGATACACTGCAGTGAGTCCAGAGAGTGCACTGGCACCACTGGGGATGCACTGCAGTGAGTCCAGAGACTGCACTGGCACCAACTGGAGCTGCACTGCAGTGAGTCCTGAGATTGCACTAGCACCAATGGGGATTCAGTGCAGTGAGTCCAGAGACTACAGTGGCACCACTGGGGATGCACTGCGGTGAGTCCAGAGAGTGCACTGGCACTACTGGTGATGCAGTGCAGTGAGTGTAGAGAGTGCACTGGCACCACTGGAGATGCAGTGCAGTGACTCCAGAGAGTGCACTGGCACCAGTGGGGATGCACTGCAGTGAGTCCAGAGAGTGCACTGGCACCACTGGGGATGCACCTCGGTGAGTCCAGAGAGTGCACTGGGAACACTGGGGATGCACTGCAGTGAGTGCAGAGAGTGCACTGGCACCACTGGGGATGCAGTGCAGTGAGTCCAGAGAGTGCACTGGCACCACTGGGGATGCAGTGCAGTACTCCTGAGAGTGCACTGGCACCACTGGGGATGCAGTGCAGTGAGTCCAGAGAGTGCACTGACATCACTGGGGATGCAGTGCAGTGAGTCCAGAGAGTGCACTGGCACCGCTGGGGATGCAGTGCAGTGAGTCCAGAGAGTGCACTGGCACCACTGGGGATGCACTGCAGTGAGTCCAGAGAGTGCACTGGCACCACTGGGATTGCACTGCAGTGACTCCAGAGAGTGCACTGGCACCACTGGGGATGCAGTGTAGTGACTCCAGAGAGTGCACTGGCACCACTGGGGATGCAGTGCAGTACTCCTGAGAGTGCACTGGCACCACTGGGGATGCAGTGCAGTGAGTCCAGAGAGTGCACTGGCACCACTGGGGATGCAGTGCAGTGAGTCCAGAGAGTGCACTGGCACCACAGGGGATGCAGTGCAGTGAGTGCAGAGAGTGCACTGACATCACTGGGGATGCAGTGCAGTGAGTCCAGAGAGTGCACTGGCACCGCTGGGGATGCAGTGCAGTGAGTCCAGAGAGTGCACTGGCACCACAGGGGATGCACTGCAGTGAGTCCAGAGAGTGCACTGGCACTACTGGGATTGCACTGCAGTGACTCCAGAGAGTGCACTGGCACCACTGGGGATGCAGTGTAGTGACTCCAGAGAGTGCATTGGCACCACTGGGGATGGAGTGCAGTGAGTCCAGAGAGTGCAGTGGCACCACTGGGGATGCAGTGCAGTGAGTCCAGAGAGTGCACTGGCACCACTGGGGATGCAGTGCTGTGAGTGCAGAGAGTGCACTGCCACCACTGGGGATGCACTGCAGTGAGTCCAGAGAGTGCACAGGTACCACTGGGGATGCAGTGCAGTGAGTCCAGAGAGTGCACTTGCACCACTGGAGATGCAGTGCAGTGAGTCCAGAGAGTGCACTGGCACCACTGGGGATGCACTGCAGTGAGTGCAGAGAGTGCAGTGGCACCACTGGGGCTTTAGTGCAGTGAGTCCAGAGAGTGCACTGGCACCACTGGGGATGCACTGCAGTGAGTCCAGAGAGTGCACTGGCACCACTGGGGATGCACTGCAGTGAGTCCAGAGAGTGCACAGGCACCACTGGGGATACACTGCAGTGAGTCCAGAGAGTGCACTGGCACCACTGGGGATGCAGTGCAGTGAGTGCAGAGAGTGCACTGGCACCACTGGGGATGCACTGCAGTGAGTCCAGAGAGTGCAGTGGCACCACTGGGGATGCAGTGCATTGAGTACAGAGAGTGCAATGGCACAACAGGGGATGCACTGCAGTGACTCCAGAGAGTGCACTGGCACCACTGGGGACGCAGTGCAGTGACTCGAAAAAGTGCACTGGCACCACTGGGGATGCACTGCAGTGAGTCCGGAGAGTGCCCTGGCACCAATGGTGATGCAGTGCAGTGAGTCCAGAGACTGCACAGGCGCCACTGGTGATGGCATGCAGTGAGTGCAGAGAGTGCACTGGCACCACTGGGGATGCAGTGCAGTGAGTCCAGAGTGCACTGGCACCACTGGGGATGCAATGCAGTTAGTCCAGAGATTGCACTGGCTCCACTGGGGATGCAGTGCAGTGACTCCAGAGAGTGCACTGGCACCACTGGGGATGCAGTGCAGTGAGTCCAGAGAGTGCAATGGCACCACTGGGGATGCACTGTAGTTATTCCAGAGAGTGCACTGGCACCACTGGGGATGCACTGCAGTGAGTCCAGAGAGTGCACTGGCACCACTGGGGATGCACTGCAGTGAATCCAGAGAGTGCACTGGCACCACTGGGGTTTTAGTGCAGTGAGTCCAGAGAGTGCACTGGCACCACTGGGGATGCACTGCAGTGAGTCCAGAGAGTGCTCTGGCACCACTGGGGATGCTGTTCAGTGAGTCCAGAGAGTGCACTGGCACCACTGTGGATACACTGGAGTGACTCCAGAGAGGGCACTGGCACCACTGGGGATGGAGTGCAGTGAGTCCAGAGAGTGCACTGGCACCAATGGGGATGCAGTGCAGTGAGTCCAGAGAGTGCACTGGCACCACTGGGGATGCAGTACCGTGAGTCCAGAGAGTGCACTGGCACCACTGGGGATGCACTGCAGTGAGTCCAGAGAGTGCTCTGGCACCACTGGGGATGGAGTGCAGTGAGTCCAGAGAGTGCACTGGCACCACTGGGGATGCAGTGCCGTGAGTCCAGAGAGTGCACTGGCACCACTGGGGATGCACTGCAGTGAGTCCAGAGAGTGCACTGGCACCACTGGGGATGCAATGAAGTGAGTCCAGAGATTGCACTGGCACCACGGGAGCTGCACTGCTGTGAGTCCAGAGATTGCACTGGCACCACTGGGGATGCACTGCAGTGAGTCCAGAGAGTGCACTGGCACCACTGTTGATGCAGTGCAGTGAGTCCAGAGAGTGCAGTGGCACCACTGGGGATGCAGTGCAGTGAGTCCAGAGAGTGCACTGGCACCACTGGGGATGCAGTGCAGTGACTCCAGAGAGTGCACTGGCACCACTGGGGATGCACTGCAGTGAGTCCAAAGAGTGCACTGGCACCACTGGGGATGCAGTGCAGTGAGTCCAGAGAGTGCACTGGCACCACTGGGGATGCACCTCGGTGAGTCCAGAGAGTGCACTGGCACCACTGCGGATGCACTGCAGTGAGTGCAGAGAGTGCACTGGCACCACTGGGGATGCAGTGCTGTGAGTGCAGAGAGTGCACTGGCACCACTGGGGATGCAGTGCAGTGAGTCCAGAGAGTGCACAGGCACCACTAGGGATGCAGTGCAGTGAGTCCAGAGAGTGCACTGGCACCACTGGGGATGCAGTGCAGTGAGTCCAGAGAGTGCACTGGCACCACTGGGGATGCACTGCAGTGAGTGCAGAGAGTGCAGTGGCACCACTGGGGCTTTAGTGCAGTGAGTCCAGAGAGTGCACTGGCACCACTGGGGATGCACTGCAGTGAGTCCAGAGAGTGCACTGGCACCTTCTGGATGCAGTGCAGTGAGTCCAGAGAGTGCAGTGGCACCACTGGGGATGCAGTGCAGTGAGTGCAGAGAGTGCACTGGCACCACTGGGGATGCAGTGCAATGAGTCCAGAGACTGCACTGGCACCAACTGGAGCTGCACTGCAGTGAGTCCAGAGAGTGCACTGGCACCACTGGGGATGCACCTCGGTGAGTCCAGAGAGTGCACTGGGAACACTGGAGATGCACTGCAGTGAGTGCAGAGAGTGCACTGGCACCACTGGGGATGCAGTGCAGTGACTGCAGAGAGTGCACTGGCACCACTGGGGATGCACTGCAGTGAGTCCAGAGATTGCACTAGCACCAATGGGGATGCAGTGCAGTGAGTCCAGAGACTACAGTGGCTCCACTGGGGATGCACTGCGGTGAGTCCAGAGAGTGCACTGGCACTACTGGGGATGCAGTGCAGTGAGTGCAGAGAGTGCACTGGCAGCACTGGGGATGCAGTGCAGTGAGTCCAGAGAGTGCACTGGCACCACTGGGGATGCACTGCAGTGAGTCCAGAGAGTGCACTGGCACACTGGGGATGCACCTCGGTGAGTCCAGAGAGTGCACTGGGAACACTGGGGATGCACTGCAGTGAGTGCAGAGATTGAACTGGCACCACTGGGGATGCAGTGCAGTGAGTCCAGAGAGTGCAGTGGCACCACTGGGGATGCAGTGCAGTGAGTCCAGAGAGTGCACTGGCGCCACTGGGGATGCACTGCAGTGAGTCCAGAGAGTGCACTGGCACCACTGGGGATGCAGTTTAGTGAGTCCAGAGAGTGCACTGGCTCCACTGGGGATGCAGTGCAGTGAGTGCAGAGAGTGCACTGGCACCACTGGGGATGCAGTGCAGTGAGTCCAGTGAGTGCACTGGCACCACTGGGAATGCACTGCAGTGAGTCCAGAGAGTGCACTGGCACCACTGAGGATCTCACTGCAGTGCATCCCCAGTGGTGCCAGTTCACTCTCTGCACTCACTGCAGTGCATCCCCACTGGTGCCAGTGCACTCTCTGGACTCACTGCACTGCATCCCCAGTGGTTCCAATGCACTCTCTGGACTCACTGCACTACAACCCCAGTGGTGCCAGTGCACTCCCTGGACTCACTGCAGTGCATCCCCAGTGGTGTCAGTGCATTCTCTGGACTCACTGCACTGCATCCCCAGTGGTGCCAGTGCACTCTCTGGACTCACTGCACTGCATCCCCAGTGGTGCCAGTGCACTCTCTGCACTCACTGCACTGCATCCTGAGTGGTGCCAGTGCACTCTCTGGACTCACTGCACTGCATCCCCAGTGGTGCCAGTGCGCTCTCTGGACTCACTGCACTGCACACCCAGTGGTGCCAGTGCACTCTCTGGACTCACTGCACTGCATCCCCAGTGGTGCCAGTGCACTCTCTGGACTCACTGCAGTGCATCCCCAGTGGTGCCAGTGCACTCTCTGGACTCAGTGCACTGCATCCCCAGTGGTGCCAGTGCACTCTCTGGACTCACTGCACTGCATCCCCAGTGGTGCTAGTGCACTCTCTGGACTCACTGCACTGCATCCCAAGAGGTGCCAGTTCACTCTCTGCACTCACTGCACTGCATCCCCAGTGGTGCCAGTGCACTCTCTGGAGTCACTGCAGTGCATCCCCAGTGGTGCCAGTGCACTCTCTGGACTCACTGCAATGCATCCCCAGTGGTGCCAGGGCACTCTTTGGACTCACTGCACTGCATCCCCAGTGGTGCCAGTGCACTCTCTGGACTCACTGCACTGCATCACCAAGGTGCCAGTGCACTCTCTGGACTCACTGCACTGCATCCCCAGTGGTGCCAGTGCACTCTCTGGACTCACTGAACTGCATCTCCAGTGGTGCCAGTGCACTCTCTGGACTCACTGCACTGCATCCCCTGTGGTGCCAGTGCACTCTGTGGACTCACTGTACTGCATCCCCAGTGGTGCCACTGCACTCTCTGGAGTCACTGCAGTGCATCCCCAGTGGTGCCAGTGCACTCTCTGGACTCACTGCAGTGCATCCCCAGTGGTGCCAGTGCATTCTCTGGACTCACTGCACTGCATCCCCAGTGGGGCCACTGCACTCTCTGGACTCACTGCACTGCATTCCCAGTGGTGCCAGTGCACTCTCTAGAGTCACTGCAGTGCATCCCCAGTGGTGCCAGTGCACTCTATGTAGTCATTGAGCTGCATCCCCAGGGGTGCCAGTGCGCTCTCTGGACTAACTGCAGTGCATCTCCAGTGGTGCCAGTGCACTCTCTGGACTCACTGAAGTGCATCCCCAGTGGTGCCAGTGTACTCTCTGGACTCACAGCACTGCATAGCTAGTGGTGCCAGTGCACTCCCCGGACTCACTGCAGTGCATCCCCAGTGGTGCCACTGCACTCTCTGGACTCACTACACTGCATCACCAGTGGTGCCAGTGCACTCTCTGCACTCACTGCAGTGCATCGCCAGTGGTGCCAGTGCACTCTCAAGAGTCACTGCAGTGCATCCCCAGTGGTGCCAGTGCACTCTCTATAGTCATTGAGCTGCATCCCCAGTGGTTCCAGTGCACTCTCTGGACTCACTGTACTGCATCCCCAGTGGTGCCAGTGCACTCTCTGGACTCACTGCACTGCATCCCCTGTGGTGCCAGTGCACTCTCTGGACTCACTGCACTGCATCCCCAGTGGTGCCAGTGCACTCTCTGGACTCACTGCACTGCATCCCCAGTCGTGCCAGTGCACTCTTTGGACTCACTGCTCTGCATCCGCAGTGGTGCCAGTGCACTCTCTGGACTCACTGCAGTGCATCCCCAGTGGTGCCAGTGCACTCTCTGGAGTCACTGCACTGCATCCCCTGTGGTGCCAGTGCACTCTCTAGACTCACTGCAGTGCATCCCCAGTGGTGCCAGTGCACTCTCTGGACTCACTGCACTGCATCCCCAGGATGCCAGTGCACTCTCTGGACTCACTGCACTGCATCCCCAGTGGTGCCAGTGCACTCTCTGCACTCACTGAACTGCATCCCCAAGGTGCCAGTACACTCTCTGGACTCACTGCACTGCGTCCGCAGTGGTACCAGTGCACGCTATGGACTCACTGCAGTGCCTCCCCTGAGGTGCCAGTACACTCTCTGGACTCACTGCAGTGCATCCCCAGTGGTGCCAGTGCACTCTCTGGACTCACTGCAGTGCATCCCTAGTGGTGCCAGTGCACTCTCTGGACTCACAGCAGTGCATCCCCAGTGGTGCCAGTGCACTCTCTAGAGTCACTGCAGTGCATCCCCAGTGGTGCCAGTGCACTCTCTGTAGTCATTGAGCTGCATCCCCTGTGGTGCCATTGCACTCTCTGCACTCACTGCACTGCATCCCCAGTGGTGCCAGTGCACTCTCTGGACTCACTGCACTGCATCCCCAGTGGTGCCAGTGCACTCTGTGGACTCACTGCACTGCATCCCCAGTGGTGCCAGTGCACTCTCTGGACTCACTGCAGTGCATCCCCAGTGGTGCCAGTGCACTCTCTGGACTCACTGCTCTGCATCCCCAGTGGTGCCAGTGCACTCTCTGCACTCACTGCAGTGCATCCCCAGTGGTGCCACTGCACTCTTTGCACTCACTGCACTGCATCCCCAGTGGTGCCAGTGCACTCTCTGGACTCACTGCACTGCATCACCAGTGGTGCCAGTGCACTCTCTGGACTCACTGCAGTGCATCCCCAGTGGTGCCAGTGCACTCTCTGGACTCACTGCACTGCATCCTCAAGGTGCCAGTGCACTCGCTGGACTCACTGCACTGCATCCCCAGTGGTGCCAGTGCACTCTCTGGACTCACTGCACTGCATCTCCAGTGGTGCCAGTGCACTCTCTGGACTCACTGCACTCCATCCCCAGTGGTGCCAGTGCACTCTCTGGACTCACTGTACTGCATCCCCAGTGGTGCCACTGCACTCTCTGGACTCACTGCAGTGCACCCCAGTGGTGCCAGTGCACTCTCTGGACTCACTGCAGTGCATCCCCAGTGGTGCCAGTGCATTCTCTGGACTCACTGCACTGCATCCCCAGTGGTGCCACTGCACTCTCTGGACTCACTGCACTGCATCCCCAGTGGTGCCAGTGCACTCTCTGGACTCACTGCACTGCATCCCCAGTGGTGCCAGTGCACTCTCTGGACTCACTGCACTGCATCCAAATTGGTGCCAGTGCACTCTCTGGACTCACTGCAGTGCATCCCCAGTGGTGCCAGTGCACTCTCTGGACTCACTGCACTGCATCCCCAGTGGTGCCAGTGCACTCTCTGCACTCACTGCACTGCATCCCCAGTGGTGCCAGTGCACTCTCTGGACTCACTGCACTGCATCCCCAGTGGTGCTAGTGCACTCTCTAGACTCACTGCAGTGCATCCCAAGAGGTGCCAGTTCACTCTCTGGACTCACTGCACTGCATCACCAGTGGTGCCAGTGCACTCTCTGGAGTCACTGCAGTGCATCCCCAGTGGTGCCAGTGCACTCTCTCGACTTACTGAACTGCATTCCCAGTGGTGCCAGTGCACTCTCTGGACTCACTGCAGTGCATCCCCAGTGGTGCCAGTGCACTCTCTGGACTCACTGCACTTCATCTCCAGTGGTGCCAATGCACTCTCTGGACTCACTGTACTGCATCCCCAGTGGTGCCACTGCACTCTCTGGACTCACTGCAGTGCATCCCCAGTGGTGCCAGTGCACTCTCTGGACTCACTGCAGTGCATCCCCAGTGGTGCCAGTGCATTCTCTGGACTCACTGCACTGCATCCCCAGTGGTGCCACTGCACTCTCTGGACTCACTGCACTGCATCCCCAGTGGTGCCAGTGCACTCTCTGCACTCACTGCACTGCATCCCCAGTGGTGCCAGTGCACTCTCTGGACTCACTGCACTGCATCCCCAGTGGTGCCAGTGCATTCTCTGGACTCACTGCAGTGCATCCCCAGTGGTGCCAGTGCAGTCTCTGGACTCACTGCAGTGCATCCCCAGTGGTGCCAGTGCACTCTCTGGACTCACTGCAGTGCATCCCCAGTGGTGCCAGTGCACTCTCTGGACTCACTGCACTGCATCCCCAGTGGTGCCAGTGCACTCTCTGGACTCACTGCACTGCATCCCCAGTGGTGCTAGTGCACTCTATAGAATCACTGCAGTGCATCCCAAGAGGTGCCAGTTCACTCTCTGGACTCACTGCACTGCATCCCCAGTGGTGCCAGTGCACTCTCTGGAGTCACTGCAGTTCATCCCCAGTGGTGCCAGTGCACTCTCTGGACTCACTGCACTGCATCGCCAGTGGTGCCAGTGCACTCTCTGGAGTCACTGCACTGCATCCCCAGTGGTGCCAGTGCACTCTCTGGACTCACTGCACTGCATCCTCAAGGTGCCAGTGCACTCGCTGGACTCACTGCACTGCATCCCCAGTGGTGCCAGTGCACTCTCTGGACTCACTGCACTGCATCTCCAGTGGTGCCAGTGCACTCTCTGGACTCACTGCACTCCATCCCCAGTGGTGCCAGTGCACTCTCTGGACTCACTGCACTGCATCCAAATTGGTGCCAGTGCACTCTCTGGACTCACTGCAGTGCATCCCCAGTGGTGCCAGTGCACTCTCTGGACTCACTGCACTGCATCCCCAGTGGTGCCAGTGCACTCTCTGGACTCACTGCACTGCATCCCCAGTGGTGCCAGTGCACTCTCTGCACTCACTGCACTGCATCCCCAGTGGTGCCAGTGCACTCTCTGGACTCACTGCACTGCATCCCCAGTGGTGCTAGTGCACTCTCTAGACTCACTGCAGTGCATCCCAAGAGGTGCCAGTTCACTCTCTGGACTCACTGCACTGCATCCCCAGTGGTGCCAGTGCACTCTCTGGAGTCACTGCAGTGCATCCCCAGTGGTGCCAGTGCACTCTCTGGACTTACTGCACTGCATTCCCAGTGGTGCCAGTGCACTCTCTGGACTCACTGCAGTGCATCCCCAGTGGTGCCAGTGCACTCTCTGGACTCACTGTACTGCATCCCCAGTGGTGCCACTGCACTCTCTGGACTCACTGCAGTGCATCCCCAGTGGTGCCAGTGCACTCTCTGGACTCACTGCAGTGCATCCCCAGTGGTGCCAGTGCATTCTCTGGACTCACTGCACTGCATCCGCAGTGGTGCCAGTGCACTCTCTGGACTCACTACACTGCATCCCCAGTGGTGCCAGTGCACTCTCTGGACTCACTGCACTGCATCCCCAGTGGTGCCAGTGCACTCTCTGGACTCACTGCACTGCATCCCCAGTGGTGCCAGTGCACTCTCTGGACTCACTGCAGTGCATCCCCAGTGGTGCCAGTGCACTCTCTGGACTCACTGCAGTGCATCCCCAGTGGTGCCAGTGCACTCTCTGGACTCACTGCACTGCATCCCCAGTGGTGCCAGTGCACTCGCTGGACTCACTGCACTGCATCCCCAGTGGTGCTAGTGCACTCTCTAGACTCACTGCAGTGCATCCCAAGAGGTGCCAGTTCACTCTCTGGACTCACTGCACTGCATCCCCAGTGGTGCCAGTGCACTCTCTGGACTCACTGCAGTTCATCCCCAGTGGTGCCAGTGCACTCTCTGGACTCACTGCACTGCATCGCCAGTGGTGCCAGTGCACTCTCTGGAGTCACTGCACTGCATCCCCAGTGGTGACAGTGCACTCTCTGGACTCACTGCAGTGCATCCCCAGTGGTGCCAGTGCACTCTCTGGACTCACTGCACTGCATCACCAAGGTGCCAGTGCACTCTCTGGACTCACTGCACTGCATTCCCAGTGGTGCCAGTGCACTCTCTAGAGTCACTGCAGTGCATCCCCAGAGGTGCCAGTGCACTCTATGTAGTCATTGAGCTGCATCCCCAGGGGTGCCAGTGCGCTCTCTGGACTCACTGCACTGCATCCCCAGTGGTGCCAGTGCACTCTCTGGACTCACTGCACTGCATCGCTAGTGGTGCCAGTGCACTCCCTGGACTCACTGCAGTGCATCCCCAGTGGTGCCAGTGCACTCTCTGGAGTCACTGCACTGCATCCCCAGTGGTGCCAGTGCACTCTCTGCACTCACTGCAGTGCATCGCCAGTGGTGCCAGTGCACTCTCTAGAGTCACTGCAGTGCATCCCCAGTGGTGCCAGTGCACTCTCTATAGTCATTGAGCTGCATCCCCAGTGGTGCCAGGGCACTCTCTGGACTCACTGCACTGCATCCCCAGTGGTGCCAGTGCACTCTTTGGACTCACTGCACTGCATCCCCAGTGGTGCCAGTGCACTCTCTGGACTCACTGCACTGCATCCCCAGTGGTGCCAGTGCACTCTCTAGAGTCACTGCACTGCATCCCCAGTGGTGCCAGTGCACTCTCTGGACTCACTGCAGTGCATCGTCAAGGTGCCAGTGCACTCTCTGGAGTCAGTGCACTGCATCCCCAGTGGTGCCAGTGCACTCTCTGGACTCACTGCAGTGCATCCCCAGTGGTGCCAGTGCACTCTCTGGATTCACTGCAGTGCATCCCCAGTGGTGCCAGTGCACTCTCTGGACTCACTGCAGTGCATCCCCAGTGGTGCCAGTGCACTCTCTGCACTCACTGAACTGCATCCCCAAGGTGCCAGTACACTCTCTGGACTCACTGCACTGCATCCCCAGTGGTGCCAGTGCACTCTATGGACTCACTGCAGTGCCTCCCCTGAGGTGCCAGTACACTCTCTGGACTCACTGCAGTGCATCCCCAGTGGTGCCAGTGCACTCTCAGGACTCACTGCTCTGCATCCCCAGTGGTGCCAGTGCACTCTCAGGACTCACTGCACTGCATCCCCAGTGGTGCCAGGGCACTCTCTGGACTCACTGAACTGCATCCCCAGTGGTGCCAGTGCACTCTCAGGACTCACTGCTTTGCATCCCCAGTGGTGCCTGTGCACTCTCTGGACTCACTGCAGTGCATCCCCAGTGGTGCCAGTGTACTCTCTGCACTCACTGCAGTGCATCCCCAGTGGTGCCAGTGCACTCTCTGGACTCACTGCAGTGTATCCCCAGTGGTGCCAGTGCACTCTCTGGACTCACTGCACTGCATCCCCAGTGGTGCCAGTGCACTCTCTGGACTCACTGCACTGCAACACCAGTGGTGCCAGTGCACTCTGAGGATTCACTGCAGAGCATACCCAGTGGTGCCAGTGCACTCTGTGGACTCACTGTACTGCATCCCCAGTGGTGCCAGTGCACTCTCTGGACTCACTGCAGTGCATCCCCAGTGGTGCCAGTGCACTCTCTGCACTCACTGCACTGCATCCCCAGTGGTGCCAGTGCACTCTCTGGACTCACTGCACTGCATCCCCAGTGGTGCCAGTGCACTCTCTGGACTCACTGCACTGCATCCCCAGTGGTGCCAGTGCACTCTCAGGACTCACTGCTCTGCATCCCCAGTGGTGCCAGTGCACTCTCTGGACTCACTGCTCTGCATCCCCAGTAGTGCCAGTGCACTCTCTGGACTCACTGCAGTGCATCCCTAGTGGTGCCAGTGCACTCTCAGGACTCACTGTACTGCATCCCCAGTGGTGCCAGTGCACTCTCTGGAGTCACTGCACTGCATCCCCAGTGGTACCAGTGCACTCACTGGACTCACTGCAGTGCATCCCCAGTGGTGCCAGTGTACTCTCTGCACTCACTGCAGTGCTTCCCCAGTGGTGCCAGTGCACTCTCTGGACTCACTGCAGTGCATCCCCAGTGGTGCCAGTGCACTCTCTGGACTCACTGCACTGCATTCCCAGTGGTGCCAGTGCACTCTCTGGACTCACTACACTGCATCCCCAGTGGTGCCAGTGCACTCTCTGGACTCACTGCACTGCATTCACAAGGTGCCAGTGCACTCTCTGGACTCACTGCACTCCATCCCCAGTGGTGGCAGTGCACTCTCTGGACTCACTGCAGTGCATCCGCAGTGGTGGCAGTGCACTCTCTGGACTCACTGCACTGCATTCCCAGTGGTGCCAGTGCACTCTCTGGACTCACTGCAGTGCATCCCCAGTGGTGCCAGTGCACTCTCTGGACTCACTGCACTGCATCCACAAGGTGCCAGTGCACTCTCTGGACTCACTGCAGTGCATCCCCAGTGGTGGCAGTGCACTCTCTGGACTCACTGCACTGCATCCGCAAGGTGCCAGTGCACTCTCTGGACTCACTGCAGTGCATCCCCAGTGGTGCCAGTGCACTCTCTGGACTCACTGCAGTGCATCCCCAGTGGTGCCAGTGCACTCTCTGGACTCACTGTACTGCATCCCCAGTGGTGCCACTGCACTCTCTGGACTCACTGCAGTGCATCCCCAGTGGTGCCAGTGCACTCTCTGGACTCACTGCAGTGCATCCCCAGTGGTGCCAGTGCATTCTCTGGACTCACTGCACTAAAGCACCAGTGGTGCCACTGCACTCTCTGGACTCACTGCACTGCATCGCCAGTGGTGCCAGTGCACTCTCTGGACTCACTGCACTGCATCCCCAGTGGTGCCAGTGCACTCTCTGGACTCACTGCACTGCATCCCCAGTGGTGCCAGTGCACTCTCTGGACTCACTGCAGTGCATCCCCAGTGGTGCCAGTGCACTCTCTGGACTCACTGCACTGCATCCCCAGTGGTGCTAGTGCACTCTCTAGACTCACTGCAGTGCATCCCAAGAGGTGCCAGTTCACTCTCTGGACTCACTGCACTGCATCCCCAGTGGTGCTAGTGCACTCTCTGGACTCACTCCACTGCATCCCCAGTGGTGCCAGTGCACTCTCTGGAGTCACTGCAGTGCATCCCCAGTGGTGCCAGTGCATTCTCTGGACTTACTGCACTGCATTCCCAGTGGTGCCAGTGCACTCTCTGGACTCACTGCACTGCATCCCCAGTGGTGCCAGTGCACTCTCTGGACTCACTGCAGTGCATCCCCAGTGGTGCCACTGCACTCTCTGCACTCACTGCACTGCATCCCCAGTGGTGCCAGTGCACTCTCTGGACTCACTGCAGTGCATTCCCAGTGGTGCCAGTGCACTCTCTGGACTCACTGCACTGCATCCTCAAGGTGCCAGTGCACTCTCTGGACTCACTGCACTGCATCTCCAGTGGTGCCAGTGCACTCTCTAGACTCACTGCACTCCATCCCCAGTGGTGCCAGTGCACTCTCTGGACTCACAGTACTGCATCCCCAGTGGTGCCACTGCACTCTCTGGACTCACTGCAGTGCATCCCCAGTGGTGCCAGTGCACTCTCTGGACTCACTGCAGTGCATCCCCAGTGGTGCCAGTGCATTCTCTGGACTCACTGCACTGCATCCCCAGTGGTGCCACTGCACTCTCTGGACTCACTGCACTGCATCCGCAGTGGTGCCAGTGCACTCTCTGGACTCACTGCACTGCATCCCCAGTGGTGCCACTGCACTCTCTGCACTCACTGCACTGCATCCCCAGTGGTGCAAGTGCACTCTCTGGACTCAATGCAGTGCATCCCCAGTGGTGCCAGTGCACTCTCTGGACTCACTGCACTGCATCCTCAAGGTGCCAGTGCACTCTCTGGACTCACTGCACTGCATCTCCAGTGGTGCCAGTGCACTCTCTGGACTCACTGCACTCCATCCCCAGTGGTGCCAGTGCACTCTCTGGACTCACTGTACTGCATCCCCAGTGGTGCCACTGCACTCTCTGGACTCACTGCAGTGCATCCCCAGTGGTGCCAGTGCACTCTCTGGACTCACTGCTGTGCATCCCCAGTGGTGCCAGTGCATTCTCTGGACTCACTGCACTGCATCCCCAGTGGTGCCACTGCACTCTCTGGACTCACTGCACTGCATCCCCAGTGGTGCCAGTGCACTCTCTGCACTCACTGCACTGCATCCCCAGTGGTGCCAGTGCACTCTCTGGACTCACTGCAGTGCATCCCCAAGGTGCCAGTGCACTCTCTGGACTCACTGCAGTGCATCCCCAGTGGTGCCACTGCACTCTCTGGACTCACTGCACTGCATCCCCAAGGTGCCAGTGCACTCTCTGGACTCACTGCACTGCATCCCCAGTGGTGCCAATGCACTCTCTGGACTCACTGCACTGCATCCCCAGTGGTGCCAGTGCACTCTCTGAACTCACTGCAGTGCATTCCCAGTGGTGCTAGTGCACTCTCTGAACTCACTGCACTGCATTCCCAGTGGTGCCAGTGCACTCTCTGGACTCACTGCAGTGCATCCCCAGTGGTGCCAGTGCACTCTCTGGACTCACTGCACTGCATTCACAAGGTGCCAGTGCACTCTCTGGACTCACTGCACTCCATCCCCAGTGGTGGCAGTGCACTCTCTGGACTCACTGCAGTGCATCCGCAGTGGTGGCAGTGCACTCTCTGGACTCTCTGCACTGCATTCCCAGTGGTGCCTGTGCACTCTCTGGACTCACTGCAGTGCATCCACAAGGTGCCAGTGCACTCTCTGGACTCACTGCAGTGCATCCCCAGTGGTGGCAGTGCACTCTCTGGACTCACTGCACTGCATCCCCAAGGTGCCAGTGCACTCTCTGGACTCACTGCAGTGCATCCCCAGTGGTGCCAGTGCACTCTCTGGACTCACTGCAGTGCATCTCCAGTGGTGCCAGTGCACTCTCTGGACTCACTGCAGTGCATCCCCAGTGGTGCCAGTGCACTCTCTGGACTCACTGTACTGCATCTCCAGTGGTGCCAGTGCACTCTCTGGACTCACTGCACTGCATCCCCAGTGGTGCCAGTGCACTCTCTGGACTCACTGCAGTGCATCCCCAGTGGTGCCAGTGCATTCTCTGGACTCACTGCACTAAAGCCCCAGTGGTGCCACTGCACTCTCTGGACTCACTGCACTGCATCGCCAGTGGTGCCAGTGCACTCTCTGGACTCACTGCACTGCATCCCCAGTGGTGCCAGTGCACTCTCTGGACTCACTGCACTGCATCCCCAGTGGTGCCAGTGCACTCTCTGGACTCACTGCAGTGCATCCCCAGTGGTGCCAGTGCACTCTCTGGACTCACTGCAGTGCATCCCCAGTGGTGCCAGTGCACTCTCTGCACTCACTGCACTGCATCCCCAGTGGTGCCAGTGCACTCTCTGGACTCACTGCACTGCATCCCCAGTGGTGCTAGTGCACTCTCTAGACTCACTGCAGTGCATCCCAAGAGGTGCCAGTTCACTCTCTGGACTCACTGCACTGCATCCCCAGTGGTGCCAGTGCACTCTCTGGAGTCACTGCAGTGCATCCCCAGTGGTGCCAGTGCACTCTCTGGAGTCACTGCAGTGCATCCCCAGTGGTGCCAGTGCACTCTCTGGACTTACTGCACTGCATTCCCAGTGGTGCCAGTGCACTCTCTGGACTCACTGCACTGCATCCCCAGTGGTGCCAGTGCACTCTCTGGACTCACTGCAGTGCATCCCCAGTGGTGCCACTGCACTCTCTGCACTCACTGCAGTGCATCCCCAGTGGTGCCAGTGCACTCTCTGGACTCACTGCAGTGCATCCCCAGTGGTGCCAGTGCACTCTCTGGACTCACTGCACTGCATCCTCAAGGTGCCAGTGCACTCTCTGGACTCACTGCACTGCATCTCCAGTGGTGCCAGTGCACTCTCTGGACTCACTGCACTCCATCCCCAGTGGTGCCAGTGCACTCTCTGGACTCACTGTACTGCATCCCCAGTGGTGCCACTGCACTCTCTGGACTCACTGCAGTGCATCCCCAGTGGTGCCAGTGCATTCTCTGGACACACTGCAGTGCATCCCCAGTGGTGCCAGTGCATTCTCTGGACTCACTGCACTGCATCCCCAGTGGTGCCACTGCACTCTCTGGACTCACTGCACTGCATCCCCAGTGGTTCCAGTGCACTCTCTGCACTCACTGCACTGCATCCCCAGTGGTGCCAGTGTACTCTCTACACTCACTGAACTGCATCCCCAAGGTGCCAGTGCACTCTCTGGACTCACTGCAGTGCATCCCCAGTGGTGCCAGTGCACTCTCTGGACTCACTGCAGTGCATTCCCAGTGGTGCCAGTGCACTCTCTGGACTCACTGCACTGCATCCCCAGTGGTGCCAGTGCACTCTCTGGACTCACTACACTGCATCCCCAGTGGTGCTCGTGCACTCTCTAGACTCACTGCAGTGCATCCCAAGAGGTGCCAGTTCACTCTCTGGACTCACTGCACTGTATCCCCAGTGGTGCCAGTGCACTCTCTGGAGTCACTGCAGTGCATCCCCAGTGGTGCCAGTGCACTCTCTGGACTCACTGCACTGCATCCCCAGTGGTGCCAGTGCACTCTCTGGACTCACTGCAGTGCATCCCCAGTGGTGCCAGTGCACTCTCTGGACTCACTGCACTGCATCCCCAGTGGTGCCAGTGCACTCTCTGGACTCACTGCACTGCATCCAAATTGGTGCTAGTGCACTCTCTGCACTCACTGCACTGCATCCCCAGTGGTGCCAGTGCACTCTCTGCACTCACTGCACTGCATCCCCAGTGGTGCCACTGCACTCTCTGGACTCACTGCACTGCATCCCCAGTGGTGCCAGTGCACTCTCTGGACTCACTGCACTGCATCACCAAGGTGCCAGTGCACTCTCTGGACTCACTGCACTGCATCCCCAGTGGTGCCAGTGCACTCTCTGGACTCACTGAACTGCATCTCCAGTGGTGCCAGTGCACTCTCTGGACTCACTGCACTGCATCGCCAGTGGTGCCAATGCACTCTCTGGACTCACTGCACTGCATCCCCAGTGGTGCCAGTGCACTCTCTGGACTCACTGCAGTGCATCCCCAGTGGTGCCAGTGCATTCTCTGGACTCACTGCACTGCATCGCCAGTGGTGCCAGTGCACTCTCTGGACTCACTGCACTGCATTCCCAGTGGTGCCGGTGCACTCTCTAGAGTCCCTGCAGTGCATCCCCAGAGGTGCCAGTGCACTCTATGTAGTCATTGAGCTGCATCCCCAGGGGTGCCAATGCGCTCTCTGGACTCACTGCACTGCATCCCCAGTGGTGCCAGTGCAGTCTCTGGACTCACTGCACTGCATCGCTAGTGGTGCCAGTGCACTCCCTGGACTCACTGCAGTGCATCCCCAGTGGTGCCAGTGCACTCTCTGGACTCACTGCACTGCATCCCCAGTGGTGCCAGTGCACTCTCTGGACTCACTGCACTGCATCCCCAGTAGTGCCAGTGCACTCTCTGCACTCACTGCAGTGCATCGCCAGTGGTGCCAGTGCACTCTCTAGAGTCACTGCAGTGCATCCCCAGTGGTGCCAGTGCACTCTCTGGACTCACTGCACTGCATCCCCAGTGGTGCCAGGGCACTCTCTGGACTCACTGCACTGCATCCCCAGTGGTGCCAGTGTACTCTTTGGACTCACTGCACTGCATCCCCAGTGGTGCCAGTGCACTCTCTGGACTCACTGCACTGCATCCCCAGTGGTGCCAGGGCACTCTCTAGAGTCACTGCACTGCATCCCCAGTGGTGCCAGTGCACTCTCTGGACTCACTGCACTGCATCCCCAGTGGTGCCAGTGCACTCTTTGGACTCACTGCTCTGCATCCGCAGAGGTGCCAGTGCACTCTTTGGACTCACTGCTCTGCATCCGCAGTGGTGCCAATGCACTCTCTGGACTCACTGCACTGCATCCCCAGTGGTGCCAGTGCACTCTCTGGATTCACTGCACTGCATCCCCTGTGGTGCCAGTGCACTCTCTGGACTCACTGCACTGCATCCCCAGTGGTGCCAGTGCACTCTCTGGACTCACTGCACTGCATCCCCAGTGGTGCCAGTGCACTCTCTGGACTCACTGCACTGCATCCCCAGTAGTGCCAGTGCACTCTCTGCACTCACTGCAGTGCATCGCCAGTGGTGCCAGTGCACTCTCTAGAGTCACTGCAGTGCATCCCCAGTGGTGCCAGTGCACTCTCTGGACTCACTGCACTGCATCCCCAGTGGTGCCAGGGCACTCTCTGGACTCACTGCACTGCATCCCCAGTGGTGCCAGTGCACTCTCAGGACTCACTGCACTGCATCCCCAGTGGTGCCAGTGCACTCTCTGGACTCACTGCACTGCATCCCCAGTGGTGCCAGTGCATTCTCTAGAGTCACTGCACTGCATCCCCAGTGGTGCCAGTGCACTCTCTGGACTCACTGCACTGCATCCCCAGTGGTGCCAGTGCACTCTTTGGACTCACTGCTCTGCATCCGCAGAGGTGCCAGTGCACTCTTTGGACTCACTGCTCTGCATCCGCAGTGGTGCCAATGCACTCTCAGGACTCACTGCACTGCATCCCCAGTGGTGCCAGTGCACTCTCTGGATTCACTGCACTGCATCCCCTGTGGTGCCAGTGCACTCTCTAGACTCACTGCAGTGCATCCCCAGTGGTGCCAGTGCACTCTCTGGACTCACTGCACTGCATTGTCAAGGTGCCAGTGCACTCTCTGGACTCACTGCACTGCATCCCCAGTGGTGCCAGTGCACTCTCTGGACTCACTGCAGTGCATCCCCAGTGGTGCCAGTGCACTCTCTGGATTCACTGCAGTGCATCCCCAGTGGTGCCAGTGCACTCTCTGGACTCACTGCAGTGCATCACCAGTGGTGCCAGTGCACTGTCTGGACTCATTGCACTGCATCCCCCGTGGTGCCAGTGCACTCTCAGGACTCACTGCACTGCATCCCCGGTGGTGCCAGTGCACTCTCTAGAGTCACTGCAGTGCATCCCCAGTGGTGCCAGGGCACTCTCAGGACTCACTGCTCTGCATCCCTACTGGTGCCAGTGCACTCTGTGCACTCACTGCAGTGCATCCCCAGTGGTGCCAGTGCACTCTCTGGACTCACTGCAGTGCATCCCCAGTGGTGCCAGTGCACTCTCAGGACTCACTGTACTGCATCCCCAGTGGTGCCAGTGCACTCTCTGGACTCACTGGACTGCATCCCCAGTGGTGCCAGTGCACTCACTGGACTCACTGCAGTGCATCACCAGTGGTGCCAGTGTACTCTCTGCACTCACTGCAGTGCATCCCCAGTGGTGCCAGTGCACTCTCTGGACTCACTGCAGTGCATCCCCAGTGGTGCCAGTGCACTCTCTGGACTCACTGCACTGCATCCCCAGTGGTGCCAGTGCACTCTCTGGACTCACTGCACTGCAACACCAGTGGTGCCAGTGCACTCTCTGGATTCACTGCAGTGCATACCCAGTGGTGCCAGTGCACTCTGTGGACTCACTGTACTGCATCGCCAGTGGTGCCAGTGCACTCTCTGGACTCACTGCAGTGCATCCCCAGTGGTGCCAGTGCACTCTCTGCACTCACTGCACTGCATCCCCAGTGGTGACAGTGCACTCTCTGGATTCACTGCACTGCATCCCCAGTGGTGCTACTGCACTTTCTGGACTCACTGCACTGCATCCCCAAGGTGCCAGTGCACTCTCTGGACTCACTGCACTGCATCCCCAGTGGTGCCAATGAACTCTCTGGACTCACTGCACTGCATCCCCACTGGTGCCAGTGCACTCTCTGCACTCACTGAACTGCATCCCCAAGGTGCCAGTACACTCTCTGGACTCACTGCACTGCATCCCCAGTGGTGCCAGTGCACTCTATGGACTCACTGCAGTGCCTCCCCTGAGGTGCCAGTACACTCTCTGGACTCACTGCAGTGCATCCCCAGTGGTGCCAGTGCATTCTCTGGACTCAATGCAGTGCATCCCCAGTGGTGCCACTGCACTCTCAGGACTCACTGCACTGCATCCCCAGTGCTGCCAGTGCACTCTCAGGACTCTCTGCTCTGCATCCCCAGTGGTGCCAGTGCACTCTCTGGACTCACTGCAGTGCATCCCCAGTGGTGCCAGTGCACTCTCAGGACTCACTGCACTGCATCCCCAGTGGTGCCAGTGCACTCTCTGGATTCACTGCACTGCATCCCCAGTGGTGCCACTGCACTCTCTGGACTCACTGCACTGCATCCCCAAGGTGCCAGTGCACTCTCTGGACTCACTGCACTGCATCCCCAGTGGTGAAAATGCACTCTCTGGACTCACTGCACTGCATCCCCAGTGGTGCCAGTGCACTCTCTGAACTCACTGCACTGCATTCCCAGTGGTGCCAGTGCACTCTCTGGACTCACTGCACTGCATTCCCAGTGGTGCCAGTGCACTCTCTGGACTCACTGCAGTGCATCCCCAGTGGTGCCAGTGCACTCTCTGGACTCACTGCACTGCTTCCACAAGGTGCCAGTGCACTCTCTGGACTCACTGCACTCCATCCCCAGTGGTGGCAGTGCACTCTCTGGACTCACTGCAGTGCATCCGCAGTGGTGGCAGTGCACTCTCTGGACTCACTGCACTGCATTCCCAGTGGTGCCAGTGCACTCTCTGCACTCACTGCAGTGCATCCCCAGTGGTGCCAGTGCACTCTCTGGACTCACTGCACTGCATCCACAAGGTGCCAGTGCACTCTCTGGACTTACTGCAGTGCATCGCCAGTGGTGGCAGTGCACTCTCTGGACTCACTGCACTGCATCCAAATTGGTGTTAGTGCACTCTCTGCACTCACTGCACTGCATCCCCAGTGGTGCCAGTGCACTCTCTGCACTCACTGCACTGCATCCCCAGTGGTGCCAGTGCACTCTCTGCACTCACTGCACTGCATCCCCAGTGGTGCCAGTGCACTCTCTGGACTCACTGCACTGCATCACCAAGGTGCCAGTGCACTCTCTGGACTCACTGCACTGCATCCCCAGTGGTGCCAGTGCACTCTCTGGACTCACTGAACTGCATCTCCAGTGGTGCCAGTGCACTCTCTGGACTCACTGCACTGCATCGCCAGTGGTGCCAATGCACTCTCTGGACTCACTGCACTGCATCCCCAGTGGTGCCAGTGCACTCTCTGGACTCACTGCAGTGCATCCCCAGTGGTGCCAGTGCATTCTCTGGACTCACTGCACTGCATTCCCAGTGGTGCCAGTGCACTCTCTAGAGTCCCTGCAGTGCATCCCCAGAGGTGCCAGTGCACTCTATGTAGTCATTGAGCTGCATCCCCAGTGGTGCCAATGCGCTCTCTGGACTCACTGCACTGCATCCCCAGTGGTGCCAGTGCAGTCTCTGGACTCACTGCAGTGCATCGCTAGTGGTGCCAGTGCACTCCCTGGACTCACTGCAGTGCATCCCCAGTGGTGCCAGTGCACTCTCTGGACTCACTGCACTGCATCCCCAGTGGTGCCAGTGCACTCTCTGGACTCACTGCACTGCATCCCCAGTAGTGCCAGTGCACTCTCTGCACTCACTGCAGTGCATCGCCAGTGGTGCCAGTGCACTCTCTAGAGTCACTGCAGTGCATCCCCAGAGGTGCCAGTGCACTCTTTGGACTCACTGCTCTGCATCCGCAGTGGTGCCAATGCACTCTCTGGACTCACTGCACTGCATCCCCAGTGGTGCCAGTGCACTCTCTGGATTCACTGCACTGCATCCCCTGTGGTGCCAGTGCACTCTCTGGACTCACTGCACTGCATCCCCAGTGGTGCCAGTGCACTCTCTGGACTCACTGCACTGCATCCCCAGTGGTGCCAGTGCACTCTCTGGACTCACTGCACTGCATCCCCAGTAGTGCCAGTGCACTCTCTGCACTCACTGCAGTGCATCGCCAGTGGTGCCAGTGCACTCTCTAGAGTCACTGCAGTGCATCCCCAGTGGTGCCAGTGCACTCTCTGGACTCACTGCACTGCATCCCCAGTGGTGCCAGGGCACTCTCTGGACTCACTGCACTGCATCCCCAGTGGTGCCAGTGTACTCTTTGGACTCACTGCACTGCATCCCCAGTGGTGCCAGTGCACTCTCTGGACTCACTGCACTGCATCCCCAGTGGTGCCAGTGCATTCTCTAGAGTCACTGCACTGCATCCCCAGTGGTGCCAGTGCACTCTCTGGACTCACTGCACTGCATCCCCAGTGGTGCCAGTGCACTCTTTGGACTCACTGCTCTGCATCCGCAGAGGTGCCAGTGCACTCTTTGGACTCACTGCTCTGCATCCGCAGTGGTGCCAATGCACTCTCTGGACTCACTGCACTGCATCCCCAGTGGTGCCAGTGCACTCTCTGGATTCACTGCACTGCATCCCCTGTGGTGCCAGTGCACTCTCTAGACTCACTGCAGTGCATCCCCAGTGGTGCCAGTGCACTCTCTGGACTCACTGCACTGCATCGTCAAGGTGCCAGTGCACTCTCTGGACTCACTGCACTGCATCCCCAGTGGTGCCAGTGCACTCTCTGGACTCACTGCAGTGCATCCCCAGTGGTGCCAGTGCACTCTCTGGATTCACTGCAGTGCATCCCCAGTGGTGCCAGTGCACTCTCTGGACTCACTGCAGTGCATCCCCAGTGGTGCCAGTGCATTCTCTGGACTCACTGCAGTGCATCCCCCGTGGTGCCAGTGCACTCTCAGGACTCACTGCACTGCATCCCCGGTGGTGCCAGTGCACTCTCTAGAGTCACTGCAGTGCATCCCCAGTGGTGCCAGTGCACTCTCAGGACTCACTGCTCTGCATCCCTACTGGTGCCAGTGCACTCTGTGCACTCACTGCACTGCATCCCCAGTGGTGCCAGTGCACTCTCTGGACTCACTGCAGTGCATCCCCAGTGGTGCCAGTGCACTCTCAGGACTCACTGTACTGCATCCCCAGTGGTGCCAGTGCACTCTCTGGACTCACTGGACTGCATCCCCAGTGGTGCCAGTGCACTCACTGGACTCACTGCAGTGCATCACCAGTGGTGCCAGTGTACTCTCTGCACTCACTGCAGTGCATCCCCAGTGGTGCCAGTGCACTCTCTGGACTCACTGCAGTGCATCCCCAGTGGTGCCAGTGCACTCTCTGGACTCACTGCACTGCATCCCCAGTGGTGCCAGTGCACTCTCTGGACTCACTGCACTGCAACACCAGTGGTGCCAGTGCACTCTCTGGATTCACTGAAGTGCATACCCAGTGGTGCCAGTGCACTCTGTGGACTCACTGTACTGCATCGCCAGTGGTGCCAGTGCACTCTCTGGACTCACTGCAGTGCATCCCCAGTGGTGCCAGTGCACTCTCTGCACTCACTGCACTGCATCCCCAGTGGTGACAGTGCACTCTCTGGATTCACTGCACTGCATCCCCAGTGGTGCTACTGCACTTTCTGGACTCACTGCACTGCATCCCCAAGGTGCCAGTGCACTCTCTGGACTCACTGCACTGCATCCCCAGTGGTGCCAATGCACTCTCTGGACTCACTGCACTGCATCCCCAGTGGTGCCAGTGCACTCTCTGGACTCACTGCACTGCATCACCAGTGGTGCCAGTGCACTCTCTGGACTCACTGCAGTGCATCCCCAGTGGTGCCACTGCACTCTCTGGACTCACTGCACTGCATCCCCACTGGTGCCAGTGCACTCTCTGGATTCACTGCACTGCATCCCCAGTGGTGCCAGTGCACTCTCTGGACTCACTGCAGTGCATCCCCAGTGGTGCTAGTACACTCTTGGACTCACTGCACTGCATCCCCAAGGTGCCAGTGCACTCTCTGGACTCACTGCACTGCATCCCCAGTGTTCCCAGTGCACTCTCTGGACTCACTGCACTGCATCCCCAGTGGTGCCAGTGCACTCTCTGGAAGCACTGCAGTGCATCCCCTGAGGTGCCAATGCACTTTCTGGACTCACTGCAGTGCATCTCCAGTGGTGCCAGTGCATTCTCTGGACTCACTGCAGTGCATCCCCAGTGGTGCCAGTGCACTCTCTGGACTCACTGCACTGCATCCCCAGTGGTGCCAGTGCACTCTCTGGACTCACTGCAGTGCATCCCCAGTGGTGCCTGTGCACTCCCTGGACTCACCGGGGTGCATCCCCAGAGGTGCCAGTGCACTCTCTGGACTCACTGCACTACATCCCCAGTGGTGCCAGTGCACTCTCTGGACTCACGGAACTGAATCCCCAGTGGTGCCAGTGCACTCTCTGGACTCACTGCACTAAAACCCCAGTGGTGCCTGTGAAGTCTCTGGACTCACTGCAGTGCATCCCCAGTGGTGCCAGTGCAATCTCAGGACTCACAGCAGTGCAGCTCCAGTTGGTGCCAGTGCACTCTCTGGACTCACTGCAGTGCATCCCCAGTGGTGCCAGTGCCCTCTGTGGACTCACTGCACTGCATCCCCAGTGGTGCCAGTGCACTCTCTGGAGACACCGCACTGCATCCCCAGTACTGCCAGTGCACTCTCTGAGCTCACTGCACTGCATCCCCAGTGGTGCCAGTGCACTCTCTTTACTCACTGCACTGCATCCCCAGTGGTGCCAGTGCACTCTCTGGACTCACTGCACTGCATCCCCAGTGGTGCCAGTGCACTCTCTGGACTCACTGCAGTGCATCCCCAGTGGTGCCAGTGCACTCTCTGGACTCACGGCAGTGCATCCCCAGTGGTGCCAGTGCACTCTCTGGACTCACTCCACTGCATCAACAGTGGTGCCAGTGCCCTCTCTGGACTCACTGCACTGCATCCCCAGTGGTGCCAGTGCAGTCTCTGTGTTAGTGTTGGGGAGAATCGAATGGATGTTTTACTAATGTCTCTTAGGTAATGGGACCTACAGTATAATTAAGCATTGCCAAATGTACTTACCTTATCAATTAATCTATGTATACTGGATACTTAGGGAGTACATTGAACAATCAAAAGAATCATTGAAGGGGAACCTTGGGAGGGAACAGGTACAACCTGACCTTGGAAAAGGGCCTGGAAATGATGAAATGAGTTGAAGCAGAACCAAAAAGCGGAGGGAGCATGCGTCGAGTAAGAAAGGTGAAAAGTTTAGCGGAGAGGAAGACTCCTTACTTCATCTGGACGACCACCTGGACGACCACCAGAGTGCGCCACGCATGTGCAAAGGGGAGGGGAGCTAATTAGAATGAAAAGCGAGGCTGCTGTTGCAACCTGTAATGAATATGTATACCTGACGCAATATTGTATGTATAAATAACGGCTGGGAAGTAACGGGACTTGAAGCCAGATTTGGGCACCTGCCCCGGCTTCCAGCGCTGAATAAAGCACCTTCATATAATAACTTGGTGATTATGTGGTTGCTAGGCTAACATCTGGACTCACTGCAGTGCATCCCCAGTGGTGCCAGTGCACTCTCTGGAGTCACTGCAGTGCATCCCCAGTGGTGCCAGTGCACTCTCTGGACTCACTGCAGTGCATCCCCAGTGGTGCCTGTGCACTCCCTGGACTCACTGCAGTGCATCCCCAGTGGTGCCAGTGCACTCTCTGGACTCACCGGGGTGCATCCCCAGAGGTGCCAGTGCACTCGCTGGACTCACTGCACTGCATCCCCAGTGGTGCCAGTGCACTCTCTGGACTCACTGCATTGCATCCCCAGTGGTGCCAGTGCACTGTCTAGACTCACTGCAGTGCATCCCCTGTGGTGCCATTGCACTCTCAGGACTCACTGCACTGCATCCCCAGTGGTGCCAGTGCACTCTCTGGACTCACTGCACTGCATCCCCATTGCTGACAGTGCCCTCTCTGGACTCAGTGCACTGCATCCCCAGTGGTGCCAGTTCACTCTCTGGACTCACTGCACTGCATCCCCAGTGGTGCCAGTGGCTCTCTGGACTCATTGCACTGCATCCCCAGTGGTGCCAGTGCACTCTCTGGACTCACTGCAGTGCATCCACGTTGGTGCCAGTGTACTCTCTTAACTCACTGCACTGCATCACCATTGGTGCCAGTGCACTCTCTGGACTCACTGCACTGCATCCCCAATGGTGCCACTGCACTCTCTGGACTCACTGCACTGCATCCCCAGTGGTGCCAGTGCACTTTCTGGACTCACTGCAGTGCATCCCTTGTGGTGCCAGTGCACTCTGCGGACTCACTGCACTGCATCCCCAGTGGTGCCAGTGCACTCTCTGGACTCACTGCACTGCATCCCCAGTGGTGCCAGAGCACTCTCTGGACTCACTGCACTGCATCCCCAGTGGTGACAGTGCACTCTCTGGACTCACTGCACTGCATCCCCAGTGGTGCCAGTGCACTCTCTGGACTCACTGCAGTGCATCCCCAGTGGTGCCACTGCACTCGCTGAAAACACCGGGGTGCAACCGCAGCGGTGCCAGTGCACTCTCTGCACTCACGGCAGTGCATCCCCAGTGGTGCCAGTGCACTCTCTGGACTCACTGCAATGTATCCCCCGTGGTGCCAGTGCACTCTGTGGACTCAGTGCACTGCATCCATATGGTGCCAGTGCACTCTCTGGACTCACTGCAGTGCATCCCCAGTTGTGCCAGTGCACTCTCTGGACTCACTGCACTGCATCCCAGTGGTGCCAGTGCACTCTCTGGACTCACTGCAGTGCATCCCCAGTGGTGCCAGTGCACTCTCTGGACTCACTGCACTGCATCCCCAGTGGTGCCAGTGCACTCTCTGGACTCACTGCAGTGCATCGCCAGTGGTGCCAGTGCACTCTCTGTACTCACTGCACTGCATCCCCAGTGGTGCCAGTGCACTCTCTGCACTCACTGCAGTGCAACCCCAATGGTGCCAGTGCATTCTCTTTACTCACTGCACTGCATCCCCACTGGTGCCAGTGCCCTCTCTGGACTCACTGCACTGCATCCCCAGTGGTGCCAGTGCACTCTCTGGACTCACTGCACTGCATCCCCAGTGGTGCCAGTGCTCTCTCTGGACTCACTGCACTGCATCCCCAGTGGTGCCAGTGCACTCTCTTTACTCACTGCACTGCATCCCCAGTGGTGCCAGTGCACTCTCTGGACTCACTGCACTGCATCCCCAGTGGTGCCAGTGCACTCTCTGGACTCACTGCACTGCATCCCCAGTGGTGCCAGTGCAATCTCTGGACTCACGGCAGTGCATCCCCAGTGGTGCCAGTGCACTCTCTGGACTCACTGCACTGCATCCCCAGTGGTGCCAGTGCACTCTCTGTACTCACTGCACTGCATCCCCAGTGGTGCCAGTGCACTCTCTGGACTTGCCGGGGTGCATCCCCAGTGGTGCCAGTGCACTCTCTGGACTCACTGCAGTGCATCCCCAGTGGTGCCAGTGCACTCTCTGGAATCACTGCATTCCCAGTGGTGCCAGGGCACTCTCTGGACTCACTGCACTGCATCCCCAGTGGTACCTGTGAAGTCTCTGGACTCACTGCAGTGCATCCCCAATGGTGCCAGTGCACTCTTTGGACTCACTGCACTGCATCCCCAGTGGTGCCACTGTACTCTCCGGACTCAGTGCACTGCATCCCCAGTGGTGCCAGTGCCCTCTGTGGACTCACTGCACTACAGCCCCAGTGGTGCCAGTGAACTCTCCGGACTCACTGCACTGCATCCCCACTGGTGCCAGTGCACTCTCTGGACTCACTGCAGTGCATCCACAGTGGTGCTAGTGCACTCTCTGGACTCACTGCAGTGCATCCCCAGTGGTGCTAGTGCACTCTCTGGACTCACTGCACTGCGTTGCCATTGGTGCCAGTGCACTCTCTGGACTCATTGCACTGCATCCCCAGTGGTGCCAGTGCACTCTCTGGACTCACTGCACTGCATCCCCAGTGGTGCCAGTGCACTCTCAGGAGTCAGTGCGCTGCATCCCCAGTGCTTCCAGTGCACTCTCTGGACTCACTGCACTGCAACTCCAGTGGTGCCAGTGCACTCTCTGGACTCACTGCACTGCATCCCCAGTGGTGCCAGTGCACTCTCTGGACTCACTGTACTGCATCCCAGGTGGTGCCAGTGCACTCTCTGGACTCACTGCACTGCATCCCCAGTGGTGCCAGTGCACTCTCTGGACTCACTGCACTGCAACTCCAGTGGTGCCAGTGCACTCTGTGGACTCACTGCAGTGCATCGCCAGTGGTGCCAGTGCACTCTCTGGACTCACTGCAGTGCATCGCCAGTGGTGCCAGTGCCCTCTCTGGACTCACTGCACTGCATCCCCAGTGGTGCCAGTGCAGCCTCTGTGTTAGTGTTGGGGAGAATCGAATGGATGTTTTACTAATGTCTCTTAGGTAATGGGACCTACAGTATAATTAAGCATTGCCAAATGTACTTACCTTATCAATTAATCTATGTATACTGGATACTTAGGGAGTACATTGAACAATCAAAAGAATCATTGAAGGGGAACCTTGGGAGGGAACAGGTACAACCTGACCTTGGATAAGGGCCTGGAAATGATGATATGAGTTGATGCAGAACCAAGAAGCAGAGGGAGCATGCGTCGAGTAAGAAAGGTGAAAAGTTTAGCGGAGAGGAAGACTCCTTACTTCATCTGGACGACCACCTGGACGACCACCGGAGTGCGCCACGCATGTGCTAAGGGGAGGGGAGCTAATTAGAATGAAAAGCGAGGCTGCTGTTGCAACCTGTAATGAATATGTATACCTGACGCAATATTGTATGTATAAATAACGGCTGGGAAGTAACGGGACTTGAAGCCAGATTTGGGCACCTGCCCCGGCTTCCAGCGCTGAATAAAGCACCTTCATATAATCACTTGGTGATTATGTGGTTGCTAGGCTAACATCTGGACTCACTGCAGTGCATCCCCAGTGGTGCCAGTGCACTCTCTGGAGTCACTGCAGTGCATCCCCAGTGGTGCCAGTGCACTCTCTGGACTCACTGCACTGCATCCCCAGTGGTGCCGGGGCACTCTCTGGACTCACCGGGGTGCATCCCCAGTGTTGCCAGTGCACTCTCTGGACTCACTGCAGTGCATCCCCAGTGGTGACAGTGCACTCTCTGGACTCACTGCGCTGCATCCCCAGTGGTGACAGTGCACTCTCTGGACTTGCCAGGGTGCATCCCCAGTGGTGCCATTGCACTCTCTGGACTCAGTGCACTGCATCCCCAGTGGTGCCAGTGCACTCTCTGGACTCACTGCACTGCATCCCCAGTGGTGCCAGTGCAATCTCTGGACTCACGGCAGTGCATCCCCAATCGTACCAGTGCACTCTCTGGACTCACTGCACTGCATCCCCAGTGATGCCACTGCAACCTCTGGTCTCACTGCAGCGCATCCCCAGTGGTACCAGTGCACTCTCTGGACTCACTGCACTTCATCCCCACTGGTGCCAGTGCACTCTCTGGACTCACTGCACTGCATCCCCAGTGGTGCCAGTGCACTCTCTGGACTCACTGCACTGCATCCCCAGTGGGGACAGTGCACTCTCTGGACTTGCCGGGGTGCATCCCCAGTGGTGCCAGTGCACTCTCTTTACTCACTGCACTGCATCCCCAGTGGTGCCAGTGCACTCTCTGGACTCACTGCACTGCATCCCCAGTGGTGCCAGTGCACTCTCTGGACTCACTGCAGTGCATTCCCAGTGGTGCCAGTGCACTCTCTGGAGTTACTGCACTGCATCCCCAGTGGTGCCAGTGGCTCTCTGGACTCATTGCACTGCATCCCCAGTGGTGCCAGTGCACTCTCTGGACTCACTGCAGTGCATCCACAGTGGTGCCAGTGTACTCTCTTAACTCACTGCACTGCATCACCATTGGTGCCAGTGCACTCTCTGGACTCACTGCACTGCATCCCCAATGGTGCCACTGCACTCTCTGGACTCACTGCACTGCATCCCCAGTGGTGCCAGTGCACTCTCTGGACTCACTGCAGTGCATCACTTGTGGTGCCAGTGCACTCTGTGGACTCACTGCACTGCATCCCCAGTGGTGCCAGTGCACTCTCTGGACTCACTGCACTGCATCCCCAGTGGTGCCAGAGCACTCTCTGGACTCACTGCACTGCATCCCCAGTGGTGACAGTGCACTCTCTGGACTCACTGTACTGCATCCCAGGTGGTGCCAGTGCACTCTCTGGAGTCACTGCACTGCATCCCCAGTGGTGCCAGTGCACTCTCTGGACTCACTGTACTGCAACTCCAGTGGTGCCAGTGCACTCTGTGGACTCACTGCAGTGCATCGCCAGTGGTGCCAGTGCACTCTCTGGACTCACTGCAGTGCATCGCCAGTGGTGCCAGTGCCCTCTCTGGACTCACTGCACTGCATCCCCAGTGGTGCCAGTGCAGCCTCTGTGTTAGTGTTGGGGAGAATCGAATGGATGTTTTACTAATGTCTCTTAGGTAATGGGACCTACAGTATAATTAAGCATTGCCAAATGTACTTACCTTATCAATTAATCTATGTATACTGGATACTTAGGGAGTACATTGAACAATCAAAAGAATCATTGAAGGGGAACCTTGGGAGGGAACAGGTACAACCTGACCTTGGATAATGGCCTGGAAATGATGATATGAGTTGATGCAGAACCAAGAAGCGGAGGGAGCATGCGTCGAGTAAGAAAGGTGAAAAGTTTAGCGGAGAGGAAGACTCCTTACTTCATCTGGACGACCACCTGGACGACCACCGGAGTGCGCCACGCATGTGCTAAGGGGAGGGGAGCTAATTAGAATGAAAAGCGAGGCTGCTGTTGCAACCTGTAATGAATATGTATACCTGACGCAATATTGTATGTATAAATAACAGCTGGGAAGTAACGGGACTTGAAGCCAGATTTGGGCACCTGCCCCGGCTTCCAGCGCTGAATAAAGCACCTTCATATAATCACTTGGTGATTATGTGGTTGCTAGGCTAACATCTGGACTCACTGCAGTGCATCCCCAGTGGTGCCAGTGCACTCTCTGGAGTCACTGCAGTGCATCCCCAGTGGTGCCAGTGCACTCTCTGGACTCACTGCACTGCATCGCCAGTGGTGCCGGGGCACTCTCTGGACTCACCGGGGTGCATCCCCAGTGTTGCCAGTGCACTCTCTGGACTCACTGCACTGCATCCCCAGTGGTGACAGTGCACTCTCTGGACTCACTGCGCTGCATCCCCAGTGGTGACAGTGCACTCTCTGGAATCACCGGGGTGCATAACCTCTGGTGCCAGTGCAGTCTCTGGACTCACTGCACTGCATCCCCAGTGGTGCCAGTGCACTCTCTGGACTCACTGCACTGCAACTCCAGTGGTGCCAGTGCACTCTGTGGACTCACTGCAGTGCATCGCCAGTGGTGCCAGTGCACTCTCTGGACTCACTGCAGTGCATCGCCAGTGGTGCCAGTGCCCTCTCTGGACTCACTGCACTGCATCCCCAGTGGTGCCAGTGCAGCCTCTGTGTTAGTGTTGGGGAGAATCGAATGGATGTTTTACTAATGTCTCTTAGGTAATGGGACCTACAGTATAATTAAGCATTGCCAAATGTACTTACCTTATCAATTAATCTATGTATACTGGATACTTAGGGAGTACATTGAACAATCAAAAGAATCATTGAAGGGGAACCTTGGGAGGGAACAGGTACAACCTGACCTTGGATAAGGGCCTGGAAATGATGATATGAGTTGATGCAGAACCAAGAAGCAGAGGGAGCATGCGTCGAGTAAGAAAGGTGAAAAGTTTAGCGGAGAGGAAGACTCCTTACTTCATCTGGACGACCACCTGGACGACCACCGGAGTGCGCCACGCATGTGCTAAGGGGAGGGGAGCTAATTAGAATGAAAAGCGAGGCTGCTGTTGCAACCTGTAATGAATATGTATACCTGACGCAATATTGTATGTATAAATAACGGCTGGGAAGTAACGGGACTTGAAGCCAGATTTGGGCACCTGCCCCGGCTTCCAGCGCTGAATAAAGCACCTTCATATAATCACTTGGTGATTATGTGGTTGCTAGGCTAACATCTGGACTCACTGCAGTGCATCCCCAGTGGTGCCAGTGCACTCTCTGGAGTCACTGCAGTGCATCCCCAGTGGTGCCAGTGCACTCTCTGGACTCACTGCACTGCATCCCCAGTGGTGCCGGGGCACTCTCTGGACTCACCGGGGTGCATCCCCAGTGTTGCCAGTGCACTCTCTGGACTCACTGCAGTGCATCCCCAGTGGTGACAGTGCACTCTCTGGACTCACTGCGCTGCATCCCCAGTGGTGACAGTGCACTCTCTGGACTTGCCAGGGTGCATCCCCAGTGGTGCCATTGCACTCTCTGGACTCAGTGCACTGCATCCCCAGTGGTGCCAGTGCACTCTCTGGACTCACTGCACTGCATCCCCAGTGGTGCCAGTGCAATCTCTGGACTCACGGCAGTGCATCCCCAATCGTACCAGTGCACTCTCTGGACTCACTGCACTGCATCCCCAGTGATGCCACTGCAACCTCTGGTCTCACTGCAGCGCATCCCCAGTGGTACCAGTGCACTCTCTGGACTCACTGCACTTCATCCCCACTGGTGCCAGTGCACTCTCTGGACTCACTGCACTGCATCCCCAGTGGTGCCAGTGCACTCTCTGGACTCACTGCACTGCATCCCCAGTGGGGACAGTGCACTCTCTGGACTTGCCGGGGTGCATCCCCAGTGGTGCCAGTGCACTCTCTTTACTCACTGCACTGCATCCCCAGTGGTGCCAGTGCACTCTCTGGACTCACTGCACTGCATCCCCAGTGGTGCCAGTGCACTCTCTGGACTCACTGCAGTGCATTCCCAGTGGTGCCAGTGCACTCTCTGGAGTTACTGCACTGCATCCCCAGTGGTGCCAGTGGCTCTCTGGACTCATTGCACTGCATCCCCAGTGGTGCCAGTGCACTCTCTGGACTCACTGCAGTGCATCCACAGTGGTGCCAGTGTACTCTCTTAACTCACTGCACTGCATCACCATTGGTGCCAGTGCACTCTCTGGACTCACTGCACTGCATCCCCAATGGTGCCACTGCACTCTCTGGACTCACTGCACTGCATCCCCAGTGGTGCCAGTGCACTCTCTGGACTCACTGCAGTGCATCACTTGTGGTGCCAGTGCACTCTGTGGACTCACTGCACTGCATCCCCAGTGGTGCCAGTGCACTCTCTGGACTCACTGCACTGCATCCCCAGTGGTGCCAGAGCACTCTCTGGACTCACTGCACTGCATCCCCAGTGGTGACAGTGCACTCTCTGGACTCACTGTACTGCATCCCAGGTGGTGCCAGTGCACTCTCTGGAGTCACTGCACTGCATCCCCAGTGGTGCCAGTGCACTCTCTGGACTCACTGTACTGCAACTCCAGTGGTGCCAGTGCACTCTGTGGACTCACTGCAGTGCATCGCCAGTGGTGCCAGTGCACTCTCTGGACTCACTGCAGTGCATCGCCAGTGGTGCCAGTGCCCTCTCTGGACTCACTGCACTGCATCCCCAGTGGTGCCAGTGCAGCCTCTGTGTTAGTGTTGGGGAGAATCGAATGGATGTTTTACTAATGTCTCTTAGGTAATGGGACCTACAGTATAATTAAGCATTGCCAAATGTACTTACCTTATCAATTAATCTATGTATACTGGATACTTAGGGAGTACATTGAACAATCAAAAGAATCATTGAAGGGGAACCTTGGGAGGGAACAGGTACAACCTGACCTTGGATAATGGCCTGGAAATGATGATATGAGTTGATGCAGAACCAAGAAGCGGAGGGAGCATGCGTCGAGTAAGAAAGGTGAAAAGTTTAGCGGAGAGGAAGACTCCTTACTTCATCTGGACGACCACCTGGACGACCACCGGAGTGCGCCACGCATGTGCTAAGGGGAGGGGAGCTAATTAGAATGAAAAGCGAGGCTGCTGTTGCAACCTGTAATGAATATGTATACCTGACGCAATATTGTATGTATAAATAACAGCTGGGAAGTAACGGGACTTGAAGCCAGATTTGGGCACCTGCCCCGGCTTCCAGCGCTGAATAAAGCACCTTCATATAATCACTTGGTGATTATGTGGTTGCTAGGCTAACATCTGGACTCACTGCAGTGCATCCCCAGTGGTGCCAGTGCACTCTCTGGAGTCACTGCAGTGCATCCCCAGTGGTGCCAGTGCACTCTCTGGACTCACTGCACTGCATCGCCAGTGGTGCCGGGGCACTCTCTGGACTCACCGGGGTGCATCCCCAGTGTTGCCAGTGCACTCTCTGGACTCACTGCACTGCATCCCCAGTGGTGACAGTGCACTCTCTGGACTCACTGCGCTGCATCCCCAGTGGTGACAGTGCACTCTCTGGAATCACCGGGGTGCATAACCTCTGGTGCCAGTGCAGTCTCTGGACTCACTGCACTGCATCCCCAGTGGTGCCAGTGCACTCTCTGGACTCACTGCAGTGCATCCCCAGTGGTGCCAGTGCACTCTCTGGACTCACTGCACTGCATCCCCAGTGGTGCCAGTGCGCTCTCTGGAGACACTGCAGTGCATCTCCTCTGGTGCCAGGGCACTCTCTGGACTCACTGCAGTGCATACCCAGTGGTGCCAGGGCACTCTATGCAGTCACTGCAGTGCATCCCCAGTGGTGCCAGAGCACTCTCTGGACTCACTGCAGTGCATCCCCATTGGTGCCAGTGCACTCTCTGGACTCACTGCAGTGTATCCCCAGTGGTGCCAGTGCAGTCTCTGGACTCACTGCACTCCATCCCCACTGGTGCCTTTTCACTCTCTGGACTCACTCCACTGCTCCAGCTGCGGCAGCCGCTCCAACCGTGGCAGCCGCTCCACTCGGTAGCGGCTGGAGCATCTGCCGCGGATGGAGCGGCTGGAGCGGCTGTCGCGGCTGGAGCGGTACGGCGGCTGGAGCGGCTGCCGCGGCTGGAGCGGCTGCCGCGGCTGGAGCGGCTTCCGCGGCGTGAGCGCATAGAGCGGCTGCCGCGGCTGGAGGGGCTACCGCGGCTGGAGCGCCTGACGCGGCTGGAGCGGATGCCGAGGCTGGAGCGGATGCCGCGGCTGGTGCGGCTGGAGCGGCTGCCGCGGCTGGAGCAGTGCAGTGAGTCCAGAGAGTGCACTGGCACCTTGGGGATGCAGTGCAGTGAGTCCAGAGAGTCAACTGGCTCCACTGGGGATGCAGTGCAGTGACTCTAGAGAGTGCACTGGCACCACTGGGGATGGAGTGCAGTGAGTCAAGAGAGTGCACTGGCACCACCGGTGATGCAGTGTAGTGAGTCCAGAGAGTCAACTGTCTCCACTGGGGATGCACTGCAGTGAGTCCAGAGAGTGCACTGGCACCACTGGGGATGCACTGCAGTGAGTCAAGAGAGTGCACTGGCACCACTGGTGATGCAGTGCAGTGAGTCCAGAGAGTGCACTGGCACCACTGGGGATGCAGTGCAGTGAGTCCAGAGAGTGCACTGGCACCACTGGGGATGCAGCGCAGTGAGTCGAGAGAGTGCACTGGCACCACTGGGGATGCAGTACAGTGAGTCTAGAGAGTGCACTGGCACCACTGGGGATGCAGTGCAGTGAGTCCAGAGAGTGCACTGGCACCACTGGGGATGCACTGCAGTGAGTCCAGAGAGTGCACTGGCACCACTGGGGATGCACTGCAGTGAGTCCAGAGAGTGCACTGGCACCACTGGGGATGCACTGCAGTGAGTCAAGAGAGTGCAGTGGCACCACTGGGGATGCACTGCAGTGAGTCCAGAGAGTGCACTGGCACCACTGGGGATGCAGTGCCGTGAGTCCAGAAAGTGCACTGTCACCAGTGGGGATGCACTGCAGTGAGTCCAGAGAGTGCAGTGGCACCACTGGGGATGCACTGCAGTGAGTCAAGAGAGTGCACTGGCACCACTGGGGATGCACTGCAGTGAGTCCAGAGAGTGCACTGGCACCACTGGGGATGCAGTGCAGTGAGTCCAGAGAGTGCACTGGCACCACTGGGGATGCAGTGCCGTGAGTCCAGAGAGTGCACTGGCACCACTGGGGATGCAGTGCAGTGAGTCCAGAGAGTGCACTGGCACCACTGGGGATGCAGTGCAGTGACTCCAGAGAGTGCACTGGCACCACTGGGGATGCACTGCAGTGAGTCCAGAGAGTGCACTGGCACCATTGGAGATGCACTGCAGTGAGTCCAGAGAGTGCTCTGGCACCACTGGGGATGCACTGCAGTGAGTCCAGAGAGTTCACGGGCACTACTGTTCACTCAGTGATGTGAGTCCAGAGAGTGCACTGGCACCACTGGGGATGCAGTGCAGTGAGTGCAGAGAGTGCACTGGCACCACTGGGGATGCACTGCAGTGAGTCCAGAGAGTTCACGGGCACTACTGTTCACTCAGTGATGTGAGTCCAGAGAGTGCACTGGCACCACTGGTGATGCAGTGCAGTGAGTCCAGAGACTGCACTGGCACCACTGGGGATGCACTGCAGTGAGTCCAGAGAGTTCACGGGCACTACTGTTCACTCAGTGATGTGAGTCCAGAGAGTGCACTGGCACCACTGGGGATGCACTGCAGTGACTCCAGAGAGTGCACTGGCACCTTGTGGATGCAGTGCAGTGAGTGCAGAGAGTGCACTGGCACCACTGAGGATGCACTGCAGTGACTCCAGAGAGTGCACTGGCACCACCGGGGATGCACTGCAGTGAGTACAGAGAGTGCACTGGCACCTCAGGGGCTGCACTGCAGTGAGTGCAGAGAGTGCACTGGCACCACTGGGGATGCAGTGTAGTGAGTCCAGAGACTGCACTGGCACCACTGGGGATGCACCTCGGTGAGTCCAGAGAGTGCACTGGCACCACTGGGGATGCAGTGCAGTGAGTCCAGAGAGTGCACTGGCACCACTGGGGATGCACCTCGGTGAGTCCAGAGAGTGCACTGGGAACATTGGGGATGTAGTGCAGTGAGTCCAGAGACTGCACTGGCACCAACTGGAGCTGCACTGCAGTGAGTCCTGAGATTGCACTAACACCACTGGGGATGCAGTGCAGTGAGTCCAGAGAATGCACTGGCACTAAAGGGGATGCAGTGCAGTGACTCGAAAAAGTTCACTGGCACCACTGGGGATGCAGTGCAGTGAGTCCAGAGAGTGCACTGGCACCACTGGGGATGCACCTCGGTGAGTCCAGAGAGTGCACTGGCACCAATGGGGATGCAGTGCAGTGAGTCCAGAGAGTTCTCTGGCACCGCTGGGGATGCAGTTTAGTGAGTCCAGAGAGTGCACTGGCTCCAATGGGTATACACTGCAGTGACTCCAGACAGTGCACTGGCACCACTGGGGATGCAGTGCAGTGAGACTAGAGAGTGCAATGGCTCCACTGGGGATGCAGTGCAGTGATTCCAGAGAGTGCACTGGCATCACTGAGCTGCACTGCATTGAGTCCAGATTGTAAGGAATAGTCCAGCAATTCGTGCCACTAAGGGGTGTGAAGGGTTAACATTGAGGCCTGGGTTTAGGCGAGAAGAGAACAAAGGGATTTCTTCAGAGAAAAACTGCTGACTTTGCACAGACGTGCAGTAACTTCTGACAGCCGGCCAAGAGACCACTAGATAAGGAGGAAGAATATGAGCCTCCCCGTCCGAGCGGCCCCCGAGAGACTAACAGAGACTGATAAGCAGGCGCCCCTGGGAGGACTTCGGATTTGGGAAACCAATTATAATAACCCTGCCTCTTCTAGAAGTAGTAATGAATATGTATTAGCCTAGGAGTATAAAAACCAGCTGCCTTACGTAACAGGTGTGCGTCCCGGTGGAGCAGAGACTCCCGGCGCACCCAGCGCTGTTTGCTTGCCTCTATTCGTTTAATAAATTGTAAACTCTGATTGTAATCCTATTTGGGACTCAGTCATTTATAACAATTGGGGGCTCGTCCGGGATGGTCTTGGTTCCTGAATTCTGACTTGATCTAGGAGGGGCGCCCCCACCATTTGGTGGCTCCTGTTCGAGTCAGGTCGGGGCTAACACCATCCTGAACCTGAATAAGGGCAAGCAAAGATTTAGATTTTTTTATGAGCTCCCTTTGCCGGCTGCAGCACTATATTTTGCCCGTAATTCTGCGCGCGAAGATCCGAACGAAGACGACGGAGTCGTAAGTATTTAAGGCGTATACCGTTCGGTTGGGTGGGTTTCGGTTGCCTGTGTGTGTGAGAGTGTGATTGAGACGGAACGTAGTTCCGAAGCGATTGTGGAGGTCTTCTAACCGCGGTTCCAATCTCCCGCGAGGGACTTGGCCGGTGAAGGACCGAAGCGATTCCTATAGGATTCGTGGGTGGGTGATAGGTCCTAAACCCCCTGCAAGACACTCTCACTAAGGCAACCAAGGGCTGTAGGAATTGCCACAGTAAAATTCCTAGATGGGTCAGATTAAATCGAAGACCCGGGACCAGAGAAAAGGGAGCAAATTACCAGACATACCACCAGAAAGTCCATTAGGGATAATGATTAGAAATTGGAACGATAGGGGCCCCAGAAAAGGAAAAAGCAAAGTAAAAATGATTCAGTATTGTATGATAGAATGGCCAAAGGAGCCTTTAAGACCACATGTCTTTTGGCCTATTTTCGGATCTTTTGAAGACTGGGTTTGCCAGGCTTTAAATCTACATGTTAACTCAAAGGAACCTTTTAGCCAGGAGGAAAGTGATTATGCAGGATTATGGATCAGGATCTCACGTCCTTTTCCAGCCTCAATATTTACACTAAAAGCAGACGAGAAGTTTGACGAAGAAGAGAACAAAAAAATAAAAAATAAAAAAAAAAGGAAAAAGAAAAAGATGATGAATGGGAGTCATTGGATAACCTACCACCTCTATATCCTAACAATCCACCCCCGGTGGTGCATCTTGTAATCCTGTTTTGTTCTTAAATGTTTTGACTGTGTCAAGGAGGAAGGTGGGAGCATTATCTAAGTAACAGTTTAGAAGTTTGGGTATATTCGCGGTGGTGTTCGGTCAGTTTCCCAAGTATCGGGGGAGGGGGGCTGACTGATTATCAAAGTGGTAGAACGGAGAGTCACTTCTTTGGTGGTTCGGGCCTGAGCCCTGGGAATTTGGTAAAAAGGGGGAGAGCGAATTTATTTAGGCCTCAATACCTTTTTAAACCCCCATCTTGACGGATACACAGGAGTGATTCCTTGTTTTGTGTAGGCTTACTAACAAAGTGCATGAGAAAAATTACCATTTGGCTTGAAATTCGGTCTTATTGAAATGTAAATTTTGTGGAAAAGGTGTTATTGTTTGTCTAGAAGACAGAAGGCTGAGTGCTTCTGGTGTTTTTCCGAAGTCCTGCGGATTTATGATTGGAACGGGGCTCATTAATAATCTGAAATAGTAAAGTTTGTATGTGGAAAGAAGAGTTTAATCCCAGAGGACTGGGACATTTGGGAAGAAGATTAGGAAAAGATAGTAAAAACCTGCAATAAAAAGGTTTGCGTGGAAATTGAAACAAGGGACAGTAACTAATATAAATAAATAAAAGGGAATGGGAAATCAAGGAAAAGGGGAAAATCCAAAAAAAAAAAAAAAGACGTCCTAAAAAAAAAAAAAAAAAAGCCTCCTTGGGTGCATATTGGCACATTGGAAGGATATTGTTAGAAATGGGGGCACAGAAAGCAAGAGGACTTCCACTAAGTATTGCAATCAATGGTGGCCACTATATAAACTAAATGGCCACTTTATGGATCAATCGACTATAACAGTGTCTTGCAATTAATGTTTTTGAGGAGAGAAGGAAAATAGGATGAAATGTTGTATAGTGATATGTTGTTTCAGCATGTTGGAGGGAAAAGGTTTGGAATTAAGTTGGCCCCTGACTGAGCCTTTGGTGTTGGCATTAGAAAAGTACAGGCTGGAGAAAGATAAAGGAAGTGTTAAAAGGATTGTTGAAGGTGTTAAAGGTTGTGTGGCATGTAGTATTTAACAGAGCTGTTTGAAGTTGAATGAGCAGGGAAAGAGGATGTAGGAATGTTAATAGTTCCGTCTCAACCCGAGGCTGAGGTCTCTAAATCGCGGTGTGAGCCCTCTGGGGCAGGGGGACCGTGATGGGTCCGAGAGAGTTGTCGTGGAAACAGAAAAGCAGCTAACTCTTAAAACAACCTGAGTTCATGTGTGAGCTCAGATTGCCAATGGGACCGCTCAGGGAACTGTCAACGATTGCATTCCCCTGACCGACCCCCTCACTGAGACCCTAATCACCCCGGAAATTATGTAAATACCAAAATCTGGTTAAATTGGCTATTGGGAATTGAGAATCTGTTCCAACAAGGTCCAAAAGAAACCCCTATGGAATTTATGGAATTTTTGAATTTCTGGACCAACTTTGAAATGCAATGAAAAAAAAATGGACCTGGCTTAAAAAAAAAAAAAAAAAAAAAAAAAAGAGAGAGAGAGAGAGGCAACTGGCTAACCTCTTTCCAGGGCAATCAGCCCCTGATATCAGAAAGAAATTGTCTTAGGCTGCAGGACAAACAACAGTCAGGAATGATGGGGACCTGGGGCATCTACCCTAGCAGGTCCACTAGTTGAAATAAAGCTAGGAAACGAAGACAGGCTTGAATTTTTTGTTGGTTATGGGAGCTTCTTTCTCTGTGTTAATTAGGCTGTAAATGTAATAGGAGCAACATATTCAGTGTTAAATAGTTTAAAAGGACGATTAGGAACTAAGACAACTACAATAATTGGAGCCACAGGGAAAGAGGAAGAATGGTCATTCTTACGACCCCTTGATTTGCGTTTTGGGGGTGAGGAACTAACCCATAAATTTTAGTATGTACCAGAATGCCCGATGCCACTCTTGGGACGGGATCTATTAGCCAAATTAGATGCAACAATAACCTTTGAGGATGGAGAATTAATAATGAAGGTACCTGAGTCCAAAGTAGGCCAAATCCTAATGATCAAAGATAAACCCTTTGTTAATATTCCAAGAGAAGTAGAAAATGCAGTTATAGCAACAGTACGGGAAACAGATGTACCAGGGAAGTCGAAACTGGCACAACTGGTAAAGGTGGAATTAAAGGAAGGAGCCAAACCTGTTTGAATCAAACAATATCCACTTAAGATAGAAGCTAGGCACGGGAATAGTGAAAATTATTGACAAATTTCTCAAATATCAGATTCTGGAAGAATGTAAATCGGAATACAATACTCCAATTTTTCCAGTAAAGAAGCCGAATGGCGAGTATAGATCTGTACAAGATCTTAGAGCAGTAAATGAAATAACAAAGGATATTCACCCGGTAGTAGCTAATCCTTACACATTGTTAACATCTGTGAAAGAGAAATATAAATGGTTTACCGTGATAGATTTAAAGGATGCCTTCTTTTGCATACCTCTTGATAAAGATAGTAGAAAATTATTTGCCTTCAAATGGGAAAACGTATTGAAGTTTTTGGACCACATATGGTAACAACCGTTTTGGAACAAAGGGGGGGGGCACTGGTTATCACCCAGCCGGATGATGAAATATCAGGCAATCCTAACTGAACAAGATGACATAACCTTGAAAACGACTAACCTGTTATATCCAGCAGTATTTCTAGGAACCGTTCCAGAAGAAGGACCGTTGGAACACAATTGTGTGGAAATAATCGAACATAAGCCAGCCACAAAGATTTGAAGGATGTACCCCTTGAAAGGTATTCAGTGGGAATACCACACTCCGTGGCACCCACAAAGCTCAGGGAAAGTAGAAAGGATGAATCAAACAATAAAACAACAATTGGCTAAGTTAATGATCGAGACACAGCTGCCCTGGACGAAATGCTTACCATTGGCACTTTTAAACATAAGAACTAAACCACACAGTGAGACTGGATTATCATCATATGAAATGTTATATGGTATGCCTTATTCTCAAGGGATGCCCCTAGGGAACAATGTAGTTGAGGATCATAGTATCCAGAAATACATAATTACCATTGGAAGGAGATTACAGGAGATAAGATAAATTGGGATGATGACTCAGACACCACCTTTAGGATTTGCTATTCATAAAATACAACCAGGAGACAAGGTCTTAATAAAAACCTGGAGAGAAGAATCATTGAACCCCCGATGGGAGGGACTGTACCTTGTTTTACTTACTACTGAAACAGCTGTGAGAACAGCAAGAAGGGGTTGGACCCACGCATCCAGAATAAAAGGACCAATAACTACCGAAGCCTGGAGGGTTGAGTCCACTCCTGGGGAACTGAAACTGAGACTAAAGAGGAACTGATATCCCAGCAATGAGGTTCTGCATGAATTAAGGGCACTGGATAAAGAGGACAAGGCTGAAGGGAGGAAAGGGAGAAGGCAAGACCGGGGTAGGACCCTCCACTGCGGCGTGTATGGTCTACCGAGGGAGGCAACCCCTATGGGTATTGACCGCCGAGTGAGAGTGCCTCGACCGGACTTCTCCTACACCAAGATCAGTTTGTCCTGAGAAAAATAACATGAGAACCTTTTAAACCCATAATAAAATTGTGATTAGTTTTTCCAGGAGCTGGATCACCCTGAAGGGCTGAATGGTAACACAAGCTCTGAAAGCGGGCCCAACCCCATGATTGAAGGCGCTTCCCACACTCTCAAGATTGGACGGCGAAAAAGGCTTATAATATGACAGGTCGCCAAAGAGAACTGAATTGTGACTGTAAGTGGAAACCCAACGTGGGAGCTTGGAAGCGTGCATATACGAGTACAAACGGGGCAGACATTGTAACAGGACCACTCGGTAACAAGGACACTCTGTATTATCACGCCCCAAAGGGTAAAGATGGATGGGATGGTCATTTTCCAAACGGGACGTGGGCCCTAAAGGGACATTATTGGGTGTGTGGCAAACATGCTTACAAGAGGCTACCTGGAAACTGGTCGGGAATATGCTATGGGGGGTACATAAGACCCTTGTTCTTTTTATTGTCACAAACACAAGGAAATCATTTAGGAATAAGATTATATGATGACCTGAACAGAGTAAAACGATCTATTGATACTTCCTTATCCGGGGATAGTGCCCAAAAATGGGGAAAGGATGAATGGCCTCCTGAAAGAATCATACAGCATTATGGGCCAGCCACCTGGAACTCAAATGAGTTGATATCAGGAGCCCGAGAACCTATTTATAATTTGAACCGAATAATTAGGTTGCAAGCTATCCTCGAAGTTGTAACAAATCAAACAGCGACAGCCTTGGATCTTTTGGCTGACCAATCCACTCAAATGAGAAATGCTATATTCCAACATAGAATGGTCTTAGACTATTTACTAGCAGAAGAAGGGGGAGTATGTGGAAAACTGAACGATTCTAATTGTTGTCTACAGATTGATGATAATGGAAAAGTGGTCAAGCAGATAACAAAGGAAATTAGAAAGCTAGCCCACGTCCCAGTACAAACTTGGAAGGGTATGGATTGGGATTTCTTTTCATGGTTGCCTGGTGAACCATGGGTTAAAAGGATGCTATTTTTATTTTTATGTGGTGTAATGACATTATTGTTTATACCTTTTATGATACCTTGCTTTACGTTGTTGATACGGCGGATAATAAATAGCACCCAATTTGTGATGACTTTGGGAGAGAAAAGGTGATGTGTCGATAATGATGCTTAAGAAATGGACACCCCGAGAACTGACTGATGAAATCCAACTGCTACTAACAAAGGTTGAAGAAGAGACACGAATTGATGATATTAAAAAAAAAAAAAGGGAGGAATTGTAAGGAATAGTCCAGCAATTCGTGCCACTAAGGGGTGTGAAGGGTTAACATTGAGGCCTGGGTTTAGGCGAGAAGAGAACAAAGGGATTTCTTCAGAGAAAAACTGCTGACTTTGCACAGACGTGCAGTAACTTCTGACAGCCGGCCAAGAGACCACTAGATAAGGAGGAAGAATATGAGCCTCCCCGTCCGAGCGGCCCCCGAGAGACTAACAGAGACTGATAAGCAGGCGCCCCTGGGAGGACTTCGGATTTGGGAAACCAATTATAATAACCCTGCCTCTTCTAGAAGTAGTAATGAATATGTATTAGCCTAGGAGTATAAAAACCAGCTGCCTTACGTAACAGGTGTGCGTCCCGGTGGAGCAGAGACTCCCGGCGCACCCAGCGCTGTTTGCTTGCCTCTATTCGTTTAATAAATTGTAAACTCTGATTGTAATCCTATTTGGGACTCAGTCATTTATAACAAGAGTTTGCACTGGCACCAATGGGGATGCAGTGAAGTGAGTCCAGAGACTACACTGGCACCACTGGGGATGCAGTGCAGTGAGTCCAGAGAGCCACTGGCACCACTGGGGATGCAGTGCAGTGACTCCAGAGAGTGCACTGGCACCACTGGGAATGCAGTGCAGTGAGTCCAGAGAGTGCACTGTCACCACTGGGAATGCAGTGCAGTGAGTCCAGAGAGTGCACTGGCACAACAGGGGATGCACTGCAGTGACTCCAGAGAGTGCACTGGCAGCACTGCGGAGCTGCACTGCAGTGAGTCCAGGGAGTGCACTGGCACCACTGGGGATGCACTGCAGTGAGTTCAGAGAGTGCAGTGGCACCATTGGGGATGCACTGCAGTGAGTCCAGAGAGTGCACTGGCACCACTGTGGATGCAGTGCAGTGAGTCCAGAGAGTGCACTGGCACCACTGGGGATGCACTGCAGTGAGTCCAGAGAATGCACTGGCACTAATGGGGATGCAGTGCAGTGACTCGAAAGAGTGCACTGGCACCACTGCGGATGCACTGCAGTGAGTCCGGAGAGTGCTCTGGCACCAATGGTGATGCAGTGCAGTGAGTCCAGAGAGTGCACTGGCATCACTGGGGATGCACTGCAGTGAGTCCAGAGAGTGCACTGGCACCACTGGGGATGCAATGCAGTTAGTCCAGAGATTGCACTGGCTCCACTGCGGATGCAGTGCAGTGACTCCAGAGAGTGCACTGGCACCACTGGGGATGCAGTGCAGTGAGTCCAGAGAGTGCAATGGCACCACAGGGGATGCACTGTAGTGATTCCAGAGAGTGCACTGGCACCACTGGGGATGCAGTGCAGTGAGTCCAGAGAGTGCACTGGCACCACTGGGGATGCACTGCAGTGAATCCAGAGAGTGCACTGGAACCACTGGGGTTTTAGTGCAGTGAGTCCAGAGAGCGCAGTGGCACCACTGGGGATGCACTGCAGTGAGTCCAGAGAGTGCTCTGGCACCACTGGGGATGCAGTTCAGTGAGTCCAGAGAGTGCACTGGCACCACTGGGGATACACTGCAGTGACTCCAGAGAGTGCACTGCCACCACTGGGGATGCAGTGCCGTGAGTCCAGAGAGTGCACTGCCACCACTGGGGATGCAGTGCAGTGAGTCCAGAGAGTGCACTGGCACCACTGGGGATGCAGTGCAGTGACTCCAGAGAGTGCAGTGGCACCACTGGGGATGAAGTGCAGTGAGTCCAGAGAGTGCACTGGCACCATTGGAGATGCACTGCAGTGAGTCCAGAGAGTGCACTGGCACCACTGGGGATGCACTGCAGTGAGTCCAGAGAGTTCACGGGCACTACTGTTCACTCAGTGATGTGAGTCCAGAGAGTGCACTGGCACCACTGGGGATGCAGTGCAGTGAGTGCAGAGAGTGCACTGGCACCACTGGGGATGCACTGCAGTGAGTCCAGAGTTCACGGGCACTACTGTTCACTCAGTGATGTGAGTCCAGAGAGTGCACTGGCACCACTAGTGATGCAGTGCAGTGAGTCCAGAGACTGCACTGGCACCACTGGGGATGCACTGCAGTGAGTCCAGAGAGTTCACGGGCACTACTGTTCACTCAGTGATGTGAGTCCAGAGAGTGCACTGGCACCACTGGGGATGCAGTGCAGTGAGTGCAGAGAGTGCACTGGCACCACTGGGGATGCACTGCAGTGAGTCCAGAGAGTTCACGGGCACTACTGTTCACTCAGTGATGTGAGTCCAGAGAGTGCACTGGCACCACTGGTGATGCAGTGCAGTGAGTCCAGAGACTGCACTGGCACCACTGGGGATGCACTGCAGTGAGTCCAGAGAGTTCACGGGCACTACTGTTCACTCAGTGATGTGAGTCCAGAGAGTGCACTGGCACCACTGGGGATGCACTGCAGTGACTCCAGAGAGTGCACTGGCACCTTGTGGATGCAGTGCAGTGAGTGCAGAGAGTGCACTGGCACCACTGGGGATGCACTGCAGTGACTCCAGAGAGTGCACTGGCACCACCGGGGATGCACTGCAGTGAGGACAGAGAGTGCACTGGCACCTCAGGGGCTGCACTGCAGTGAGTGCAGAGAGTGCACTGGCACCACTGGGGATGCAGTGCAGTGAGTCCAGAGAGTGCACTGGCACCACTGGGGATGCACCTCGGTGAGTCCAGAGAGTGCACTGGCACCACTGGGGATGCAGTGCAGTGACTCCAGAGAGTGCACTGGCACCACTGGGGATGCAACTCGGTGAGTCCAGAGAGTGCACTGGGAACATTGGGGATGTAGTGCAGTGAGTCCAGAGACTGCACTGGCACCAACTGGAGCTGCACTGCAGTGAGTCCTGAGATTGCACTAACACCACTGGGGATGCAGTGCAGTGAGTACAGAGACTACACTGGTACCACTGGGGATGCATTGCAGTGAGTCTAGAGAGTGCACTGGCACCACTGGGGATGCAGTGCAGTGAGTCCAGAGAATGCACTGGCACTAAAGGGGATGCAGTGCAGTGACTCGAAAAAGTTCACTGGCACCACTGGGGATGCAGTGCAGTGAGTCCAGAGAGTGCACTGGCACCACTGGGGATGCACCTCGGTGAGTCCAGAGAGTGCACTGGCACCAATGGGGATGCAGTGCAGTGAGTCCAGAGAGTTCTCTGGCACCGCTGGGGATGCAGTTTAGTGAGTCCAGAGAGTGCACTGGCTCCAATGGGTATACACTGCAGTGACTCCAGACAGTGCACTGGCACCACTGGGGATGCAGTGCAGTGAGTCCAGAGAGTGCACTGGCACCGCTGGAGATGCAATGAAGTGAGTCCAGAGACTGCACTGGCACCACGGGAGCTGCACTGCAGTGAGTCCAGAGATTGCACTGGCACCACTGGGGATGCACTACAGTGAGTCCAGAGAGTGCACTGGCACCACTGGGGATGCAGTGCAGTGAGTCCAGAGAGTGTACTGGCACCACTGGGGATGGAGTGCAGTGAGTCCAGAGAGTGCACTAGCACCACTGGGGATACGGTGCCGGGAATCCAGAGAGTGCACTGGCACCACTGGGGATGCACTGCAGTGAGTCCAGAGAGTGCACTGGCACCACTGGTGGTGCAGTGCAGTGCCTCCAGAGAGTGCACTGGCACCTTGGTGATGCAGTGCAGTGAGTCCAGAGAGTGCACTGGCCCCACTGGGGATGCAGTGCAGTGAGTCCAGAGAGTGCACTGGCACCACTGGGGATGCAGTGCAGTGAGTGTAGAGAGTGCACTGGCACAACAGGGGATGCACTGCAGTGACTCCAGAGTGTCCGCTGGCACCACTGCGGAGCTGCACTGCAGTGAGTCCAGGGAGTGCACTGGCACCACTGGGGATGCACTGCAGTGAGTTCAGAGAGTGCAGTGGCACCGTTGGGGATGCACTGCAGTGAGTCCAGAGAGTGCACTGGCACCACTGGGGATGCAGTGCAGTGAGTCCAGAGAGTGCACTGGCACCACTGGGGATGCACTGCAGTGAGTCCAGAGAATGCACTGGCACTAATGGGGATGCAGTGCAGTGACTCGAAAGAGTGCACTGGCACCACTGCGGATGCACTGCAGTGAGTCCGGAGAGTGCCCTGGCACCAATGGTGATGCAGTGCAGTGAGTCCAGAGAGTGCACTGGGAACACTGGGGATGCAGTGCAGTGACTCCAGAGAGTGCACTGGCACCACTGGGGATGCAGTGCAGTGAGTCCAGAGAGTGCAATGGCACCACAGGGGATGCACTGTAGTGATTCCAGAGAGTGCACTGGCACCACAGGGGATGCAGTGCAGTGAGTCCAGAGAGTGCACTAGCACCACTGGGGATACGGTGCCGGGAATCCAGAGAGTGCACTGGCACCACTGGGGATGCACTGCAGTGAGTCCAGAGAGTGCACTGGCACCACTGGTGGTGCAGTGCAGTGCCTCCAGAGAGTGCACTGGCACCTTGGTGATGCAGTGCAGTGAGTCCAGAGAGTGCACTGGCCCCACTGGGGATGCAGTGCAATGAGTCCAGAGACTGCACTGGCACCAACTGGAGCTGCACTGCAATAAGTCCTGAGATTGCACTAGCACCACTGGGGATGCAGTGTAGTGAGTGCAGAGAGTGCACTGGCACCACTGGGGATGCACTGCAGTGAGTCCAGAGAGTGCACTGGCACCACTGGGGATGCTGTTCAGTGAGTCCAGAGAGTGCACTGGCACCACTGTGGATACACTGCAGTGACTCCAGAGAGGGCACTGGCACCACTGGGGATGGAGTGCAGTGAGTCCAGAGAGTGCACTGGCACCAATGGGGATGCACTGCAGTGAGTCCAGAGAGTGCACTGGCACCACTGGGGATGCAATGAAGTGAGTCCAAAGATTGCACTGGCACCACGGGAGCTGCACTGCAGTGAGTCCAGAGATTGCACTGGCACCACTGGGGATGCACTGCAGTGAGTCCAGAGAGTGCACTGGCACCACTGTTGATGCAGTGCAGTGAGTCCAGAGAGTGCAGTGGCACCACTGGGGATGCAGTGCAGTGAGTCCAGAGAGTGCACTGGCACCACTGGGGATGCAGTGCAGTGACTCCAGAGAGTGCACTGGCACCACTGGGGATGCACTGCAGTGAGTCCAAAGAGTGCACTGGCACCACTGGAGATGCAGTGCAGTGAGTCCAGAGAGTGCACTGGCACCACTGGGGATGCACCTCGGTGAGTCCAGAGAGTGCACTGGCACCACTGGGGATGCACTGCAGTGAGTGCAGAGAGTGCACTGGCACCACTGGGGATGCAGTGCAGTGAGTCCAGAGAGTGCACTGGCACCACTGGGGATGCAGTGCAGTACTCCTGAGAGTGCACTGGCACCACTGGGGATGCAGTGCAGTGAGTCCAGAGAGTGCACTGGGACCACTGGGGATGCAGTGCAGTGAGTCCAGAGAGTGAACTGGCACCACAGGGGATGCAGTGCAGTGAGTGCAGAGAGTGCACTGACATCACTGGGGATGCAGTGCAGTGAGTCCAGAGAGTGCACTGGCACCACTGGGGATACACTGCAGTGAGTCCAGAGAGTGCACTGGCACCACTGGGGATGCAGTGCAATGAGTCCAGAGACTGCACTGGCACCAACTGGAGCTGCACTGCAGTGAGTCCTGAGATTGCACTAGCACCAATGGGGATGCAGTGCAGTGAGTCCAGAGACTACAGTGGCACCACTGGGGATGCACTGCGGTGAGTCCAGAGAGTGCACTGGCACTACTGGTGATGCAGTGCAGTGAGTGTAGAGAGTGCACTGGCACCACTGGAGATGCAGTGCAGTGACTCCAGAGAGTGCACTGGCACCAGTGGGGATGCACTGCAGTGAGTCCAGAGAGTGCACTGGCACCACTGGGGATGCACCTCGGTGAGTCCAGAGAGTGCACTGGGAACACTGGGGATGCACTGCAGTGAGTGCAGAGAGTGCACTGGCACCACTGGGGATGCAGTGCAGTGAGTCCAGAGAGTGCACTGGCACCACTGGGGATGCAGTGCAGTGAGTCCAGAGAGTGCACTGGCACCACTGGGGATGCCGTGCAGTACTCCTGAGAGTGCACTGGCACCACTGGGGATGCAGTTCAGTGAGTCCAGAGAGTGCACTGGCACCACTGGGGATGCAGTGCAGTGAGTCCAGAGAGTGCACTGGCACCACAGGGGATGCAGTGCAGTGAGTGCAGAGAGTGCACTGACATCACTGGGGATGCAGTGCAGTGAGTCCAGAGAGTGCACTGGCACCGCTGGGGATGCAGTGCAGTGAGTCCAGAGAGTGCACTGGCACCACTGGGGATGCACTGCATTGAGTCCAGAGAGTGCACTGGCACCACTGGGATTGCACTGCAGTGACTCCAGAGAGTGCACTGGCACCACTGGGGATGCAGTGTAGTGACTCCAGAGAGTGCACTGGCACCACTGGGGATGCAGTGCAGTACTCCTGAGAGTGCACTGGCACCACTGGGGATGCAGTGCAGTGAGTCCAGAGAGTGCACTGGCACCACTGGGGATGCAGTGCAGTGAGTCCAGAGAGTGCACTGGCACCACAGGGGATGCAGTGCAGTGAGTGCAGAGAGTGCACTGACATCACTGGGGATGCAGTGCAGTGAGTCCAGAGAGTGCACTGGCACTACTGGGATTGCACTGCAGTGACTCCAGAGAGTGCACTGGCACCACTGGGGATGCAGTGTAGTGACTCCAGAGAGTGCATTGGCACCACTGGGGATGGAGTGCAGTGAGTCCAGAGAGTGCAGTGGCACCACTGGGGATGCAGTGCAGTGAGTCCAGAGAGTGCAGTGGCACCACTGGGGATGCAGTGCATTGAGTACAGAGAGTGCACTGGCACAACAGGGGATGCACTGCAGTGAATCCAGAGAGTGCACTGGCACCACTGGGGATGCACTGCAGTGAGTCCAAAGAGTGCACTGGCACCTCAGGGGCTGCACTGCAGTGAGTCCAGAGAGTGCTCTGGCACCACTGGGGATGCAGTGCAGTGAGTCCAGAGAGTGCACTGGCACCACTGGCGATGCAGTGCAGTGAGTGCAGAGAGTGCACTGGCACCACTGGGGATGCACTGCAGTGAGTCCAGAGAGTGCAGAGGCGCCACTGGGGATGCAGTGCAGTGAGTCCAGAGAGTGCACTGGCACCACTGGGGATGCACTGCAGTGAGTCCAGAGAGTGCAGTGGCACCACTGGGGCTTTAGTGCAGTGAGTCCAGAGAATCCACTGGCACCACTGGGGATGCACTGCAGTGAGTCCAGAGAGTGCACTGGCACCACTGGGGATGCAGTTAAGTGAGTCCAGAGAGTGCACAGGCACCACTGGGGATAAACTGCAGTGAGTCCAGAGAGTGCACTGGCACCACTGGGGATGCAGTGCAGTGAGTCCAGAGAGTGCACTGGCACCACTGGGGATGCACTGCAGTGAGTGCAGAGAGTGCACTGGCACCACTGGGGATGCTGTTCAGTGAGTCCAGAGAGTGCACTGGCACCACAGGGGATGCAGTGCTGTGAGTGCAGAGAGTGCACTGACATCACTGGGGATGCAGTGCAGTGAGTCCAGAGAGTGCACTGGCACCACTGGGGATACACTGCAGTGAGTCCAGAGAGTGCACTGGCACCACTGGGGATGCACTGCAGTGAGTCCAGAGACTGCACTGGCACCAACTGGAGCTGCACTGCAGTGAGTCCTGAGATTGCACTAGCACCAATGGGGATTCAGTGCAGTGAGTCCAGAGACTACAGTGGCACCACTGGGGATGCACTGCGGTGAGTCCAGAGAGTGCACTGGCACTACTGGTGATGCAGTGCAGTGAGTGTAGAGAGTGCACTGGCACCACTGGAGATGCAGTGCAGTGACTCCAGAGAGTGCACTGGCACCAGTGGGGATGCACTGCAGTGAGTCCAGAGAGTGCACTGGCACCACTGGGGATGCACCTCGGTGAGTCCAGAGAGTGCACTGGGAACACTGGGGATGCACTGCAGTGAGTGCAGAGAGTGCACTGGCACCACTGGGGATGCAGTGCAGTGAGTCCAGAGAGTGCACTGGCACCACTGGGGATGCAGTGCAGTACTCCTGAGAGTGCACTGGCACCACTGGGGATGCAGTGCAGTGAGTCCAGAGAGTGCACTGACATCACTGGGGATGCAGTGCAGTGAGTCCAGAGAGTGCACTGGCACCGCTGGGGATGCAGTGCAGTGAGTCCAGAGAGTGCACTGGCACCACTGGAGATGCACTGCAGTGAGTCCAGAGAGTGCACTGGCACCACTGGGATTGCACTGCAGTGACTCCAGAGAGTGCACTGGCACCACTGGGGATGCAGTGTAGTGACTCCAGAGAGTGCATTGGCACCACTGGGGATGGAGTGCAGTGAGTCCAGAGAGTGCAGTGGCACCACTGGGGATGCAGTGCAGTGAGTCCAGAGAGTGCACTGGCACCACTGGGGATGCAGTGCTGTGAGTGCAGAGAGTGCACTGCCACCACTGGGGATGCACTGCAGTGAGTCCAGAGAGTGCACAGGTACCACTGGGGATGCAGTGCAGTGAGTCCAGAGAGTGCACTTGCACCACTGGAGATGCAGTGCAGTGAGTCCAGAGAGTGCACTGGCACCACTGGGGATGCACTGCAGTGAGTGCAGAGAGTGCAGTGGCACCACTGGGGCTTTAGTGCAGTGAGTCCAGAGAGTGCACTGGCACCACTGGGGATGCACTGCAGTGAGTCCAGAGAGTGCACTGGCACCACTGGGGATGCACTGCAGTGAGTCCAGAGAGTGCACAGGCACCACTGGGGATACACTGCAGTGAGTCCAGAGAGTGCACTGGCACCACTGGGGATGCAGTGCAGTGAGTGCAGAGAGTGCACTGGCACCACTGGGGATGCACTGCAGTGAGTCCAGAGAGTGCAGTGGCACCACTGGGGATGCAGTGCATTGAGTACAGAGAGTGCAATGGCACAACAGGGGATGCACTGCAGTGACTCCAGAGAGTGCACTGGCACCACTGGGGACGCAGTGCAGTGACTCGAAAAAGTGCACTGGCACCACTGGGGATGCACTGCAGTGAGTCCGGAGAGTGCCCTGGCACCAATGGTGATGCAGTGCAGTGAGTCCAGAGACTGCACAGGCGCCACTGGTGATGGCATGCAGTGAGTGCAGAGAGTGCACTGGCACCACTGGGGATGCAGTGCAGTGAGTCCAGAGAGTGCACTGGCACCACTGGGGATGCAATGCAGTTAGTCCAGAGATTGCACTGGCTCCACTGGGGATGCAGTGCAGTGACTCCAGAGAGTGCACTGGCACCACTGGGGATGCAGTGCAGTGAGTCCAGAGAGTGCAATGGCACCACTGGGGATGCACTGTAGTTATTCCAGAGAGTGCACTGGCACCACTGGGGATGCACTGCAGTGAGTCCAGAGAGTGCACTGGCACCACTGGGGATGCACTGCAGTGAATCCAGAGAGTGCACTGGCACCACTGGGGTTTTAGTGCAGTGAGTCCAGAGAGTGCACTGGCACCACTGGGGATGCACTGCAGTGAGTCCAGAGAGTGCTCTGGCACCACTGGGGATGCTGTTCAGTGAGTCCAGAGAGTGCACTGGCACCACTGTGGATACACTGGAGTGACTCCAGAGAGGGCACTGGCACCACTGGGGATGGAGTGCAGTGAGTCCAGAGAGTGCACTGGCACCAATGGGGATGCAGTGCAGTGAGTCCAGAGAGTGCACTGGCACCACTGGGGATGCAGTACCGTGAGTCCAGAGAGTGCACTGGCACCACTGGGGATGCACTGCAGTGAGTCCAGAGAGTGCTCTGGCACCACTGGGGATGGAGTGCAGTGAGTCCAGAGAGTGCACTGGCACCACTGGGGATGCAGTGCCGTGAGTCCAGAGAGTGCACTGGCACCACTGGGGATGCACTGCAGTGAGTCCAGAGAGTGCACTGGCACCACTGGGGATGCAATGAAGTGAGTCCAGAGATTGCACTGGCACCACGGGAGCTGCACTGCTGTGAGTCCAGAGATTGCACTGGCACCACTGGGGATGCACTGCAGTGAGTCCAGAGAGTGCACTGGCACCACTGTTGATGCAGTGCAGTGAGTCCAGAGAGTGCAGTGGCACCACTGGGGATGCAGTGCAGTGAGTCCAGAGAGTGCACTGGCACCACTGGGGATGCAGTGCAGTGACTCCAGAGAGTGCACTGGCACCACTGGGGATGCACTGCAGTGAGTCCAAAGAGTGCACTGGCACCACTGGGGATGCAGTGCAGTGAGTCCAGAGAGTGCACTGGCACCACTGGGGATGCACCTCGGTGAGTCCAGAGAGTGCACTGGCACCACTGGGGATGCACTGCAGTGAGTGCAGAGAGTGCACTGGCACCACTGGGGATGCAGTGCTGTGAGTGCAGAGAGTGCACTGGCACCACTGGGGATGCAGTGCAGTGAGTCCAGAGAGTGCACAGGCACCACTAGGGATGCAGTGCAGTGAGTCCAGAGAGTGCACTGGCACCACTGGGGATGCAGTGCAGTGAGTCCAGAGAGTGCACTGGCACCACTGGGGATGCACTGCAGTGAGTGCAGAGAGTGCAGTGGCACCACTGGGGCTTTAGTGCAGTGAGTCCAGAGAGTGCACTGGCACCACTGGGGATGCACTGCAGTGAGTCCAGAGAGTGCACTGGCACCTTCTGGATGCAGTGCAGTGAGTCCAGAGAGTGCAGTGGCACCACTGGGGATGCAGTGCAGTGAGTGCAGAGAGTGCACTGGCACCACTGGGGATGCAGTGCAATGAGTCCAGAGACTGCACTGGCACCAACTGGAGCTGCACTGCAGTGAGTCCAGAGAGTGCACTGGCACCACTGGGGATGCACCTCGGTGAGTCCAGAGAGTGCACTGGGAACACTGGAGATGCACTGCAGTGAGTGCAGAGAGTGCACTGGCACCACTGGGGATGCAGTGCAGTGACTGCAGAGAGTGCACTGGCACCACTGGGGATGCACTGCAGTGAGTCCAGAGATTGCACTAGCACCAATGGGGATGCAGTGCAGTGAGTCCAGAGACTACAGTGGCTCCACTGGGGATGCACTGCGGTGAGTCCAGAGAGTGCACTGGCACTACTGGGGATGCAGTGCAGTGAGTGCAGAGAGTGCACTGGCAGCACTGGGGATGCAGTGCAGTGAGTCCAGAGAGTGCACTGGCACCACTGGGGATGCACTGCAGTGAGTCCAGAGAGTGCACTGGCACACTGGGGATGCACCTCGGTGAGTCCAGAGAGTGCACTGGGAACACTGGGGATGCACTGCAGTGAGTGCAGAGATTGAACTGGCACCACTGGGGATGCAGTGCAGTGAGTCCAGAGAGTGCAGTGGCACCACTGGGGATGCAGTGCAGTGAGTCCAGAGAGTGCACTGGCGCCACTGGGGATGCACTGCAGTGAGTCCAGAGAGTGCACTGGCACCACTGGGGATGCAGTTTAGTGAGTCCAGAGAGTGCACTGGCTCCACTGGGGATGCAGTGCAGTGAGTGCAGAGAGTGCACTGGCACCACTGGGGATGCAGTGCAGTGAGTCCAGTGAGTGCACTGGCACCACTGGGAATGCACTGCAGTGAGTCCAGAGAGTGCACTGGCACCACTGAGGATCTCACTGCAGTGCATCCCCAGTGGTGCCAGTTCACTCTCTGCACTCACTGCAGTGCATCCCCACTGGTGCCAGTGCACTCTCTGGACTCACTGCACTGCATCCCCAGTGGTTCCAATGCACTCTCTGGACTCACTGCACTACAACCCCAGTGGTGCCAGTGCACTCCCTGGACTCACTGCAGTGCATCCCCAGTGGTGTCAGTGCATTCTCTGGACTCACTGCACTGCATCCCCAGTGGTGCCAGTGCACTCTCTGGACTCACTGCACTGCATCCCCAGTGGTGCCAGTGCACTCTCTGCACTCACTGCACTGCATCCTGAGTGGTGCCAGTGCACTCTCTGGACTCACTGCACTGCATCCCCAGTGGTGCCAGTGCGCTCTCTGGACTCACTGCACTGCACACCCAGTGGTGCCAGTGCACTCTCTGGACTCACTGCACTGCATCCCCAGTGGTGCCAGTGCACTCTCTGGACTCACTGCAGTGCATCCCCAGTGGTGCCAGTGCACTCTCTGGACTCAGTGCACTGCATCCCCAGTGGTGCCAGTGCACTCTCTGGACTCACTGCACTGCATCCCCAGTGGTGCTAGTGCACTCTCTGGACTCACTGCACTGCATCCCAAGAGGTGCCAGTTCACTCTCTGCACTCACTGCACTGCATCCCCAGTGGTGCCAGTGCACTCTCTGGAGTCACTGCAGTGCATCCCCAGTGGTGCCAGTGCACTCTCTGGACTCACTGCAATGCATCCCCAGTGGTGCCAGGGCACTCTTTGGACTCACTGCACTGCATCCCCAGTGGTGCCAGTGCACTCTCTGGACTCACTGCACTGCATCACCAAGGTGCCAGTGCACTCTCTGGACTCACTGCACTGCATCCCCAGTGGTGCCAGTGCACTCTCTGGACTCACTGAACTGCATCTCCAGTGGTGCCAGTGCACTCTCTGGACTCACTGCACTGCATCCCCTGTGGTGCCAGTGCACTCTGTGGACTCACTGTACTGCATCCCCAGTGGTGCCACTGCACTCTCTGGAGTCACTGCAGTGCATCCCCAGTGGTGCCAGTGCACTCTCTGGACTCACTGCAGTGCATCCCCAGTGGTGCCAGTGCATTCTCTGGACTCACTGCACTGCATCCCCAGTGGGGCCACTGCACTCTCTGGACTCACTGCACTGCATTCCCAGTGGTGCCAGTGCACTCTCTAGAGTCACTGCAGTGCATCCCCAGTGGTGCCAGTGCACTCTATGTAGTCATTGAGCTGCATCCCCAGGGGTGCCAGTGCGCTCTCTGGACTAACTGCAGTGCATCTCCAGTGGTGCCAGTGCACTCTCTGGACTCACTGAAGTGCATCCCCAGTGGTGCCAGTGTACTCTCTGGACTCACAGCACTGCATAGCTAGTGGTGCCAGTGCACTCCCCGGACTCACTGCAGTGCATCCCCAGTGGTGCCACTGCACTCTCTGGACTCACTACACTGCATCACCAGTGGTGCCAGTGCACTCTCTGCACTCACTGCAGTGCATCGCCAGTGGTGCCAGTGCACTCTCAAGAGTCACTGCAGTGCATCCCCAGTGGTGCCAGTGCACTCTCTATAGTCATTGAGCTGCATCCCCAGTGGTTCCAGTGCACTCTCTGGACTCACTGTACTGCATCCCCAGTGGTGCCAGTGCACTCTCTGGACTCACTGCACTGCATCCCCTGTGGTGCCAGTGCACTCTCTGGACTCACTGCACTGCATCCCCAGTGGTGCCAGTGCACTCTCTGGACTCACTGCACTGCATCCCCAGTCGTGCCAGTGCACTCTTTGGACTCACTGCTCTGCATCCGCAGTGGTGCCAGTGCACTCTCTGGACTCACTGCAGTGCATCCCCAGTGGTGCCAGTGCACTCTCTGGAGTCACTGCACTGCATCCCCTGTGGTGCCAGTGCACTCTCTAGACTCACTGCAGTGCATCCCCAGTGGTGCCAGTGCACTCTCTGGACTCACTGCACTGCATCCCCAGGATGCCAGTGCACTCTCTGGACTCACTGCACTGCATCCCCAGTGGTGCCAGTGCACTCTCTGCACTCACTGAACTGCATCCCCAAGGTGCCAGTACACTCTCTGGACTCACTGCACTGCGTCCGCAGTGGTACCAGTGCACGCTATGGACTCACTGCAGTGCCTCCCCTGAGGTGCCAGTACACTCTCTGGACTCACTGCAGTGCATCCCCAGTGGTGCCAGTGCACTCTCTGGACTCACTGCAGTGCATCCCTAGTGGTGCCAGTGCACTCTCTGGACTCACAGCAGTGCATCCCCAGTGGTGCCAGTGCACTCTCTAGAGTCACTGCAGTGCATCCCCAGTGGTGCCAGTGCACTCTCTGTAGTCATTGAGCTGCATCCCCTGTGGTGCCATTGCACTCTCTGCACTCACTGCACTGCATCCCCAGTGGTGCCAGTGCACTCTCTGGACTCACTGCACTGCATCCCCAGTGGTGCCAGTGCACTCTGTGGACTCACTGCACTGCATCCCCAGTGGTGCCAGTGCACTCTCTGGACTCACTGCAGTGCATCCCCAGTGGTGCCAGTGCACTCTCTGGACTCACTGCTCTGCATCCCCAGTGGTGCCAGTGCACTCTCTGCACTCACTGCAGTGCATCCCCAGTGGTGCCACTGCACTCTTTGCACTCACTGCACTGCATCCCCAGTGGTGCCAGTGCACTCTCTGGACTCACTGCACTGCATCACCAGTGGTGCCAGTGCACTCTCTGGACTCACTGCAGTGCATCCCCAGTGGTGCCAGTGCACTCTCTGGACTCACTGCACTGCATCCTCAAGGTGCCAGTGCACTCGCTGGACTCACTGCACTGCATCCCCAGTGGTGCCAGTGCACTCTCTGGACTCACTGCACTGCATCTCCAGTGGTGCCAGTGCACTCTCTGGACTCACTGCACTCCATCCCCAGTGGTGCCAGTGCACTCTCTGGACTCACTGTACTGCATCCCCAGTGGTGCCACTGCACTCTCTGGACTCACTGCAGTGCACCCCAGTGGTGCCAGTACACTCTCTGGACTCACTGCAGTGCATCCCCAGTGGTGCCAGTGCATTCTCTGGACTCACTGCACTGCATCCCCAGTGGTGCCACTGCACTCTCTGGACTCACTGCACTGCATCCCCAGTGGTGCCAGTGCACTCTCTGGACTCACTGCACTGCATCCCCAGTGGTGCCAGTGCACTCTCTGGACTCACTGCACTGCATCCAAATTGGTGCCAGTGCACTCTCTGGACTCACTGCAGTGCATCCCCAGTGGTGCCAGTGCACTCTCTGGACTCACTGCACTGCATCCCCAGTGGTGCCAGTGCACTCTCTGCACTCACTGCACTGCATCCCCAGTGGTGCCAGTGCACTCTCTGGACTCACTGCACTGCATCCCCAGTGGTGCTAGTGCACTCTCTAGACTCACTGCAGTGCATCCCAAGAGGTGCCAGTTCACTCTCTGGACTCACTGCACTGCATCACCAGTGGTGCCAGTGCACTCTCTGGAGTCACTGCAGTGCATCCCCAGTGGTGCCAGTGCACTCTCTGGACTTACTGAACTGCATTCCCAGTGGTGCCAGTGCACTCTCTGGACTCACTGCAGTGCATCCCCAGTGGTGCCAGTGCACTCTCTGGACTCACTGCACTGCATCTCCAGTGGTGCCAGTGCACTCTCTGGACTCACTGTACTGCATCCCCAGTGGTGCCACTGCACTCTCTGGACTCACTGCAGTGCATCCCCAGTGGTGCCAGTGCACTCTCTGGACTCACTGCAGTGCATCCCCAGTGGTGCCAGTGCATTCTCTGGACTCACTGCACTGCATCCCCAGTGGTGCCACTGCACTCTCTGGACTCACTGCACTGCATCCCCAGTGGTGCCAGTGCACTCTCTGCACTCACTGCACTGCATCCCCAGTGGTGCCAGTGCACTCTCTGGACTCACTGCACTGCATCCCCAGTGGTGCCAGTGCATTCTCTGGACTCACTGCAGTGCATCCCCAGTGGTGCCAGTGCAGTCTCTGGACTCACTGCAGTGCATCCCCAGTGGTGCCAGTGCACTCTCTGGACTCACTGCAGTGCATCCCCAGTGGTGCCAGTGCACTCTCTGGACTCACTGCACTGCATCCCCAGTGGTGCCAGTGCACTCTCTGGACTCACTGCACTGCATCCCCAGTGGTGCTAGTGCACTCTATAGAATCACTGCAGTGCATCCCAAGAGGTGCCAGTTCACTCTCTGGACTCACTGCACTGCATCCCCAGTGGTGCCAGTGCACTCTCTGGAGTCACTGCAGTTCATCCCCAGTGGTGCCAGTGCACTCTCTGGACTCACTGCACTGCATCGCCAGTGGTGCCAGTGCACTCTCTGGAGTCACTGCACTGCATCCCCAGTGGTGCCAGTGCACTCTCTGGACTCACTGCACTGCATCCTCAAGGTGCCAGTGCACTCGCTGGACTCACTGCACTGCATCCCCAGTGGTGCCAGTGCACTCTCTGGACTCACTGCACTGCATCTCCAGTGGTGCCAGTGCACTCTCTGGACTCACTGCACTCCATCCCCAGTGGTGCCAGTGCACTCTCTGGACTCACTGCACTGCATCCAAATTGGTGCCAGTGCACTCTCTGGACTCACTGCAGTGCATCCCCAGTGGTGCCAGTGCACTCTCTGGACTCACTGCACTGCATCCCCAGTGGTGCCAGTGCACTCTCTGGACTCACTGCACTGCATCCCCAGTGGTGCCAGTGCACTCTCTGCACTCACTGCACTGCATCCCCAGTGGTGCCAGTGCACTCTCTGGACTCACTGCACTGCATCCCCAGTGGTGCTAGTGCACTCTCTAGACTCACTGCAGTGCATCCCAAGAGGTGCCAGTTCACTCTCTGGACTCACTGCACTGCATCCCCAGTGGTGCCAGTGCACTCTCTGGAGTCACTGCAGTGCATCCCCAGTGGTGCCAGTGCACTCTCTGGACTTACTGCACTGCATTCCCAGTGGTGCCAGTGCACTCTCTGGACTCACTGCAGTGCATCCCCAGTGGTGCCAGTGCACTCTCTGGACTCACTGTACTGCATCCCCAGTGGTGCCACTGCACTCTCTGGACTCACTGCAGTGCATCCCCAGTGGTGCCAGTGCACTCTCTGGACTCACTGCAGTGCATCCCCAGTGGTGCCAGTGCATTCTCTGGACTCACTGCACTGCATCCGCAGTGGTGCCAGTGCACTCTCTGGACTCACTGCACTGCATCCCCAGTGGTGCCAGTGCACTCTCTGGACTCACTGCACTGCATCCCCAGTGGTGCCAGTGCACTCTCTGGACTCACTGCACTGCATCCCCAGTGGTGCCAGTGCACTCTCTGGACTCACTGCAGTGCATCCCCAGTGGTGCCAGTGCACTCTCTGGACTCACTGCAGTGCATCCCCAGTGGTGCCAGTGCACTCTCTGGACTCACTGCACTGCATCCCCAGTGGTGCCAGTGCACTCTCTGGACTCACTGCACTGCATCCCCAGTGGTGCTAGTGCACTCTCTAGACTCACTGCAGTGCATCCCAAGAGGTGCCAGTTCACTCTCTGGACTCACTGCACTGCATCCCCAGTGGTGCCAGTGCACTCTCTGGACTCACTGCAGTTCATCCCCAGTGGTGCCAGTGCACTCTCTGGACTCACTGCACTGCATCGCCAGTGGTGCCAGTGCACTCTCTGGAGTCACTGCACTGCATCCCCAGTGGTGACAGTGCACTCTCTGGACTCACTGCAGTGCATCCCCAGTGGTGCCAGTGCACTCTCTGGACTCACTGCACTGCATCACCAAGGTGCCAGTGCACTCTCTGGACTCACTGCACTGCATTCCCAGTGGTGCCAGTGCACTCTCTAGAGTCACTGCAGTGCATCCCCAGAGGTGCCAGTGCACTCTATGTAGTCATTGAGCTGCATCCCCAGGGGTGCCAGTGCGCTCTCTGGACTCACTGCACTGCATCCCCAGTGGTGCCAGTGCACTCTCTGGACTCACTGCACTGCATCGCTAGTGGTGCCAGTGCACTCCCTGGACTCACTGCAGTGCATCCCCAGTGGTGCCAGTGCACTCTCTGGAGTCACTGCACTGCATCCCCAGTGGTGCCAGTGCACTCTCTGCACTCACTGCAGTGCATCGCCAGTGGTGCCAGTGCACTCTCTAGAGTCACTGCAGTGCATCCCCAGTGGTGCCAGTGCACTCTCTATAGTCATTGAGCTGCATCCCCAGTGGTGCCAGGGCACTCTCTGGACTCACTGCACTGCATCCCCAGTGGTGCCAGTGCACTCTTTGGACTCACTGCACTGCATCCCCAGTGGTGCCAGTGCACTCTCTGGACTCACTGCACTGCATCCCCAGTGGTGCCAGTGCACTCTCTAGAGTCACTGCACTGCATCCCCAGTGGTGCCAGTGCACTCTCTGGACTCACTGCAGTGCATCGTCAAGGTGCCAGTGCACTCTCTGGACTCAGTGCACTGCATCCCCAGTGGTGCCAGTGCACTCTCTGGACTCACTGCAGTGCATCCCCAGTGGTGCCAGTGCACTCTCTGGATTCACTGCAGTGCATCCCCAGTGGTGCCAGTGCACTCTCTGGACTCACTGCAGTGCATCCCCAGTGGTGCCAGTGCACTCTCTGCACTCACTGAACTGCATCCCCAAGGTGCCAGTACACTCTCTGGACTCACTGCACTGCATCCCCAGTGGTGCCAGTGCACTCTATGGACTCACTGCAGTGCCTCCCCTGAGGTGCCAGTACACTCTCTGGACTCACTGCAGTGCATCCCCAGTGGTGCCAGTGCACTCTCAGGACTCACTGCTCTGCATCCCCAGTGGTGCCAGTGCACTCTCAGGACTCACTGCACTGCATCCCCAGTGGTGCCAGGGCACTCTCTGGACTCACTGAACTGCATCCCCAGTGGTGCCAGTGCACTCTCAGGACTCACTGCTTTGCATCCCCAGTGGTGCCTGTGCACTCTCTGGACTCACTGCAGTGCATCCCCAGTGGTGCCAGTGTACTCTCTGCACTCACTGCAGTGCATCCCCAGTGGTGCCAGTGCACTCTCTGGACTCACTGCAGTGTATCCCCAGTGGTGCCAGTGCACTCTCTGGACTCACTGCACTGCATCCCCAGTGGTGCCAGTGCACTCTCTGGACTCACTGCACTGCAACACCAGTGGTGCCAGTGCACTCTGAGGATTCACTGCAGAGCATACCCAGTGGTGCCAGTGCACTCTGTGGACTCACTGTACTGCATCCCCAGTGGTGCCAGTGCACTCTCTGGACTCACTGCACTGCATCCCCAGTGGTGCCAGTGCACTCTCTGCACTCACTGCACTGCATCCCCAGTGGTGCCAGTGCACTCTCTGGACTCACTGCACTGCATCCCCAGTGGTGCCAGTGCACTCTCTGGACTCACTGCACTGCATCCCCAGTGGTGCCAGTGCACTCTCAGGACTCACTGCTCTGCATCCCCAGTGGTGCCAGTGCACTCTCTGGACTCACTGCTCTGCATCCCCAGTAGTGCCAGTGCACTCTCTGGACTCACTGCAGTGCATCCCTAGTGGTGCCAGTGCACTCTCAGGACTCACTGTACTGCATCCCCAGTGGTGCCAGTGCACTCTCTGGAGTCACTGCACTGCATCCCCAGTGGTACCAGTGCACTCACTGGACTCACTGCAGTGCATCCCCAGTGGTGCCAGTGTACTCTCTGCACTCACTGCAGTGCTTCCCCAGTGGTGCCAGTGCACTCTCTGGACTCACTGCAGTGCATCCCCAGTGGTGCCAGTGCACTCTCTGGACTCACTGCACTGCATTCCCAGTGGTGCCAGTGCACTCTCTGGACTCACTGCAGTGCATCCCCAGTGGTGCCAGTGCACTCTCTGGACTCACTGCACTGCATTCACAAGGTGCCAGTGCACTCTCTGGACTCACTGCACTCCATCCCCAGTGGTGGCAGTGCACTCTCTGGACTCACTGCAGTGCATCCGCAGTGGTGGCAGTGCACTCTCTGGACTCACTGCACTGCATTCCCAGTGGTGCCAGTGCACTCTCTGGACTCACTGCAGTGCATCCCCAGTGGTGCCAGTGCACTCTCTGGACTCACTGCACTGCATCCACAAGGTGCCAGTGCACTCTCTGGACTCACTGCAGTGCATCCCCAGTGGTGGCAGTGCACTCTCTGGACTCACTGCACTGCATCCGCAAGGTGCCAGTGCACTCTCTGGACTCACTGCAGTGCATCCCCAGTGGTGCCAGTGCACTCTCTGGACTCACTGCACTGCATCTCCAGTGGTGCCAGTGCACTCTCTGGACTCACTGCAGTGCATCCCCAGTGGTGCCAGTGCACTCTCTGGACTCACTGTACTGCATCCCCAGTGGTGCCAGTGCACTCTCTGGACTCACTGCAGTGCATCCCCAGTGGTGCCAGTGCACTCTCTGGACTCACTGCAGTGCATCCCCAGTGGTGCCAGTGCATTCTCTGGACTCACTGCACTAAAGCACCAGTGGTGCCACTGCACTCTCTGGACTCACTGCACTGCATCGCCAGTGGTGCCAGTGCACTCTCTGGACTCACTGCACTGCATCCCCAGTGGTGCCAGTGCACTCTCTGGACTCACTGCACTGCATCCCCAGTGGTGCCAGTGCACTCTCTGGACTCACTGCAGTGCATCCCCAGTGGTGCCAGTGCACTCTCTGGACTCACTGCACTGCATCCCCAGTGGTGCTAGTGCACTCTCTAGACTCACTGCAGTGCATCCCAAGAGGTGCCAGTTCACTCTCTGGACTCACTGCACTGCATCCCCAGTGGTGCTAGTGCACTCTCTGGACTCACTCCACTGCATCCCCAGTGGTGCCAGTGCACTCTCTGGAGTCACTGCAGTGCATCCCCAGTGGTGCCAGTGCATTCTCTGGACTTACTGCACTGCATTCCCAGTGGTGCCAGTGCACTCTCTGGACTCACTGCACTGCATCCCCAGTGGTGCCAGTGCACTCTCTGGACTCACTGCAGTGCATCCCCAGTGGTGCCACTGCACTCTCTGCACTCACTGCACTGCATCCCCAGTGGTGCCAGTGCACTCTCTGGACTCACTGCAGTGCATTCCCAGTGGTGCCAGTGCACTCTCTGGACTCACTGCACTGCATCCTCAAGGTGCCAGTGCACTCTCTGGACTCACTGCACTGCATCTCCAGTGGTGCCAGTGCACTCTCTAGACTCACTGCACTCCATCCCCAGTGGTGCCAGTGCACTCTCTGGACTCACAGTACTGCATCCCCAGTGGTGCCACTGCACTCTCTGGACTCACTGCAGTGCATCCCCAGTGGTGCCAGTGCACTCTCTGGACTCACTGCAGTGCATCCCCAGTGGTGCCAGTGCATTCTCTGGACTCACTGCACTGCATCCCCAGTGGTGCCACTGCACTCTCTGGACTCACTGCACTGCATCCGCAGTGGTGCCAGTGCACTCTCTGGACTCACTGCACTGCATCCCCAGTGGTGCCACTGCACTCTCTGCACTCACTGCACTGCATCCCCAGTGGTGCAAGTGCACTCTCTGGACTCAATGCAGTGCATCCCCAGTGGTGCCAGTGCACTCTCTGGACTCACTGCACTGCATCCTCAAGGTGCCAGTGCACTCTCTGGACTCACTGCACTGCATCTCCAGTGGTGCCAGTGCACTCTCTGGACTCACTGCACTCCATCCCCAGTGGTGCCAGTGCACTCTCTGGACTCACTGTACTGCATCCCCAGTGGTGCCACTGCACTCTCTGGACTCACTGCAGTGCATCCCCAGTGGTGCCAGTGCACTCTCTGGACTCACTGCACTCCATCCCCAGTGGTGGCAGTGCACTCTCTGGACTCACTGCAGTGCATCCGCAGTGGTGGCAGTGCACTCTCTGGACTCACTGCACTGCATTCCCAGTGGTGCCAGTGCACTCTCTGGACTCACTGCAGTGCATCCCCAGTGGTGCCAGTGCACTCTCTGGACTCACTGCACTGCATCCACAAGGTGCCAGTGCACTCTCTGGACTCACTGCAGTGCATCCCCAGTGGTGGCAGTGCACTCTCTGGACTCACTGCACTGCATCCGCAAGGTGCCAGTGCACTCTCTGGACTCACTGCAGTGCATCCCCAGTGGTGCCAGTGCACTCTCTGGACTCACTGCACTGCATCTCCAGTGGTGCCAGTGCACTCTCTGGACTCACTGCAGTGCATCCCCAGTGGTGCCAGTGCACTCTCTGGACTCACTGTACTGCATCCCCAGTGGTGCCAGTGCACTCTCTGGACTCACTGCAGTGCATCCCCAGTGGTGCCAGTGCACTCTCTGGACTCACTGCAGTGCATCCCCAGTGGTGCCAGTGCATTCTCTGGACTCACTGCACTAAAGCACCAGTGGTGCCACTGCACTCTCTGGACTCACTGCACTGCATCGCCAGTGGTGCCAGTGCACTCTCTGGACTCACTGCACTGCATCCCCAGTGGTGCCAGTGCACTCTCTGGACTCACTGCACTGCATCCCCAGTGGTGCCAGTGCACTCTCTGGACTCACTGCAGTGCATCCCCAGTGGTGCCAGTGCACTCTCTGGACTCACTGCACTGCATCCCCAGTGGTGCTAGTGCACTCTCTAGACTCACTGCAGTGCATCCCAAGAGGTGCCAGTTCACTCTCTGGACTCACTGCACTGCATCCCCAGTGGTGCTAGTGCACTCTCTGGACTCACTCCACTGCATCCCCAGTGGTGCCAGTGCACTCTCTGGAGTCACTGCAGTGCATCCCCAGTGGTGCCAGTGCATTCTCTGGACTTACTGCACTGCATTCCCAGTGGTGCCAGTGCACTCTCTGGACTCACTGCACTGCATCCCCAGTGGTGCCAGTGCACTCTCTGGACTCACTGCAGTGCATCCCCAGTGGTGCCACTGCACTCTCTGCACTCACTGCACTGCATCCCCAGTGGTGCCAGTGCACTCTCTGGACTCACTGCAGTGCATTCCCAGTGGTGCCAGTGCACTCTCTGGACTCACTGCACTGCATCCTCAAGGTGCCAGTGCACTCTCTGGACTCACTGCACTGCATCTCCAGTGGTGCCAGTGCACTCTCTAGACTCACTGCACTCCATCCCCAGTGGTGCCAGTGCACTCTCTGGACTCACAGTACTGCATCCCCAGTGGTGCCACTGCACTCTCTGGACTCACTGCAGTGCATCCCCAGTGGTGCCAGTGCACTCTCTGGACTCACTGCAGTGCATCCCCAGTGGTGCCAGTGCATTCTCTGGACTCACTGCACTGCATCCCCAGTGGTGCCACTGCACTCTCTGGACTCACTGCACTGCATCCGCAGTGGTGCCAGTGCACTCTCTGGACTCACTGCACTGCATCCCCAGTGGTGCCACTGCACTCTCTGCACTCACTGCACTGCATCCCCAGTGGTGCAAGTGCACTCTCTGGACTCAATGCAGTGCATCCCCAGTGGTGCCAGTGCACTCTCTGGACTCACTGCACTGCATCCTCAAGGTGCCAGTGCACTCTCTGGACTCACTGCACTGCATCTCCAGTGGTGCCAGTGCACTCTCTGGACTCACTGCACTCCATCCCCAGTGGTGCCAGTGCACTCTCTGGACTCACTGTACTGCATCCCCAGTGGTGCCACTGCACTCTCTGGACTCACTGCAGTGCATCCCCAGTGGTGCCAGTGCACTCTCTGGACTCACTGCTGTGCATCCCCAGTGGTGCCAGTGCATTCTCTGGACTCACTGCACTGCATCCCCAGTGGTGCCACTGCACTCTCTGGACTCACTGCACTGCATCCCCAGTGGTGCCAGTGCACTCTCTGCACTCACTGCACTGCATCCCCAGTGGTGCCAGTGCACTCTCTGGACTCACTGCAGTGCATCCCCAAGGTGCCAGTGCACTCTCTGGACTCACTGCAGTGCATCCCCAGTGGTGCCACTGCACTCTCTGGACTCACTGCACTGCATCCCCAAGGTGCCAGTGCACTCTCTGGACTCACTGCACTGCATCCCCAGTGGTGCCAATGCACTCTCTGGACTCACTGCACTGCATCCCCAGTGGTGCCAGTGCACTCTCTGAACTCACTGCAGTGCATTCCCAGTGGTGCTAGTGCACTCTCTGAACTCACTGCACTGCATTCCCAGTGGTGCCAGTGCACTCTCTGGACTCACTGCAGTGCATCCCCAGTGGTGCCAGTGCACTCTCTGGACTCACTGCACTGCATTCACAAGGTGCCAGTGCACTCTCTGGACTCACTGCACTCCATCCCCAGTGGTGGCAGTGCACTCTCTGGACTCACTGCAGTGCATCCGCAGTGGTGGCAGTGCACTCTCTGGACTCTCTGCACTGCATTCCCAGTGGTGCCTGTGCACTCTCTGGACTCACTGCAGTGCATCCACAAGGTGCCAGTGCACTCTCTGGACTCACTGCAGTGCATCCCCAGTGGTGGCAGTGCACTCTCTGGACTCACTGCACTGCATCCCCAAGGTGCCAGTGCACTCTCTGGACTCACTGCAGTGCATCCCCAGTGGTGCCAGTGCACTCTCTGGACTCACTGCAGTGCATCTCCAGTGGTGCCAGTGCACTCTCTGGACTCACTGCAGTGCATCCCCAGTGGTGCCAGTGCACTCTCTGGACTCACTGTACTGCATCTCCAGTGGTGCCAGTGCACTCTCTGGACTCACTGCAGTGCATCCCCAGTGGTGCCAGTGCACTCTCTGGACTCACTGCAGTGCATCCCCAGTGGTGCCAGTGCATTCTCTGGACTCACTGCACTAAAGCCCCAGTGGTGCCACTGCACTCTCTGGACTCACTGCACTGCATCGCCAGTGGTGCCAGTGCACTCTCTGGACTCACTGCACTGCATCCCCAGTGGTGCCAGTGCACTCTCTGGACTCACTGCACTGCATCCCCAGTGGTGCCAGTGCACTCTCTGGACTCACTGCAGTGCATCCCCAGTGGTGCCAGTGCACTCTCTGGACTCACTGCAGTGCATCCCCAGTGGTGCCAGTGCACTCTCTGCACTCACTGCACTGCATCCCCAGTGGTGCCAGTGCACTCTCTGGACTCACTGCACTGCATCCCCAGTGGTGCTAGTGCACTCTCTAGACTCACTGCAGTGCATCCCAAGAGGTGCCAGTTCACTCTCTGGACTCACTGCACTGCATCCCCAGTGGTGCCAGTGCACTCTCTGGAGTCACTGCAGTGCATCCCCAGTGGTGCCAGTGCACTCTCTGGACTCACTGCAGTGCATCCCCAGTGGTGCCAGTGCACTCTCTGGACTTACTGCACTGCATTCCCAGTGGTGCCAGTGCACTCTCTGGACTCACTGCACTGCATCCCCAGTGGTGCCAGTGCACTCTCTGGACTCACTGCAGTGCATCCCCAGTGGTGCCACTGCACTCTCTGCACTCACTGCAGTGCATCCCCAGTGGTGCCAGTGCACTCTCTGGACTCACTGCAGTGCATCCCCAGTGGTGCCAGTGCACTCTCTGGACTCACTGCACTGCATCCTCAAGGTGCCAGTGCACTCTCTGGACTCACTGCACTGCATCTCCAGTGGTGCCAGTGCACTCTCTGGACTCACTGCACTCCATCCCCAGTGGTGCCAGTGCACTCTCTGGACTCACTGTACTGCATCCCCAGTGGTGCCACTGCACTCTCTGGACTCACTGCAGTGCATCCCCAGTGGTGCCAGTGCATTCTCTGGACACACTGCAGTGCATCCCCAGTGGTGCCAGTGCATTCTCTGGACTCACTGCACTGCATCCCCAGTGGTGCCACTGCACTCTCTGGACTCACTGCACTGCATCCCCAGTGGTTCCAGTGCACTCTCTGCACTCACTGCACTGCATCCCCAGTGGTGCCAGTGTACTCTCTACACTCACTGAACTGCATCCCCAAGGTGCCAGTGCACTCTCTGGACTCACTGCAGTGCATCCCCAGTGGTGCCAGTGCACTCTCTGGACTCACTGCAGTGCATTCCCAGTGGTGCCAGTGCACTCTCTGGACTCACTGCACTGCATCCCCAGTGGTGCCAGTGCACTCTCTGGACTCACTACACTGCATCCCCAGTGGTGCTCGTGCACTCTCTAGACTCACTGCAGTGCATCCCAAGAGGTGCCAGTTCACTCTCTGGACTCACTGCACTGTATCCCCAGTGGTGCCAGTGCACTCTCTGGAGTCACTGCAGTGCATCCCCAGTGGTGCCAGTGCACTCTCTGGACTCACTGCACTGCATCCCCAGTGGTGCCAGTGCACTCTCTGGACTCACTGCAGTGCATCCCCAGTGGTGCCAGTGCACTCTCTGGACTCACTGCACTGCATCCCCAGTGGTGCCAGTGCACTCTCTGGACTCACTGCACTGCATCCAAATTGGTGCTAGTGCACTCTCTGCACTCACTGCACTGCATCCCCAGTGGTGCCAGTGCACTCTCTGCACTCACTGCACTGCATCCCCAGTGGTGCCACTGCACTCTCTGGACTCACTGCACTGCATCCCCAGTGGTGCCAGTGCACTCTCTGGACTCACTGCACTGCATCACCAAGGTGCCAGTGCACTCTCTGGACTCACTGCACTGCATCCCCAGTGGTGCCAGTGCACTCTCTGGACTCACTGAACTGCATCTCCAGTGGTGCCAGTGCACTCTCTGGACTCACTGCACTGCATCGCCAGTGGTGCCAATGCACTCTCTGGACTCACTGCAGTGCATCCCCAGTGGTGCCAGTGCACTCTCTGGACTCACTGCAGTGCATCCCCAGTGGTGCCAGTGCATTCTCTGGACTCACTGCACTGCATCGCCAGTGGTGCCAGTGCACTCTCTGGACTCACTGCACTGCATTCCCAGTGGTGCCGGTGCACTCTCTAGAGTCCCTGCAGTGCATCCCCAGAGGTGCCAGTGCACTCTATGTAGTCATTGAGCTGCATCCCCAGGGGTGCCAATGCGCTCTCTGGACTCACTGCACTGCATCCCCAGTGGTGCCAGTGCAGTCTCTGGACTCACTGCACTGCATCGCTAGTGGTGCCAGTGCACTCCCTGGACTCACTGCAGTGCATCCCCAGTGGTGCCAGTGCACTCTCTGGACTCACTGCACTGCATCCCCAGTGGTGCCAGTGCACTCTCTGGACTCACTGCACTGCATCCCCAGTAGTGCCAGTGCACTCTCTGCACTCACTGCAGTGCATCGCCAGTGGTGCCAGTGCACTCTCTAGAGTCACTGCAGTGCATCCCCAGTGGTGCCAGTGCACTCTCTGGACTCACTGCACTGCATCCCCAGTGGTGCCAGGGCACTCTCTGGACTCACTGCACTGCATCCCCAGTGGTGCCAGTGTACTCTTTGGACTCACTGCACTGCATCCCCAGTGGTGCCAGTGCACTCTCTGGACTCACTGCACTGCATCCCCAGTGGTGCCAGGGCACTCTCTAGAGTCACTGCACTGCATCCCCAGTGGTGCCAGTGCACTCTCTGGACTCACTGCACTGCATCCCCAGTGGTGCCAGTGCACTCTTTGGACTCACTGCTCTGCATCCGCAGAGGTGCCAGTGCACTCTTTGGACTCACTGCTCTGCATCCGCAGTGGTGCCAATGCACTCTCTGGACTCACTGCACTGCATCCCCAGTGGTGCCAGTGCACTCTCTGGATTCACTGCACTGCATCCCCTGTGGTGCCAGTGCACTCTCTGGACTCACTGCACTGCATCCCCAGTGGTGCCAGTGCACTCTCTGGACTCACTGCACTGCATCCCCAGTGGTGCCAGTGCACTCTCTGGACTCACTGCACTGCATCCCCAGTAGTGCCAGTGCACTCTCTGCACTCACTGCAGTGCATCGCCAGTGGTGCCAGTGCACTCTCTAGAGTCACTGCAGTGCATCCCCAGTGGTGCCAGTGCACTCTCTGGACTCACTGCACTGCATCCCCAGTGGTGCCAGGGCACTCTCTGGACTCACTGCACTGCATCCCCAGTGGTGCCAGTGCACTCTCAGGACTCACTGCACTGCATCCCCAGTGGTGCCAGTGCACTCTCTGGACTCACTGCACTGCATCCCCAGTGGTGCCAGTGCATTCTCTAGAGTCACTGCACTGCATCCCCAGTGGTGCCAGTGCACTCTCTGGACTCACTGCACTGCATCCCCAGTGGTGCCAGTGCACTCTTTGGACTCACTGCTCTGCATCCGCAGAGGTGCCAGTGCACTCTTTGGACTCACTGCTCTGCATCCGCAGTGGTGCCAATGCACTCTCAGGACTCACTGCACTGCATCCCCAGTGGTGCCAGTGCACTCTCTGGATTCACTGCACTGCATCCCCTGTGGTGCCAGTGCACTCTCTAGACTCACTGCAGTGCATCCCCAGTGGTGCCAGTGCACTCTCTGGACTCACTGCACTGCATTGTCAAGGTGCCAGTGCACTCTCTGGACTCACTGCACTGCATCCCCAGTGGTGCCAGTGCACTCTCTGGACTCACTGCAGTGCATCCCCAGTGGTGCCAGTGCACTCTCTGGATTCACTGCAGTGCATCCCCAGTGGTGCCAGTGCACTCTCTGGACTCACTGCAGTGCATCACCAGTGGTGCCAGTGCACTGTCTGGACTCATTGCACTGCATCCCCCGTGGTGCCAGTGCACTCTCAGGACTCACTGCACTGCATCCCCGGTGGTGCCAGTGCACTCTCTAGAGTCACTGCAGTGCATCCCCAGTGGTGCCAGGGCACTCTCAGGACTCACTGCTCTGCATCCCTACTGGTGCCAGTGCACTCTGTGCACTCACTGCAGTGCATCCCCAGTGGTGCCAGTGCACTCTCTGGACTCACTGCAGTGCATCCCCAGTGGTGCCAGTGCACTCTCAGGACTCACTGTACTGCATCCCCAGTGGTGCCAGTGCACTCTCTGGACTCACTGGACTGCATCCCCAGTGGTGCCAGTGCACTCACTGGACTCACTGCAGTGCATCACCAGTGGTGCCAGTGTACTCTCTGCACTCACTGCAGTGCATCCCCAGTGGTGCCAGTGCACTCTCTGGACTCACTGCAGTGCATCCCCAGTGGTGCCAGTGCACTCTCTGGACTCACTGCACTGCATCCCCAGTGGTGCCAGTGCACTCTCTGGACTCACTGCACTGCAACACCAGTGGTGCCAGTGCACTCTCTGGATTCACTGCAGTGCATACCCAGTGGTGCCAGTGCACTCTGTGGACTCACTGTACTGCATCGCCAGTGGTGCCAGTGCACTCTCTGGACTCACTGCAGTGCATCCCCAGTGGTGCCAGTGCACTCTCTGCACTCACTGCACTGCATCCCCAGTGGTGACAGTGCACTCTCTGGATTCACTGCACTGCATCCCCAGTGGTGCTACTGCACTTTCTGGACTCACTGCACTGCATCCCCAAGGTGCCAGTGCACTCTCTGGACTCACTGCACTGCATCCCCAGTGGTGCCAATGAACTCTCTGGACTCACTGCACTGCATCCCCACTGGTGCCAGTGCACTCTCTGCACTCACTGAACTGCATCCCCAAGGTGCCAGTACACTCTCTGGACTCACTGCACTGCATCCCCAGTGGTGCCAGTGCACTCTATGGACTCACTGCAGTGCCTCCCCTGAGGTGCCAGTACACTCTCTGGACTCACTGCAGTGCATCCCCAGTGGTGCCAGTGCATTCTCTGGACTCAATGCAGTGCATCCCCAGTGGTGCCACTGCACTCTCAGGACTCACTGCACTGCATCCCCAGTGCTGCCAGTGCACTCTCAGGACTCTCTGCTCTGCATCCCCAGTGGTGCCAGTGCACTCTCTGGACTCACTGCAGTGCATCCCCAGTGGTGCCAGTGCACTCTCAGGACTCACTGCACTGCATCCCCAGTGGTGCCAGTGCACTCTCTGGATTCACTGCACTGCATCCCCAGTGGTGCCACTGCACTCTCTGGACTCACTGCACTGCATCCCCAAGGTGCCAGTGCACTCTCTGGACTCACTGCACTGCATCCCCAGTGGTGAAAATGCACTCTCTGGACTCACTGCACTGCATCCCCAGTGGTGCCAGTGCACTCTCTGAACTCACTGCACTGCATTCCCAGTGGTGCCAGTGCACTCTCTGGACTCACTGCACTGCATTCCCAGTGGTGCCAGTGCACTCTCTGGACTCACTGCAGTGCATCCCCAGTGGTGCCAGTGCACTCTCTGGACTCACTGCACTGCTTCCACAAGGTGCCAGTGCACTCTCTGGACTCACTGCACTCCATCCCCAGTGGTGGCAGTGCACTCTCTGGACTCACTGCAGTGCATCCGCAGTGGTGGCAGTGCACTCTCTGGACTCACTGCACTGCATTCCCAGTGGTGCCAGTGCACTCTCTGCACTCACTGCAGTGCATCCCCAGTGGTGCCAGTGCACTCTCTGGACTCACTGCACTGCATCCACAAGGTGCCAGTGCACTCTCTGGACTTACTGCAGTGCATCGCCAGTGGTGGCAGTGCACTCTCTGGACTCACTGCACTGCATCCAAATTGGTGCTAGTGCACTCTCTGCACTCACTGCACTGCATCCCCAGTGGTGCCAGTGCACTCTCTGCACTCACTGCACTGCATCCCCAGTGGTGCCACTGCACTCTCTGCACTCACTGCACTGCATCCCCAGTGGTGCCAGTGCACTCTCTGGACTCACTGCACTGCATCACCAAGGTGCCAGTGCACTCTCTGGACTCACTGCACTGCATCCCCAGTGGTGCCAGTGCACTCTCTGGACTCACTGAACTGCATCTCCAGTGGTGCCAGTGCACTCTCTGGACTCACTGCACTGCATCGCCAGTGGTGCCAATGCACTCTCTGGACTCACTGCACTGCATCCCCAGTGGTGCCAGTGCACTCTCTGGACTCACTGCAGTGCATCCCCAGTGGTGCCAGTGCATTCTCTGGACTCACTGCACTGCATTCCCAGTGGTGCCAGTGCACTCTCTAGAGTCCCTGCAGTGCATCCCCAGAGGTGCCAGTGCACTCTATGTAGTCATTGAGCTGCATCCCCAGTGGTGCCAATGCGCTCTCTGGACTCACTGCACTGCATCCCCAGTGGTGCCAGTGCAGTCTCTGGACTCACTGCAGTGCATCGCTAGTGGTGCCAGTGCACTCCCTGGACTCACTGCAGTGCATCCCCAGTGGTGCCAGTGCACTCTCTGGACTCACTGCACTGCATCCCCAGTGGTGCCAGTGCACTCTCTGGACTCACTGCACTGCATCCCCAGTAGTGCCAGTGCACTCTCTGCACTCACTGCAGTGCATCGCCAGTGGTGCCAGTGCACTCTCTAGAGTCACTGCAGTGCATCCCCAGTGGTGCCAGTGCACTCTCTGGACTCACTGCACTGCATCCCCAGTGGTGCCAGGGCACTCTCTGGACTCTCTGCACTGCATCCCCAGTGGTGCCAGTGTACTCTTTGGACTCACTGCACTGCATCCCCAGTGGTGCCAGTGCACTCTCTGGACTCACTGCACTGCATCCCCAGTGGTGCCAGTGCACTCTCTAGAGTCACTGCACTGCATCCCCAGTGGTGCCAGTGCACTCTCTGGACTCACTGCGGTGCATCCCCAGTGGTGCCAGTGCACTCTTTGGACTCACTGCTCTGCATCCGCAGAGGTGCCAGTGCACTCTTTGGACTCACTGCTCTGCATCCGCAGTGGTGCCAATGCACTCTCTGGACTCACTGCACTGCATCCCCAGTGGTGCCAGTGCACTCTCTGGATTCACTGCACTGCATCCCCTGTGGTGCCAGTGCACTCTCTGGACTCACTGCACTGCATCCCCAGTGGTGCCAGTGCACTCTCTGGACTCACTGCACTGCATCCCCAGTGGTGCCAGTGCACTCTCTGGACTCACTGCACTGCATCCCCAGTAGTGCCAGTGCACTCTCTGCACTCACTGCAGTGCATCGCCAGTGGTGCCAGTGCACTCTCTAGAGTCACTGCAGTGCATCCCCAGTGGTGCCAGTGCACTCTCTGGACTCACTGCACTGCATCCCCAGTGGTGCCAGGGCACTCTCTGGACTCACTGCACTGCATCCCCAGTGGTGCCAGTGTACTCTTTGGACTCACTGCACTGCATCCCCAGTGGTGCCAGTGCACTCTCTGGACTCACTGCACTGCATCCCCAGTGGTGCCAGTGCATTCTCTAGAGTCACTGCACTGCATCCCCAGTGGTGCCAGTGCACTCTCTGGACTCACTGCACTGCATCCCCAGTGGTGCCAGTGCACTCTTTGGACTCACTGCTCTGCATCCGCAGAGGTGCCAGTGCACTCTTTGGACTCACTGCTCTGCATCCGCAGTGGTGCCAATGCACTCTCTGGACTCACTGCACTGCATCCCCAGTGGTGCCAGTGCACTCTCTGGATTCACTGCACTGCATCCCCTGTGGTGCCAGTGTACTCTCTAGACTCACTGCAGTGCATCCCCAGTGGTGCCAGTGCACTCTCTGGACTCACTGCACTGCATCGTCAAGGTGCCAGTGCACTCTCTGGACTCACTGCACTGCATCCCCAGTGGTGCCAGTGCACTCTCTGGACTCACTGCAGTGCATCCCCAGTGGTGCCAGTGCACTCTCTGGATTCACTGCAGTGCATCCCCAGTGGTGCCAGTGCACTCTCTGGACTCACTGCAGTGCATCCCCAGTGGTGCCAGTGCATTCTCTGGACTCACTGCAGTGCATCCCCCGTGGTGCCAGTGCACTCTCAGGACTCACTGCACTGCATCCCCGGTGGTGCCAGTGCACTCTCTAGAGTCACTGCAGTGCATCCCCAGTGGTGCCAGTGCACTCTCAGGACTCACTGCTCTGCATCCCTACTGGTGCCAGTGCACTCTGTGCACTCACTGCACTGCATCCCCAGTGGTGCCAGTGCACTCTCTGGACTCACTGCAGTGCATCCCCAGTGGTGCCAGTGCACTCTCAGGACTCACTGTACTGCATCCCCAGTGGTGCCAGTGCACTCTCTGGACTCACTGGACTGCATCCCCAGTGGTGCCAGTGCACTCACTGGACTCACTGCAGTGCATCACCAGTGGTGCCAGTGTACTCTCTGCACTCACTGCAGTGCATCCCCAGTGGTGCCAGTGCACTCTCTGGACTCACTGCAGTGCATCCCCAGTGGTGCCAGTGCACTCTCTGGACTCACTGCACTGCATCCCCAGTGGTGCCAGTGCACTCTCTGGACTCACTGCACTGCAACACCAGTGGTGCCAGTGCACTCTCTGGATTCACTGAAGTGCATACCCAGTGGTGCCAGTGCACTCTGTGGACTCACTGTACTGCATCGCCAGTGGTGCCAGTGCACTCTCTGGACTCACTGCAGTGCATCCCCAGTGGTGCCAGTGCACTCTCTGCACTCACTGCACTGCATCCCCAGTGGTGACAGTGCACTCTCTGGATTCACTGCACTGCATCCCCAGTGGTGCTACTGCACTTTCTGGACTCACTGCACTGCATCCCCAAGGTGCCAGTGCACTCTCTGGACTCACTGCACTGCATCCCCAGTGGTGCCAATGCACTCTCTGGACTCACTGCACTGCATCCCCAGTGGTGCCAGTGCACTCTCTGGACTCACTGCACTGCATCACCAGTGGTGCCAGTGCACTCTCTGGACTCACTGCAGTGCATCCCCAGTGGTGCCACTGCACTCTCTGGACTCACTGCACTGCATCCCCACTGGTGCCAGTGCACTCTCTGGATTCACTGCACTGCATCCCCAGTGGTGCCAGTGCACTCTCTGGACTCACTGCAGTGCATCCCCAGTGGTGCTAGTACACTCTTGGACTCACTGCACTGCATCCCCAAGGTGCCAGTGCACTCTCTGGACTCACTGCACTGCATCCCCAGTGTTCCCAGTGCACTCTCTGGACTCACTGCACTGCATCCCCAGTGGTGCCAGTGCACTCTCTGGAAGCACTGCAGTGCATCCCCTGAGGTGCCAATGCACTTTCTGGACTCACTGCAGTGCATCTCCAGTGGTGCCAGTGCATTCTCTGGACTCACTGCAGTGCATCCCCAGTGGTGCCAGTGCACTCTCTGGACTCACTGCACTGCATCCCCAGTGGTGCCAGTGCACTCTCTGGACTCACTGCAGTGCATCCCCAGTGGTGCCTGTGCACTCCCTGGACTCACCGGGGTGCATCCCCAGAGGTGCCAGTGCACTCTCTGGACTCACTGCACTACATCCCCAGTGGTGCCAGTGCACTCTCTGGACTCACGGAACTGAATCCCCAGTGGTGCCAGTGCACTCTCTGGACTCACTGCACTAAAACCCCAGTGGTGCCTGTGAAGTCTCTGGACTCACTGCAGTGCATCCCCAGTGGTGCCAGTGCAATCTCAGGACTCACAGCAGTGCAGCTCCAGTTGGTGCCAGTGCACTCTCTGGACTCACTGCAGTGCATCCCCAGTGGTGCCAGTGCCCTCTGTGGACTCACTGCACTGCATCCCCAGTGGTGCCAGTGCACTCTCTGGAGACACCGCACTGCATCCCCAGTACTGCCAGTGCACTCTCTGAGCTCACTGCACTGCATCCCCAGTGGTGCCAGTGCACTCTCTTTACTCACTGCACTGCATCCCCAGTGGTGCCAGTGCACTCTCTGGACTCACTGCACTGCATCCCCAGTGGTGCCAGTGCACTCTCTGGACTCACTGCAGTGCATCCCCAGTGGTGCCAGTGCACTCTCTGGACTCACGGCAGTGCATCCCCAGTGGTGCCAGTGCACTCTCTGGACTCACTGCACTGCATCAACAGTGGTGCCAGTGCCCTCTCTGGACTCACTGCACTGCATCCCCAGTGGTGCCAGTGCAGTCTCTGTGTTAGTGTTGGGGAGAATCGAATGGATGTTTTACTAATGTCTCTTAGGTAATGGGACCTACAGTATAATTAAGCATTGCCAAATGTACTTACCTTATCAATTAATCTATGTATACTGGATACTTAGGGAGTACATTGAACAATCAAAAGAATCATTGAAGGGGAACCTTGGGAGGGAACAGGTACAACCTGACCTTGGAAAAGGGCCTGGAAATGATGAAATGAGTTGAAGCAGAACCAAAAAGCGGAGGGAGCATGCGTCGAGTAAGAAAGGTGAAAAGTTTAGCGGAGAGGAAGACTCCTTACTTCATCTGGACGACCACCTGGACGACCACCAGAGTGCGCCACGCATGTGCAAAGGGGAGGGGAGCTAATTAGAATGAAAAGCGAGGCTGCTGTTGCAACCTGTAATGAATATGTATACCTGACGCAATATTGTATGTATAAATAACGGCTGGGAAGTAACGGGACTTGAAGCCAGATTTGGGCACCTGCCCCGGCTTCCAGCGCTGAATAAAGCACCTTCATATAATCACTTGGTGATTATGTGGTTGCTAGGCTAACATCTGGACTCACTGCAGTGCATCCCCAGTGGTGCCAGTGCACTCTCTGGAGTCACTGCAGTGCATCCCCAGTGGTGCCAGTGCACTCTCTGGACTCACTGCAGTGCATCCCCAGTGGTGCCTGTGCACTCCCTGGACTCACTGCAGTGCATCCCCAGTGGTGCCAGTGCACTCTCTGGACTCACCGGGGTGCATCCCCAGAGGTGCCAGTGCACTCGCTGGACTCACTGCACTGCATCCCCAGTGGTGCCAGTGCACTCTCTGGACTCACTGCATTGCATCCCCAGTGGTGCCAGTGCACTGTCTAGACTCACTGCAGTGCATCCCCTGTGGTGCCATTGCACTCTCAGGACTCACTGCACTGCATCCCCAGTGGTGCCAGTGCACTCTCTGGACTCACTGCACTGCATCCCCATTGCTGACAGTGCCCTCTCTGGACTCAGTGCACTGCATCCCCAGTGGTGCCAGTTCACTCTCTGGACTCACTGCACTGCATCCCCAGTGGTGCCAGTGGCTCTCTGGACTCATTGCACTGCATCCCCAGTGGTGCCAGTGCACTCTCTGGACTCACTGCAGTGCATCCACGTTGGTGCCAGTGTACTCTCTTAACTCACTGCACTGCATCACCATTGGTGCCAGTGCACTCTCTGGACTCACTGCACTGCATCCCCAATGGTGCCACTGCACTCTCTGGACTCACTGCACTGCATCCCCAGTGGTGCCAGTGCACTCTCTGGACTCACTGCAGTGCATCCCTTGTGGTGCCAGTGCACTCTGCGGACTCACTGCACTGCATCCCCAGTGGTGCCAGTGCACTCTCTGGACTCACTGCACTGCATCCCCAGTGGTGCCAGAGCACTCTCTGGACTCACTGCACTGCATCCCCAGTGGTGACAGTGCACTCTCTGGACTCACTGCACTGCATCCCCAGTGGTGCCAGTGCACTCTCTGGACTCACTGCAGTGCATCCCCAGTGGTGCCACTGCACTCGCTGAAAACACCGGGGTGCAACCGCAGCGGTGCCAGTGCACTCTCTGCACTCACGGCAGTGCATCCCCAGTGGTGCCAGTGCACTCTCTGGACTCACTGCAATGTATCCCCCGTGGTGCCAGTGCACTCTGTGGACTCACTGCAGTGCATCCCCAGTTGTGCCAGTGCACTCTCTGGACTCACTGCAGTGCATCCCCAGTTGTGCCAGTGCACTCTCTGGACTCACTGCACTGCATCCCAGTGGTGCCAGTGCACTCTCTGGACTCACTGCAGTGCATCCCCAGTGGTGCCAGTGCACTCTCTGGACTCACTGCACTGCATCCCCAGTGGTGCCAGTGCACTCTCTGGACTCACTGCAGTGCATCGCCAGTGGTGCCAGTGCACTCTCTGTACTCACTGCACTGCATCCCCAGTGGTGCCAGTGCACTCTCTGCACTCACTGCAGTGCAACCCCAATGGTGCCAGTGCATTCTCTTTACTCACTGCACTGCATCCCCACTGGTGCCAGTGCACTCTCTGGACTCACTGCACTGCATCCCCAGTGGTGCCAGTGCACTCTCTGGACTCACTGCACTGCATCCCCAGTGGTGCCAGTGCTCTCTCTGGACTCACTGCACTGCATCCCCAGTGGTGCCAGTGCACTCTCTTTACTCACTGCACTGCATCCCCAGTGGTGCCAGTGCACTCTCTGGACTCACTGCACTGCATCCCCAGTGGTGCCAGTGCACTCTCTGGACTCACTGCACTGCATCCCCAGTGGTGCCAGTGCAATCTCTGGACTCACGGCAGTGCATCCCCAGTGGTGCCAGTGCACTCTCTGGACTCACTGCACTGCATCCCCAGTGGTGCCAGTGCACTCTCTGTACTCACTGCACTGCATCCCCAGTGGTGCCAGTGCACTCTCTGGACTTGCCGGGGTGCATCCCCAGTGGTGCCAGTGCACTCTCTGGACTCACTGCAGTGCATCCCCAGTGGTGCCAGTGCACTCTCTGGAATCACTGCATTCCCAGTGGTGCCAGGGCACTCTCTGGACTCACTGCACTGCATCCCCAGTGGTACCTGTGAAGTCTCTGGACTCACTGCAGTGCATCCCCAATGGTGCCAGTGCACTCTTTGGACTCACTGCACTGCATCCCCAGTGGTGCCACTGTACTCTCCGGACTCAGTGCACTGCATCCCCAGTGGTGCCAGTGCCCTCTGTGGACTCACTGCACTACAGCCCCAGTGGTGCCAGTGAACTCTCCGGACTCACTGCACTGCATCCCCACTGGTGCCAGTGCACTCTCTGGACTCACTGCAGTGCATCCACAGTGGTGCTAGTGCACTCTCTGGACTCACTGCAGTGCATCCCCAGTGGTGCTAGTGCACTCTCTGGACTCACTGCACTGCGTTGCCATTGGTGCCAGTGCACTCTCTGGACTCATTGCACTGCATCCCCAGTGGTGCCAGTGCACTCTCTGGACTCACTGCACTGCATCCCCAGTGGTGCCAGTGCACTCTCAGGAGTCAGTGCGCTGCATCCCCAGTGCTTCCAGTGCACTCTCTGGACTCACTGCACTGCAACTCCAGTGGTGCCAGTGCACTCTCTGGACTCACTGCACTGCATCCCCAGTGGTGCCAGTGCACTCTCTGGACTCACTGTACTGCATCCCAGGTGGTGCCAGTGCACTCTCTGGACTCACTGCACTGCATCCCCAGTGGTGCCAGTGCACTCTCTGGACTCACTGCACTGCAACTCCAGTGGTGCCAGTGCACTCTGTGGACTCACTGCAGTGCATCGCCAGTGGTGCCAGTGCACTCTCTGGACTCACTGCAGTGCATCGCCAGTGGTGCCAGTGCCCTCTCTGGACTCACTGCACTGCATCCCCAGTGGTGCCAGTGCAGCCTCTGTGTTAGTGTTGGGGAGAATCGAATGGATGTTTTACTAATGTCTCTTAGGTAATGGGACCTACAGTATAATTAAGCATTGCCAAATGTACTTACCTTATCAATTAATCTATGTATACTGGATACTTAGGGAGTACATTGAACAATCAAAAGAATCATTGAAGGGGAACCTTGGGAGGGAACAGGTACAACCTGACCTTGGATAAGGGCCTGGAAATGATGATATGAGTTGATGCAGAACCAAGAAGCAGAGGGAGCATGCGTCGAGTAAGAAAGGTGAAAAGTTTAGCGGAGAGGAAGACTCCTTACTTCATCTGGACGACCACCTGGACGACCACCGGAGTGCGCCACGCATGTGCTAAGGGGAGGGGAGCTAATTAGAATGAAAAGCGAGGCTGCTGTTGCAACCTGTAATGAATATGTATACCTGACGCAATATTGTATGTATAAATAACGGCTGGGAAGTAACGGGACTTGAAGCCAGATTTGGGCACCTGCCCCGGCTTCCAGCGCTGAATAAAGCACCTTCATATAATCACTTGGTGATTATGTGGTTGCTAGGCTAACATCTGGACTCACTGCAGTGCATCCCCAGTGGTGCCAGTGCACTCTCTGGAGTCACTGCAGTGCATCCCCAGTGGTGCCAGTGCACTCTCTGGACTCACTGCACTGCATCCCCAGTGGTGCCGGGGCACTCTCTGGACTCACCGGGGTGCATCCCCAGTGTTGCCAGTGCACTCTCTGGACTCACTGCAGTGCATCCCCAGTGGTGACAGTGCACTCTCTGGACTCACTGCGCTGCATCCCCAGTGGTGACAGTGCACTCTCTGGACTTGCCAGGGTGCATCCCCAGTGGTGCCATTGCACTCTCTGGACTCAGTGCACTGCATCCCCAGTGGTGCCAGTGCACTCTCTGGACTCACTGCACTGCATCCCCAGTGGTGCCAGTGCAATCTCTGGACTCACGGCAGTGCATCCCCAATCGTACCAGTGCACTCTCTGGACTCACTGCACTGCATCCCCAGTGATGCCACTGCAACCTCTGGTCTCACTGCAGCGCATCCCCAGTGGTACCAGTGCACTCTCTGGACTCACTGCACTTCATCCCCACTGGTGCCAGTGCACTCTCTGGACTCACTGCACTGCATCCCCAGTGGTGCCAGTGCACTCTCTGGACTCACTGCACTGCATCCCCAGTGGGGACAGTGCACTCTCTGGACTTGCCGGGGTGCATCCCCAGTGGTGCCAGTGCACTCTCTTTACTCACTGCACTGCATCCCCAGTGGTGCCAGTGCACTCTCTGGACTCACTGCACTGCATCCCCAGTGGTGCCAGTGCACTCTCTGGACTCACTGCAGTGCATTCCCAGTGGTGCCAGTGCACTCTCTGGAGTTACTGCACTGCATCCCCAGTGGTGCCAGTGGCTCTCTGGACTCATTGCACTGCATCCCCAGTGGTGCCAGTGCACTCTCTGGACTCACTGCAGTGCATCCACAGTGGTGCCAGTGTACTCTCTTAACTCACTGCACTGCATCACCATTGGTGCCAGTGCACTCTCTGGACTCACTGCACTGCATCCCCAATGGTGCCACTGCACTCTCTGGACTCACTGCACTGCATCCCCAGTGGTGCCAGTGCACTCTCTGGACTCACTGCAGTGCATCACTTGTGGTGCCAGTGCACTCTGTGGACTCACTGCACTGCATCCCCAGTGGTGCCAGTGCACTCTCTGGACTCACTGCACTGCATCCCCAGTGGTGCCAGAGCACTCTCTGGACTCACTGCACTGCATCCCCAGTGGTGACAGTGCACTCTCTGGACTCACTGTACTGCATCCCAGGTGGTGCCAGTGCACTCTCTGGAGTCACTGCACTGCATCCCCAGTGGTGCCAGTGCACTCTCTGGACTCACTGTACTGCAACTCCAGTGGTGCCAGTGCACTCTGTGGACTCACTGCAGTGCATCGCCAGTGGTGCCAGTGCACTCTCTGGACTCACTGCAGTGCATCGCCAGTGGTGCCAGTGCCCTCTCTGGACTCACTGCACTGCATCCCCAGTGGTGCCAGTGCAGCCTCTGTGTTAGTGTTGGGGAGAATCGAATGGATGTTTTACTAATGTCTCTTAGGTAATGGGACCTACAGTATAATTAAGCATTGCCAAATGTACTTACCTTATCAATTAATCTATGTATACTGGATACTTAGGGAGTACATTGAACAATCAAAAGAATCATTGAAGGGGAACCTTGGGAGGGAACAGGTACAACCTGACCTTGGATAATGGCCTGGAAATGATGATATGAGTTGATGCAGAACCAAGAAGCGGAGGGAGCATGCGTCGAGTAAGAAAGGTGAAAAGTTTAGCGGAGAGGAAGACTCCTTACTTCATCTGGACGACCACCTGGACGACCACCGGAGTGCGCCACGCATGTGCTAAGGGGAGGGGAGCTAATTAGAATGAAAAGCGAGGCTGCTGTTGCAACCTGTAATGAATATGTATACCTGACGCAATATTGTATGTATAAATAACAGCTGGGAAGTAACGGGACTTGAAGCCAGATTTGGGCACCTGCCCCGGCTTCCAGCGCTGAATAAAGCACCTTCATATAATCACTTGGTGATTATGTGGTTGCTAGGCTAACATCTGGACTCACTGCAGTGCATCCCCAGTGGTGCCAGTGCACTCTCTGGAGTCACTGCAGTGCATCCCCAGTGGTGCCAGTGCACTCTCTGGACTCACTGCACTGCATCCCCAGTGGTGCCGGGGCACTCTCTGGACTCACCGGGGTGCATCCCCAGTGTTGCCAGTGCACTCTCTGGACTCACTGCACTGCATCCCCAGTGGTGACAGTGCACTCTCTGGACTCACGGCAGTGCATCCCCAATCGTACCAGTGCACTCTCTGGACTCACTGCACTGCATCCCCACTGGTGCCAGTGCACTCTCTGGACTCACTGCACTGCATCCCCAGTGGTGCCAGTGCACTCTCTGGACTCACTGCACTGCATCCCCAGTGGGGACAGTGCACTCTCTGGACTTGCCGGGGTGCATCCCCAGTGGTGCCAGTGCACTCTCTTTACTCACTGCACTGCATCCCCAGTGGTGCCAGTGCACTCTCTGGACTCACTGCACTGCATCCCCAGTGGTGCCAGTGCACTCTCTGGACTCACTGCAGTGCATTCCCAGTGGTGCCAGTGCACTCTCTGGAGTTACTGCACTGCATCCCCAGTGGTGCCAGTGGCTCTCTGGACTCATTGCACTGCATCCCCAGTGGTGCCAGTGCACTCTCTGGACTCACTGCAGTGCATCCACAGTGGTGCCAGTGTACTCTCTTAACTCACTGCACTGCATCACCATTGGTGCCAGTGCACTCTCTGGACTCACTGCACTGCATCCCCAATGGTGCCACTGCACTCTCTGGACTCACTGCAGTGCATCCCCAGTGGTGCCAGTGCACTCTCTGGACTCACTGCAGTGCATCACTTGTGGTGCCAGTGCACTCTGTGGACTCACTGCACTGCATCCCCAGTGGTGCCAGTGCACTCTCTGTACTCACTGCACTGCATCCCCAGTGGTGCCAGAGCACTCTCTGGACTCACTGCACTGCATCCCCAGTGGTGACAGTGCACTCTCTGGACTCACTGTACTGCATCCCAGGTGGTGCCAGTGCACTCTCTGGAGTCACTGCACTGCATCCCCAGTGGTGCCAGTGCACTCTCTGGACTCACTGTACTGCAACTCCAGTGGTGCCAGTGCACTCTGTGGACTCACTGCAGTGCATCGCCAGTGGTGCCAGTGCACTCTCTGGACTCACTGCAGTGCATCGCCAGTGGTGCCAGTGCCCTCTCTGGACTCACTGCACTGCATCCCCAGTGGTGCCAGTGCAGCCTCTGTGTTAGTGTTGGGGAGAATCGAATGGATGTTTTACTAATGTCTCTTAGGTAATGGGACCTACAGTATAATTAAGCATTGCCAAATGTACTTACCTTATCAATTAATCTATGTATACTGGATACTTAGGGAGTACATTGAACAATCAAAAGAATCATTGAAGGGGAACCTTGGGAGGGAACAGGTACAACCTGACCTTGGATAATGGCCTGGAAATGATGATATGAGTTGATGCAGAACCAAGAAGCGGAGGGAGCATGCGTCGAGTAAGAAAGGTGAAAAGTTTAGCGGAGAGGAAGACTCCTTACTTCATCTGGACGACCACCTGGACGACCACCGGAGTGCGCCACGCATGTGCTAAGGGGAGGGGAGCTAATTAGAATGAAAAGCGAGGCTGCTGTTGCAACCTGTAATGAATATGTATACCTGACGCAATATTGTATGTATAAATAACAGCTGGGAAGTAACGGGACTTGAAGCCAGATTTGGGCACCTGCCCCGGCTTCCAGCGCTGAATAAAGCACCTTCATATAATCACTTGGTGATTATGTGGTTGCTAGGCTAACATCTGGACTCACTGCAGTGCATCCCCAGTGGTGCCAGTGCACTCTCTGGAGTCACTGCAGTGCATCCCCAGTGGTGCCAGTGCACTCTCTGGACTCACTGCACTGCATCCCCAGTGGTGCCGGGGCACTCTCTGGACTCACCGGGGTGCATCCCCAGTGTTGCCAGTGCACTCTCTGGACTCACTGCACTGCATCCCCAGTGGTGACAGTGCACTCTCTGGACTCACTGCGCTGCATCCCCAGTGGTGACAGTGCACTCTCTGGACTTGCCAGGGTGCATCCCCAGTGGTGCCAGTGCACTCTCTGGACTCAGTGCACTGCATCCCCAGTGGTGCCAGTTCACTCTCTGGACTCACTGCAGTGCATCCCCAGTGGTGCCAGTGCACTCTCTGGACTCACTGCAGTGCATCCCCAATCGTACCAGTGCACTCTCTGGACTCACTGCACTGCATCCCCAGTGATGCCACTGCAACCTCTGGTCTCACTGCAGCGCATCCCCAGTGGTACCAGTGCACTCTCTGGACTCACTGCACTTCGTCCCCACTGGTGCCAGTGCACTCTCTGGACTCACTGCACTGCATCCCCAGTGGTGCCAGTGCACTCTCTGGACTCACTGCACTGCATCCCCAGTGGGGACAGTGCACTCTCTGGACTCACTGCACTGCATCCCCACTGGTGCCAGTGCACTCTCTGGACTCACTGCAGTGCATTCCCAGTGGTGCCAGTGCACTCTCTGTACTCACTGCACTGCATCCCCAGTGGTGCCAGTTGCTCTCTGGACTCATTGCACTGCATCCCCAGTGGTGCCAGTGCACTCTCTGGACTCACTGCAGTGCATCCACAGTGGTGCCAGTGTACTCTCTTAACTCACTGCACTGCATCACCATTGGTGCCAGTGCACTCTCTGGACTCACTGCACTGCATCCCCAATGGTGCCACTGCACTCTCTGGACTCACTGCACTGCATCCCCAGTGGTGCCAGTGCACTCTCTGGACTCACTGCAGTGCATCCCTTGTGGTGCCAGTGCACTCTGTGGACTCACTGCACTGCATCCCCAGTGGTGCCAGTGCACTCTCTGGACTCACTGCACTGCATCCCCAGTGGTGCCAGAGCACTCTCTGGACTCACTGCACTGCATCCCCAGTGGTGACAGTGCACTCTCTGGACTCACTGCACTGCATCCCCAGTGGTGCCAGTGCACTCTCTGGACTCACTGCAGTGCATCCCCAGTGGTGCCACTGCACTCTCTGAAAACACCGGGGTGCAACCGCAGCGGTGCCAGTGCACTCTCTGCACTCACGGCAGTGCATCCCCAGTGGTGCCAGTGCACTCTCTGGACTCACTGCAATTGGTCCCCTGTGGTGCCAGTGCACTCTGTGGACTCAGTGCACTGCATCCCAATGGTGCCAGTGCACTCTCTGGACTCACTGCACTGCATCCCAGTGGTGCCAGTGCACTCTCTGGACTCACTGCAGTGCATTCCCAGTGGTGCCAGTGCACTCTCTGGACTCACTGCACTGCATCCCCAGTGGTGCCAGTGCACTCTCTGGACTCACTGCAGTGCATCCCCAGTGGTGCCAGTGCACTCTCTGTACTCACTGCACTGCATCCCCAGTGGTGCTAGTGCACTCTCTGGACTGACTGCAGTGCAACCCCAATGGTGCCAGTGCATTCTCTTTACTCACTGCACTGCATCCCCACTGGTGCCAGTGCACTCTCTGGACTCACTGCACTGCATCCCCAGTGGTGCCAGTGCACTCTCTTTACTCACTGCACTGCATCCCCAGTGGTGCCAGTGCACTCTCTGGACTCACTGCACTGCATCCCCAGTGGTGCCAGTGCACTCTATGGACTCACTGCACTGCATCCCCAGTGGTGCCAGTGCAATCTCTGGACTCACGGCAGTGCATCCCCAGTGGTGCCAGTGCACTCTCTGGACTCACTGCACTGCATCCCCAGTGGTGCCAGTGCACTCTCTGTACTCACTGCACTGCATCCCCAGTGGTGCCAGTGCACTCTCTGGACTTGCCGGGGTGCATCCCCAGTGGTGCCAGTGCACTCTCTGGACTCACTGCAGTGCATCCCCAGTGGTGCCAGTGCACTCTCTGGAATCACTGCATTCCCAGTGGTGCCAGGGCACTCTCTGGACTCACTGCACTGCATCCCCAGTGGTACCTGTGAAGTCTCTGGACTCACTGCAGTGCATCTCCAATGGTGCCAGTGCACTCTTTGGACTCACTGCACTGCATCCCCAGTGGTGCCACTGTACTCTCCGGACTCAGTGCACTGCATCCCCAGTGGTGCCAGTGCCCTCTGTGGACTCTCTGCACTACATCCCCAGTGGTGCCAGTGAACTCTCTGGACTCACTGCACTGCATCCCCACTGGTGCCAGTGCACTCTCTGGACTCACGGCAGTGCATCCCCAGTGGTGCTAGTGCACTCTCTGGAGTCACTGCACTGCGTTGCCATTGGTGCCAGTGCACTCTCTGGACTCATTGCACTGCATCCCCAGTGGTGCCAGTGCACTCTCTGGACTCACTGCACTGCATCCCCAGTGGTGCCAGTGCACTCTCAGGAGTCACTGCGCTTCATCCCCAGTGGTTCCAGTGCACTCTCTGGACTCACTGCACTGCAACTCCAGTGGTGCCAGTGCACTCTGTGGACTCACTGCACTGCATCCCCAGTGGTGCCAGTGCACTCTCTGGACTCACAGTACTGCATCCCAGGTGGTGCCAGTGCACTCTCTGGACTCACTGCACTGCATCCCCAGTGGTGCCAGTGCACTCTCTGGACTCACTGCACTGCAACTCCAGTGGTGCCAGTGCACTCTGTGGACTCACTGCAGTGCATCGCCAGTGGTGCCAGTGCACTCTCTGGACTCACTGCAGTGCATCGCCAGTGGTGCCAGTGCCCTCTCTGGACTCACTGCACTGCATCCCCAGTGGTGCCAGTGCAGTCTCTGTGTTAGTGTTGGGGAGAATCGAATGGATGTTTTACTAATGTCTCTTAGGAATGGGACCTACAGTATAATTAAGCATTGCCAAATGTACTTACCTTATCAATTAATCTATGTATACTGGATACTTAGGGAGTACATTGAACAATCAAAAGAATCATTGAAGGGGAACCTTGGGAGGGAACAGGTACAACCTGACCTTGGATAAGGGCCTGGAAATGATGAAATGAGTTGAAGCAGAACCAAGAAGCGGAGGGAGCATGCGTCGAGTAAGAAAGGTGAAAAGTTTAGCGGAGAGGAAGACTCCTTACTTCATCTGGACGACCACCTGGACGACCACCGGAGTGCGCCACGCATGTGCTAAGGGGAGGGGAGCTAATTAGAATGAAAAGCGAGGCTGCTGTTGCAACCTGTAATGAATATGTATACCTGACGCAATATTGTATGTATAAATAACGGCTGGGAAGTAACGGGACTTGAAGCCAGATTTGGGCACCTGCCCCGGCTTCCAGCGCTGAATAAAGCACCTTCATATAATCACTTGGTGATTATGTGGTTGCTAGGCTAACATCTGGACTCACTGCAGTGCATCCTCAGTGGTGCCAGTGCACTCTCTGGAGTCACTGCAGTGCATCCCCAGTGGTGCCAGTGCACTCTCTGGACTCACTGCACTGCATCCCCAGTGGTGCCGGGGCACTCTCTGGACTCACCGGGGTGCATCCCCAGTGTTGCCAGTGCACTCTCTGGACTCACTGCACTGCATCCCCAGTGGTGCCAGTGCACTCTCTGGACTCACTGCACTGCATCCCCAGTGGTGACAGTGCACTCTCTGGACTTGCCAGGGTGCATCCCCAGTGGTGCCAGTGCACTCTCTGGACTCAGTGCACTGCATCCCCAGTGGTGCCAGTGCACTCTCTGGACTCACTGCAGTGCATCCCCAGTGGTGCCAGTGCACTCTCTGGACTCACTGCAGTGCATCCCCAATCGTACCAGTGCACTCTCTGGACTCACTGCACTGCATCCCCAGTGATGCCACTGCAACCTCTGGTCTCACTGCAGCGCATCCCCAGTGGTGCCAGTGCACTCTCTGGACTCACTGCACTGCATCCCCACTGGTGCCAGTGCACTCTCTGGACTCACTGCACTGCATCCCCAGTGGTGCCAGTGCACTCTCTGGACTCACTGCACTGCATCCCCAGTGGTGCCAGTGCACTCTCTGGACTTGCCGGGGTGCATCCCCAGTGGTGCCAGTGCACTCTCTGGACTTGCCGGGGTGCATCCCCAGTGGTGCCAGTGCACTCTCTGGACTCACTGCAGTGCATCCCCAGTGGTGCCAGTGCACTCTCTGGAATCACTACATTCCCAGTGGTGCCAGGGCACTCTCTGGACTCACTGCACTGCATCCACAGTGGTACCTGTGAAGTCTCTGGACTCACTGCAGTGCATCCCCAATGGTGCCAGTGCACTCTTTGGACTCACTGCACTGCATCCCCAGTGGTGCCACTGTACTCTCCGGACTCACTGCACTGCATCCCCAGTGGTGCCAGTGCCCTCTGTGGACTCACTGCACTACATCCCCAGTGGTGCCAGTGAACTCTCTGGACTCACTGCACTGCATCCCCAGTGGTGCCAGTGCACTCTCTGCACTCACTGCACTGCATCCCCAGTGGTGCTAGTGGACTCTCTGGACTCACTGCAGTGCATCCCCAGTGGTGCTAGTGCACTCTCTGGACTCACTGCACTGCGTTGCCATTGGTGCCAGTGCACTGTCTGGACTCATTGCACTGCATCCCCAGTGGTGCCAGTGCACTCTCTGGACTCACTGCACTGCATCCCCAGTGGTGCCAGTGCACTCTCAGGAGTCACTGCGCTGCATCCCCAGTGGTTCCAGTGCACTCTCTGGACTCACTGCACTGCAACTCCAGTGGTGCCAGTGCACTCTCTGGACTCACTGCACTGCATCCCCAGTGGTGCCAGTGCACTCTCTGGACTCACTGCACTGCAACTCCAGTGGTGCCAGTGCACTCTGTGGACTCACTGCAGTGCATCGCCAGTGGTGCCAGTGCACTCTCTGGACTCACTGCAGTGCATCGCCAGTGGTGCCAGTGCCCTCTCTTGACTCACTGCACTGCATCCCCAGTGGTGCCAGTGCAGTCTCTGTTTTAGTGTTGGGGAGAATCGAATGGATGTTTTACTAATGTCTCTTAGGTAATGGGACCTACAGTATAATTAAGCATTGCCAAATGTACTTACCTTATCAATTAATCTATGTATACTGGATACTTAGGGAGTACATTGAACAATCAAAAGAATCATTGAAGGGGAACCTTGGGAGGGAACAGGTACAACCTGACCTTGGATAAGGGCCTGGAAATGATGAAATGAGTTGAAGCAGAACCAAGAAGCGGAGGGAGCATGCGTCGAGTAAGAAAGGTGAAAAGTTTAGCGGAGAGGAAGACTCCTTACTTCATCTGGACGACCACCTGGACGACCACCGGAGTGCGCCACGCATGTGCTAAGGGGAGGGGAGCTAATTAGAATGAAAAGCGAGGCTGCTGTTGCAACCTGTAATGAATATGTATACCTGACGCAATATTGTATGTATAAATAACGGCTGGGAAGTAACGGGACTTGAAGCCAGATTTGGGCACCTGCCCCGGCTTCCAGCGCTGAATAAAGCACCTTCATATAATCACTTGGTGATTATGTGGTTGCTAGGCTAACATCTGGACTCACTGCAGTGCATCCCCAGTGGTGCCAGTGCACTCTCTGGAGTCACTGCAGTGCATCCCCAGTGGTGCCAGTGCACTCTCTGGACTCACTGCACTGCATCGCCAGTGGTGCCGGGGCACTCTCTGGACTCACCGGGGTGCATCCCCAGTGTTGCCAGTGCACTCTCTGGACTCACTGCAGTGCATCCCCAGTGGTGCCAGTGCACTCTCTGGACTCACTGCAGTGCATCCCCAGTGGTGCCAGTGCACTCTCTGGACTCACTGCAGTGCATCCCCAATCGTACCAGTGCACTCTCTGGACTCACTGCACTGCATCCCCAGTGATGCCACTGCAACCTCTGGTCTCACTGCAGCGCATCCCCAGTGGTGCCAGTGCACTCTCTGGACTCACTGCACTGCATCCCCACTGGTGCCAGTGCACTCTCTGGACTCACTGCACTGCATCCCCAGTGGTGCCAGTGCACTCTCTGGACTCACTGCACTGCATCCCCAGTGGTGCCAGTGCACTCTCTGTACTCACTGAACTGCATCCCCAGTGGTGCCAGTGCACTCTCTGGACTCACTGCAGTGCATCCCCAGTAGTGCCAGTGCCCTCTCTGGAATCACTACATTCCCAGTGGTGCCAGGGCACTCTCTGGACTCACTGCACTGCATCCCCAGTGGTACCTGTGAAGTCTCTGGACTCACTGCAGTGCATCCCCAATGGTGCCAGTGCACTCTTTGGACTCACTGCACTGCATCCCCAGTGGTGCCACTGTACTCTCCGGACTCACTGCACTGCATCCCCAGTGGTGCCAGTGCCCTCTGTGGACTCACTGCACTAAATCCCCAGTGGTGCCAGTGAACTCTCTGGACTCACTGCACTGCATCCCCAGTGGTGCCAGTGCACTCTCTGGACTCACTGCAGTGCATCCCCAGTGGTGCTAGTGGACTCTCTGGACTCACTGCAGTGCATCCCCAGTGGTGCTAGTGCACTCTCTGGACTCACTGCACTGCGTTGCCATTGGTGCCAGTGCACTGTCTGGACTCATTGCACTGCATCCCCAGTGGTGCCAGTGCACTGTCTGGACTCACTGCACTGCATCCCCAGTGGTGCCAGTGCACTCTCAGGAGTCACTGCGCTGCATCCCCAGTGGTTCCAGTGCACTCTCTGGACTCACTGCACTGCAACTCCAGTGGTGCCAGTGCACTCTCTGGACTCACTGCACTGCATCCCCAGTGGTGCCAGTGCACTCTCTGGACTCACTGCACTGCAACTCCAGTGGTGCCAGTGCACTCTGTGGACTCACTGCAGTGCATCGCCAGTGGTGCCAGTGCACTCTCTGGACTCACTGCAGTGCATCGCCAGTGGTGCCAGTGCCCTCTCTGGACTCACTGCACTGCATCCCCAGTGGTGCCAGTGCAGTCTCTGTTTTAGTGTTGGGGAGAATCGAATGGATGTTTTACTAATGTCTCTTAGGTAATGGGACCTACAGTATAATTAAGCATTGCCAAATGTACTTACCTTATCAATTAATCTATGTATACTGGATACTTAGGGAGTACATTGAACAATCAAAAGAATCATTGAAGGGGAACCTTGGGAGGGAACAGGTACAACCTGACCTTGGATAAGGGCCTGGAAATGATGAAATGAGTTGAAGCAGAACCAAGAAGCGGAGGGAGCATGCGTCGAGTAAGAAAGGTGAAAAGTTTAGCGGAGAGGAAGACTCCTTACTTCATCTGGACGACCACCTGGACGACCACCGGAGTGCGCCACGCATGTGCTAAGGGGAGGGGAGCTAATTAGAATGAAAAGCGAGGCTGCTGTTGCAACCTGTAATGAATATGTATACCTGACGCAATATTGTATGTATAAATAACGGCTGGGAAGTAACGGGACTTGAAGCCAGATTTGGGCACCTGCCCCGGCTTCCAGCGCTGAATAAAGCACCTTCATATAATCACTTGGTGATTATGTGGTTGCTAGGCTAACATCTGGACTCACTGCAGTGCATCCCCAGTGGTGCCAGTGCACTCTCTGGAGTCACTGCAGTGCATCCCCAGTGGTGCCAGTGCACTCTCTGGACTCACTGCACTGCATCGCCAGTGGTGCCGGGGCACTCTCTGGACTCACCGGGGTGCATCCCCAGTGGTGCCAGTGCACTCTCTGGACTCACTGCAGTGCATCCCCAGTGGTGCCAGTGCACTCTCTGGACTCACTGCGCTGCATCCCCAGTGGTGACAGTGCACTCTCTGGACTTGCCAGGGTGCATCCCCAGTGGTGCCAGTGCACTCTCTGGACTCAGTGCACTGCATCCCCAGTGGTGCCAGTGCACTCTCTGGACTCACTGCAGTGCATCCCCAGTGGTGCCAGTGCACTCTCTGGACTCACTGCAGTGCATCCCCAATCGTACCAGTGCACTCTCTGGACTCACTGCACTGCATCCCCAGTGATGCCACTGCAACCTCTGGTCTCACTGAAGCGCATCCCCAGTGGTGCCAGTGCACTCTCTGGACTCACTGCACTGCATCCCCACTGGTGCCAGTGCACTCTCTGGACTCACTGCACTGCATCCCCAGTGGTGCCAGTGCACTCTCTGGACTCACTGCACTGCATCCCCAGTGGTGCCAGTGCACTCTCTGTACTCACTGCACTGCATCCCCAGTGGTGCCAGTGCACTCTCTGGACTTGCCGGGGTGCATCCCCAGTGGTGCCAGTGCACTCTCTGGACTCACTGCAGTGCATCCCCAGTGGTGCCAGTGCACTCTCTGGAATCACTACATTCCCAGTGGTGCCAGGGCACTCTCTGGACTCACTGCACTGCATCCCCAGTGGTACCTGTGAAGTCTCTGGACTCACTGCAGTGCATCCCCAATGGTGCCAGTGCACTCTTTGGACTCACTGCACTGCATCCCCAGTGGTGCCACTGTACTCTCCGGACTCACTGCACTGCATCCCCAGTGGTGCCAGTGCCCTCTGTGGACTCACTGCACTAAATCCCCAGTGGTGCCAGTGAACTCTCTGGACTCACTGCACTGCATCCCCAGTGGTGCCAGTGCACTCTCTGGACTCACTGCAGTGCATCCCCAGTGGTGCTAGTGGACTCTCTGGACTCACTGCAGTGCATCCCCAGTGGTGCTAGTGCACTCTCTGGACTCACTGCACTGCGTTGCCATTGGTGCCAGTGCACTGTCTGGACTCATTGCACTGCATCTCCAGTGGTGCCAGTGCACTCTCTGGACTCACTGCACTGCATCCCCAGTGGTGCCAGTGCACTCTCAGGAGTCACTGCGCTGCATCCCCAGTGGTGCCAGTGCACTCTCTGGACTCACTGCACTGCAACTCCAGTGGTGCCAGTGCACTCTGCGGACTCACTGCACTGCATCCCCAGTGGTGCCAGTGCACTCTCAGGAGTCACTGCGCTGCATCCCCAGTGGTTCCAGTGCACTCTCTGGACTCATTGCACTGCAACTCCAGTGGTGCCAGTGCACTCTGTGGACTCACTGCACTGCATCCCCAGTGGTGCCAGTGCACTCTCTGTACTCACTGTACTGCATCCCAGGTGGTGCCAGTGCACTCTCTGGACTCACTGCAGTGCATCGCCAGTGGTGCCAGTGCACTCTCTGGACTCACTGAACTGCATCCACAGTGGTGCAATGTTCACTCTCAGGACTCACTGCACTGCATCCCCAGAGATGCCAGTGCACTCTCTGGACTCACTGCACTGCATCCCCAGTGGTGAGAGTGCACTCTCTGGACTTGCCGGGGTGCATCCCCAGTGGTGCCAGTGCACTCTCTGGAGTCACCGGGGTGCATCCCCAGAGGTGCCAGTGCACTCTCTGGACTCACTGCACTACATCCCCAATGGTGCCTGTTCACTCTCTGGACTAACTGAACTGAATCCCCAGTAGTGCCAGTGTACTCTCTGGACTCACTGTACTGCATCCCCAGTGGTGCCTGTGAAATCTCTGGACTCACTGCAGTGCATCCCCAGTGGTGCCAGTGCAATCTCAGGACTCACAGCAGTGCAGCTCCAGTTGGTTCCAGTGCACTCTCTGGACACACTGCACTGCATCCCCAGTGGTGCCAGTTCACTCTCTGGTCTCACTGCAGTGCATCCCCAGTGGTGCCAGTGGCTCTCAGAACTCATTGCACTGCATCACCAGTGGTGCCAGTGCACTCTCTGGACTCACTGCAGTGCATCCACAGTGGTGCCAGTGTACTCTCTTAACTCACTGCACTGCATCCCCAGTGGTGCCAGTGCACTCTCTGGACTCACTGCAGTGCATCCCCAGTGGTGCCAGTGCACTCTCTGGACTCACTGCGCTGCATCCCCAAGGTGCCAGTGCACTCTCTGCACTCACGGCAGTGCATCCCCAGTGGTGCCAGTGCACTCTCTGGACTCACTGCACTGTATCCCCTTTGGTGCCAGTGCACTCTGTGGACTCACTGCACTGCATCCCAGTGGTGCCAGTGCACTCTCTGGACTCACTGCAGTGCATCCCCAGTGGTGCCAGTACACTCTCTGGACTCACTGCAGTGCATCCCAGTGGTGCCAGTGCACTCTCTGGACTCACTGCACTGCGTTGCCATTGGTGCCAGTGCACTCTCTGGACTCATTGCACTGCATCCCCAGTGGTGCCAGTGCACTCTCTGGACTCACTGCACTGCATCCCCAGTGGTGCCAGTGCACTCTCTGGACTCACTGCACTGCAACTCCAGTGGTGCCAGTGCACTCTGTGGACTCACTGCAGTGCATCGCCAGTGGTGCCAGTGCACTCTCTGGACTCACTGCAGTGCATCGCCAGTGGTGCCAGTGCCCTCTCTGGACTCACTGCACTGCATCCCCAGTGGTGCCAGTGCAGTCTCTGTTTTAGTGTTGGGGAGAATCGAATGGATGTTTTACTAATGTCTCTTAGGTAATGGGACCTACAGTATAATTAAGCATTGCCAAATGTACTTACCTTATCAATTAATCTATGTATATTGGATACTTAGGGAGTACATTGAACAATCAAAAGAATCATTGAAGGGGAACCTTGGGAGGGAACAGGTACAACCTGACCTTGGATAAGGGCCTGGAAATGATGAAATGAGTTGAAGCAGAACCAAGAAGCGGAGGGAGCATGCGTCGAGTAAGAAAGGTGAAAAGTTTAGCGGAGAGGAAGACTCCTTACTTCATCTGGACGACCACCTGGACGACCACCGGAGTGCGCCACGCATGTGCTAAGGGGAGGGGAGCTAATTAGAATGAAAAGCGAGGCTGCTGTTGCAACCTGTAATGAATATGTATACCTGACGCAATATTGTATGTATAAATAACGGCTGGGAAGTAACGGGACTTGAAGCCAGATTTGGGCACCTGCCCCGGCTTCCAGCGCTGAATAAAGCAACTTCATATAATCACTTGGTGATTATGTGGTTGCTAGGCTAACATCTGGACTCACTGCAGTGCATCCCCAGTGGTGCCAGTGCACTCTCTGGAGTCACTGCAGTGCATCCCCAGTGGTGCCAATGCACTCTCTGGACTCACTGCAGTGCATCCCCAGTGGTGCCACTGGACTCCCTGGACTCACTGCAGTGCATCCCCAGTGGTGCCAGTGCACTCTCTGGACTCACCGGGGTGCATCCCCAGTGTTGCCAGTGCACTCTCTGGACTCACTGCACTGCATCCCCAGTGGTGCCAGTGCACTCTCTGGACTCACTGCACTGCATCCCCAGTGGTGCCAGTGCACTCTCTGGACTCACTGCAGTGCATCCCCAATCGTACCAGTGCACTCTCTGGACTCACTGCACTGCATCCCCAGTGATGCCACTGCAACCTCTGGTCTCACTGCAGCGCATCCCCAGTGGTGCCAGTGCACTCTCTGGACTCACTGCACTGCATCCCCAGTGGTGCCAGTGCACTCTCTGGACTCACTGCACTGCAACTCCAGTGGTGCCAGTGCACTCTGTGGACTCACTGCAGTGCATCGCCAGTGGTGCCAGTGCACTCTCTGGACTCACTGCAGTGCATCGCCAGTGGTGCCAGTGCCCTCTCTGGACTCACTGCACTGCATCCCCAGTGGTGCCAGTGCAGCCTCTGTGTTAGTGTTGGGGAGAATCGAATGGATGTTTTACTAATGTCTCTTAGGTAATGGGACCTACAGTATAATTAAGCATTGCCAAATGTACTTACCTTATCAATTAATCTATGTATACTGGATACTTAGGGAGTACATTGAACAATCAAAAGAATCATTGAAGGGGAACCTTGGGAGGGAACAGGTACAACCTGACCTTGGATAAGGGCCTGGAAATGGTGATATGAGTTGATGCAGAACCAAGAAGCGGAGGGAGCATGCGTCGAGTAAGAAAGGTGAAAAGTTTAGCGGAGAGGAAGACTCCTTACTTCATCTGGACGACCACCTGGACGACCACCGGAGTGCGCCACGCATGTGCTAAGGGGAGGGGAGCTAATTAGAATGAAAAGCGAGGCTGCTGTTGCAACCTGTAATGAATATGTATACCTGACGCAATATTGTATGTATAAATAACGGCTGGGAAGTAACGGGACTTGAAGCCAGATTTGGGCACCTGCCCCGGCTTCCAGCGCTGAATAAAGCACCTTCATATAATCACTTGGTGATTATGTGGTTGCTAGGCTAACATCTGGACTCACTGCAGTGCATCCCCAGTGGTGCCAGTGCACTCTCTGGAGTCACTGCAGTGCATCCCCAGTGGTGCCAGTGCACTCTCTGGACTCACTGCACTGCATCCCCAGTGGTGCCGGGGCACTCTCTGGACTCACCGGGGTGCATCCCCAGTGTTGCCAGTGCACTCTCTGGACTCACTGCAGTGCATCCCCAGTGGTGACAGTGCACTCTCTGGACTCACTGCGCTGCATCCCCAGTGGTGACAGTGCACTCTCTGGACTTGCCAGGGTGCATCCCCAGTGGTGCCATTGCACTCTCTGGACTCAGTGCACTGCATCCCCAGTGGTGCCAGTTCACTCTCTGGACTCACTGCACTGCATCCCCAGTGGTGCCAGTGCAATCTCTGGACTCACGGCAGTGCATCCCCAATCGTACCAGTGCACTCTCTGGACTCACTGCACTGCATCCCCAGTGATGCCACTGCAACCTCTGGTCTCACTGCAGCGCATCCCCAGTGGTACCAGTGCACTCTCTGGACTCACTGCACTTCATCCCCACTGGTGCCAGTGCACTCTCTGGACTCACTGCACTGCATCCCCAGTGGTGCCAGTGCACTCTCTGGAGTCACTGCACTGCATCCCCAGTGGGGACAGTGCACTCTCTGGACTTGCCGGGGTGCATCCCCAGTGGTGCCAGTGCACTCTCTGGAGTCACTGCAGTGCATCCCCAGTGGTGCCAGTGCACTCTCTGGACTCACTGCACTGCATCCCCAGTGGTGCCAGTGCACTCTCTGGACTCACTGCAGTGCATTCCCAGTGGTGCCAGTGCACTCTCTGTACTCACTGCACTGCATCCCCAGTGGTGCCAGTGGCTCTCTGGACTCATTGCACTGCATCCCCAGTGGTGCCAGTGCACTCTCTGGACTCACTGCAGTGCATCCACAGTGGTGCCAGTGTACTCTCTTAACTCACTGCACTGCATCACCATTGGTGCCAGTGCACTCTCTGGACTCACTGCACTGCATCCCCAATGGTGCCACTGCACTCTCTGGACTCACTGCACTGCATCCCCAGTGGTGCCAGTGCACTCTCTGGACTCACTGCAGTGCATCACTTGTGGTGCCAGTGCACTCTGTGGACTCACTGCACTGCATCCCCAGTGGTGCCAGTGCACTCTCTGGACTCACTGCACTGCATCCCCAGTGGTGCCAGAGCACTCTCTGGACTCACTGCACTGCATCCCCAGTGGTGACAGTGCACTCTCTGGACTCACTGTACTGCATCCCAGGTGGTGCCCGTGCACTCTCTGGAGTCACTGCATTGCATCCCCAGTGGTGCCAGTGCACTCTCTGGACTCACTGCACTGCAACTCCAGTGGTGCCAGTGCACTCTGTGGACTCACTGCAGTGCATCGCCAGTGGTGCCAGTGCACTCTCTGGACTCACTGCAGTGCATCGCCAGTGGTGCCAGTGCCCTCTCTGGACTCACTGCACTGCATCCCCAGTGGTGCCAGTGCAGCCTCTGTGTTAGTGTTGGGGAGAATCGAATGGATGTTTTACTAATGTCTCTTAGGTAATGGGACCTACAGTATAATTAAGCATTGCCAAATGTACTTACCTTATCAATTAATCTATGTATACTGGATACTTAGGGAGTACATTGAACAATCAAAAGAATCATTGAAGGGGAACCTTGGGAGGGAACAGGTACAACCTGACCTTGGATAAGGGCCTGGAAATGATGATATGAGTTGATGCAGAACCAAGAAGCGGAGGGAGCATGCGTCGAGTAAGAAAGGTGAAAAGTTTAGCGGAGAGGAAGACTCCTTACTTCATCTGGACGACCACCTGGACGACCACCGGAGTGCGCCACGCATGTGCTAAGGGGAGGGGAGCTAATTAGAATGAAAAGCGAGGCTGCTGTTGCAACCTGTAATGAATATGTATACCTGACGCAATATTGTATGTATAAATAACGGCTGGGAAGTAACGGGACTTGAAGCCAGATTTGGGCACCTGCCCCGGCTTCCAGCGCTGAATAAAGCACCTTCATATAATCACTTGGTGATTATGTGGTTGCTAGGCTAACATCTGGACTCACTGCAGTGCATCCCCAGTGGTGCCAGTGCACTCTCTGGAGTCACTGCAGTGCATCCCCAGTGGTGCCAGTGCACTCTCTGGACTCACTGCACTGCATCGCCAGTGGTGCCGGGGCACTCTCTGGACTCACCGGGGTGCATCCCCAGTGTTGCCAGTGCACTCTCTGGACTCACTGCACTGCATCCCCAGTGGTGACAGTGCACTCTCTGGACTCACTGCGCTGCATCCCCAGTGGTGACAGTGCACTCTCTGGACTTGCCAGGGTGCATCCCCAGTGGTGCCAGTGCACTCTCTGGACTCAGTGCACTGCATCCCCAGTGGTGCCAGTTCACTCTCTGGACTCACTGCAGTGCATCCCCAGTGGTGCCAGTGCACTCTCTGGACTCACTGCAGTGCATCCCCAATCGTACCAGTGCACTCTCTGGACTCACTGCACTGCATCCCCAGTGATGCCACTGCAACCTCTGGTCTCACTGCAGCGCATCCCCAGTGGTACCAGTGCACTCTCTGAACTCACTGCACTTCGTCCCCACTGGTGCCAGTGCACTCTCTGGACTCACTGCACTGCATCCCCAGTGGTGCCAGTGCACTCTCTGGACTCACTGCACTGCATCCCCAGTGGGGACAGTGCACTCTCTGGACTTGCCGGGGTGCATCCCCAGTGGTGCCAGTGCACTCTCTTTACTCACTGTACTGCATCCCCAGTGGTGCCAGTGCACTCTCTGGACTCACTGCAGTGCATCCCCAGTGGTGCCAGTGCACTCTCTGGACTCACTGCAGTGCATCCCCATTGGTGCCAGTGCACTCTCTGGACTCACTGCAGTGCATTCCCAGTGGTGCCAGTGCACTCTCTGTACTCACTGCACTGCATCCCCAGTGGTGCCAGTTGCTCTCTGGACTCATTGCACTGCATCCCCAGTGGTGCCAGTGCACTCTCTGGACTCACTGCAGTGCATCCACAGTGGTGCCAGTGTACTCTCTTAACTCACTGCACTGCATCACCATTGGTGCCAGTGCACTCTCTGGACTCACTGCACTGCATCCCCAATGGTGCCACTGCACTCTCTGGACTCACTGCACTGCATCCCCAGTGGTGCCAGTGCACTCTCTGGACTCACTGCAGTGCATCCCTTGTGGTGCCAGTGCACTCTGTGGACTCACTGCACTGCATCCCCAGTGGTGCCAGAGCACTCTCTGGACTCACTGCACTGCATCCCCAGTGGTGCCAGAGCACTCTCTGGACTCACTGCACTGCATCCCCAGTGGTGACAGTGCACTCTCTGGACTCACTGCACTGCATCCCCAGTGGTGCCAGTGCACTCTCTGGACTCACTGCAGTGCATCCCCAGTGGTGCCACTGCACTCTCTGAAAACACCGGGGTGCAACCGCAGCGGTGCCAGTGCACTCTCTGCACTCACGGCAGTGCATCCCCAGTGGTGCCAGTGCACTCTCTGGACTCACTGCAATTGGTCCCCTGTGGTGCCAGTGCACTCTGTGGACTCAGTGCACTGCATCCCAATGGTGCCAGTGCACTCTCTGGACTCACTGCAGTGCATCCCCAGTGGTGCCAGTGCACTCTCTGGACTCACTGCACTGCATCCCAGTGGTGCCAGTGCACTCTCTGGACTCACTGCAGTGCATTCCCAGTGGTGCCAGTGCACTCTCTGGACTCACTGCACTGCATCCCCAGTGGTGCCAGTGCACTCTCTGGACTCACTGCACTGCATCCCCAGTGGTGCCAGTGCACTCTCTGTACTCACTGCACTGCATCCACAGTGGTGCTAGTGCACTCTCTGGACTCACTGCAGTGCAACCCCAATGGTGCCAGTGCATTCTCTTTACTCACTGCACTGCATCCCCACCGGTGCCAGTGCACTCTCTGGACTCACTGCACTGCATCCCCAGTGGTGCCAGTGCACTCTCTTTACTCACTGCACTGCATCCCCAGTGGTGCCAGTGCACTCTCTGGACTCACTGCACTGCATCCCCAGTGGTGCCAGTGCACTCTCTGGACTCACTGCACTGCATCCCCAGTGGTGCCAGTGCAATCTCTGGACTCACGGCAGTGCATCCCCAGTGGTGCCAGTGCACTCTCTGGACTCACTGCACTGCATCCCCAGTGGTGCCAGTGCACTCTCTGTACTCACTGCACTGCATCCCCAGTGGTGCCAGTGCACTCTCTGGACTTGCCGGGGTGCATCCCCAGTGGTGCCAGTGCACTCTCTGGACTCACTGCAGTGCATCCCCAGTGGTGCCAGTGCACTCTCTGGAATCACTGCATTCCCAGTGGTGCCAGGGCACTCTCTGGACTCACTGCACTGCATCCCCAGTGGTACCTGTGAAGTCTCTGGACTCACTGCAGTGCATCTCCAATGGTGCCAGTGCACTCTTTGGACTCACTGCACTGCATCCCCAGTGGTGCCACTGTACTCTCCGGACTCAGTGCACTGCATCCCCAGTGGTGCCAGTGCCCTCTGTGGACTCACTGCACTACATCCCCAGTGGTGCCAGTGAACTCTCTGGACTCACTGCACTGCATCCCCACTGGTGCCAGTGCACTCTCTGGACTCACTGCAGTGCATCCCCAGTGGTGCTAGTGCACTCTCTGGAGTCACTGCACTGCGTTGCCATTGGTGCCAGTGCACTCTCTGGACTCATTGCACTGCATCCCCAGTGGTGCCAGTGCACTCTCTGGACTCACTGCACTGCATCCCCAGTGGTGCCAGTGCACTCTCAGGAGTCACTGCGCTTCATCCCCAGTGGTTCCAGTGCACTCTCTGGACTCACTGCACTGCAACTCCACTGGTGCCAGTGCACTCTGTGGACTCACTGCACTGCATCCCCAGTGGTGCCAGTGCACTCTCTGGACTCACTGTACTGCATCCCAGGTGGTGCCAGTGCACTCTCTGGACTCACTGCACTGCATCCCCAGTGGTGCCAGTGCACTCTCTGGACTCACTGCACTGCAACTCCAGTGGTGCCAGTGCACTCTGTGGACTCACTGCAGTGCATCGCCAGTGGTGCCAGTGCACTCTCTGGACTCACTGCAGTGCATCGCCAGTGGTGCCAGTGCCCTCTCTGGACTCACTGCACTGCATCCCCAGTGGTGCCAGTGCAGTCTCTGTGTTAGTGTTGGGGAGAATCGAATGGATGTTTTACTAATGTCTCTTAGGAATGGGACCTACAGTATAATTAAGCATTGCCAAATGTACTTGCCTTATCAATTAATCTATGTATACTGGATACTTAGGGAGTACATTGAACAATCAAAAGAATCATTGAAGGGGAACCTTGGGAGGGAACAGGTACAACCTGACCTTGGATAAGGGCCTGGGAATGATGAAATGAGTTGAAGCAGAACCAAGAAGCGGAGGGAGCATGCGTCGAGTAAGGAAGGTGAAAAGTTTAGCGGAGAGGAAGACTCCTTACTTCATCTGGACGACCACCTGGACGACCACCGGAGTGCGCCACGCATGTGCTAAGGGGAGGGGAGCTAATTAGAATGAAAAGCGAGGCTGCTGTTGCAACCTGTAATGAATATGTATACCTGACGCAATATTGTATGTATAAATAACGGCTGGGAAGTAACGGGACTTGAAGCCAGATTTGGGCACCTGCCCCGGCTTCCAGCGCTGAATAAAGCACCTTCATATAATCACTTGGTGATTATGTGGTTGCTAGGCTAACATCTGGACTCACTGCAGTGCATCCTCAGTGGTGCCAGTGCACTCTCTGGAGTCACTGCAGTGCATCCCCAGTGGTGCCAGTGCACTCTCTGGACTCACTGCACTGCATCCCCAGTGGTGCCGGGGCACTCTCTGGACTCACCGGGGTGCATCCCCAGTGTTGCCAGTGCACTCTCTGGACTCACTGCAGTGCATCCCCAGTGGTGCCAGTGCACTCTCTGGACTCACTGCGCTGCATCCCCAGTGGTGACAGTGCACTCTCTGGACTTGCCAGGGTGCATCCCCAGTGGTGCCAGTGCACTCTCTGGACTCAGTGCACTGCATCCCCAGTGGTGCCAGTGCACTCTCTGGACTCACTGCAGTGCATCCCCAGTGGTGCCAGTGCACTCTCTGGACTCACTGCAGTGCATCCCCAATCGTACCAGTGCACTCTCTGGACTCACTGCACTGCATCCCCAGTGATGCCACTGCAACCTCTGGTCTCACTGCAGCGCATCCCCAGTGGTGCCAGTGCACTCTCTGGACTCACTGCACTGCATCCCCAGTGGTGCCAGTGCAATCTCTGGACTCACTGCACTGCATCCCCAGTGGTGCCAGTGCACTCTCTGGACTCACTGCACTGCATCCCCAGTGGTGCCAGTGCACTCTCTGGAATCACTACATTCCCAGTGGTGCCAGGGCACTCTCTGGACTCACTGCAGTGCATCCCCAGTGGTGCCAGTGCACTCTCTGCACTCACTGCACTGCATCACCAGTGGTGCCAGTGCACTCTCTGGACTCACTGCAGTGCATCCCCAGTGGTGCCAGTGCACTCTCTGGACTCACTGCAGTGCATCCCCAGTGGTGCCAGTGCACTCTCTGGAATCACTACATTCCCAGTGGTGCCAGGGCACTCTCTGGACTCACTGCACTGCATCCCCAGTGGTACCTGTGAAGTCACTGGACTCACTGCAGTGCATCCCCAATGGTGCCAGTGCACTCTTTGGACTCACTGCACTGCATTCCCAGTGGTGCCACTGTACTCTCCGGACTCACTGCACTGCATCCCCAGTGGTGCCAGTGCCCTCTGTGGACTCACTGCACTACATCCCCAGTGGTGCCAGTGAACTCTCTGGACTCACTGCACTGCATCCCCAGTGGTGCCAGTGCACTCTCTGGACTCACTGCAGTGCATCCCCAGTGGTGCTAGTGGACTCTCTGGACTCACTGCAGTGCATCCCCAGTGGTGCTAGTGCACTCTCTGGACTCACTGCACTGCGTTGCCATTGGTGCCAGTGCACTGTCTGGACTCATTGCACTGCATCCCCAGTGGTGCCAGTGCACTCTCTGGACTCACTGCACTGCATCCCCAGTGGTGCCAGTGCACTCTCAGGAGTCACTGCGCTGCATCCCCAGTGGTTCCAGTGCACTCTCTGGACTCACTGCACTGCAACTCCAGTGGTGCCAGTGCACTCTCTGGACTCACTGCACTGCATCCCCAGTGGTGCCAGTGCACTCTCTGGACTCACTGCACTGCAACTCCAGTGGTGCCAGTGCACTCTGTGGACTCACTGCAGTGCATCGCCAGTGGTGCCAGTGCACTCTCTGGACTCACTGCAGTGCATCGCCAGTGGTGCCAGTGCCCTCTCTGGACTCACTGCACTGCATCCCCAGTGGTGCCAGTGCAGTCTCTGTTTTAGTGTTGGGGAGAATCGAATGGATGTTTTACTAATGTCTCTTAGGTAATTGGACCTACAGTATAATTAAGCATTGCCAAATGTACTTACCTTATCAATTAATCTATGTATACTGGATACTTAGGGAGTACATTGAACAATCAAAAGAATCATTGAAGGGGAACCTTGGGAGGGAACAGGTACAACCTGACCTTGGATAAGGGCCTGGAAATGATGATATGAGTTGATGCAGAACCAAGAAGCGGAGGGAGCATGCGTCGAGTAAGAAAGGTGAAAAGTTTAGCGGAGAGGAAGACTCCTTACTTCATCTGGACGACCACCTGGACGACCACCGGAGTGCGCCACGCATGTGCTAAGGGGAGGGGAGCTAATTAGAATGAAAAGCGAGGCTGCTGTTGCAACCTGTAATGAATATGTATACCTGACGCAATATTGTATGTATAAATAACGGCTGGGAAGTAACGGGACTTGAAGCCAGATTTGGGCACCTGCCCCGGCTTCCAGCGCTGAATAAAGCACCTTCATATAATCACTTGGTGATTATGTGGTTGCTAGGCTAACATCTGGACTCACTGCAGTGCATCCCCAGTGGTGCCAGTGCACTCTCTGGAGTCACTGCAGTGCATCCCCAGTGGTGCCAGTGCACTCTCTGGACTCACTGCACTGCATCGCCAGTGGTGCCGGGGCACTCTCTGGACTCACCGGGGTGCATCCCCAGTGTTGCCAGTGCACTCTCTGGACTCACTGCACTGCATCCCCAGTGGTGACAGTGCACTCTCTGGACTCACTGCGCTGCATCCCCAGTGGTGACAGTGCACTCTCTGGACTTGCCAGGGTGCATCCCCAGTGGTGCCAGTGCACTCTCTGGACTCAGTGCACTGCATCCCCAGTGGTGCCAGTTCACTCTCTGGACTCACTGCAGTGCATCCCCAGTGGTGCCAGTGCACTCTCTGGACTCACTGCAGTGCATCCCCAATCGTACCAGTGCACTCTCTGGACTCACTGCACTGCATCCCCAGTGATGCCACTGCAACCTCTGGTCTCACTGCAGCGCATCCCCAGTGGTACCAGTGCACTCTCTGAACTCACTGCACTTCGTCCCCACTGGTGCCAGTGCACTCTCTGGACTCACTGCACTGCATCCCCAGTGGTGCCAGTGCACTCTCTGGACTCACTGCACTGCATCCCCAGTGGGGACAGTGCACTCTCTGGACTTGCCGGGGTGCATCCCCAGTGGTGCCAGTGCACTCTCTTTACTCACTGCACTGCATCCCCAGTGGTGCCAGTGCACTCTCTGGACTCACTGCAGTGCATCCCCAGTGGTGCCAGTGCACTCTCTGGACTCACTGCAGTGCATCCCCATTGGTGCCAGTGCACTCTCTGGACTCACTGCAGTGCATTCCCAGTGGTGCCAGTGCACTCTCTGTACTCACTGCACTGCATCCCCAGTGGTGCCAGTTGCTCTCTGGACTCATTGCACTGCATCCCCAGTGGTGCCAGTGCACTCTCTGGACTCACTGCAGTGCATCCACAGTGGTGCCAGTGTACTCTCTTAACTCACTGCACTGCATCACCATTGGTGCCAGTGCACTCTCTGGACTCACTGCACTGCATCCCCAATGGTGCCACTGCACTCTCTGGACTCACTGCACTGCATCCCCAGTGGTGCCAGTGCACTCTGTGGACTCACTGCACTGCATCCCCAGTGGTGCCAGAGCACTCTCTGGACTCACTGCACTGCATCCCCAGTGGTGCCAGAGCACTCTCTGGACTCACTGCACTGCATCCCCAGTGGTGACAGTGCACTCTCTGGACTCACTGCACTGCATCCCCAGTGGTGCCAGTGCACTCTCTGGACTCACTGCAGTGCATCCCCAGTGGTGCCACTGCACTCTCTGAAAACACCGGGGTGCAACCGCAGCGGTGCCAGTGCACTCTCTGCACTCACGGCAGTGCATCCCCAGTGGTGCCAGTGCACTCTCTGGACTCACTGCAATTGGTCCCCTGTGGTGCCAGTGCACTCTGTGGACTCAGTGCACTGCATCCCAATGGTGCCAGTGCACTCTCTGGACTCACTGCAGTGCATCCCCAGTGGTGCCAGTGCACTCTCTGGACTCACTGCACTGCATCCCAGTGGTGCCAGTGCACTCTCTGGACTCACTGCAGTGCATTCCCAGTGGTGCCAGTGCACTCTCTGGACTCACTGCACTGCATCCCCAGTGGTGCCAGTGCACTCTCTGGACTCACTGCACTGCATCCCCAGTGGTGCCAGTGCACTCTCTGGACTCACTGCACTGCATCCACAGTGGTGCTAGTGCACTCCCTGGACTCACTGCAGTGCAACCCCAATGGTGCCAGTGCATTCTCTTTACTCACTGCACTGCATCCCCACCGGTGCCAGTGCACTCTCTGGACTCACTGCACTGCATCCCCAGTGGTGCCAGTGCACTCTCTTTACTCACTGCACTGCATCCCCAGTGGTGCCAGTGCACTCTCTGGACTCACTGCACTGCATCCCCAGTGGTGCCAGTGCACTCTCTGGACTCACTGCACTGCATCCCCAGTGGTGCCAGTGCAATCTCTGGACTCACGGCAGTGCATCCCCAGTGGTGCCAGTGCACTCTCTGGACTCACTGCACTGCATCCCCAGTGGTGCCAGTGCACTCTCTGGACTCACTGCACTGCATCCCCAGTGGTGCCAGTGCACTCTCTGGACTTGCCGGGGTGCATCCCCAGTGGTGCCAGTGCACTCTCTGGACTCACTGCAGTGCATCCCCAGTGGTGCCAGTGCACTCTCTGGAATCACTGCATTCCCAGTGGTGCCAGGGCACTCTCTGGACTCACTGCACTGCATCCCCAGTGGTACCTGTGAAGTCTCTGGACTCACTGCAGTGCATCTCCAATGGTGCCAGTGCACTCTTTGGACTCACTGCACTGCATCCCCAGTGGTGCCACTGTACTCTCCGGACTCAGTGCACTGCATCCCCAGTGGTGCCAGTGCCCTCTGTGGACTCACTGCACTACATCCCCAGTGGTGCCAGTGAACTCTCTGGACTCACTGCACTGCATCCCCACTGGTGCCAGTGCACTCTCTGGACTCACTGCAGTGCATCCCCAGTGGTGCTAGTGCACTCTCTGGAGTCACTGCACTGCGTTGCCATTGGTGCCAGTGCACTCTCTGGACTCATTGCACTGCATCCCCAGTGGTGCCAGTGCACTCTCTGGACTCACTGCACTGCATCCCCAGTGGTGCCAGTGCACTCTCAGGAGTCACTGCGCTTCATCCCCAGTGGTTCCAGTGCACTCTCTGGACTCACTGCACTGCAACTCCACTGGTGCCAGTGCACTCTGTGGACTCACTGCACTGCATCCCCAGTGGTGCCAGTGCACTCTCTGGACTAACTGTACTGCATCCCAGGTGGTGCCAGTGCACTCTCTGGACTCACTGCACTGCATCCCCAGTGGTGCCAGTGCACTCTCTGGACTCACTGCACTGCAACTCCAGTGGTGCCAGTGCACTCTGTGGACTCACTGCAGTGCATCGCCAGTGGTGCCAGTGCACTCTCTGGACTCACTGCAGTGCATCGCCAGTGGTGCCAGTGCCCTCTCTGGACTCACTGCACTGCATCCCCAGTGGTGCCAGTGCAGTCTCTGTGTTAGTGTTGGGGAGAATCGAATGGATGTTTTACTAATGTCTCTTAGGAATGGGACCTACAGTATAATTAAGCATTGCCAAATGTACTTGCCTTATCAATTAATCTATGTATACTGGATACTTAGGGAGTACATTGAACAATCAAAAGAATCATTGAAGGGGAACCTTGGGAGGGAACAGGTACAACCTGACCTTGGATAAGGGCCTGGAAATGATGAAATGAGTTGATGCAGAACCAAGAAGCGGAGGGAGCATGCGTCGAGTAAGGAAGGTGAAAAGTTTAGCGGAGAGGAAGACTCCTTACTTCATCTGGACGACCACCTGGACGACCACCGGAGTGCGCCACGCATGTGCTAAGGGGAGGGGAGCTAATTAGAATGAAAAGCGAGGCTGCTGTTGCAACCTGTAATGAATATGTATACCTGACGCAATATTGTATGTATAAATAACGGCTGGGAAGTAACGGGACTTGAAGCCAGATTTGGGCACCTGCCCCGGCTTCCAGCGCTGAATAAAGCACCTTCATATAATCACTTGGTGATTATGTGGTTGCTAGGCTAACATCTGGACTCACTGCAGTGCATCCTCAGTGGTGCCAGTGCACTCTCTGGAGTCACTGCAGTGCATCCCCAGTGGTGCCAGTGCACTCTCTGGACTCACTGCACTGCATCCCCAGTGGTGCCGGGGCACTCTCTGGACTCACCGGGGTGCATCCCCAGTGTTGCCAGTGCACTCTCTGGACTCACTGCAGTGCATCCCCAGTGGTGCCAGTGCACTCTCTGGACTCACTGCGCTGCATCCCCAGTGGTGACAGTGCACTCTCTGGACTTGCCAGGGTGCATCCCCAGTGGTGCCAGTGCACTCTCTGGACTCAGTGCACTGCATCCCCAGTGGTGCCAGTGCACTCTCTGGACTCACTGCAGTGCATCCCCAGTGGTGCCAGTGCACTCTCTGGACTCACTGCAGTGCATCCCCAATCGTACCAGTGCACTCTCTGGACTCACTGCACTGCATCCCCAGTGATGCCACTGCAACCTCTGGTCTCACTGCAGCGGATCCCCAGTGGTGCCAGTGCACTCTCTGGACTCACTGCACTGCATCCCCACTGGTGCCAGTGCACTCTCTGGACTCACTGCACTGCATCCCCAGTGGTGCCAGTGCACTCTCTGGACTCACTGCACTGCATCCCCAGTGGTGCCAGTGCACTCTCTGGAATCACTACATTCCCAGTGGTGCCAGGGCACTCTCTGGACTCACTGCAGTGCATCCCCAGTGGTGCCAGTGCACTCTCTGCACTCACTGCACTGCATCACCAGTGGTGCCAGTGCACTCTCTGGACTCACTGCAGTGCATCCCCAGTGGTGCCAGTGCACTCTCTGGACTCACTGCAGTGCATCCCCAGTGGTGCCAGTGCACTCTCTGGAATCACTACATTCCCAGTGGTGCCAGGGCACTCTCTGGACTCACTGCACTGCATCCCCAGTGGTACCTGTGAAGTCACTGGACTCACTGCAGTGCATCCCCAATGGTGCCAGTGCACTCTTTGGACTCACTGCACTGCATTCCCAGTGGTGCCACTGTACTCTCCGGACTCACTGCACTGCATCCCCAGTGGTGCCAGTGCCCTCTGTGGACTCACTGCACTACATCCCCAGTGGTGCCAGTGAACTCTCTGGACTCACTGCACTGCATCCCCAGTGGTGCCAGTGCACTCTCTGGACTCACTGCAGTGCATCCCCAGTGGTGCTAGTGGACTCTCTGGACTCACTGCAGTGCATCCCCAGTGGTGCTAGTGCACTCTCTGGACTCACTGCACTGCGTTGCCATTGGTGCCAGTGCACTGTCTGGACTCATTGCACTGCATCCCCAGTGGTGCCAGTGCACTCTCTGGACTCACTGCACTGCATCCCCAGTGGTGCCAGTGCACTCTCAGGAGTCACTGCGCTGCATCCCCAGTGGTTCCAGTGCACTCTCTGGACTCACTGCACTGCAACTCCAGTGGTGCCAGTGCACTCTCTGGACTCACTGCACTGCATCCCCAGTGGTGCCAGTGCACTCTCTGGACTCACTGCACTGCAACTCCAGTGGTGCCAGTGCACTCTGTGGACTCACTGCAGTGCATCGCCAGTGGTGCCAGTGCACTCTCTGGACTCACTGCAGTGCATCGCCAGTGGTGCCAGTGCCCTCTCTGGACTCACTGCACTGCATCCCCAGTGGTGCCAGTGCAGTCTCTGTTTTAGTGTTGGGGAGAATCGAATGGATGTTTTACTAATGTCTCTTAGGTAATGGGACCTACAGTATAATTAAGCATTGCCAAATGTACTTACCTTATCAATTAATCTATGTATACTGGATACTTAGGGAGTACATTGAACAATCAAAAGAATCATTGAAGGGGAACCTTGGGAGGGAACAGGTACAACCTGACCTTGGATAAGGGCCTGGAAATGGTGATATGAGTTGATGCAGAACCAAGAAGCGGAGGGAGCATGCGTCGAGTAAGAAAGGTGAAAAGTTTAGCGGAGAGGAAGACTCCTTACTTCATCTGGACGACCACCTGGACGACCACCGGAGTGCGCCACGCATGTGCTAAGGGGAGGGGAGCTAATTAGAATGAAAAGCGAGGCTGCTGTTGCAACCTGTAATGAATATGTATACCTGACGCAATATTGTATGTATAAATAACGGCTGGGAAGTAACGGGACTTGAAGCCAGATTTGGGCACCTGCCCCGGCTTCCAGCGCTGAATAAAGCACCTTCATATAATCACTTGGTGATTATGTGGTTGCTAGGCTAACATCTGGACTCACTGCAGTGCATCCCCAGTGGTGCCAGTGCACTCTCTGGAGTCACTGCAGTGCATCCCCAGTGGTGCCAGTGCACTCTCTGGACTCACTGCACTGCATCCCCAGTGGTGCCGGGGCACTCTCTGGACTCACCGGGGTGCATCCCCAGTGTTGCCAGTGCACTCTCTGGACTCACTGCAGTGCATCCCCAGTGGTGACAGTGCACTCTCTGGACTCACTGCGCTGCATCCCCAGTGGTGACAGTGCACTCTCTGGACTTGCCAGGGTGCATCCCCAGTGGTGCCATTGCACTCTCTGGACTCAGTGCACTGCATCCCCAGTGGTGCCAGTTCACTCTCTGGACTCACTGCACTGCATCCCCAGTGGTGCCAGTGCAATCTCTGGACTCACGGCAGTGCATCCCCAATCGTACCAGTGCACTCTCTGGACTCACTGCACTGCATCCCCAGTGATGCCACTGCAACCTCTGGTCTCACTGCAGCGCATCCCCAGTGGTACCAGTGCACTCTCTGGACTCACTGCACTTCATCCCCACTGGTGCCAGTGCACTCTCTGGACTCACTGCACTGCATCCCCAGTGGTGCCAGTGCACTCTCTGGAGTCACTGCACTGCATCCCCAGTGGGGACAGTGCACTCTCTGGACTTGCCGGGGTGCATCCCCAGTGGTGCCAGTGCACTCTCTGGAGTCACTGCAGTGCATCCCCAGTGGTGCCAGTGCACTCTCTGGACTCACTGCACTGCATCCCCAGTGGTGCCAGTGCACTCTCTGGACTCACTGCAGTGCATTCCCAGTGGTGCCAGTGCACTCTCTGTACTCACTGCACTGCATCCCCAGTGGTGCCAGTGGCTCTCTGGACTCATTGCACTGCATCCCCAGTGGTGCCAGTGCACTCTCTGGACTCACTGCAGTGCATCCACAGTGGTGCCAGTGTACTCTCTTAACTCACTGCACTGCATCACCATTGGTGCCAGTGCACTCTCTGGACTCACTGCACTGCATCCCCAATGGTGCCACTGCACTCTCTGGACTCACTGCACTGCATCCCCAGTGGTGCCAGTGCACTCTCTGGACTCACTGCAGTGCATCCCCAGTGGTGCCAGTGCACTCTGTGGACTCACTGCACTGCATCCCCAGTGGTGCCAGTGCACTCTCTGGACTCACTGCACTGCATCCCCAGTGGTGCCAGAGCACTCTCTGGACTCACTGCACTGCATCCCCAGTGGTGACAGTGCACTCTCTGGACTCACTGTACTGCATCCCAGGTGGTGCCCGTGCACTCTCTGGAGTCACTGCATTGCATCCCCAGTGGTGCCAGTGCACTCTCTGGACTCACTGCACTGCAACTCCAGTGGTGCCAGTGCACTCTGTGGACTCACTGCAGTGCATCGCCAGTGGTGCCAGTGCACTCTCTGGACTCACTGCAGTGCATCGCCAGTGGTGCCAGTGCCCTCTCTGGACTCACTGCACTGCATCCCCAGTGGTGCCAGTGCAGCCTCTGTGTTAGTGTTGGGGAGAATCGAATGGATGTTTTACTAATGTCTCTTAGGTAATGGGACCTACAGTATAATTAAGCATTGCCAAATGTACTTACCTTATCAATTAATCTATGTATACTGGATACTTAGGGAGTACATTGAACAATCAAAAGAATCATTGAAGGGGAACCTTGGGAGGGAACAGGTACAACCTGACCTTGGATAAGGGCCTGGAAATGATGATATGAGTTGATGCAGAACCAAGAAGCGGAGGGAGCATGCGTCGAGTAAGAAAGGTGAAAAGTTTAGCGGAGAGGAAGACTCCTTACTTCATCTGGACGACCACCTGGACGACCACCGGAGTGCGCCACGCATGTGCTAAGGGGAGGGGAGCTAATTAGAATGAAAAGCGAGGCTGCTGTTGCAACCTGTAATGAATATGTATACCTGACGCAATATTGTATGTATAAATAACGGCTGGGAAGTAACGGGACTTGAAGCCAGATTTGGGCACCTGCCCCGGCTTCCAGCGCTGAATAAAGCACCTTCATATAATCACTTGGTGATTATGTGGTTGCTAGGCTAACATCTGGACTCACTGCAGTGCATCCCCAGTGGTGCCAGTGCACTCTCTGGAGTCACTGCACTGCATCCCCAGTGGTGCCAGTGCACTCTCTGGACTCACTGCACTGCATCGCCAGTGGTGCCGGGGCACTCTCTGGACTCACCGGGGTGCATCCCCAGTGTTGCCAGTGCACTCTCTGGACTCACTGCAGTGCATCCCCAGTGGTGCCAGTGCACTCTCTGGACTCACTGCGCTGCATCCCCAGTGGTGACAGTGCACTCTCTGGACTTGCCAGGGTGCATCCCCAGTGGTGCCAGTGCACTCTCTGGACTCAGTGCACTGCATCCCCAGTGGTGCCAGTGCACTCTCTGAACTCACTGCAGTGCATCCCCAGTGGTGCCAGTGCACTCTCTGGACTCACTGCAGTGCATCCCCAATCGTACCAGTGCACTCTCTGGACTCACTGCACTGCATCCCCAGTGATGCCACTGCAACCTCTGGTCTCACTGCAGCGCATCCCCAGTGGTGCCAGTGCACTCTCTGGACTCAGTGCACTGCATCCCCAGTGGTGCCAGTGCACTCTCTGTACTCACTGCACTGCATCCCCAGTGGTGCCAGTGCACTCTCTGGACTTGCCGGGGTGCATCCACAGTGGTGCCAGTGCACTCTCTGGACTCACTGCAGTGCATCCCCAGTGGTGCCAGTGCACTCTCTGGAATCACTACATTCCCAGTGGTGCCAGGGCACTCTCTGGACTCACTGCACTGCATCCCCAGTGGTACCTGTGAAGTCTCTGGACTCACTGCAGTGCATCCCCAATGGTGCCAGTGCACTCTTTGGACTCACTGCACTGCATCCCCAGTGGTGCCACTGTACTCTCCGGACTCACTGCACTGCATCCCCAGTGGTGCCAGTGCCCTCTGTGGACTCACTGCACTGCATCCCCAGTGGTGCCAGTGAACTCTCTGGACTCACTGCACTGCATCCCCAGTGGTGCCAGTGCACTCTCTGGACTCACTGCAGTGCATCCCCAGTGGTGCTAGTGGACTCTCTGGACTCACTGCAGTGCATCCCCAGTGGTGCTAGTGCACTCTCTGGACTCACTGCACTGCGTTGCCATTGGTGCCAGTGCACTGTCTGGACTCATTGCACTGCATCTCCAGTGGTGCCAGTGCACTCTCTGGACTCACTGCAGTGCATCCCCAGTGGTGCCAGTGCACTCTCAGGAGTCACTGCGCTGCATCCCCAGTGGTTCCAGTGCACTCTCTGGACTCACTGCACTGCAACTCCAGTGGTGCCAGTGCACTCTGCGGACTCACTGCACTGCATCCCCAGTGGTGCCAGTGCACTCTCAGGAGTCACTGCGCTGCATCCCCAGTGGTTCCAGTGCACTCTCTGGACTCATTGCACTGAAACTCCAGTGGTGCCAGTGCACTCTGTGGACTCACTGCACTGCATCCCCAGTGGTGCCAGTGCACTCTCTGTACTCACTGTACTGCATCCCAGGTGGTGCCAGTGCACTCTCTGGACTCACTGCAGTGCATCGCCAGTGGTGCCAGTGCACTCTCTGGACTCACTGAACTGCATCCACAGTGGTGCAATGTTCACTCTCAGGACTCACTGCACTGCATCCCCAGAGATGCCAGTGCACTCTCTGGACTCACTGCACTACATCCCCAGTGGTGAGAGTGCACTCTCTGGACTTGCCGGGGTGCATCCCCAGTGGTGCCAGTGCACTCTCTGGAGTCACCGGGGTGCATCCCCAGAGGTGCCAGTGCACTCTCTGGACTCACTGCACTACATCCCCAATGGTGCCAGTTCACTCTCTGGACTCACTGAACTGAATCCCCAGTAGTGCCAGTGTACTCTCTGGACTCACTGTACTGCATCCCCATTGGTGCCTGTGAAATCTCTGGACTCACTGCAGTGCATCCCCAGTGGTGCCAGTGCAATCTCAGGACTCACAGCAGTGCAGCTCCAGTTGGTTCCAGTGCACTCTCTGGACTCACTGCACTGCATCCCCAGTGGTGCCAGTTCACTCTCTGGTCTCACTGCAGTGCATCCCCAGTGGTGCCAGTGGCTCTCAGAACTCATTGCACTGCATCACCAGTGGTGCCAGTGCACTCTCTGGACTCACTGCAGTGCATCCACAGTGGTGCCAGTGTACTCTCCAGACTCACTGCACTGCATCCCCAGTGGTGCCAGTGCACTCTCTGGACTCACTGCAGTGCATCCCCAGTGGTGCCAGTGCACTCTCTGGACTCACTGCGCTGCATCCCCAAGGTGCCAGTGCACTCTCTGCACTCACGGCAGTGCATCCCCAGTGGTGCCAGTGCACTCTCTGGACTCACTGCACTGTATCCCCTTTGGTGCCAGTGCACTCTGTGGACTCACTGCACTGCATCCCAGTGGTGCCTGTGCACTCTCTGGACTCACTGCACTGCATCCCCAGTGGTGCCAGTGCACTCTCTGGACTCACTGCAGTGCATCCCAGTGGTGCCAGTGCACTCTCTGGACTCACTGCACTGCGTTGCCATTGGTGCCAGTGCACTCTCTGGACTCATTGCACTGCATCCCCAGTGGTGCCAGTGCACTCTCTGGACTCACTGCACTGCATCCCCAGTGGTGCCAGTGCACTCTCTGGACTCACTGCACTGCATCCCCAGTGGTGCCAGTGCACTCTCTGGACTCACTGCACTGCAACTCCAGTGGTGCCAGTGCACTCTGTGGACTCACTGCAGTGCATCGCCAGTGGTGCCAGTGCACTCTCTGGACTCACTGCAGTGCATCGCCAGTGGTGCCAGTGCCCTCTCTGGACTCACTGCACTGCATCCCCAGTGGTGCCAGTGCAGTCTCTGTGTTAGTGTTGGGGAGAATCGAATGGATGTTTTACTAATGTCTCTTAGGTAATGGGACCTACAGTATAATTAAGCATTGCCAAATGTACTTACCTTATCAATTAATCTATGTATACTGGATACTTAGGGAGTACATTGAACAATCAAAAGAATCATTGAAGGGGAACCTTGGGAGGGAACAGGTACAACCTGACCTTGGATAAGGGCCTGGAAATGATGAAATGAGTTGAAGCAGAACCAAGAAGCGGAGGGAGCATGCGTCGAGTAAGAAAGGTGAAAAGTTTAGCGGAGAGGAAGACTCCTTACTTCATCTGGACGACCACCTGGACGACCACCGGAGTGCGCCACGCATGTGCTAAGGGGAGGGGAGCTAATTAGAATGAAAAGCGAGGCTGCTGTTGCAACCTGTAATGAATATGTATACCTGACGCAATATTGTATGTATAAATAACGGCTGGGAAGTAACGGGACTTGAAGCCAGATTTGGGCACCTGCCCCGGCTTCCAGCGCTGAATAAAGCACCTTCATATAATCACTTGGTGATTATGTGGTTGCTAGGCTAACATCTGGACTCACTGCAGTGCATCCCCAGTGGTGCCAGTGCACTCTCTGGAGTCACTGCAGTGCATCCCCAGTGGTGCCAATGCACTCTCTGTACTCACTGCAGTGCATCCCCAGTGGTGCCACTGGACTCCCTGGACTCACTGCAGTGCATCCCCAGTGGTGCCAGTGCACTCTCTGGACTCACCGGGGTGCATCCCCAGTGTTGCCAGTGCACTCTCTGGACTCACTGCACTGCATCCCCAGTGGTGCCAGTGCACTCTCTGGACTCACTGCACTGCATCCCCAGTGGTGCCAGTGCACTCTCTGGACTCACTACAGTGCATCCCCAATCGTACCAGTGCACTCTCTGGACTCACTGCACTGCATCCCCAGTGATGCCACTGCAACCTCTGGTCTCACTGCAGCGCATCCCCAGTGGTACCAGTGCACTCTCTGGACTCACTGCACTTCATCCCCGCTGGTGCCAGTGCACTCTCTGGACTCACTGCACTGCATCCCCAGTGCTGACAGTGCACTTTCTGGACTCACTGCACTGCATCCCCAGTGGTGCCAGTGCACTCTCTGGACTCACTGCACTGCATCCCCAGTGGTGCCAGTGCACTCTCTGGACTCACTGCAGTGCAACCCCAATGGTGCCAGTGCATTCTCTTTACTCACTGCACTGCATCCCCACTGGTGCCAGTGCACTCTCTGGACTCACTGTACTGCATCCCCAGTGGTGCCAGTGCACTCTCTGGACTCACTGCACTGCATCCCCAGTGGTGCCAGTGCTCTCTCTGGACTCACTGCACTGCATCCCCAGTGGTGCCAGTGCACTCTCTTTACTCACTGCACTGCATCCCCAGTGGTGCCAGTGCACTCTGTGGACTCACTGCACTGCATCCCCAGTGGTGCCAGTGCACTCTCTGGACTCACTGCGCTGCATCCCCAGTGGTTCCAGTGCACTCTCTGGACTCACTGCACTGCAACTCCAGTGGTGCCAGTGCACTCTCTGGACTCACTGTACTGCATCCCAGGTGGTGCCAGTGCACTCTCTGGACTCACTGCAGTGCATCGCCAGTGGTGCCAGTGCACTCTCTGGACTCACTGAACTGCATCCCCAGTGGTGCAATGTGCACTCTCTGGACTCACTGCACTGCATCCCCAGTGGTGCCAGTGCACTCTCTGGACTCACTGCACTGCATCCCCAGTGGTTAGAGTGCACTCTCTGGACTTGCCGGGGTGCATCCCCAGTGGTGCCAGTATACTCTCTGGAGTCACCGGGGTGCATCCCCAGAGGTGCCAGAGCACTCTCTGGACTCACTGCACTACATCCCCACTGGTGCCAGTTCACTCTCTGGACTAACTGAACTGAATCCCCAGTAGTGCCAGTGTACTCTCTGGACTCACTGTACTGCATCCCCAGTGGTGCCTGTGAAATCTCTGGACTCACTGCAGTGCATCCCCAGTGGTGCCAGTGCAATCTCAGGACTCACAGCAGTACAGCTCCAGTTGGTGCCAGTGCACTCTCTGGGCTCACTGCACTGCATGCCCAGCGGTGCCAGTGCACTCTCTGGAGTCACTGCACTGCATCCCCAGTGGTGCCAGTGTACTCTCTTAACTCACTGCACTGCATCCCCAGTGGTGCCAGTGCACTCTCTGGACTCACTGCAGTGTATCCCCTTTGGTGCCAGTGCACTCTGTGGACTCACTGCAGTGCATCCCCAGTGGTGCCAGTGCACTCTCTGGACTCACTGCAGTGCATCCCAGTGGTGCCAGTGCACTCTCTGGACTCACTGCACTGCATCCCCAGTGGTGCCAGTGCACTCTCTGGACTCACTGCACTGCATCCCCAGTGGTGCCAGTGCACTCTCTGGACTTGCCGGGGTGCATCCCCAGTGGTGCCAGTGCACTCTCTGGACTCACTGCAGTGCATCCCCAGTGGTGCCAGTGCACTCTCTGGAATCACTGAATTCCCAGAGGTGCCAGGGCACTCTCTGGACTCACTGCCCTGCATCCCCAGTGGTACCTGTGAAGTCTCTGGACTCACTGCAGTGCATCCCCAATGGTGCCAGTGCACTCTTTGGACTCACTGCACTGCATCCCCAGTGGTGCCACTGTACTCTCCGGACTCACTGCACTGCATCCCCAGTGGTGCCAGTGCCCTCTGTGGACTCACTGCACTACATCCCCAGTGGTGCCAGCGAACTCTCTGGACTCACTGCACTGCATTCACAGTGGTGCCAGTGCACTCTCTGGACTCACTGCAGTGCATCCCCAGTGGTGCTAGTGCACTCTCTGGACTCACTGCAGTGCATCCCCAGTGGTGCTAGTGCACTCTCTGGACTCACTGCACTGCGTTGCCATTGGTGCCAGTGCACTCTCTGGACTCACTGCACTGCATCCCCAGTGGTGCCAGTGCACTCTCTGGACTCACTGCACTTCATCCCCAGTGGTGCCAGTGCACTCTCAGGAGTCACTGCGCTGCAACTCCAGTGGTTCCAGTGCACTCTCTGGACTCACTGCACTGCAACTCCAGTGGTGCCAGTGCACTCTGTGGACTCACTGCACTGCATCCCCAGTGGTGCCAGTGCACTCTCTGGACTCACTGTACTGCATCCCAGGTGGTGCCAGTGCACTCTCTGGACTCACTGAACTGCATCCCCAGTGGTGCAATGTGCACTCTCTGGACTCACTGCACTGCATCCCCAGTGGTGCCAGTGCACTCTCTGGACTCACTGCACTGCATCCCCAGTGGTGAGAGTGCACTCTCTGGACTTGCCGGGGTGCATCCCCAGTGGTGCCAGTGCACTCTTTGGACTCACTGCACTGCATCCCCAGTGGTGCCAGTGCACTCTCTGGACTCACTGCACTGCATCCCCAGTGGTGCCAGTGCTCTCTCTGGACTCACTGCACTGCATCCCCAGTGGTGCCAGTGCACTCTCTTTACTCACTGCACTGCATCCCCAGTGGTGCCAGTGCACTCTCTGGACTCACTGCACTGCATCCCCAGTGGTGCCAGTGCAATCTCTGGACTCACGGCAGTGCATCCCCAGTGGTGCCAGTGCACTCTCTGGACTCACTGCACTGCATCCCCAGTGGTGCCAGTGCACTCTCTGGACTCACTGCACTGCATCCCCAGTGGTGCCAGTGCACTCTCTGGACTTGCCGGGGTGCATCCCCAGTGGTGCCAGTGCACTCTCTGAACTCACTGCAGTGCATCCCCAGTGGTGCCAGTGCACTCTCTGGAATCACTGCATTCCCAGTGGTGCCAGGGCACTCTCTGGACTCACTGCACTGCATCCCCAGTGGTACCTGTGAAGTCTCTGGACTCACTGCAGTGCATCCCGAATGGTGCCAGTGCACTCTTTGGACTCACTGCACTGCATCCCCAGTGGTGCCAGTGCCCTCTGTGGACTCACTGCACTACATCCCCAGTGGTGCCAGTGAACTCTCTGGACTCACTGCACTGCATCCCCACTGGTGCCAGTGCACTCTCTGGACTCACTGCAGTGCATCCCCAGTGGTGCCAGTGCACTCTCTGGACTCACTGCAGTGCATCCCCAGTGGTGCTAGTGCACTCTCTGGACTCACTGCACTGCGTTGCCATTGGTGCCAGTGCACTCTCTGGACTCATTGCACTGCATCCCCAGTGGTGCCAGTGCACTCTCTGGACTCACTGCACTGCATCCCCAGTGGTGCCAGTGCACTCTCAGGAGTCACTGCGCTGCATCCCCAGTGCTTCCAGTGCACTCTCTGGACTCACTGCACTGCAACTCCAGTGGTGCCAGTGCACTCTCTGGACTCACTGCACTGCATCCCCAGTGGTGCCAGTGCACTCTCTGGACTCACTGTACTGCATCCCAGGTGGTGCCAGTGCACTCTCTGGACTCACTGCACTGCATCCCCAGTGGTGCCAGTGCACTCTCTGGACTCACTGCACTGCAACTCCAGTGGTGCCAGTGCACTCTGTGGACTCACTGCAGTGCATCGCCAGTGGTGCCAGTGCACTCTCTGGACTCACTGCAGTGCATCGCCAGTGGTGCCAGTGCCCTCTCTGGACTCACTGCACTGCATCCCCAGTGGTGCCAGTGCAGTCTCTGTGTTAGTGTTGGGGAGAATCGAATGGATGTTTTACTAATGTCTCTTAGGTAATGGGACCTACAGTATAATTAAGCATTGCCAAATGTACTTACCTTATCAATTAATCTATGTATACTGGATACTTAGGGAGTACATTGAACAATCAAAAGAATCATTGAAGGGGAACCTTGGGAGGGAACAGGTACAACCTGACCTTGGATAAGGGCCTGGAAATGATGAAATGAGTTGAAGCAGAACCAAGAAGCGGAGGGAGCATGCGTCGAGTAAGAAAGGTGAAAAGTTTAGCGGAGAGGAAGACTCCTTACTTCATCTGGACGACCACCTGGACGACCACCGGAGTGCGCCACGCATGTGCTAAGGGGAGGGGAGCTAATTAGAATGAAAAGCGAGGCTGCTGTTGCAACCTGTAATGAATATGTATACCTGACGCAATATTGTATGTATAAATAACGGCTGGGAAGTAACGGGACTTGAAGCCAGATTTGGGCACCTGCCCCGGCTTCCAGCGCTGAATAAAGCACCTTCATATAATCACTTGGTGATTATGTGTTTGCTAGGCTAACATCTGGACTCACTGCAGTGCATCCCCAGTGGTGCCAGTGCACTCTCTGGAGTCACTGCAGTGCAACCCCAGTGGTGCCAGTGCACTCTCTGGACTCACTGCACTGCATCCCCAGTGGTGCCGGGGCACTCTCTGGACTCACCGGGGTGCATCCCCAGTGTTGCCAGTGCACTCTCTGGACTCACTGCACTGCATCCCCAGTGGTGACAGTGCACTCTCTGGACTCACTGCGCTGCATCCCCAGTGGTGACAGTGCACTCTCTGGACTTGCCAGGGTGCATCCCCAGTGGTGCCAGTGCACTCTCTGGACTCAGTGCACTGCATCCCCAGTGGTGCCAGTGCACTCTCTGGACTCACTGCAGTGCATCCCCAGTGGTGCCAGTGCACTCTCTGGACTCACTGCAGTGCATCCCCAATCGTACCAGTGCACTCTCTGGACTCACTGCACTGCATCCCCAGTGATGCCACTGCAACCTCTGGTCTCACTGCAGTGCATCCCCAGTGGTGCCAGTGCACTCTCTGGACTCACTGCAGTGCATCCCCAATCGTACCAGTGCACTCTCTGGACTCACTGCACTGCATCCCCAGTGATGCCACTGCAACCTCTGGTCTCACTGCAGCGCATCCCCAGTGGTACCAGTGCACTCTCTGGACTCACTGCACTTCATCACCACTGGTGCCAGTGCACTCTCTGGACTCACTGCACTGCATCCCCAGTGGTGCCAGTGCACTCTCTGGACTCACTGCACTGCATCCCCAGTGGGGACAGTGCACTCTCTGGACTTGCCGGGGTGCATCCCCAGTGGTGCCAGTGCACTCTCTTTACTCACTGCACTGCATCCCCAGTGGTGCCAGTGCACTCTTTGGACTCACTGCACTGCATCCCCAGTGGTGCCAGTGCACTCTCTGGACTCACTGCACTGCATCCCCAGTGGTGCCAGTGCACTCTCTGGACTCACTGCAGTGCATTCCCAGTGGTGCCAGTGCACTCTCTGTACTCACTGCACTGCATCCCCAGTGGTGCCAGTGGCTCTCTGGACTCATTGCACTGCATCCCCAGTGGTGCCAGTGCACTCTCTGGACTCACTGCAGTGCATCCACAGTGGTGCCAGTGTACTCTCTTAACTCACTGCACTGCATCACCATTGGTGCCAGTGCACTCTCTGGACTCACTGCACTGCATCCCCAATGGTGCCACTGCACTCTCTGGACTCACTGCACTGCATCCCCAGTGGTGCCAGTGCACTCTCTGGACTCACTGCAGTGCATCCCTTGTGGTGCCAGTGCACTCTGTGGACTCACTGCACTGCATCCCCAGTGGTGCCAGTGCACTCTCTGGACTCACTGCACTGCATCCCCAGTGGTGCCAGAGCACTCTCTGGACTCACTGCACTGCATCCCCAGTGGTGCCAGTGCACTCTCTGGACTCACTGCACTGCATCCCCAGTGGTGCCAGTGCACTCTCTGGACTCACTGCAGTGCATCCCCAGTGGTGCCACTGCACTCTCTGAAAACACCGGGGTGCAACCGCAGCGGTGCCAGTGCACTCTCTGCACTCACGGCAGTGCATCCCCAGTGGTGCCAGTGCACTCTCTGGACTCACTGCACTGCATCCCAGTGGTGCCAGTGCACTCTCTGGACTCACTGCAGTGCATCCCCAGTGGTGCCAGTGCACTCTCTGGACTCACTGCACTGCATCCCAGTGGTGCCAGTGCACTCTCTGGACTCACTGCAGTGCATCCCTTGTGGTGCCAGTGCACTCTGTGGACTCAGTGCACTGCATCCCAATGGTGCCAGTGCACTCTCTGGACTCACTGCAGTGCATCCCCAGTGGTGCCAGTGCACTCTCTGGACTCACTGCACTGCATCCCAGTGGTGCCAGTGCACTCTCTGGACTCACTGCAGTGCATCCCCAGTGGTGCCAGTGCACTCTCTGGACTCACCGCAGTGCATCACCAGTGGTGCCAGTGCACTCTCTGGACTCACTGCAGTGCATCCCCAGTGGTGCCAGTGCACTCTCTGTACTCCCTGCACTGCATCCCCAGTGGTGCTAGTGCACTCTCTGGACTGACTGCAGTGCAACCCCAATGGTGCCAGTGCATTCTCTTTACTCACTGCACTGCATCCCCACTGGTGCCAGTGCACTCTCTGGACTCACTGCACTGCATCCCCAGTGGTGCCAGTGCACTCTCTGGACTCACTGCACTGCATCCCCAGTGGTGCCAGTGCTCTCTCTGGACTCACTGCACTGCATCCCCAGTGGTGCCAGTGCACTCTCTGGACTCACTGCACTGCATCCCCAGTGGTGCCAGTGCACTCTCTGGACTCACTGCAGTGCATCCCCAGTGGTGCCAGTGCACTCTCTGGACTCACTGCAGTGCATCCCAGTGGTGCCAGTGCACTCTCTGGACTCACTGCACTGCATCCCCAGTGGTGCCAGTGCACTCTCTGGACTCACTGCACTGCATCCCCAGTGGTGCCAGTGCACTCTCTGGACTTTCCGGGGTGCATCCCCTGTGGTGCCAGTGCACTCTCTGGACTCACTGCAGTGCATCCCCAGTGGTGCCAGTGCACTCTCTGGAATCACTGCATTCCCAGTGGTGCCAGGGCACTCTCTGGACTCACTGCCTTGCATCCCCAGTGGTGCCACTGTACTCTCCGAACTCACTGCACTGCATCCCCAGTGGTGCCAGTGCCCTCTGTGGACTCACTGCACTACATCCCCAGTGGTGCCAGCGAACTCTCTGGACTCACTGCACTGCATTCACAGTGGTGCCAGTGCACTCTGTGGACTCACTGCAGTGCATCCCCAGTGGTGCTAGTGCACTCTCTGGACTCACTGCTGTGCATCCCCAGTCGTGCTAGTGCACTCTCTGGACTCACTGCACTGCGTTGCCATTGGTGCCAGTGCACTCTCTGGACTCACTGCACTGCATCCCCAGTGGTGCCAGTGCACTCTCTGGACTCACTGCACTTCATCCCCGGTGGTGCCAGTGCACTCTCAGGAGTCACTGCGCTGCATCCCCAGTGGTTCCAGTGCACTCTCTGGACTCACTGCACTGCATCCCCAGTGGTGCCAGTGCACTCTGTGGACTCACTGCACTGCATCCCCAGTGGTGCCAGTGCACTCTCTGGACTCACTGCACTGCATCCCCAGTGGTGAGAGTGCACTCTCTGGACTTGCCGGGGTGCATCCCCAGTGGTGCCAGTGCACTCTCTGGAGTCACTGGGGTGCATCACCAGTGGTGCCAGTGCACTCTCTGGACTCACTGCACTGCATCCCCAGTGGTGCCAGTGCTCTCTCTGGACTCACTGCACTGCATCCCCAGTGGTGCCAGTGCTCTCTCTGGACTCACTGCACTGCATCCCCAGTGGTGCCAGTGCACTCTCTGGACTCACTGCACTGCATCCCCAGTGGTGCCAGTGCACTCTCTGGACTCACTGCACTGCATCCCCAGTGGTGCCAGTGCAATCTCTGGACTCACGGCAGTGCATCCCCAGTGGTGCCAGTGCACTCTCTGGACTCACTGCACTGCATCCCCAGTGGTGCCAGTGCACTCTCTGGACTCACTGCACTGCATCCCCAGTGGTGCCAGTGCACTCTCTGGACTTGCCGGGGTGCATCACCAGTGGTGCCAGTGCACTCTCTGAACTCACTGCAGTGCATCCCCAGTGGTGCCAGTGCACTCTCTGGAATCACTGCATTCCCAGTGGTGCCAGGGCGCTCTCTGGACTCACTGCACTGCATCCCCAGTGGTACCTGTGAAGTCTCTGGACTCACTGCAGTGCATCCCCAATGGTGCCAGTGCACTCTTTGGACTCACTGCACTGCATCCCCAGTGGTGCCACTGTACTCTCCGGACTCAGTGCACTGCATCCCCAGTGGTGCCAGTGCCCTCTGTGGACTCACTGTACTGCATCCCCAGTGGTGACAGTGCACTCTCTGGACTCACTGTACTGCACCCCAGGTGGTGCCAGTGCACTCTCTGGACTCACTGCACTGCATCCCCAGTGGTGCCAGTGCACTCTCTGGACTCACTGCACTGCAACTCCAGTGGTGCCAGTGCACTCTGTGGACTCACTGCAGTGCATCGCCAGTGGTGCCAGTGCACTCTCTGGACTCACTGCAGTGCATCGCCAGTGGTGCCAGTGCCCTCTCTGGACTCACTGCACTGCATCCCCAGTGGTGCCAGTGCAGTCTCTGTGTTAGTGTTGGGGAGAATCGAATGGATGTTTTACTAATGTCTCTTAGGTAATGGGACCTACAGTATAATTAAGCATTGCCAAATGTACTTAACTTATCAATTAATCTATGTATACTGGATACTTAGGGAGTACATTGAACAATCAAAAGAATCATTGAAGGGGAACCTTGGGAGGGAACAGGTACAACCTGACCTTGGATAAGGGCCTGGAAATGATGAAATGAGTTGAAGCAGAACCAAGAAGCGGAGGGAGCATGCGTCGAGTAAGAAAGGTGAAAAGTTTAGCGGAGAGGAAGACTCCTTACTTCATCTGGACGACCACCTGGACGACCACCGGAGTGCGCCACGCATGTGCTAAGGGGAGGGGAGCTAATTAGAATGAAAAGCGAGGCTGCTGTTGCAACCTGTAATGAATATGTATACCTGACGCAATATTGTATGTATAAATAACGGCTGGGAAGTAACGGAACTTGAAGCCAGATTTGGGCACCTGCCCCGGCTTCCAGCGCTGAATAAAGCACCTTCATATAATCACTTGGTGATTATGTGTTTGCTAGGCTAACATCTGGACTCACTGCAGTGCATCCCCAGTGGTGCCAGTGCACTCTCTGGAGTCACTGCAGTGCATCCCCAGTGGTGCCAGTGCACTCTCTGGACTCACTGCACTGCATCCCCAGTGGTGCCGGGGCACTCTCTGGACTCACCGGGGTGCATCCCCAGTGTTGCCAGTGCACTCTCTGGACTCACTGCACTGCATCCCCAGTGGTGACAGTGCACTCTCTGGACTCACTGCGCTGCATCCCCAGTGGTGACAGTGCACTCTCTGGACTTGCCAGGGTGCATCCCCAGTGGTGCCAGTGCACTCTCTGGACTCAGTGCACTGCATCCCCAGTGGTGCCAGTGCACTCTCTGGACTCACTGCAGTGCATCCCCAGTGGTGCCAGTGCACTCTCTGGACTCACTGCAGTGCATCCCCAATCGTACCAGTGCACTCTCTGGACTCACTGCACTGCATCCCCAGTGATGCCACTGCAACCTCTGGTCTCACTGCAGTGCATCCCCAGTGGTGCCAGTGCACTCTCTGGACTCACTGCAGTGCATCCCCAATCGTACCAGTGCACTCTCTGGACTCACTGCACTGCATCCCCAGTGATGCCACTGCAACCTCTGGTCTCACTGCAGCGCATCCCCAGTGGTACCAGTGCACTCTCTGGACTCACTGCACTTCATCCCCACTGGTGCCAGTGCACTCTCTGGACTCACTGCACTGCATCCCCAGTGGTGCCAGTGCACTCTCTGGACTCACTGCACTGCATCCCCAGTGGGGACAGTGCACTCTCTGGACTTGCCGGGGTGCATCCCCAGTGGTGCCAGTGCACTCTCTTTACTCACTGCACTGCATCCCCAGTGGTGCCAGTGCACTCTTTGGACTCACTGCACTGCATCCCCAGTGGTGCCAGTGCACTCTCTGGACTCACTGCACTGCATCCCCAGTGGTGCCAGTGCACTCTCTGGACTCACTGCAGTGCATTCCCAGTGGTGCCAGTGCACTCTCTGTACTCACTGCACTGCATCCCCTGTGGAGCCAGTGGCTCTCTGGACTCATTGCACTGCATCCCCAGTGGTGCCAGTGCACTCTCTGGACTCACTGCAGTGCATCTACAGTGGTGCCAGTGTACTCTCTTAACTAACTGCACTGCATCACCATTGGTGCCAGTGCACTCTCTGGACTCACTGCACTGCATCCCCAATGGTGCCACTGCACTCTCTGGACTCACTGCACTGCATCCCCAGTGGTGCCAGTGCACTCTCTGGACTCACTGCAGTGCATCCCTTGTGGTGCCAGTGCACTCTGTGGACTCACTGCACTGCATCCCCAGTGGTGCCAGTGCACTCTCTGGACTCACTGCACTGCATCCCCAGTGGTGCCAGAGCACTCTCTGGACTCACTGCACTGCATCCCCAGTGTTGCCAGTGCACTCTCTGGACTCACTGCACTGCATCCCCAGTGGTGCCAGTGCACTCTCTGGACTCACTGCAGTGCATCCCCAGTGGTGCCACTGCACTCTCTGAAAACACCGGGGTGCAACCGCAGCGGTGCCAGTGCACTCTCTGCACTCACGGCAGTGCATCCCCAGTGGTGCCAGTGCACTCTCTGGACTCACTGCAATGTATCCCCTGTGGTGCCAGTGCACTCTGTGGACTCAGTGCACTGCATCCCAATGGTGCCAGTGCACTCTCTGGACTCACTGCAGTGCATCCCCAGTGGTGCCAGTGCACTCTCTGGACTCACTGCACTGCATCCCAGTGGTGCCAGTGCACTCTCTGGACTCACTGCAGTGCATCCCCAGTGGTGCCAGTGCACTCTCTGGACTCACTGCACTGCATCCCCAGTGGTGCCAGTGCACTCTCTGGACTCACTGCAGTGCATCCCCAGTGGTGCCAGTGCACTCTCTGTACTCACTGCACTGCATCCCCAGTGGTGCTAGAGCACTCTCTGGACTGACTGCAGTGCAACCCCAATGGTGCCAGTGCATTCTCTTTACTCACTGCACTGCATCCCCACTGGTGCCAGTGCACTCTCTGGACTCACTGCACTGCATCCCCAGTGGTGCCAGAGCACTCTGTGGACTCACTGCACTGCATCCCCAGTGGTGCCAGTGCTCTCTCTGGACTCACTGCACTGCATCCCCAGTGGTGCCAGTGCACTCTCTTTACTCACTGCACTGCATCCCCAGTGGTGCCAGTGCACTCTCTGGACTCACTGCACTGCATCCCCAGTGGTGCCAGTGCAATCTCTGGACTCACGGCAGTGCATCCCCAGTGGTGCCAGTGCACTCTCTGGACTCACTGCACTGCATCCCCAGTGGTGCCAGTGCACTCTCTGTACTCACTGCACTGCATCCCCAGTGGTGCCAGTGCACTCTCTGGACTTGCCGGGGTGCATCCCCAGTGGTGCCAGTGCACTCTCTGGACTCACTGCAGTGCATCCCCAGTGGTGCCAGTGCACTATCTGGAATCACTGCATTCCCAGTGGTGCCAGGGCACTCTCTGGACTCACTGCACTGCATCCCCAGTGGTACCTGTGAAGTCTCTGGACTCACTGCAGTGCATCCCCAATGGTGCCAGTGTACTCTTTGGACTCACTGCACTGCATCCCCAGTGGTGCCACTGTACTCTCCGGACTCAGTGCACTGCATACCCAGTGGTGCCAGTGCCCTCTGTGGACTCACTGCACTACATCCCCAGTGGTGCCAGTGAACTCTCTGGACTCACTGCACTGCATCCCCACTGGTGCCAGTGCACTCTCTGGACTCACTGCAGTGCATCCCCAGTGGTGCTAGTGCACTCTCTGGACTCACTGCACTGCGTTGCCATTGGTGCCAGTGCACTCTCTGGACTCATTGCACTGCATCCCCAGTGGTGCCAGTGCACTCTCTGGACTCACTGCACTGCATCCCCAGTGGTGCCAGTGCACTCTCAGGAGTCACTGCGCTGCATCCCCAGTGGTTCCAGTGCACTCTCTGGACTCACTGCACTGCAACTCCAGTGGTGCCAGTGCACTCTCTGGACTCACTGCACTGCATCCCCAGTGGTGCCTGTGCACTCTCTGGACTCACTGTACTGCATCCCAGGTGGTGCCAGTGCACTCTCTGGACTCACTGCACTGCATCCCCAGTGGTGCCAGTGCACTCTCTGGACTCACTGCACTGCAACTCCAGTGGTGCCAGTGCACTCTGTGGACTCACTGCAGTGCATCGCCAGTGGTGCCAGTGCACTCTCTGGACTCACTGCAGTGCATCCCCAGTGGTGCCAGTGCCCTCTCTGGACTCACTGCACTGCATCCCCAGTGGTGCCAGTGCAGTCTCTGTGTTAGTGTTGGGGAGAATCGAATGGATGTTTTACTAATGTCTCTTAGGTAATGGGACCTACAGTATAATTAAGCATTGCCAAATGTACTTACCTTATCAATTAATCTATGTATACTGGATACTTAGGGAGTACATTGAACAATCAAAAGAATCATTGAAGGGGAACCTTGGGAGGGAACAGGTACAACCTGACCTTGGATAAGGGCCTGGAAATGATGAAATGAGTTGAAGCAGAACCAAGAAGCGGAGGGAGCATGCGTCGAGTAAGAAAGGTGAAAAGTTTAGCGGAGAGGAAGACTCCTTACTTCATCTGGACGACCACCTGGACGACCACCGGAGTGCGCCACGCATGTGCTAAGGGGAGGGGAGCTAATTAGAATGAAAAGCGAGGCTGCTGTTGCAACCTGTAATGAATATGTATACCTGACGCAATATTGTATGTATAAATAACGGCTGGGAAGTAACGGGACTTGAAGCCAGATTTGGGCACCTGCCCCGGCTTCCAGCGCTGAATAAAGCACCTTCATATAATCACTTGGTGATTATGTGGTTGCTAGGCTAACATCTGGACTCACTGCAGTGCATCCCCAGTGGTGCCAGTGCACTCTCTGGACTCACTGCAGTGCATCCCCAGTGGTGCCAGTGCACTCTCTGGACTCACTGCACTGCATCCCCAGTGGTGCCGGGGCACTCTCTGGACTCACCGGGGTGCATCCCCAGTGTTGCCAGTGCACTCTCTGGACTCACTGCAGTGCATCCCCAGTGGTGACAGTGCACTCTCTGGACTCACTGCGCTGCATCCCCAGTGGTGACAGTGCACTCTCTGGACTTGCCAGGGTGCATCCCCAGTGGTGCCAGTGCACTCTCTGGACTCAGTGCACTGCATCCCCAGTGGTGCCAGTGCACTCTCTGGACTCACTGCAGTGCATCCCCAGTGGTGCCAGTGCACTCTCTGGACTCACTGCACTGCATCCCCAATCGTACCAGTGCACTCTCTGGACTCACTACACTGCATCCCCAGTGATGCCACTGCAACCTCTGGTCTCACTGCAGCGCATCCCCAGTGGTGCCAGTGCACTCTCTGGACTCACTGCACTTCATCCCCACTGGTGCCAGTGCACTCTCTGGACTCACTGCACTGCATCCCCAGTGGTGCCATTGCACTCTCTGGACTCACTGCACTGCATCCCCAGTGGTGCCAGTGCACTCTCTGTACTCACTGCACTGCATCCCCAGTGGTGCCAGTGCACTCTCTGGACTTGCCGGGGTGCATCCCCAGTGGTGCCAGTGCACTCTCTGGACTCACTGCAGTGCATCCCCAGTGGTGCCAGTGCACTCTCTGGAATCACTACATTCCTAGTGGTGCCAGTGCACTCTCTGGACTCACTGCACTGCATCCCCAGTGGTACCTGTGAAGTCTCTGGACTCACTGCAGTGCATCCCCAATGGTGCCAGTGCACTCTTTGGACTCACTGCACTGCATCCCCAGTGGTGCCACTGTACTCTCCGGACTCACTGAACTGCATCCCCAGTGGTGCCAGTGCCCTCTGTGGACTCACTGCACTACATCCCCAGTGGTGCCAGTGAACTCTCTGGACTCACTGCACTGCATCCCCAGTGGTGCCAGTGCACTCTCTGGACTCACTGCAGTGCATCCCCAGTGGTGCTAGTGGACTCTCTGGACTCACTGCAGTGCATCCCCAGTGGTGCTAGTGCACTCTCTGGACTCACTGCACTGCGTTGCCATTGGTGCCAGTGCACTGTCTGGACTCATTGCACTGCATCCCCAGTGGTGCCAGTGCACTCTCTGGACTCACTGCACTGCATCCCCAGTGGTGCCAGTGCACTCTCAGGAGTCACTGCGCTGCATCCCCAGTGGTTCCAGTGCACTCTCTGGACTCACTGCACTGCAACTCCAGTGGTGCCAGTGCACTCTGCGGACTCACTGCACTGCATCCCCAGTGGTGCCAGTGCACTCTAAGGAGTCACTGCGCTGCATCCCCAGTGGTTCCAGTGCACTCTCTGGACTCATTGCACTGCAACTCCAGTGGTGCCAGTGCACTCTGTGGACTCACTGCACTGCATCCCCAGTGGTGCCAGTGCACTCTCTGTACTCACTGTACTGCATCCCAGGTGGTGCCAGTGCACTCTCTGGACTCACTGCAGTGCATCGCCAGTGGTGCCAGTGCTCTCTCTGGACTCACTGAGCTGCATCCCCAGTGGTGCAATGTGCACTCTCTGGACTCACTGCACTGCATCCCCAGTGGTGCCAGTGCACTCTCTGGACTCACTGCACTGCATCCCCAGTGGTGAGAGTGCACTCTCTGGACTTGCCGGGGTGCATCTCCAGTGGTGCCAGTGCACTCTCTGGAGTCACCGGGGTGCATCCCCAGAGGTGCCAGTGCACTCTCTGGACTCACTGCACTACATCCCCAATGGTGCCAGTTCACTCTCTGGACTCACTGAACTGAATCCCCAGTAGTGCCAGTGTACTCTCTGGACTCACTGTACTGCATCCCCATTGGTGCCTGTGAAATCTCTGGACTCACTGCAGTGCATCCCCAGTGGTGCCAGTGCAATCTCAGGACTCACAGCAGTGCAGCTCCAGTTGGTGCCAGTGCACTCTCTGGACACACTGCACTGCATCCCCAGTGGTGCCAGTGCACTCTCTGGACTCACTGCACTGCATCCCCAGTGGTGCCAGTTCACTCTCTGGTCTCACTGCAGTGCATCCCCAGTGGTGCCAGTGGCTCTCAGAACTCATTGCACTGCATCACCAGTGGTGCCAGTGCACTCTCTGGACTCACTGCAGTGCATCCACAGTGGTGCCAGTGTACTCTCTTAACTCACTGCACTGCATCCCCAGTGGTGCCAGTGCACTCTCTGGACTCACTGCACTGCATCCCCAGTGGTGCCAGTGCACTCTCTGGACTCACTGCACTGCATCCCCAAGGTGCCAGTGCACTCTCTGCACTCACGGCAGTGCATACCCAGTGGTGCCAGTGCACTCTCTGGACTCACTGCACTGTATCCCCTTTGGTGCCAGTGCACTCTGTGGACTCACTGCACTGCATCCCAGTGGTGCCAGTGCACTCTGTGGACTCACTGCAGTGCATCCCCAGTGGTGCCAGTGCACTCTCTGGACTCACTGCAGTGCATCCCAGTGGTGCCAGTGCACTCTCTGGACTCATTGCACTGCGTTGCCATTGGTGCCAGTGCACTCTCTGGACTCATTGCACTGCATCCCCAGTGGTGCCAGTGCACTCTCTGGACTCACTGCACTGCATCCCCAGTGGTGCCAGTGCACTCTCTGGACTCACTGCACTGCAAATCCAGTGGTGCCAGTGCACTCTGTGGACTCACTGCAGTGCATCGCCAGTGGTGCCAGTGTACTCTCTGGACTCACTGCAGTGCATCGCCAGTGGTGCCAGTGCCCTCTCTGGACTCACTGCACTGCATCCCCAGTGGTGCCAGTGCATTCTCTGTGTTAGTGTTGGGGAGAATCGAATGGATGTTTTACTAATGTCTCTTAGGTAATGGGACCTACAGTATAATTAAGCATTGCCAAATGTACTTACCTTATCAATTAATCTATGTATACTGGATACTTAGGGAGTACATTGAACAATCAAAAGAATCATTGAAGGGGAACCTTGGGAGGGAACAGGTACAACCTGACCTTGGATAAGGGCCTGGAAATGATGAAATGAGTTGAAGCAGAACCAAGAAACGGAGGGAGCATGCGTCGAGTAAGAAAGGTGAAAAGTTTAGCGGAGAGGAAGACTCCTTACTTCATCTGGACGACCACCTGGACGACCACCAGAGTGCGCCACGCATGTGCTAAGGGGAGGGGAGCTAATTAGAATGAAAAGCGAGGCTGCTGTTGCAACCTGTAATGAATATGTATACCTGACGCAATATTGTATGTATAAATAACGGCTGGGAAGTAACGGGACTTGAAGCCAGATTTGGGCACCTGCCCCGGCTTCCAGCGCTGAATAAAGCACCTTCATATAATCACTTGGTGATTATGTGGTTGCTAGGCTAACATCTGGACTCACTGCAGTGCATCCCCAGTGGTGCCAGTGCACTCTCTGGACTCACTGCAGTGCATCCCAGTGGTGAGAGTGCACTCCCTGGACTCACCGGGGTGCATCCCCAGTGTTGCCAGTGCACTCTCTGGACTCACTGCACTGCATCCCCAGTGGTGCCAGTGCACTCTCTGGACTCACTGCACTGCATCCCCAGTGGTGCCAGTGCACTCTCTGGACTCACTGCAGTGCATCCCCAATCGTACCAGTGCACTCTCTGGACTCACTGCACTGCATCCCCAGTGATGCCACTGCAACCTCTGGTCTCACTGCAGCGCATCCCCAGTGGTACCAGTGCACTCTCTGGACTCACTGCACTTCATCCCCACTGGTGCCAGTACACTCTCTGGACTCACTGCACTGCATCCCGAGTGGTGCCAGTGCACTCTCTGGACTCACTGCACTGCATCCCCAGTGCTGACAGTGCACTCTCTGGACTTGCCGGGGTGCATCCCCAGTAGTGCCAGTGCACTCTCTGGACTCACTGCACTGCATCCCCAGTGGTGCCAGTGCACTCTCTGGACTCACTGCAGTGTATCCCCAATGGTGCCAGTGCATTCTCTTTACTCACTGCACTGCATCCCCAGTGGTGCCAGTGCACTCTCTGGACTCACTGTACCGCATCCCCAGTGGTGCCAGTGCACTCTCTGGACTCACTGCACTGCATCCCCAGTGGTGCCAGTGCTCTCTCTGGACTCACTGCAGTGCATCCCCAGTGGTGCCAGTGCACTCTCTTTACTCACTGCACTGCATCCCCAGTGGTGCCAGTGCACTCTGTGGACTCACTGCACTGCATCCCCAGTGGTGCCAGTGCACTCTCAGGAGTCACTGTGCTGCATCCCCAGTGGTTCCAGTGCACTCTCTGGACTCACTGCACTGCAACTCCAGTGGTGCCAGTGCACTCTCTGGACTCACTGTACTGCATCCCAGGTGGTGCCAGTGCACTCTCTGGACTCACTGCAGTGCATCGCCAGTGGTGCCAGTGCACTCTCTGGACTCAATGCACTGCATCCCCAGTGGTGCCAGTGCACTCTCTGGACTCACTGCACTGCATCCCCAGTGGTGCCAGTGCAATCTCTGGACTCACGGCAGTGCATCCCCAAGGTGCCAGTGCACTCTCTGGACTCACTGCACTGCATCCCCAGTGGTGCCAGTGCACTCTCTGGACTCACTGCACTGCATCCCCAGTGGTGCCAGTGCACTCTCTGGACTTGCCGGGGTGCATCCCCAGTGGTGCCAGTGCACTCTCTGAACTCACTGCACTGCATCCCCAGTGGTGCCAGTGCACTCTCTGGAATCACTGCATTCCCAGTGGTGCCAGGGCACTCTCTGGACTCACTGCACTGCATCCCCAGTGGTACCTGTGAAGTCTCTGGACTCACTGCAGTGCATCCCCAATGGTGCCAGTGCACTCTTTGGACTCACTGCACTGCATCCCCAGTGGTGCCACTGTACTCTCCGGACTCAGTGCACTGCATCCCCAGTGGTGCCAGTGCCCTCTGTGGACTCACTGCACTACATCCCCAGTGGTGCCAGTGAACTCTCTGGACTCACTGCACTGCATCCCCACTGGTGCCAGTGCACTCTCTGGACTCACTGCAGTGCATCCCCAGTGGTGCCAGTGCACTCTCTGGACTCACTGCAGTGCATCCCCAGTGGTGCTAGTGCACTCTCTGGACTCACTGCACTGCGTTGCCATTGGTGCCAGTTCACTCTCTGGACTCATTGCACTGCATCCCCAGTGGTGCCAGTGCACTCTCTGGACTCACTACACTGCATCCCCAGTGGTGCCAGTGCACTCTCAGGAGTCACTGCGCTGCATCCCCAGTGCTTCCAGTGCACTCTCTGGACTCACTGCACTGCAACTCCAGTGGTGCCAGTGCACTCTGTGGACTCACTGCACTGCATCCCCAGTGGTGACAGTGCACTCTCTGGACTCACTGTACTGCACCCCAGGTGGTGCCAGTGCACTCTCTGGACTCACTGCACTGCATCCCCAGTGGTGCCAGTGCACTCTCTGGACTCACTGCACTGCAACTCCAGTGGTGCCAGTGCACTCTGTGGACTCACTGCAGTGCATCGCCAGTGGTGCCAGTGCACTCTCTGGACTCACTGCAGTGCATCGCCAGTGGTGCCAGTGCCCTCTCTGGACTCACTGCACTGCATCCCCAGTGGTGCCAGTGCAGTCTCTGTGTTAGTGTTGGGGAGAATCGAATGGATGTTTTACTAATGTCTCTTAGGTAATGGGACCTACAGTATAATTAAGCATTGCCAAATGTACTTAACTTATCAATTAATCTATGTATACTGGATACTTAGGGAGTACATTGAACAATCAAAAGAATCATTGAAGGGGAACCTTGGGAGGGAACAGGTACAACCTGACCTTGGATAAGGGCCTGGAAATGATGAAATGAGTTGAAGCAGAACCAAGAAGCGGAGGGAGCATGCGTCGAGTAAGAAAGGTGAAAAGTTTAGCGGAGAGGAAGACTCCTTACTTCATCTGGACGACCACCTGGACGACCACCGGAGTGCGCCACGCATGTGCTAAGGGGAGGGGAGCTAATTAGAATGAAAAGCGAGGCTGCTGTTGCAACCTGTAATGAATATGTATACCTGACGCAATATTGTATGTATAAATAACGGCTGGGAAGTAACGGGACTTGAAGCCAGATTTGGGCACCTGCCCCGGCTTCCAGCGCTGAATAAAGCACCTTCATATAATCACTTGGTGATTATGTGTTTGCTAGGCTAACATCTGGACTCACTGCAGTGCATCCCCAGTGGTGCCAGTGCACTCTCTGGAGTCACTGCAGTGCATCCCCAGTGGTGCCAGTGCACTCTCTGGACTCACTGCACTGCATCCCCAGTGGTGCCGGGGCACTCTCTGGACTCACCGGGGTGCATCCCCAGTGTTGCCAGTGCACTCTCTGGACTCACTGCACTGCATCCCCAGTGGTGACAGTGCACTCTCTGGACTCACTGCGCTGCATCCCCAGTGGTGACAGTGCACTCTCTGGACTTGCCAGGGTGCATCCCCAGTGGTGCCAGTGCACTCTCTGGACTCAGTGCACTGCATCCCCAGTGGTGCCAGTGCACTCTCTGGACTCACTGCAGTGCATCCCCAGTGGTGCCAGTGCACTCTCTGGACTCACTGCAGTGCATCCCCAATCGTACCAGTGCACTCTCTGGACTCACTGCACTGCATCCCCAGTGATGCCACTGCAACCTCTGGTCTCACTGCAGTGCATCCCCAGTGGTGCCAGTGCACTCTCTGGACTCACTGCAGTGCATCCCCAATCGTACCAGTGCACTCTCTGGACTCACTGCACTGCATCCCCAGTGATGCCACTGCAACCTCTGGTCTCACTGCAGCGCATCCCCAGTGGTACCAGTGCACTCTCTGGACTCACTGCACTTCATCCCCACTGGTGCCAGTGCACTCTCTGGACTCACTGCACTGCATCCCCAGTGGTGCCAGTGCACTCTCTGGACTCACTGCACTGCATCCCCAGTGGGGACAGTGCACTCTCTGGACTTGCCGGGGTGCATCCCCAGTGGTGCCAGTGCACTCTCTTTACTCACTGCACTGCATCCCCAGTGGTGCCAGTGCACTCTTTGGACTCACTGCACTGCATCCCCAGTGGTGCCAGTGCACTCTCTGGACTCACTGCACTGCATCCCCAGTGGTGCCAGTGCACTCTCTGGACTCACTGCAGTGCATTCCCAGTGGTGCCAGTGCACTCTCTGTACTCACTGCACTGCATCCCCTGTGGAGCCAGTGGCTCTCTGGACTCATTGCACTGCATCCCCAGTGGTGCCAGTGCACTCTCTGGACTCACTGCAGTGCATCTACAGTGGTGCCAGTGTACTCTCTTAACTAACTGCACTGCATCACCATTGGTGCCAGTGCACTCTCTGGACTCACTGCACTGCATCCCCAATGGTGCCACTGCACTCTCTGGACTCACTGCACTGCATCCCCAGTGGTGCCAGTGCACTCTCTGGACTCACTGCAGTGCATCCCTTGTGGTGCCAGTGCACTCTGTGGACTCACTGCACTGCATCCCCAGTGGTGCCAGTGCACTCTCTGGACTCACTGCACTGCATCCCCAGTGGTGCCAGAGCACTCTCTGGACTCACTGCACTGCATCCCCAGTGGTGACAGTGCACTCTCTGGACTCACTGCACTGCATCCCCAGTGGTGCCAGTGCACTCTCTGGACTCACTGCAGTGCATCCCCAGTGGTGCCACTGCACTCTCTGAAAACACCGGGGTGCAACCGCAGCGGTGCCAGTGCACTCTCTGCACTCACGGCAGTGCATCCCCAGTGGTGCCAGTGCACTCTCTGGACTCACTGCAATGTATCCCCTGTGGTGCCAGTGCACTCTGTGGACTCAGTGCACTGCATCCCAATGGTGCCAGTGCACTCTCTGGACTCACTGCAGTGCATCCCCAGTGGTGCCAGTGCACTCTCTGGACTCACTGCACTGCATCCCAGTGGTGCCAGTGCACTCTCTGGACTCACTGCAGTGCATCCCCAGTGGTGCCAGTGCACTCTCTGGACTCACTGCACTGCATCCCCAGTGGTGCCAGTGCACTCTCTGGACTCACTGCAGTGCATCCCCAGTGGTGCCAGTGCACTCTCTGTACTCACTGCACTGCATCCCCAGTGGTGCTAGAGCACTCTCTGGACTGACTGCAGTGCAACCCCAATGGTGCCAGTGCATTCTCTTTACTCACTGCACTGCATCCCCACTGGTGCCAGTGCACTCTCTGGACTCACTGCACTGCATCCCCAGTGGTGCCAGAGCACTCTGTGGACTCACTGCACTGCATCCCCAGTGGTGCCAGTGCTCTCTCTGGACTCACTGCACTGCATCCCCAGTGGTGCCAGTGCACTCTCTGGACTCACTGCACTGCATCCCCAGTGGTGCCAGTGCACTCTCTGGACTCACTGCACTGCATCCCCAGTGGTGCCAGTGCAATCTCTGGACTCACGGCAGTGCATCCCCAGTGGTGCCAGTGCACTCTCTGGACTCACTGCACTGCATCCCCAGTGGTGCCAGTGCACTCTCTGTACTCACTGCACTGCATCCCCAGTGGTGCCAGTGCACTCTCTGGACTTGCCGGGGTGCATCCCCAGTGGTGCCAGTGCACTCTCTGGACTCACTGCAGTGCATCCCCAGTGGTGCCAGTGCACTATCTGGAATCACTGCATTCCCAGTGGTGCCAGGGCACTCTCTGGACTCACTGCACTGCATCCCCAGTGGTACCTGTGAAGTCTCTGGACTCACTGCAGTGCATCCCCAATGGTGCCAGTGTACTCTTTGGACTCACTGCACTGCATCCCCAGTGGTGCCACTGTACTCTCCGGACTCAGTGCACTGCATACCCAGTGGTGCCAGTGCCCTCTGTGGACTCACTGCACTACATCCCCAGTGGTGCCAGTGAACTCTCTGGACTCACTGCACTGCATCCCCACTGGTGCCAGTGCACTCTCTGGACTCACTGCAGTGCATCCCCAGTGGTGCTAGTGCACTCTCTGGACTCACTGCACTGCGTTGCCATTGGTGCCAGTGCACTCTCTGGACTCATTGCACTGCATCCCCAGTGGTGCCAGTGCACTCTCTGGACTCACTGCACTGCATCCCCAGTGGTGCCAGTGCACTCTCAGGAGTCACTGCGCTGCATCCCCAGTGGTTCCAGTGCACTCTCTGGACTCACTGCACTGCAACTCCAGTGGTGCCAGTGCACTCTCTGGACTCACTGCACTGCATCCCCAGTGGTGCCTGTGCACTCTCTGGACTCACTGTACTGCATCCCAGGTGGTGCCAGTGCACTCTCTGGACTCACTGCACTGCATCCCCAGTGGTGCCAGTGCACTCTCTGGACTCACTGCACTGCAACTCCAGTGGTGCCAGTGCACTCTGTGGACTCACTGCAGTGCATCGCCAGTGGTGCCAGTGCACTCTCTGGACTCACTGCAGTGCATCGCCAGTGGTGCCAGTGCCCTCTCTGGACTCACTGCACTGCATCCCCAGTGGTGCCAGTGCAGTCTCTGTGTTAGTGTTGGGGAGAATCGAATGGATGTTTTACTAATGTCTCTTAGGTAATGGGACCTACAGTATAATTAAGCATTGCCAAATGTACTTACCTTATCAATTAATCTATGTATACTGGATACTTAGGGAGTACATTGAACAATCAAAAGAATCATTGAAGGGGAACCTTGGGAGGGAACAGGTACAACCTGACCTTGGATAAGGGCCTGGAAATGATGAAATGAGTTGAAGCAGAACCAAGAAGCGGAGGGAGCATGCGTCGAGTAAGAAAGGTGAAAAGTTTAGCGGAGAGGAAGACTCCTTACTTCATCTGGACGACCACCTGGACGACCACCGGAGTGCGCCACGCATGTGCTAAGGGGAGGGGAGCTAATTAGAATGAAAAGCGAGGCTGCTGTTGCAACCTGTAATGAATATGTATACCTGACGCAATATTGTATGTATAAATAACGGCTGGGAAGTAACGGGACTTGAAGCCAGATTTGGGCACCTGCCCCGGCTTCCAGCGCTGAATAAAGCACCTTCATATAATCACTTGGTGATTATGTGTTTGCTAGGCTAACATCTGGACTCACTGCAGTGCATCCCCAGTGGTGCCAGTGCACTCTCTGGAGTCACTGCAGTGCATCCCCAGTGGTGCCAGTGCACTCTCTGGACTCACTGCACTGCATCCCCAGTGGTGCCGGGGCACTCTCTGGACTCACCGGGGTGCATCCCCAGTGTTGCCAGTGCACTCTCTGGACTCACTGCACTGCATCCCCAGTGGTGACAGTGCACTCTCTGGACTCACTGCGCTGCATCCCCAGTGGTGACAGTGCACTCTCTGGACTTGCCAGGGTGCATCCCCAGTGGTGCCAGTGCACTCTCTGGACTCAGTGCACTGCATCCCCAGTGGTGCCAGTGCACTCTCTGGACTCACTGCAGTGCATCCCCAGTGGTGCCAGTGCACTCTCTGGACTCACTGCACTGCATCCCCAATCGTACCAGTGCACTCTCTGGACTCACTACACTGCATCCCCAGTGATGCCACTGCAACCTCTGGTCTCACTGCAGCGCATCCCCAGTGGTGCCAGTGCACTCTCTGGACTCACTGCACTTCATCCCCACTGGTGCCAGTGCACTCTCCGGACTCACTGCACTGCATCCCCAGTGGTGCCATTGCACTCTCTGGACTCACTGCACTGCATCCCCAGTGGTGCCAGTGCACTCTCTGTACTCACTGCACTGCATCCCCAGTGGTGCCAGTGCACTCTCTGGACTTGCCGGGGTGCATCCCCAGTGGTGCCAGTGCACTCTCTGGACTCACTGCAGTGCATCCCCAGTGGTGCCAGTGCACTCTCTGGAATCACTACATTCCCAGTGGTGCCAGTGCACTCTCTGGACTCACTGCACTGCATCCCCAGTGGTACCTGTGAGGTCTCTGGACTCACTGCAGTGCATCCCCAATGGTGCCAGTGCACTCTTTGGACTCACTGCACTGCATCCCCAGTGGTGCCACTGTACTCTCCGGACTCACTGAACTGCATCCCCAGTGGTGCCAGTGCCCTCTGTGGACTCACTGCACTACATCCCCAGTGGTGCCAGTGAACTCTCTGGACTCACTGCACTGCATCCCCAGTGGTGCCAGTGCACTCTCTGGACTCACTGCAGTGCATCCCCAGTGGTGCTAGTGGACTCTCTGGACTCACTGCAGTGCATCCCCAGTGGTGCTAGTGCACTCTCTGGACTCACTGCACTGCGTTGCCATTGGTGCCAGTGCACTGTCTGGACTCATTGCACTGCATCCCCAGTGGTGCCAGTGCACTCTCTGGACTCACTGCACTGCATCCCCAGTGGTGCCAGTGCACTCTCAGGAGTCACTGCGCTGCATCCCCAGTGGTTCCAGTGCACTCTCTGGACTCACTGCACTGCAACTCCAGTGGTGCCAGTGCACTCTGCGGACTCACTGCACTGCATCCCCAGTGGTGCCAGTGCACTCTAAGGAGTCACTGCGCTGCATCCCCAGTGGTTCCAGTGCACTCTCTGGACTCATTGCACTGCAACTCCAGTGGTGCCAGTGCACTCTGTGGACTCACTGCACTGCATCCCCAGTGGTGCCAGTGCACTCTCTGTACTCACTGTACTGCATCCCAGGTGGTGCCAGTGCACTCTCTGGACTCACTGCAGTGCATCGCCAGTGGTGCCAGTGCTCTCTCTGGACTCACTGAGCTGCATCCCCAGTGGTGCAATGTGCACTCTCTGGACTCACTGCACTGCATCCCCAGTGGTGCCAGTGCACTCTCTGGACTCACTGCACTGCATCCCCAGTGGTGAGAGTGCACTCTCTGGACTTGCCGGGGTGCATCTCCAGTGGTGCCAGTGCACTCTCTGGAGTCACCGGGGTGCATCCCCAGAGGTGCCAGTGCACTCTCTGGACTCACTGCACTACATCCCCAATGGTGCCAGTTCACTCTCTGGACTCACTGAACTGAATCCCCAGTAGTGCCAGTGTACTCTCTGGACTCACTGTACTGCATCCCCATTGGTGCCTGTGAAATCTCTGGACTCACTGCAGTGCATCCCCAGTGGTGCCAGTGCAATCTCAGGACTCACAGCAGTGCAGCTCCAGTTGGTGCCAGTGCACTCTCTGGACACACTGCACTGCATCCCCAGTGGTGCCAGTGCACTCTCTGGACTCACTGCACTGCATCCCCAGTGGTGCCAGTTCACTCTCTGGTCTCACTGCAGTGCATCCCCAGTGGTGCCAGTGGCTCTCAGAACTCATTGCACTGCATCACCAGTGGTGCCAGTGCACTCTCTGGACTCACTGCAGTGCATCCACAGTGGTGCCAGTGTACTCTCTTAACTCACTGCACTGCATCCCCAGTGGTGCCAGTGCACTCTCTGGACTCACTGCACTGCATCCCCAGTGGTGCCAGTGCACTCTCTGGACTCACTGCACTGCATCCCCAAGGTGCCAGTGCACTCTCTGCACTCACGGCAGTGCATACCCAGTGGTGCCAGTGCACTCTCTGGACTCACTGCACTGTATCCCCTTTGGTGCCAGTGCACTCTGTGGACTCACTGCACTGCATCCCAGTGGTGCCAGTGCACTCTGTGGACTCACTGCAGTGCATCCCCAGTGGTGCCAGTGCACTCTCTGGACTCACTGCAGTGCATCCCAGTGGTGCCAGTGCACTCTCTGGACTCATTGCACTGCGTTGCCATTGGTGCCAGTGCACTCTCTGGACTCATTGCACTGCATCCCCAGTGGTGCCAGTGCACTCTCTGGACTCACTGCACTGCATCCCCAGTGGTGCCAGTGCACTCTCTGGACTCACTGCACTGCAAATCCAGTGGTGCCAGTGCACTCTGTGGACTCACTGCAGTGCATCGCCAGTGGTGCCAGTGTACTCTCTGGACTCACTGCAGTGCATCGGCAGTGGTGCCAGTGCCCTCTCTGGACTCACTGCACTGCATCCCCAGTGGTGCCAGTGCATTCTCTGTGTTAGTGTTGGGGAGAATCGAATGGATGTTTTACTAATGTCTCTTAGGTAATGGGACCTACAGTATAATTAAGCATTGCCAAATGTACTTACCTTATCAATTAATCTATGTATACTGGATACTTAGGGAGTACATTGAACAATCAAAAGAGTCATTGAAGGGGAACCTTGGGAGGGAACAGGTACAACCTGACCTTGGATAAGGGCCTGGAAATGATGAAATGAGTTGAAGCAGAACCAAGAAACGGAGGGAGCATGCGTCGAGTAAGAAAGGTGAAAAGTTTAGCGGAGAGGAAGACTCCTTACTTCATCTGGACGACCACCTGGACGACCACCAGAGTGCGCCACGCATGTGCTAAGGGGAGGGGAGCTAATTAGAATGAAAAGCGAGGCTGCTGTTGCAACCTGTAATGAATATGTATACCTGACGCAATATTGTATGTATAAATAACGGCTGGGAAGTAACGGGACTTGAAGCCAGATTTGGGCACCTGCCCCGGCTTCCAGCGCTGAATAAAGCACCTTCATATAATCACTTGGTGATTATGTGGTTGCTAGGCTAACATCTGGACTCACTGCAGTGCATCCCCAGTGGTGCCAGTGCACTCTCTGGACTCACTGCAGTGCATCCCAGTGGTGAGAGTGCACTCCCTGGACTCACCGGGGTGCATCCCCAGTGTTGCCAGTGCACTCTCTGGACTCACTGCACTGCATCCCCAGTGGTGCCAGTGCACTCTCTGGACTCACTGCACTGCATCCCCAGTGGTGCCAGTGCACTCTCTGGACTCACTGCAGTGCATCCCCAATCGTACCAGTGCACTCTCTGGACTCACTGCACTGCATCCCCAGTGATGCCACTGCAACCTCTGGTCTCACTGCAGCGCATCCCCAGTGGTACCAGTGCACTCTCTGGACTCACTGCACTTCATCCCCACTGGTGCCAGTACACTCTCTGGACTCACTGCACTGCATCCCGAGTGGTGCCAGTGCACTCTCTGGACTCACTGCACTGCATCCCCAGTGCTGACAGTGCACTCTCTGGACTTGCCGGGGTGCATCCCCAGTAGTGCCAGTGCACTCTCTGGACTCACTGCACTGCATCCCCACCGGTGCCAGTGCACTCTCTGGACTCACTGCAGTGTATCCCCAATGGTGCCAGTGCATTCTCTTTACTCACTGCACTGCATCCCCAGTGGTGCCAGTGCACTCTCTGGACTCACTGTACCGCATCCCCAGTGGTGCCAGTGCACTCTCTGGACTCACTGCACTGCATCCCCAGTGGTGCCAGTGCTCTCTCTGGACTCACTGCAGTGCATCCCCAGTGGTGCCAGTGCACTCTCTTTACTCACTGCACTGCATCCCCAGTGGTGCCAGTGCACTCTGTGGACTCACTGCACTGCATCCCCAGTGGTGCCAGTGCACTCTCAGGAGTCACTGTGCTGCATCCCCAGTGGTTCCAGTGCACTCTCTGGACTCACTGCACTGCAACTCCAGTGGTGCCAGTGCACTCTCTGGACTCACTGTACTGCATCCCAGGTGGTGCCAGTGCACTCTCTGGACTCACTGCAGTGCATCGCCAGTGGTGCCAGTGCACTCTCTGGACTCAATGCACTGCATCCCCAGTGGTGCAATGTGCACTCTCTGGACTCACTGCACTGCATCCCCAGTGGTGAGAGTGCACTCTCTGGACTTGCCGGGGTGCATCCCCAGAGGTGCCAGAGCACTCTCTGGACTCACTGCACTACATCCCCAATGGTGCCAGTTCACTCTCTGGACTCACTGAACTGAATCCCCAGTAGTGCCAGTGTACTCTCTGGACTCACTGTACTGCATCCCCAGTGGTGCCTGTGAAATCTCTGGACTCACTGCAGTGCATCCCCAGTGGTGCCAGTGCAATCTCAGGACTCACAGCAGTGCAGCTCCAGTTGGTGCCAGTGCACTCTCTGGGCTCACTGCACTGCATCCCCAGCGGTGCCAGTGCACTCTCTGGACTCACTGCACTGCATCCCCAGTGGTGCCAGTTCACTCTCTGGTCTCACTGCAGTGCATCCCCAGTGGTGCCAGTGGCTCTCAGAACTCATTGCACTGCATCACCAGTGGTGCCAGTGCACTCTCTGGACTCACTGCAGTGCATCCACAGTGGTGCCAGTGTACTCTCTGGACTCACTGCACTGCATCCCCAGTGGTGCCAGTGCACTCTCTGGACTCACTGCACTGCATCCCCAGTGGTGCCAGTGCACTCTCTGGACTCACTGCAGTGCATCCCCAAGGTGCCAGTGCACTCTCTACACTCACGGCAGTGCATCCCCAGTGGTGCCAGTGCACTCTCTGGACTCACTGCACTGTATCCCCTTTGGTGCCAGTGCACTCTGTGGACTCACTGCACTGCATCCCAGTGGTGCCAGTGCACTCTCTGGACTCACTGCAGTGCATCCCTGTGGTGCCAGTGCACTCTCTGGACTCACTGCAGTGCATCCCAGTGGTGCCAGTGCACTCTCTGGACTCACTGCACTGCGTTGCCATTGGTGCCAGTGCACTCTCTGGACTCATTGCACTGCATCCCCAGTGGTGCCAGTGCACTCTCTGGACTCACTGCACTGCATCCCCAGTGGTGCCAGTGCACTCTCTGGACTCACTGCACTGCATCCCCAGTGGTGCCAGTGCACTCTCTGGACTCACTGCACTGCAACTCCAGTGGTGCCAGTGCACTCTGTGGACTCACTGCAGTGCATCGCCAGTGGTGCCAGTGCACTCTCTGGACTCACTGCAGTGCATCGCCAGTGGTGCCAGTGCCCTCTCTGGACTCACTGCACTGCATCCCCAGTGGTGCCAGTGCAGTCTCTGTGTTAGTGTTGGGGAGAATCGAATGGATGTTTTACTAATGTCTCTTAGGTAATGGGACCTACAGTATAATTAAGCATTGCCAAATGTATTTACCTTATCAATTAATCTATGTATACTGGATACTTAGGGAGTACATTGAACAATCAAAAGAATCATTGAAGGGGAACCTTGGGAGGGAACAGGTACAACCTGACCTTGGATAAGGGCCTGGAAATGATGAAATGAGTTGAAGCAGAACCAAGAAGCGGAGGGAGCATGCGTCGAGTAAGAAAGGTGAAAAGTTTAGCGGAGAGGAAGACTCCTTACTTCATCTGGACGACCACCTGGACGACCACCGGAGTGCGCCACGCATGTGCTAAGGGGAGGGGAGCTAATTAGAATGAAAAGCGAGGCTGCTGTTGCAACCTGTAATGAATATGTATACCTGACGCAATATTGTATGTATAAATAACGGCTGGGAAGTAACGGGACTTGAAGCCAGATTTGGGCACCTGCCCCGGCTTCCAGCGCTGAATAAAGCACCTTCATATAATCACTTGGTGATTATGTGTTTGCTAGGCTAACATCTGGACTCACTGCAGTGCATCCCCAGTGGTGCCAGTGAAATCTCTGGACTCACTGCAGTGCATCCCCAGTGGTGCCAGTGCAATCTCAGGACTCACAGCAGTGCAGCTCCAGTTGGTGCCAGTGCACTCTCTGGGCTCACTGCACTGCATCCCCAGCGGTGCCAGTGCACTCTCTGGACTCACTGCACTGCATCCCCAGTGGTGCCAGTTCACTCTCTGGTCTCACTGCAGTGCATCCCCAGTGGTGCCAGTGGCTCTCAGAACTCATTGCACTGCATCCCCAGTGGTGCCAGTGCACTCTCTGGACTCACTGCACTGCATCCCCAGTGGTGCCAGTTCACTCTCTGGACTCACTGCAGTGCATCCCCAGTGGTGCCAGTGCAATCTCAGGACTCACAGCAGTGCAGCTCCAGTTGGTGCCAGTGCACTCTCTGGGCTCACTGCACTGCATCCCCAGCGGTGCCAGTGCACTCTCTGGACTCACTGCACTGCATCCCCAGTGGTGCCAGTTCACTCTCTGGTCTCACTGCAGTGCATCCCCAGTGGTGCCAGTGGCTCTCAGAACTCATTGCACTGCATCACCAGTGGTGCCAGTGCACTCTCTGGACTCACTGCAGTGCATCCACAGTGGTGCCAGTGTACTCTCTGGACTCACTGCACTGCATCCCCAGTGGTGCCAGTGCACTCTCTGGACTCACTGCACTGCATCCCCAGTGGTGCCAGTGCACTCTCTGGACTCACTGCAGTGCATCCCCAAGGTGCCAGTGCACTCTCTACACTCACGGCAGTGCATCCCCAGTGGTGCCAGTGCACTCTCTGGACTCACTGCACTGTATCCCCTTTGGTGCCAGTGCACTCTGTGGACTCACTGCACTGCATCCCAGTGGTGCCAGTGCACTCTCTGGACTCACTGCAGTGCATCCCTGTGGTGCCAGTGCACTCTCTGGACTCACTGCAGTGCATCCCAGTGGTGCCAGTGCACTCTCTGGACTCACTGCACTGCGTTGCCATTGGTGCCAGTGCACTCTCTGGACTCATTGCACTGCATCCCCAGTGGTGCCAGTGCACTCTCTGGACTCACTGCACTGCATCCCCAGTGGTGCCAGTGCACTCTCTGGACTCACTGCACTGCATCCCCAGTGGTGCCAGTGCACTCTCTGGACTCACTGCACTGCAACTCCAGTGGTGCCAGTGCACTCTGTGGACTCACTGCAGTGCATCGCCAGTGGTGCCAGTGCACTCTCTGGACTCACTGCAGTGCATCGCCAGTGGTGCCAGTGCCCTCTCTGGACTCACTGCACTGCATCCCCAGTGGTGCCAGTGCAGTCTCTGTGTTAGTGTTGGGGAGAATCGAATGGATGTTTTACTAATGTCTCTTAGGTAATGGGACCTACAGTATAATTAAGCATTGCCAAATGTATTTACCTTATCAATTAATCTATGTATACTGGATACTTAGGGAGTACATTGAACAATCAAAAGAATCATTGAAGGGGAACCTTGGGAGGGAACAGGTACAACCTGACCTTGGATAAGGGCCTGGAAATGATGAAATGAGTTGAAGCAGAACCAAGAAGCGGAGGGAGCATGCGTCGAGTAAGAAAGGTGAAAAGTTTAGCGGAGAGGAAGACTCCTTACTTCATCTGGACGACCACCTGGACGACCACCGGAGTGCGCCACGCATGTGCTAAGGGGAGGGGAGCTAATTAGAATGAAAAGCGAGGCTGCTGTTGCAACCTGTAATGAATATGTATACCTGACGCAATATTGTATGTATAAATAACGGCTGGGAAGTAACGGGACTTGAAGCCAGATTTGGGCACCTGCCCCGGCTTCCAGCGCTGAATAAAGCACCTTCATATAATCACTTGGTGATTATGTGTTTGCTAGGCTAACATCTGGACTCACTGCAGTGCATCCCCAGTGGTGCCAGTGCACTCTCTGGAGTCACTGCAGTGCATCCCCAGTGGTGCCAATGCACTCTCTGGACTCACTGCAGTGCATCCCAGTGGTGACAGAGCACTCCCTGGACTCACTGCAGTGCATCCCCAGTGGTGCCAGTGCACTCTCTGGACTCACCGGGGTGCATCCCCAGTGTTGCCAGTGCACTCTCTGGACTCACTGCACTGCATCCCCAGTGGTGCCAGTGCACTCTCTGGACTCACTGCAGTGCATCCCCAGTGGTGCCAGTGCACTCTCTGGACTCACTGCAGTGCATCCCCAATCGTACCAGTGCACTCTCTGGACTCACTGCACTGCATCCCCAGTAATGCCACTGCAACCTCTGGTCTCACTGCAGCGCATCCCCAGTGGTACCAGTGCACTCTCTGGACTCACTGCACTTCATCCCCACTGGTGCCAGTGCACTCTCTGGACTCACTGCACTGCATCCCTAGTGGTGCCAGTGCACTCTCTGGACTCACTGCACTGCATCCCCAGTGCTGACAGTGCACTCTCTGGACTCACTGCAGTGCAACCCCAATGGTGCCAGTGCATTCTCTTTACTCACTGCACTGCATCCCCAGTGGTGCCAGTGCACTCTCTGGACTCACTGTACTGCATCCCCAGTGGTGCCAGTGCACTCTCTGGACTCACTGCACTGCATCCCCAGTGGTGCCAGTGCTCACTCTGGACTCACTGCACTGCATCCCCAGTGGTGCCAGTGCACTCTCTGGACTCACTGCACTGCATCCCCAGTGGTGCCAGTGCACTCTGTGGACTCACTGCACTGCATCCCCAGTGGTGCCAGTGCACTCTCAGTAGTCACTGCGCTGCATCCCCAGTGGTTCCAGTGCACTCTCTGGACTCACTGCACTGCAACTCCAGTGGTGCCAGTGCACTCTCTGGACTCACTGTACTGCATCTCAGGTGGTGCCAGTGCACTCTCTGGACTCACTGTAGTGCATCGCCAGTGGTGCCAGTGCACTCTCTGGACTCACTGCACTGCATCCCCAGTGGTGCAATGTGCACTCTCTGGACTTGCCGGGGTGCATCCCCAGTGGTGCCAGTATACTCTCTGGAGTCACTACGGGTGCATCCCCAGAGGTGCCAGAGCACTCTCTGGACTCACTGCACTACATCCCCAATGGTGCCAGTTCACTCTCTGGACTCACTGAACTGAATCCCCAGTAGTGCCAGTGTACTCTCTGGACTCACTGTACTGCATCCCCAGTGGTGCCTGTGAAATCTCTGGACTCACTGCAGTGCATCCCCAGTGGTGCCAGTGCAATCTCAGGACTCACAGCAGTGCAGCTCCAGTTGGTGCCAGTGCACTCTCTGGGCTCACTGCACTGCATCCCCAGTGGTGCCAGTGCACTCTCTGGACTCACTGCACTGCATCCCCAGTGGTGCCAGTTCACTCTCTGGTCTCACTGCAGTGCATCCCCTGTGGTGCCAGTGGCTCTCAGAACTCATTGCACTGCATCACCAGTGGTGCCAGTGCACTCTCTGGACTCACTGCAGTGCATCCCCAGTGGTGCCAGTGTACTCTCTTAACTCACTGCACTGCATCCCCAGTGGTGCCAGTGCACTCTCTGGACTCACTGCAGTGTATCCCCTTTGGTGCCAGTGCACTCTGTGGACTCACTGCAGTGCATCCCCAGTGGTGCCAGTGCACTCTCTGGACTCACTGCAGTGCATCCCAGTGGTGCCAGTGCACTCTCTGCACTCACTGCACTGCATCCCCAGTGGTGCCAGTGCACTCTCTGGACTCACTGCACTGCATCCCCAGTGGTGCCAGTGCACTCTCTGGACTTGCCGGGGTGCATCCCCAGTGGTGCCAGTGCACTCTCTGGACTCACTGCAGTGCATCCCCAGTGGTGCCAGTGCATTCTCTGGAATCACTGCATTCCCAGTGGTGCCAGGGCACTCTCTGGACTCACTGCCCTGCATCCCCAGTGGTACCTGTGAAGTCTCTGGACTCACTGCAGTGCATCCCCTATGGTGCCAGTGCACTCTTTGGACTCACTGCACTGCATCCCCAGTGGTGCCACTGTACTCTCCGGACTCACTGCACTGCATCCCCAGTGGTGCCAGTGCCCTCTGTGGACTCACTGCACTACATCCCCAGTGGTGCCAGCGAACTCTCTGGACTCACTGCACTGCATTCACAGTGGTGCCAGTGCACTCTGTGGACTCACTGCAGTGCATCCCCAGTGGTGCTAGTGCACTCTCTGGACTCACTGCCCTGCATCCCCAGTGGTGCCAGTGCACTCTCAGTAGTCACTGCGCTGCAACTCCAGTGGTTCCAGTGCACTCTCTGGACTCACTGCACTGCAACTCCAGTGGTGCCAGTGCACTCTGTGGACTCACTGCACTGCATCCCCAGTGGTGCCAGTGCACTCTCAGGAGTCACTGCGCTACATCCCCAGTGGTTCCAGTGCACTCTCTGGACTCACTGCACTGCAACTCCAGTGGTGCCAGTGCACTCTGTGGACTCACTGCACTGCATCCCCAGTGGTGCCAGTGCACTCTCTGGACTCACTGTACTGCATCCCCAGTGGTGCCAGTGCACTCTCTGGACTCACTGAACTGCATCCCCAGTGGTGCAATGTGCACTCTCTGGACTCACTGCACTGCATCCCCAGTGGTGCCAGTGCACTCTCTGGACTCACTGCACTGCATCCCCAGTGGTGATTGTGCACTCTCTGGACTTGCCGGGGTGCATCCCCCGTGGTGCCAGTGCACTCTCTGGAGTCACTGGGGTGCATCCCCAGTGGTGCCAGTGCACTCTCTGGACTCACTGCACTGCATCCCCAGTGGTGCCAGTGCTCTCTCTGGACTCACTGCACTGCATCCCCAGTGGTGCCAGTGCACTCTCTTTACTCACTACACTGCATCCCCAGTGGTGCCAGTGCACTCTCTGGACTCACTGCACTGCATCCCCAGTGGTGCCAGTGCACTCTCTGGACTCACTGCACTGCATCCCCAGTGGTGCCAGTGCAATCTCTGGACTCACGGCAGTGCATCCCCAGTGGTGCCAGTGCACTCTCTGGACTCACTGCACTGCATCCCCAGTGGTGCCAGTGCACTCTCTGGACTTGCCGGGGTGCATCCCCAGTGGTGCCAGTGCACTCTCTGGACTCACTGCAGTGCATCCCCAGTGGTGCCAGTGCACTCTCTGGACTCACTGCACTGCATCCCCAGTGGTACCTGTGAAGTCTCTGGACTCACTGCAGTGCATCCCCAATGGTGCCAGTGCACTCTCTGGACTCACTGCACTGCATCCCCAGTGGTACCTGTGAAGTCTCTGGACTCACTGCAGTGCATCCCCAATGGTGCCAGTGCACTCTCTGGACTCACTGCACTGCATCCCCAGTGGTGCCACTGTACTCTCCGGACTCAGTGCACTGCATCCTCAGTGGTGCCAGTGCCCTCTGTGGACTCACTGCACTACATCCCCAGTGGTGCCAGTGAACTCTCTGGACTCACTGCACTGCATCCCCACTGGTGCCAGTGCACTCTCTGGACTCACTGCAGTGCATCCCCAGTGGTGCCAGTGCACTCTCTGGACTCACTGCAGTGCATCCCCAGTGGTGCTAGTGCACTCTCTGGACTCACTGCACTGCGTTGCCATTGGTGCCAGTGCACTCTCAGGAGTCACTGCGCTGCATCCCCAGTGCTTCCAGTGCACTCTCTGGACTCACTGCACTGCAACTCCAGTGGTGCCAGTGCACTCTCTGGACTCACTGCACTGCATCCCCAGTGGTGCCAGTGCACTCTCTGGACTCACTGCAGTGCATCGCCAGTGGTGCCAGTGCCCTCTCTGGACTCACTGCACTGCATCCCCAGTGGTGCCAGTGCAGTCTCTGTGTTAGTGTTGGGGAGAATCGAATGGATGTTTTACTAATGTCTCTTAGGTAATGGGACCTACAGTATAATTAAGCATTGCCAAATGTACTTACCTTATCAATTAATCTATGTATACTGGATACTTAGGGAGTACATTGAACAATCAAAAGAATCATTGAAGGGGAACCTTGGGAGGGAACAGGTACAACCTGACCTTGGATAAGGGCCTGGAAATGATGAAATGAGTTGAAGCAGAACCAAGAAGCGGAGGGAGCATGCGTCGAGTAAGAAAGGTGAAAAGTTTAGCGGAGAGGAAGACTCCTTACTTCATCTGGACGACCACCTGGACGACCACCGGAGTGCGCCACGCATGTGCTAAGGGGAGGGGAGCTAATTAGAATGAAAAGCGAGGCTGCTGTTGCAACCTGTAATGAATATGTATACCTGACGCAATATTGTATGTATAAATAACGGCTGGGAAGTAACGGGACTTGAAGCCAGATTTGGGCACCTGCCCCGGCTTCCAGCGCTGAATAAAGCACCTTCATATAATCACTTGGTGATTATGTGTTTGCTAGGCTAACATCTGGACTCACTGCAGTGCATCCCCAGTGGTGCCAGTGCACTCTCTGGAGTCACTGCAGTGCATCCCCAGTGGTGCCAATGCACTCTCTGGACTCACTGCAGTGCATCCCAGTGGTGACAGAGCACTCCCTGGACTCACTGCAGTGCATCCCCAGTGGTGCCAGTGCACTCTCTGGACTCACCGGGGTGCATCCCCAGTGTTGCCAGTGCACTCTCTGGACTCACTGCACTGCATCCCCAGTGGTGCCAGTGCACTCTCTGGACTCACTGCAGTGCATCCCCAGTGGTGCCAGTGCACTCTCTGGACTCACTGCAGTGCATCCCCAATCGTACCAGTGCACTCTCTGGACTCACTGCACTGCATCCCCAGTAATGCCACTGCAACCTCTGGTCTCACTGCAGCGCATCCCCAGTGGTACCAGTGCACTCTCTGGACTCACTGCACTTCATCCCCACTGGTGCCAGTGCACTCTCTGGACTCACTGCACTGCATCCCTAGTGGTGCCAGTGCACTCTCTGGACTCACTGCACTGCATCCCCAGTGCTGACAGTGCACTCTCTGGACTCACTGCAGTGCAACCCCAATGGTGCCAGTGCATTCTCTTTACTCACTGCACTGCATCCCCACTGGTGCCAGTGCACTCTCTGGACTCACTGTACTGCATCCCCAGTGGTGCCAGTGCACTCTCTGGACTCACTGCACTGCATCCCCAGTGGTGCCAGTGCTCACTCTGGACTCACTGCACTGCATCCCCAGTGGTGCCAGTGCACTCTCTGGACTCACTGCACTGCATCCCCAGTGGTGCCAGTGCACTCTGTGGACTCACTGCACTGCATCCCCAGTGGTGCCAGTGCACTCTCAGTAGTCACTGCGCTGCATCCCCAGTGGTTCCAGTGCACTCTCTGGACTCACTGCACTGCAACTCCAGTGGTGCCAGTGCACTCTCTGGACTCACTGTACTGCATCCCAGGTGGTGCCAGTGCACTCTCTGGACTCACTGTAGTGCATCGCCAGTGGTGCCAGTGCACTCTCTGGACTCACTGCACTGCATCCCCAGTGGTGCAATGTGCACTCTCTGGACTTGCCGGGGTGCATCCCCAGTGGTGCCAGTATACTCTCTGGAGTCACCAGGGTGCATCCCCAGAGGTGCCAGAGCACTCTCTGGACTCACTGCACTACATCCCCAATGGTGCCAGTTCACTCTCTGGACTCACTGAACTGAATCCCCAGTAGTGCCAGTGTACTCTCTGGACTCACTGTACTGCATCCCCAGTGGTGCCTGTGAAATCTCTGGACTCACTGCAGTGCATCCCCAGTGGTGCCAGTGCTATCTCAGGACTCACAGCAGTGCAGCTCCAGTTGGTGCCAGTGCACTCTCTGGGCTCACTGCACTGCATCCCCAGTGGTGCCAGTGCACTCTCTGGACTCACTGCACTGCATCCCCAGTGGTGCCAGTTCACTCTCTGGTCTCACTGCAGTGCATCCCCTGTGGTGCCAGTGGCTCTCAGAACTCATTGCACTGCATCACCAGTGGTGCCAGTGCACTCTCTGGACTCACTGCAGTGCATCCACAGTGGTGCCAGTGTACTCTCTTAACTCACTGCACTGCATCCCCAGTGGTGCCAGTGCACTCTCTGGACTCACTGCAGTGTATCCCCTTTGGTGCCAGTGCACTCTGTGGACTCACTGCAGTGCATCCCCAGTGGTGCCAGTGCACTCTCTGGACTCACTGCACTGCATCCCAGTGGTGCCAGTGCACTCTCTGGAGTCACTGCAGTGCATCCCCAGTGGTGCCAGTGCACTCTCTGGACTCACTGCACTGCATCCCCAGTGGTGCCAGTGCACTCTCTGGACTTGCCGGGGTGCATCCCCAGTGGTTCCAGTGCACTCTCTGGACTCACTGCAGTGCATCCGCAGTGGTGCCAGTGCATTCTCTGGAATCACTGCATTCCCAGTGGTGCCAGGGCACTCTCTGGACTCACTGCCCTGCATCCCCAGTGGTACCTGTGAAGTCTCTGGACTCACTGCAGTGCATCCCCTATGGTGCCAGTGCACTCTTTGGACTCACTGCACTGCATCCCCAGTGGTGCCACTGTACTCCCCGGACTCACTGCACTGCATCCCCAGTGGTGCCAGTGCCCTCTGTGGACTCACTGCACTACATCCCCAGTGGTGCCAGCGAACTCTCTGGACTCACTGCACTGCATTCACAGTGGTGCCAGTGCACTCTGTGGACTCACTGCAGTGCATCCCCAGTGGTGCTAGTGCACTCTCTGGACTCACTGCCCTGCATCCCCAGTGGTGCCAGTGCACTCTCAGGAGTCACTGCGCTGCAACTCCAGTGGTTCCAGTGCACTCTCTGGACTCACTGCACTGGAACTCCAGTGGTGCCAGTGCACTCTGTGGACTCACTGCACTGCATCCCCAGTGGTGCCAGTGCACTCTCAGGAGTCACTGCGCTACATCCCCAGTGGTTCCAGTGCACTCTCTGGACTCACTGCACTGCAACTCCAGTGGTGCCAGTGCACTCTGTGGACTCACTGCACTGCATCCCCAGTGGTGCCAGTGCACTCTCTGGACTCACTGTACTGCATCCCCAGTGGTGCCAGTGCACTCTCTGGACTCACTGAACTGCATCCCCAGTGGTGCAATGTGCACTCTCTGGACTCACTGCACTGCATCCCCAGTGGTGCCAGTGCACTCTCTGGACTCACTGCACTGCATCCCCAGTGGTGATTGTGCACTCTCTGGACTTGCCGGGGTGCATCCCCCGTGGTGCCAGTGCACTCTCTGGACTCACTGCAGTGCATCCCCAGTGGTGCCAGTGCACTCTCTGGACTCACTGCACTGCATCCCCAGTGGTGCCAGTGCTCTCTCTGGACTCACTGCACTGCATCCCCAGTGGTGCCAGTGCACTCTCTTTACTCACTACACTGCATCCCCAGTGGTGCCAGTGCACTCTCTGGACTCACTGCACTGCATCCCCAGTGGTGCCAGTGCACTCTCTGGACTCACTGCACTGCATCCCCAGTGGTGCCAGTGCAATCTCTGGACTCACGGCAGTGCATCCCCAGTGGTGCCAGTGCACTCTCTGGACTCACTGCACTGCATCCCCAGTGGTGCCAGTGCACTCTCTGGACTTGCCGGGGTGCATCCCCAGTGGTGCCAGTGCACTCTCTGGACTCACTGCAGTGCATCCCCAGTGGTGCCAGTGCACTCTCTGGACTCACTGCACTGCATCCCCAGTGGTACCTGTGAAGTCTCTGGACTCACTGCAGTGCATCCCCAATGGTGCCAGTGCACTCTCTGGACTCACTGCACTGCATCCCCAGTGGTACCTGTGAAGTCTCTGGACTCACTGCAGTGCATCCCCAATGGTGCCAGTGCACTCTCTGGACTCACTGCACTGCATCCCCAGTGGTGCCAGTGCCCTCTGTGGACTCACTGCACTACATCCCCAGTGGTGCCAGTGAACTCTCTGGACTCACTGCACTGCATCCCCACTGGTGCCAGTGCACTCTCTGGACTCACTGCAGTGCATCCCCAGTGGTGCCAGTGCACTCTCTGGACTCACTGCAGTGCATCCCCAGTGGTGCTAGTGCACTCTCTGGACTCACTGCACTGCGTTGCCATTGGTGCCAGTGCACTCTCAGGAGTCACTGCGCTGCATCCCCAGTGCTTCCAGTGCACTCTCTGGACTCACTGCACTGCAACTCCAGTGGTGCCAGTGCACTCTCTGGACTCACTGCACTGCATCCCCAGTGGTGCCAGTGCACTCTCTGGACTCACTGTACTGCATCCCAGGTGGTGCCAGTGCACTCTCTGGACTCACTGCACTGCATCCCCAGTGGTGCCAGTGCACTCTCTGGACTCACTGCACTGCAACTCCAGTGGTGCCAGTGCACTCTGTGGACTCACTGCAGTGCATCGCCAGTGGTGCCAGTGCACTCTCTGGACTCACTGCAGTGCATCGCCAGTGGTGCCAGTGCCCTCTCTGGACTCACTGCACTGCATCCCCAGTGGTGCCAGTGCAGTCTCTGTGTTAGTGTTGGGGAGAATCGAATGGATGTTTTACTAATGTCTCTTAGGTAATGGGACCTACAGTATAATTAAGCATTGCCAAATGTACTTACCTTATCAATTAATCTATGTATACTGGATACTTAGGGAGTACATTGAACAATCAAAAGAATCATTGAAGGGGAACCTTGGGAGGGAACAGGTACAACCTGACCTTGGATAAGGGCCTGGAAATGATGAAATGAGTTGAAGCAGAACCAAGAAGCGGAGGGAGCATGCGTCGAGTAAGAAAGGTGAAAAGTTTAGCGGAGAGGAAGACTCCTTACTTCATCTGGACGACCACCTGGACGACCACCGGAGTGCGCCACGCATGTGCTAAGGGGAGGGGAGCTAATTAGAATGAAAAGCGAGGCTGCTGTTGCAACCTGTAATGAATATGTATACCTGACGCAATATTGTATGTATAAATAACGGCTGGGAAGTAATGGGACTTGAAGCCAGATTTGGGCACCTGCCCCGGCTTCCAGCGCTGAATAAAGCACCTTCATATAATCACTTGGTGATTATGTGGTTGCTAGGCTAACATCTGGACTCACTGCAGTGCATCCCCAGTGGTGCCAGTGCACTCTCTGGAGTCACTGCAGTGCATCCCCAGTGGTGCCAGTGCACTCTCTGGACTCACTGCACTGCATCCCCAGTGGTGCCGGGGCACTCTCTGGACTCACCGGGGTGCATCCCCAGTGTTGCCAGTGCACTCTCTGGACTCACTGCAGTGCATCCCCAGTGGTGACAGTGCACTCTCTGGACTCACTGCGCTGCATCCCCAGTGGTGACAGTGCACTCTCTGGACTTGCCAGGGTGCATCCCCAGTGGTGCCAGTGCACTCTCTGGACTCAGTGCACTGCATCCCCAGTGGTGCCAGTGCACTCTCTGGACTCACTGCAGTGCATCCCCAGTGGTGCCAGTGCACTCTCTGGACTCACTGCAGTGCATCCCCAATCGTACCAGTGCACTCTCTGGACTCACTGCACTGCATCCCCAGTGATGCCACTGCAACCTCTGGTCTCACTGCAGCGCATCCCCAGTGGTGCCAGTGCACTCTCTGGACTCACTGCACTTCATCCCCACTGGTGCCAGTGCACTCTCTGGACTCACTGCACTGCATCCCCAGTGGTGCCAGTGCACTCTTTGGACTCACTGCACTGCATCCCCAGTGGTGCCACTGTACTCTCCGGACTCACTGCACTGCATCCCCAGTGGTGCCAGTGCCCTCTGTGGACTCACTGCACTACATCCCCAGTGGTGCCAGTGAACTATCTGGACTCACTGCACTGCATCCCCAGTGGTGCCAGTGCACTCTCTGGACTCACTGCAGTGCATCCCCAGTGGTGCTAGTGGACTCTCTGGACTCACTGCAGTGCATCCCCAGTGGTGCTAGTGCACTCTCTGGACTCACTGCACTGCGTTGCCATTGGTGCCAGTGCACTGTCTGGACTCATTGCACTGCATCCCCAGTGGTGCCAGTGCACTCTCTGGACTCACTGCACTGCATCCCCAGTGGTGCCAGTGCACTCTCAGGAATCACTGCGCTGCATCCCCAGTGGTTCCAGTGCACTCTCTGGACTCACTGCACTGCAACCCCAGTGGTGCCAGTGCACTCTCTGGACTCACTGCACTGCAACTCCAGTGGTGCCAGTGCACTCTGTGGACTCACTGCACTGCATCCCCAGTGGTGCCAGTGCACTCTCTGTACTCACTGTACTGCATCCCAGGTGGTGCCAGTGCACTCTCTGGACTCACTGCAGTGCATCGCCAGTGGTGCCTGTGCACTCTCTGGACTCACTGAACTGCATCCCCAGTGGTGCAATGTGCACTCTCTGGACTCACTGCACTGCATCCCCAGTGGTGCCAGTGCACTCTCTGGACTCACTGCACTGCATCCCCTGTGGTGAGAGTGCACTCTCTGGACTTGCCTGGGTGCATCCCCAGTGGTGCCAGTGCACTCTCTGGAGTCACCGGGGTGCATCCCCAGTTGTGCCAGTGCACTCTCTGGACTCACTGCACTACATCCCCAATGGTGCCAGTTCACTCTCTGGACTCACTGAACTGAATCCCCAGTAGTGCCAGTGTACTCTCTGGACTCACTGTACTGCATCCCCATTGGTGCCTGTGAAATCTCTGGACTCACTGCAGTGCATCCCCAGTGGTGCCAGTGCAATCTCAGGACTCACAGCAGTGCAGCTCCAGTTGGTGCCAGTGCACTATCTGGACACACTGCACTGCATCCCCAGTGGTGCCAGTGCACTCTCTGGACTCACTGCACTGCATCCCCAGTGGTGCCAGTTCACTCTCTGGTCTCACTGCAGTGCACCCCAGTGGTGCCAGTGGCTCTCAGAACTCATTGCACTGCATCACCAGTGGTGCCAGTGCACTCTCTGGACTCACTGCAGTGCATCCACAGTGGTGCCAGTGTACTCTCTTAACTCACTGCACTGCATCCCCAGTGGTGCCAGTGCACTCTCTGGACTCACTGCACTGCATCCCCAGTGGTGCCAGTGCACTCTCTGGACTCACTGCACTGCATCTCCAAGGTGCCAGTGCACTCTCTGCACTCACGGCAGTGCATCCCCAGTGGTGCCAGTGCACTCTCTGGACTCACTGCACTGTATCCCCTTTGGTGCCAGTGCACTCTGTGGACTCACTGCACTGCATCCCAGGTGGTGCCAGTGCACTCTCTGGACTCACTGCAGTGCATCCCCAGTGGTGCCAGTGTACTCTCTGGACTCACTGCAGTGCATCCCAGTGGTGCCAGTGCACTCTCTGGACTCACTGCACTGCGTTGCCATTGGTGCCAGTGCACTCTCTGGACTCATTGCACTGCATCCCCAGTGGTGCCAGTGCACTCTCTGGACTCACTGCACTGCAACTCCAGTGGTGCCAGTGCACTCTGTGGACTCACTGCACTGCATCCCCAGTGGTGCCAGTGCACTCTCAGGAGTCACTGCGCTGCATCCCCAGTGGTTCCAGTGCACTCTCTGGACTCACTGCACTGCAACTCCAGTGGTGCCAGTGCACTCTGTGGACTCACTGCACTGCATCCCCAGTGGTGCCAGTGCACTCTCTGGACTCACTGTACTGCATCCCAGGTGGTGCCAGTGCACTCTCTGGACTCACTGAACTGCATCCCCAGTGGTGCAATGTGCACTCTCTGGACTCACTGCACTGCATCCCCAGTGCTGACAGTGCACTCTCTGGACTCACTGCAGTGCATCCCCAGTGGTGAGAGTGCACTCTCTGGACTTGCCGGGGTGCATCCCCAGTGGTGCCAGTGCACTCTGTGGAGTCACTGGGGTGCATCCCCAGTGGTGCCAGTGCACTCTCTGGACTCACTGCAGTGCATCCCCAGTGGTGCCAGTGCACTCTCTGGACTCACCGGGGTGCATCCCCAGTGTTGCCAGTGCACTCTCTGGACTCACTGCACTGCATCCCCAGTGGTGCCAGTGCACTCTCTGGACTCACTGCACTGCATCCCCAGTAATGCCACTGCAACCTCTGGTCTCACTGCAGCGCATCCCCAGTGGTACCAGTGCACTCTCTGGAGTCACTGCACTGCATCCCCAGTGGTGCCAGTGCACTCTCAGGAGTCACTGCAGTGCATCGCCAGTGGTGCCAGTGCACTCTCTGGACTCACTGCAGTGCATCGCCAGTGGTGCCAGTGCACTCTCTGGACTCACTGAACTGCATCCCCAGTGGTGCAATGTGCACTCTCTGGACTCACTGCACTGCATCCCCAGTGGTGCCAGTGCACTCTCTGGACTCACTGCAGTGCATCCCCAGTGGTGAGAGTGCACTCTCTGGACTTCCGGGGTGCATCCCCAGTGGTGCCAGTGCACTCTCTGGAGTCACCGGGGTGCATCCCCAGAGGTGCCAGTGTACTCTCTGGACTCACTGCACTACATCCCCAATGGTGCCAGTTCACTCTCTGGACTCACTGAACTGAATCCCCAGTAGTGCCAGTGTACTCTCTGGACTCACTGTACTGCATCCCCATTGGTGCCTGTGAAATCTCTGGACTCACTGCAGTGCATCCCCAGTGGTGCCAGTGCAATCTCAGGACTCACAGCAGTGCAGCTCCAGTTGGTGCCAGTGCACTCTCTGGACACACTGCACTGCATCCCCAGTGGTGCCAGTGCACTCTCTGGACTCACTGCACTGCATCCCCAGTGGTGCCAGTTCACTCTCTGGTCTCACTGCAGTGCATCCCCAGTGGTGCCAGTGGCTCTTAGAACTCATTGCACTGCATCCCCAGTGGTGCCAGTGCACTCTCTGGACTCACTGCAGTGCATCCCCAGTGGTGCCAGTGTACTCTCTGGACTCACTGCACTGCATCCCCAGTGGTGCCAGTGCACTCTCTGGACTCACTGCACTGCATCCCCAGTGGTGCCAGTGCACTCTCTGGACTCACTGCACTGCATCCCCAAGGTGCCAGTGCACTCTCTGCACTCACGGCAGTGCATCCCCAGTGGTGCCAGTGCACTCTCTGGACTCACTGCACTGTATCCCCTTTGGTGCCAGTGCACTCTGTGGACTCACTGCACTGCATCCCAGTGGTGCCAGTGCACTCTCTGGACTCACTGCACTGCATCCCCAGTGGTGCCAGTGCACTCTCTGGACTCTCTGCACTGCATCCCCAGTGGTGCCAGTGCACTCTCTGGACTCACTGCACTTCATCCCCACTGGTGCCAGTGCACTCTCTGGACTCACTGCACTGCATCCCCAGTGGTGCCAGTGCACTCTTTGGACTCACTGCACTGCATCCCCAGTGGTGCCACTGTACTCTCCGGACTCACTGCACTGCATCCCCAGTGGTGCCAGTGCCCTCTGTGGACTCACTGCACTACATCCCCAGTGGTGCCAGTGAACTCTCTGGACTCACTGCACTGCATCCCCAGTGGTGCCAGTGCACTCTCTGGACTCACTGCAGTGCATCCCCAGTGGTGCTAGTGGACTCTCTGGACTCACTGCAGTGCATCCCCAGTGGTGCTAGTGCACTCTCTGGACTCACTGCACTGCGTTGCCATTGGTGCCAGTGCACTGTCTGGACTCATTGCACTGCATCCCCAGTGGTGCCAGTGCACTCTCTGGACTCACTGCACTGCATCCCCAGTGGTGCCAGTGCACTCTCAGGAGTCACTGCGCTGCATCCCCAGTGGTTCCAGTGCACTCTCTGGACTCACTGCACTGCAACCCCAGTGGTGCCAGTGCACTCTCTGGACTCACTGCACTGCAACTCCAGTGGTGCCAGTGCACTCTGTGGACTCACTGCACTGCATCCCCAGTGGTGCCAGTGCACTCTCTGTACTCACTGTACTGCATCCCAGGTGGTGCCAGTGCACTCTCTGGACTCACTGAAGTGCATCGCCAGTGGTGCCTGTGCACTCTCTGGACTCACTGAACTGCATCCCCAGTGGTGCAATGTGCACTCTCTGGACTCACTGCACTGCATCCCCAGTGGTGCCAGTGCACTCTCTGGACTCACTGCACTGCATCCCCAGTGGTGAGAGTGCACTCTCTGGACTTGCCTGGGTGCATCCCCAGTGGTGCCAGTGCACTCTCTGGAGTCACCGGGGTGCATCCCCAGTTGTGCCAGTGCACTCTCTGGACTCACTGCACTACATCCCCAATGGTGCCAGTTCACTCTCTGGACTCACTGAACTGAATCCCCAGTAGTGCCAGTGTACTCTCTGGACTCACTGTACTGCATCCCCATTGGTGCCTGTGAAATCTCTGGACTCACTGCAGTGCATCCCCAGTGGTGCCAGTGCAATCTCAGGACTCACAGCAGTGCAGCTCCAGTTGGTGCCAGTGCACTCTCTGGACACACTGCACTGCATCCCCAGTGGTGCCAGTGCACTCTCTGGACTCACTGCACTGCATCCCCAGTGGTGCCAGTTCACTCTCTGGTCTCACTGCAGTGCATCCCCAGTGGTGCCAGTGGCTCTCAGAACTCATTGCACTGCATCACCAGTGGTGCCAGTGCACTCTCTGGACTCACTGCAGTGCATCCACAGTGGTGCCAGTGTACTCTCTTAACTCACTGCACTGCATCCCCAGTGGTGCCAGTGCACTCTCTGGACTCACTGCACTGCATCCCCAGTGGTGCCAGTGCACTCTCTGGACTCACTGCACTGCATCCCCAAGGTGCCAGTGCACTCTCTGCACTCACGGCAGTGCATCCCCAGTGGTGCCAGTGCACTCTCTGGACTCACTGCACTGTATCCCCTTTGGTGCCAGTGCACTCTGTGGACTCACTGCACTGCATCCCCAGTGGTGCCAGTGCACTCTCTGGACTCACTGCAGTGCATCCCCAGTGGTGCCAGTGTACTCTCTGGACTCACTGCAGTGCATCCCAGTGGTGCCAGTGCACTCTCTGGACTCACTGCACTGCGTTGCCATTGGTGCCAGTGCACTCTCTGGACTGATTGCACTGCATCCCCAGTGGTGCCAGTGCACTCTATGTAGTCATTGAGCTGCATCCCCAGTGGTGCCAGTGCACTCTGTGGACTCACTGCACTGCATCCCCAGTGGTGCCAGTGCACTCTCAGGAGTCACTGCGCTGCATCCCCAGTGGTTCCAGTGCACTCTCTGGACTCACTGCACTGCAACTCCAGTGGTGCCAGTGCACTCTGTGGACTCACTGCACTGCATCCCCAGTGGTGCCAGTGCACTCGCTGGACTCACTGTACTGCATCCCAGGTGGTGCCAGTGCACTCTCTGGACTCACTGAACTGCATCCCCAGTGGTGCAATGTGCACTCTCTGGACTCACTGCACTGCATCCCCAGTGCTGACAGTGCACTCTCTGGACTCACTGCAGTGCATCCCCAGTGGTGAGAGTGCACTCTCTGGACTTGCCGGGGTGCATACCCAGTGGTGCCAGTGCACTCTGTGGAGTCACTGGGGTGCATCCCCAGTGGTGCCAGTGCACTCTCTGGACTCACTGCAGTGCATCCCCAGTGGTGCCAGTGCACTCTCTGGACTCACCGGGGTGCATCCCCAGTGTTGCCAGTGCACTCTCTGGACTCACTGCACTGCATCCCCAGTGGTGACAGTGCACTCTCTGGACTCACTGCACTGCATCCCCAGTGGTGCCAGTGCACTCTCTGGACTCACTGCACTGCATCCCCAGTAATGCCACTGCAACCTCTGGTCTCACTGCAGCGCATCCCCAGTGGTACCAGTGCACTCTCTGGAGTCACTGCACTGCATCCCCAGTGGTGCCAGTGCACTCTCAGGAGTCACTGCAGTGCATCGCCAGTGGTGCCAGTGCACTCTCTGGACTCACTGCAGTGCATCGCCAGTGGTGCCAGTGCACTCTCTGGACTCACTGAACTGCATCCCCGGTGGTGCAATGTGCACTCTCTGGACTCACTGCACTGCATCCCCAGTGGTGCCAGTGCACTCTCTGGACTCACTGCACTGCATCCCCAGTGGTGAGAGTGCACTCTCTGGACTTGCCGGGGTGCATCCCCAGTGGTGCCAGTGCACTCTCTGGAGTCACCGGGGTGCATCCCCAGAGGTGCCAGTGTACTCTCTGGACTCACTGCACTACATCCCCAATGGTGCCAGTTCACTCTCTGGACTCACTGCACTGCATCCCCAGTGGTGCCAGTGCACTCTCTGGACTCACTGCACTGCATCTCCAAGGTGCCAGTGCACTCTCTGCACTCACGGCAGTGCATCCCCAGTGGTGCCAGTGCACTCTCTGGACTCACTGCACTGTATCCCCTTTGGTGCCAGTGCACTCTGTGGACTCACTGCACTGCATCCCAGGTGGTGCCAGTGCACTCTCTGGACTCACTGCAGTGCATCCCCAGTGGTGCCAGTGTACTCTCTGGACTCACTGCAGTGCATCCCAGTGGTGCCAGTGCACTCTCTGGACTCACTGCACTGCGTTGCCATTGGTGCCAGTGCACTCTCTGGACTCATTGCACTGCATCCCCAGTGGTGCCAGTGCACTCTCTGGACTCACTGCACTGCAACTCCAGTGGTGCCAGTGCACTCTGTGGACTCACTGCACTGCATCCCCAGTGGTGCCAGTGCACTCTCAGGAGTCACTGCGCTGCATCCCCAGTGGTTCCAGTGCACTCTCTGGACTCACTGCACTGCAACTCCAGTGGTGCCAGTGCACTCTGTGGACTCACTGCACTGCATCCCCAGTGGTGCCAGTGCACTCTCTGGACTCACTGTACTGCATCCCAGGTGGTGCCAGTGCACTCTCTGGACTCACTGAACTGCATCCCCAGTGGTGCAATGTGCACTCTCTGGACTCACTGCACTGCATCCCCAGTGCTGACAGTGCACTCTCTGGACTCACTGCAGTGCATCCCCAGTGGTGAGAGTGCACTCTCTGGACTTGCCGGGGTGCATCCCCAGTGGTGCCAGTGCACTCTGTGGAGTCACTGGGGTGCATCCCCAGTGGTGCCAGTGCACTCTCTGGACTCACTGCAGTGCATCCCCAGTGGTGCCAGTGCACTCTCTGGACTCACCGGGGTGCATCCCCAGTGTTGCCAGTGCACTCTCTGGACTCACTGCACTGCATCCCCAGTGGTGACAGTGCACTCTCTGGACTCACTGCACTGCATCCCCAGTGGTGCCAGTGCACTCTCTGGACTCACTGCACTGCATCCCCAGTAATGCCACTGCAACCTCTGGTCTCACTGCAGCGCATCCCCAGTGGTACCAGTGCACTCTCTGGAATCACTGCACTGCATCCCCAGTGGTGCCAGTGCACTCTCAGGAGTCACTGCAGTGCATCGCCAGTGGTGCCAGTGCACTCTCTGGACTCACTGCAGTGCATCGCCAGTGGTGCCAGTGCACTCTCTGGACTCACTGAACTGCATCCCCAGTGGTGCAATGTGCACTCTCTGGACTCACTGCACTGCATCCCCAGTGGTGCCAGTGCACTCTCTGGACTCACTGCAGTGCATCCCCAGTGGTGAGAGTGCACTCTCTGGACTTCCGGGGTGCATCCCCAGTGGTGCCAGTGCACTCTCTGGAGTCACCGGGGTGCATCCCCAGAGGTGCCAGTGTACTCTCTGGACTCACTGCACTACATCCCCAATGGTGCCAGTTCACTCTCTGGACTCACTGAACTGAATCCCCAGTAGTGCCAGTGTACTCTCTGGACTCACTGTACTGCATCCCCATTGGTGCCTGTGAAATCTCTGGACTCACTGCAGTGCATCCCCAGTGGTGCCAGTGCAATCTCAGGACTCACAGCAGTGCAGCTCCAGTTGGTGCCAGTGCACTCTCTGGACACACTGCACTGCATCCCCAGTGGTGCCAGTGCACTCTCTGGACTCACTGCACTGCATCCCCAGTGGTGCCAGTTCACTCTCTGGTCTCACTGCAGTGCATCCCCAGTGGTGCCAGTGGCTCTCAGAACTCATTGCACTGCATCACCAGTGGTGCCAGTGCACTCTCTGGACTCACTGCAGTGCATCCACAGTGGTGCCAGTGTACTCTCTTAACTCACTGCACTGCATCCCCAGTGGTGCCAGTGCACTCTCTGGACTCACTGCACTGCATCCCCAGTGGTGCCAGTGCACTCTCTGGACTCACTGCACTGCATCCCCAAGGTGCCAGTGCACTCTCTGCACTCACGGCAGTGCATCCCCAGTGGTGCCAGTGCACTCTCTGGACTCACTGCACTGTATCCCCTTTGGTGCCAGTGCACTCTGTGGACTCACTGCACTGCAACCCAGGTGGTGCCAGTGCACTCTCTGGACTCACTGCAGTGCATCCCCAGTGGTGCCAGTGTACTCTCTGGACTCACTGCAGTGCATCCCAGTGGTGCCAGTGCACTCTCTGGACTCACTGCACTGCGTTGCCATTGGTGCCAGTGCACTCTCTGGACTCATTGCACTGCATCCCCAGTGGTGCCAGTGCACTCTCTGGACTCACTGCACTGCAACTCCAGTGGTGCCAGTGCACTCTGTGGACTCACTGCACTGCATCCCCAGTGGTGCCAGTGCACTCTCAGGAGTCACTGCGCTGCATCCCCAGTGGTTCCAGTGCACTCTCTGGACTCACTGCACTGCAACTCCAGTGGTGCCAGTGCACTCTGTGGACTCACTGCACTGCATCCCCAGTGGTGCCAGTGCACTCGCTGGACTCACTGTACTGCATCCCAGGTGGTGCCAGTGCACTCTCTGGACTCACTGAACTGCATCCCCAGTGGTGCAATGTGCACTCTCTGGACTCACTGCACTGCATCCCCAGTGCTGACAGTGCACTCTCTGGACTCACTGCAGTGCATCCCCAGTGGTGCCAGTGCACTCTCTGGACTTGCCGGGGTGCATACCCAGTGGTGCCAGTGCACTCTGTGGAGTCACTGGGGTGCATCCCCAGTGGTGCCAGTGCACTCTCTGGACTCACTGCAGTGCATCCCCAGTGGTGCCAGTGCACTCTCTGGACTCACCGGGGTGCATCCCCAGTGTTGCCAGTGCACTCTCTGGACTCACTGCACTGCATCCCCAGTGGTGACAGTGCACTCTCTGGACTCACTGCACTGCATCCCCAGTGGTGCCAGTGCACTCTCTGGACTCACTGCACTGCATCCCCAGTAATGCCACTGCAACCTCTGGTCTCACTGCAGCGCATCCCCAGTGGTACCAGTGCACTCTCTGGAGTCACTGCACTGCAACTCCAGTGGTGCCAGTGCACTCTGTGGACTCACTGCACTGCATCCCCAGTGGTGCCAGTGCACTCTCTGGACTCACTGTACTGCATCCCCAGTGGTGCCAGTGCACTCTCTGGACTCACTGAACTGCATCCCCAGTGGTGCAATGTGCACTCTCTGGACTCACTGCACTGCATCCCCAGTGGTGCCAGTGCACTCTCTGGACTCACTGCACTGCATCCCCAGTGGTGAGAGTGCACTCTCTGGACTTGCCGGGGTGCATCCCCCGTGGTGCCAGTGCACTCTCTGGAGTCACCGGGGTGCATCCCCAGAGGTGCCAGTGTACTCTCTGGACTCACTGCACTACATCCCCAATGGTGCCAGTTCACTCTCTGGACTCACTGAACTGAATCCCCAGTAGTGCCAGTGTACTCTCTGGACTCACTGTACTGCATCCCCATTGGTGCCTGTGAAATCTCTGGACTCACTGCAGTGCATCCCCAGTGGTGCCAGTGCAATCTCAGGACTCACAGCAGTGCAGCTCCAGTTGGTGCCAGTGCACTCTCTGGACACACTGCACTGCATCCCCAGTGGTGCCAGTGCACTCTCTGGACTCACTGCACTGCATCCCCAGTGGTGCCAGTTCACTCTCTGGTCTCACTGCAGTGCATCCCCAGTGGTGCCAGTGGCTCTTAGAACTCATTGCACTGCATCCCCAGTGGTGCCAGTGCACTCTCTGGACTCACTGCAGTGCATCCCCAGTGGTGCCAGTGTACTCTCTGGACTCACTGCACTGCATCCCCAGTGGTGCCAGTGCACTCTCTGGACTCACTGCACTGCATCCCCAGTGGTGCCAGTGCACTCTCTGGACTCACTGCACTGCATCCCCAAGGTGCCAGTGCACTCTCTGCACTCACGGCAGTGCATCCCCAGTGGTGCCAGTGCACTCTCTGGACTCACTGCACTGTATCCCCTTTGGTGCCAGTGCACTCTGTGGACTCACTGCACTGCATCCCAGTGGTGCCAGTGCACTCTCTGGACTCACTGCAGTGCATCCCCAGTGGTGCCAGTGCACTCTCTGGACTCACTGCAGTGCATCCCAGTGGTGCCAGTGCACTCTCTGGACTCACTGCACTGCGTTGCCATTGGTGCCAGTGCACTCTCTGGACTCATTGCACTGCATCCCCAGTGGTGCCAGTGCACTCTCTGGACTCACTGCACTGCATCCCCAGTGGTGCCAGTGCACTCTCTGGACTCACTGCACTGCATCCCCAGTGGTGCCAGTGTAGTCTCAGTGTTAGTGTTGGGGAGAATCGAATGGATGTTTTACTAATGTCTCTTAGGTAATGGGACCTACAGTATAATTAAGCATTGCCAAATGTACTTACCTTATCAATTAATCTATGTATACTGGATACTTAGGGAGTACATTGAACAATCAAAAGAATCATTGAAGGGGAACCTTGGGAGGGAACAGGTACAACCTGACCTTGGATAAGGGCCTGGAAATGATGAAATGAGTTGAAGCAGAACCAAGAAGCGGAGGGAGCATGCGTCGAGTAAGAAAGGTGAAAAGTTTAGCGGAGAGGAAGACTCCTTACTTCATCTGGACGACCACCTGGACGACCACCGGAGTGCGCCACGCATGTGCTAAGGGGAGGGGAGCTAATTAGAATGAAAAGCGAGGCTGCTGTTGCAACCTGTAATGAATATGTATACCTGACGCAATATTGTATGTATAAATAACGGCTGGGAAGTAACGGGACTTGAAGCCAGATTTGGGCACCTGCCCCGGCTTCCAGCGCTGAATAAAGCACCTTCATATAATCACTTGGTGATTATGTGGTTGCTAGGCTAACATCTGGACTCACTGCAGTGCATCCCCAGTGGTGCCAGTGCACTCTCTGGAGTCACTGCAGTGCATCCCCAGTGGTGCCAGTGCACTCTCTGGACTCACTGCACTGCATCCCCAGTGGTGCCGGGGCACTCTCTGGACTCACCGGGGTGCATCCCCAGTGTTGCCAGTGCACTCTCTGGACTCACTGCAGTGCATCCCCAGTGGTGACAGTGCACTCTCTGGACTCACTGCGCTGCATCCCCAGTGGTGACAGTGCACTCTCTGGACTTGCCAGGGTGCATCCCCAGTGGTGCCAGTGCACTCTCTGGACTCACTGCAGTGCATCCCCAGTGGTGCCAGTGCACTCTCTGGACTCACTGCAGTGCATCCCCAATCGTACCAGTGCACTCTCTGGACTCACTGCACTGCATCCCCAGTGATGCCACTGCAACCTCTGGTCTCACTGCAGCGCATCCCCAGTGGTGCCAGTGCACTCTCTGGACTCACTGCACTTCACCCCCACTGGTGCCAGTGCACTCTCCAGACTCACTGCACTGCATCCCCAGTGGTGCCAGTGCACTCTTTGGACTCACTGCACTGCATCCCCAGTGGTGCCAGTGCACTCTCTGGACTCACTGCACTGCATCCCCAGTGGTGCCAGTGCACTCTCTGGACTCACTGCACTGCATCCCCAGTAATGCCACTGCAACCTCTGGTCTCACTGCAGCGCATCCCCAGTGGTACCAGTGCACTCTCTGGACTCACTGCACTTCATCCCCACTGGTGCCAGTGCACTCTCTGGACTCACTGCACTGCATCCCTAGTGGTGCCAGTGCACTCTCTGGACTCACTGCACTGCATCCCCAGTGCTGACAGTGCACTCTCTGGACTTGCTGGGGTGCATCCCCAGTAGTGCCAGTGCACTCCCTGGACTCACTGCAGTGCATCCCCAGTGGTGCCAGTGCACTCTCTGGACTAACTGCAGTGCAACCCCAATGGTGCCAGTGCATTCTCTTTACTCACTGCACTGCATCCCCACTGGTGCCAGTGCACTCTCTGGACCAACTGTACTGCATCCCCAGTGGTGCCAGTGCACTCTCTGGACTCACTGCACTGCATCCCCAGTGGTGCCAGTGCTCTCTCTGGACTCACTGCAGTGCATCCCCAGTGGTGCCAGTGCACTCTCTTTACTCACTGCACTGCATCCCCAGTGGTGCCAGTGCACTCTGTGGACTCACTGCACTGCATCCCCAGTGGTGCCAGTGCACTCTCAGGAGTCACTGCGCTGCATCCCCAGTGGTTCCAGTGCACTCTCTGGACTCACTGCACTGCAACTCCAGTGGTGCCAGTGCACTCTCTGGACTCACTGTACTGCATCCCAGGTGGTGCCAGTGCACTCTCTGGACTCACTGCAGTGCATCGCCAGTGGTGCCAGTGCACTCTCTGGACTCACTGCACTGCATCCCCAGTGGTGCAATGTGCACTCTCTGGACTCACTGCACTGCATCCCCAGTGGTGCCAGTGCACTCTCTGGACTCACTGCACTGCATCCCCAGTGGTGAGAGTGCACTCTCTGGACTTGCCCGGGTGCATCCCCAGTGGTGCCAGTATACTCTCTGGAGTCACCGGGGTGCATCCCCAGAGGTGCCAGAGCACTCTCTGGACTCACTGCACTACATCCCCAATGGTGCCAGTTCACTCTCTGGAGTCACTGAACTGAATCCCCAGTAGTGCCAGTGTACTCTCTGGACTCACTGTACTGCATCCCCAGTGGTGCCTGTGAAATCTCTGGACTCACTGCACTTCATCCCCACTGGTGCCAGTGCAATCTCAGGACTCACAGCAGTGCAGCTCCAGTTGGTGCCAGTGCACTCTCTGGGCTCACTGCACTGCATCCCCAGCGGTGCCAGTGCACTCTCTGGACTCACTGCACTGTATCCCCTTTCGTGCCAGTGCACTCTGTGGACTCACTGCAGTGCATCCCCAGTGGTGCCAGTGGCTCTCAGAACTCATTGCACTGCATCACCAGTGGTGCCAGTGCACTCTCTGGACTCACTGCAGTGCATCCACAGTGGTGCCAGTGTACTCTCTTAACTCACTGCACTGCATCCCCAGTGGTGCCAGTGCACTCTCTGGACTCACTGCAGTGTATCCCCTTTGGTGCCAGTGCACTCTGTGGACTCACTGCAGTGCATCCCCAGTGGTGCCAGTGCACTCTCTGGACTCACTGCAGTGCATCCCAGTGGTGCCAGTGCACTCTCTGCACTCACTGCACTGCATCCCCAGTGGTGCCAGTGCACTCTCTGTACTCACTGCACTGCATCCCCTGTGGTGCCAGTGCACTCTCTGGACTTGCCGGGGTGCATCTCCAGTGGTGCCAGTGCACTCTCTGGACTCACTGCAGTGCATCCCCAGTGGTGCCAGTGCACTCTCTGGAATCACTGCATTCCCAGTGGTGCCAGGGCACTCTCTGGACTCACTGCCCTGCATCCCCAGTGGTACCTGTGAAGTCTCTGGACTCACTGCAGTGCATCCCCAATGGTGCCAGTGCACTCTTTGGACTCACTGCACTGCATCCCCAGTGGTGCCACTGTACTCTCCGGACTCACTGCACTGCATCCCCAGTGGTGCCAGTGCGCTCTGTGGACTCACTGCACTGCATCCCCAGTGGTGCCAGCGAACTCTCTGGACTCACTGCACTGCATTCACAGTGGTGCCAGTGCACTCTGTGGACTCACTGCAGTGCATCCCCAGTGGTGCTAGTGCACTCTCTGGACTCACTGCAGTGCATCCCCAGTGGTGCTAGTGCACTCTCTGGACTCACTGCACTGCGTTGCCATTGGTGCCAGTGCACTCTCTGGACTCACTGCACTGCATCCCCAGTGGTGCCAGTGCACTCTCAGGAGTCACTGCGCTGCAACTCCAGTGGTTCCAGTGCACTCTCTGGACTCACTGCACTGCAACTCCAGTGGTGCCAGTGCACTCTGTGGACTCACTGCTCTGCATCCCCAGTGGTGCCAGTGCACTCTCAGGAGTCACTGCGCTGCATCCCCAGTGGTTCCAGTGCACTCTCTGGACTCACTGCACTGCAACTCCAGTGGTGCCAGTGCACTCTCTGGACTCACTGCACTGCATCCCCAGTGGTGCCAGTGCACTCTCTGGACTCACTGTACTGCATCCCAGGTGGTGCCAGTGCACTCTCTGGACTCACTGAACTGCATCCCCAGTGGTGCAATGTGCACTCTCTGGACTCACTGCACTGCATCCCCAGTGGTGCCAGTGCACTCTCTGGACTCACTGCACTGCATCCCCAGTGGTGATTGTGCACTCTCTGGACTTGCCGGGGTGCATCCCCCGTGGTGCCAGTGCACTCTCTGGAGTCACTGGGGTGCATCCCCAGTGGTGCCAGTGCACTCTCTGGACTCACTGCACTGCATCCCCAGTGGTGCCAGTGCTCTCTCTGGACTCACTGCACTGCATCCCCAGTGGTGCCAGTGCACTCTCTTTACTCACTACACTGCATCCCCAGTGGTGCCAGTGCACTCTCTGGACTCACTGCACTGCATCCCCAGTGGTGCCAGTGCACTCTCTGGACTCACTGCACTGCATCCCCAGTGGTGCCAGTGCAATCTCTGGACTCACGGCAGTGCATCCCCAGTGGTGCCAGTGCACTCTCTGGACTCACTGCACTGCATCCCCAGTGGTGCCAGTGCACTCTCTGGAATCACTGCATTCCCAGTGGTGCCAGGGCACTCTCTGGACTCACTGCACTGCTTCCCCCGTGGTACCTGTGAAGTCTCTGGACTCACTGCAGTGCATCCCCAATGGTGCCAGTGCACTCTTTGGACTCACTGCACTGCATCCCCAGTGGTGCCACTGTACTCTCCGGACTCAGTGCACTGCATACCCAGTGGTGCCAGTGCCCTCTGTGGACTCACTGCACTACATCCCCAGTGGTGCCAGTGAACTCTCTGGACTCACTGCACTGCATCCCCACTGGTGCCAGTGCACTCTCTGGACTCACTGCAGTGCATCCCCAGTGGTGCCAGTGCACTCTCTGGACTCACTGCAGTGCATCCCCAGTGGTGCTAGTGCACTCTCTGGACTCACTGCACTGCGTTGCCATTGGTGCCAGTGCACTCTCTGGACTCATTGCACTGCATTCCCAGTGGTGCCAGTGCACTCTCTGGACTCACTGCACTGCATCCCCAGTGGTGCCAGTGCACTCTCAGGAGTCACTGCGCTGCATCCCCAGTGGTTCCAGTGCACTCTCTGGACTCACTGCACTGCAACTCCAGTGGTGCCAGTGCACTCTCTGGACTCACTGCACTGCATCCCCAGTGGTGCCAGTGCACTCTCTGGACTCACTGTACTGCATCCCAGGTGGTGCCAGTGCACTCTCTGGACTCACTGCACTGCATCCCCAGTGGTGCCAGTGCACTCTCTGGACTCACTGCACTGCAACTCCAGTGGTGCCAGTGCACTCTGTGGACTCACTGCAGTGCATCGCCAGTGGTGCCAGTGCACTCTCTGGACTCACTGCAGCGCATCGCCAGTGGTGCCAGTGCCCTCTCTGGACTCACTGCAGTGCATCGCCAGTGGTGCCAGTGCAGTCTCTGTGTTAGTGTTGGGGAGAATCGAATGGATGTTTTACTAATGTCTCTTAGGTAATGGGACCTACAGTATAATTAAGCATTGCCAAATGTACTTACCTTATCAATTAATCTATGTATACTGGATACTTAGGGAGTACATTGAACAATCAAAAGAATCATTGAAGGGGAACCTTGGGAGGGAACAGGTACAACCTGACCTTGGATAATGGCCTGGAAATGATGAAATGAGTTGAAACAGAACCAAGAAGCGGAGGGAGCATGCGTCGAGTAAGAAAGGTGAAAAGTTTAGCGGAGAGGAAGACTCCTTACTTCATCTGGACGACCACCTGGACGACCACCGGAGTGCGCCACGCATGTGCTAAGGGGAGGGGAGCTAATTAGAATGAAAAGCGAGGCTGCTGTTGCAACCTGTAATGAATATGTATACCTGACGCAATATTGTATGTATAAATAACGGCTGGGAAGTAACGGGACTTGAAGCCAGATTTGGGCACCTGCCCCGGCTTCCAGCGCTGAATAAAGCACCTTCATATAATCACTTGGTGATTATGTGGTTGCTAGGCTAACATCTGGACTCACTGCAGTGCATCCCCAGTGGTGCCAGTGCACTCTCTGGACTCACTGCACTGCATCCCCAGTGGTGCAATGTGCACTCTCTGGACTCACTGCACTGCATCCCCAGTGGTGCCAGTGCACTCTCTGGACTCACTGCACTGCATCCCCAGTGGTGAGAGTGCACTCTCTGGACTTGCCGGGGTGCATCCCCAGTGGTGCCAGTATACTCTCTGGAGTCACCGGGGTGCATCCCCAGAGGTGCCAGAGCACTCTCTGGACTCACTGCACTACATCCCCAATGGTGCCAGTTCACTCTCTGGACTCACTGAACTGAATCCCCAGTAGTGCCAGTGTACTCTCTGGACTCACTGTACTGCATCCCCAGTGGTGCCTGTGAAATCTCTGGACTCACTGCAGTGCATCCCCAGTGGTGCCAGTGCAATCTCAGGACTCACAGCAGTGCAGCTCCAGTTGGTGCCAGTGCACTCTCTGGGCTCACTGCACTGCATCCCCAGCGGTGCCAGTGCACTCTCTGGACTCACTGCACTGCATCCCCAGTGGTGCCAGTTCACTCTCTGGTCTCACTGCAGTGCATCCCCAGTGGTGCCAGTGGCTCTCAGAACTCATTGCACTGCATCACCAGTGGTGCCAGTGTACTCTCTGGACTCACTGCAGTGCATCCACAGTGGTGCCAGTGTACTCTCTTAACTCACTGCACTGCATCCCCAGTGGTGCCAGTGCACTCTCTGGACTCACTGCAGTGTATCCCCTTTGGTGCCTGTGCACTCTGTGGACTCACTGCAGTGCATCCCCAGTGGTGCCAGTGCACTCTCTGGACTCACTGCAGTGCATCCCAGTGGTGCCAGTGCACTCTCTGCACTCACTGCACTGCATCCCCAGTGGTGCCAGTGCACTCTCTGGACTCACTGCACTGCATCCCCAGTGGTGCCAGTGCACTCTCTGGACTTGCCGGGGTGCATCCCCAGTGGTGCCAGTGCACTCTCTGGACTCACTGCAGTGCATCCCCAGTGGTGCCAGTGCACTCTCTGGAATCACTGCATTCCCAGTGGTGCCAGGGCACTCTCTGGACTCACTGCCCTGCATCCCCAGTGGTACCTGTGAAGTCTCTGGACTCACTGCAGTGCATCCCCAATGGTGCCAGTGCACTCTCTGGACTCACTGCAGTGCATCCCCAATGGTGCCAGTGCACTCTTTGGACTCACTGCACTGCATCCCCAGTGGTGCCACTGTACTCTCCGGACTCACTGCACTGCATCCCCAGTGGTGCCAGTGCCCTCTGTGGACTCACTGCACTACATCCCCAGTGGTGCCAGTGCACTCTGTGGACTCACTGCAGTGCATCCCCAGTGGTGCTAGTGCACTCTCTGGACTCACTGCAGTGCATCCCCAGTGGTGCTAGTGCACTCTCTGGACTCACTGCACTGCGTTGCCATTGGTGCCAGTGCACTCTCTGGACTCACTGCACTGCATCCCCAGTGGTGCCAGTGCACTCTCAGGAGTCACTGCGCTGCAACTCCAGTGGTTCCAGTGCACTCTCTGGACTCACTGCACTGCAACTCCAGTGGTGCCAGTGCACTCTGTGGACTCACTGCACTGCATCCCCAGTGGTGCCAGTGCACTCTCAGGAGTCACTGCGCTGCATCCCCAGTGGTTCCAGTGCACTCTCTGGACTCACTGCACTGCAACTCCAGTGGTGCCAGTGCACTCTGTGGACTCACTGCACTGCATCCCCAGTGGTGCCAGTGCACTCTCTGGACTCACTGTACTGCATCCCAGGTGGTGCCAGTGCACTCTCTGGACTCACTGAACTGCATCCCCAGTGGTGCAATGTGCACTCTCTGGACTCACTGCACTGCATCCCCAGTGGTGCCAGTGCACTCTCTGGACTCACTGCACTGCATCCCCAGTGGTGATTGTGCACTCTCTGGACTTGCCGGGGTGCATCCCCCGTGGTGCCTGTGCACTCTCTGGAGTCACTGGGGTGCATCCCCAGTGGTGCCAGTGCACTCTCTGGACTCACTGCACTGCATCCCCAGTGGTGCCAGTGCTCTCTCTGGAGTCACTGCACTGCATCCCCAGTGGTGCCAGTGCACTCTCTTTACTCACTACACTGCATCCCCAGTGGTGCCAGTGCACTCTCTGGACTCACTGCACTGCATCCCCAGTGGTGCCAGTGCACTCTCTGGACTCACTGCACTGCATCCCCAGTGGTGCCAGTGCAATCTCTGGACTCACGGCAGTGCATCCCCTGTGGTGCCAGTGCACTCTCTGGACTCACTGCACTGCATCCCCAGTGGTGCCAGTGCACTTTCTGGAATCACTGCATTCCCAGTGGTGCCAGGGCACTCTCTGGACTCACTGCACTGCATCCCCAGTGGTACCTGTGAAGTCTCTGGACTCACTGCAGTGCATCCCCAGTGGTGCCAGTGCACTCTCAGGAGTCACTGCGCTGCATCCCCAGTGGTTCCAGTGCACTCTCTGGACTCACTGCACTGCAACTCCAGTGGTGCCAGTGCACTCTCTGGACTCACTGCACTGCATCCCCAGTGGTGCCAGTGCACTCTCTGGACTCACTGTACTGCATCCCAGGTGGTGCCAGTGCACTCTCTGGACTCACTGCACTGCATCCCCAGTGGTGCCAGTGCACTCTCTGGACTCACTGCACTGCAACTCCAGTGGTGCCAGTGCACTCTGTGGACTCACTGCAGTGCATCGCCAGTGGTGCCAGTGCACTCTCTGGACTCACTGCAGCGCATCGCCAGTGGTGCCAGTGCCCTCTCTGGACTCACTGCAGTGCATCGCCAGTGGTGCCAGTGCAGTCTCTGTGTTAGTGTTGGGGAGAATCGAATGGATGTTTTACTAATGTCTCTTAGGTAATGGGACCTACAGTATAATTAAGCATTGCCAAATGTACTTACCTTATCAATTAATCTATGTATACTGGATACTTAGGGAGTACATTGAACAATCAAAAGAATCATTGAAGGGGAACCTTGGGAGGGAACAGGTACAACCTGACCTTGGATAATGGCCTGGAAATGATGAAATGAGTTGAAACAGAACCAAGAAGCGGAGGGAGCATGCGTCGAGTAAGAAAGGTGAAAAGTTTAGCGGAGAGGAAGACTCCTTACTTCATCTGGACGACCACCTGGACGACCACCGGAGTGCGCCACGCATGTGCTAAGGGGAGGGGAGCTAATTAGAATGAAAAGCGAGGCTGCTGTTGCAACCTGTAATGAATATGTATACCTGACGCAATATTGTATGTATAAATAACGGCTGGGAAGTAACGGGACTTGAAGCCAGATTTGGGCACCTGCCCCGGCTTCCAGCGCTGAATAAAGCACCTTCATATAATCACTTGGTGATTATGTGGTTGCTAGGCTAACATCTGGACTCACTGCACTGCATCCCCAGTGGTGCCAGTGCACTCTCTGGACTCACTGCACTGCATCCCCAGTGGTGCAATGTGCACTCTCTGGACTCACTGCACTGCATCCCCAGTGGTGCCAGTGCACTCTCTGGACTCACTGCACTGCATCCCCAGTGGTGAGAGTGCACTCTCTGGACTTGCCGGGGTGCATCCCCAGTGGTGCCAGTATACTCTCTGGAGTCACCGGGGTGCATCCCCAGAGGTGCCAGAGCACTCTCTGGACTCACTGCACTACATCCCCAATGGTGCCAGTTCACTCTCTGGACTCACTGAACTGAATCCCCAGTAGTGCCAGTGTACTCTCTGGACTCACTGTATTGCATCCCCAGTGGTGCCTGTGAAATCTCTGGACTCACTGCAGTGCATCCCCAGTGGTGCCAGTGCAATCTCAGGACTCACAGCAGTGCAGCTCCAGTTGGTGCCAGTGCACTCTCTGGGCTCACTGCACTGCATCCCCAGCTGTGCCAGTGCACTCTCTGGACTCACTGCACTGCATCCCCAGTGGTGCCAGTTCACTCTCTGGTCTCACTGCAGTGCATCCCCAGTGGTGCCAGTGGCTCTCAGAACTCATTGCACTGCATCACCAGTGGTGCCAGTGTACTCTCTGGACTCACTGCAGTGCATCCACAGTGGTGCCAGTGTACTCTCTTAACTCACTGCACTGCATCCCCAGTGGTGCCAGTGCACTCTCTGGACTCACTGCAGTGTATCCCCTTTGGTGCCAGTGCACTCTGTGGACTCACTGCAGTGCATCCCCAGTGGTGCCAGTGCACTCTCTGGACTCACTGCAGTGCATCCCAGTGGTGCCAGTGCACTCTCTGCACTCACTGCACTGCATCCCCAGTGGTGCCAGTGCACTCTCTGGACTCACTGCACTGCATCCCCAGTGGTGCCAGTGCACTCTCTGGACTTGCCGGGGTGCATCCCCAGTGGTGCCAGTGCACTCTCTGGACTCACTGCAGTGCATCCCCAATGGTGCCAGTGCACTCTCTGGAATCACTGCATTCCCAGTGGTGCCAGGGCACTCTCTGGACTCACTGCCCTGCATCCCCAGTGGTACCTGTGAAGTCTCTGGACTCACTGCAGTGCATCCCCAATGGTGCCAGTGCACTCTTTGGACTCACTGCACTGCATCCCCATTGGTGCCACTGTACTCTCCGGACTCACTGCACTGCATCCCCAGTGGTGCCAGTGCCCTCTGTGGACTCACTGCACTACATCCCCAGTGGTCCCAGTGCACTCTGTGGACTCACTGCAGTGCATCCCCAGTGGTGCTAGTGCACTCTCTGGACTCACTGCAGTGCATCCCCAGTGGTGCTAGTGCACTCTCTGGACTCACTGCACTGCGTTGCCATTGGTGCCAGTGCACTCTCTGGACTCACTGCACTGCATCCCCAGTGGTGCCAGTGCACTCTCTGGACTCACTGCACTGCATCCCCAGTGGTGCCAGTGCACTCTCAGGAGTCACTGCGCTGCAACTCCAGTGGTTCCAGTGCACTCTCTGGACTCACTGCACTGCAACTCCAGTGGTGCCAGTGCACTCTGTGGACTCACTGCACTGCATCCCCAGTGGTGCCAGTGCACTCTCAGGAGTCACTGCGCTGCATCCCCAGTGGTTCCAGTGCACTCTCTGGACTCACTGCACTGCAACTCCAGTGGTGCCAGTGCACTCTGTGGACTCACTGCACTGCATCCCCAGTGGTGCCAGTGCACTCTCTGCACTCACTGTACTGCATCCCAGGTGGTGCCAGTGCGCTCTCTGGACTCACTGAACTGCATCCCCAGTGGTGCAATGTGCACTCTCTGGACTCACTGCACTGCATCCCCAGTGGTGCCAGTGCACTCTCTGGACTCACTGCACTGCATCCCCAGTGGTGATTGTGCACTCTCTGGACTTGCCGGGGTGCATCCCCCGTGGTGCCAGTGCACTCTCTGGAGTCACTGGGGTGCATCCCCAGTGGTGCCAGTGCACTCTCTGGACTCACTGCACTGCATCCCCAGTGGTGCCAGTGCTCTCTCTGGAGTCACTGCACTGCATCCCCAGTGGTGCCAGTGCACTCTCTTTACTCATTACACTGCATCCCCAGTGGTGCCAGTGTACTCTCTGGACTCACTGCACTGCATCCCCAGTGGTGCCAGTGCACTCTCTGGACTCACTGCACTGCATCCCCAGTGGTGCCAGTGCAATCTCTGGACTCACGGCAGTGCATCCCCTGTGGTGCCAGTGCACTCTCTGGACTCACTGCACTGCATCCCCAGTGGTGCCAGTGCACTCTCTGGAATCACTGCATTCCCAGTGGTGCCAGGGCACTCTCTGGACTCACTGCACTGCATCCCCAGTGGTACCTGTGAAGTCTCTGGACTCACTGCAGTGCATCCCCAGTGGTGCCAGTGCACTCTCAGGAGTCACTGCGCTGCATCCCCAGTGGTTCCAGTGCACTCTCTGGACTCACTGCACTGCAACTCCAGTGGTGCCAGTGCACTCTCTGGACTCACTGCACTGCATCCCCAGTGGTGCCAGTGCACTCTCTGGACTCACTGTACTGCATCCCAGGTGGTGCCAGTGCACTCTCTGGACTCACTGCACTGCATCCCCAGTGGTGCCAGTGCACTCTCTGGACTCACTGCACTGCAACTCCAGTGGTGCCAGTGCACTCTGTGGACTCACTGCAGTGCATCGCCAGTGGTGCCAGTGCACTCTCTGGACTCACTGCAGCGCATCGCCAGTGGTGCCAGTGCCCTCTCTGGACTCACTGCAGTGCATCGCCAGTGGTGCCAGTGCAGTCTCTGTGTTAGTGTTGGGGAGAATCGAATGGATGTTTTACTAATGTCTCTTAGGTAATGGGACCTACAGTATAATTAAGCATTGCCAAATGTACTTACCTTATCAATTAATCTATGTATACTGGATACTTAGGGAGTACATTGAACAATCAAAAGAATCATTGAAGGGGAACCTTGGGAGGGAACAGGTACAACCTGACCTTGGATAATGGCCTGGAAATGATGAAATGAGTTGAAACAGAACCAAGAAGCGGAGGGAGCATGCGTCGAGTAAGAAAGGTGAAAAGTTTAGCGGAGAGGAAGACTCCTTACTTCATCTGGACGACCACCTGGACGACCACCGGAGTGCGCCACGCATGTGCTAAGGGGAGGGGAGCTAATTAGAATGAAAAGCGAGGCTGCTGTTGCAACCTGTAATGAATATGTATACCTGACGCAATATTGTATGTATAAATAACGGCTGGGAAGTAACGGGACTTGAAGCCAGATTTGGGCACCTGCCCCGGCTTCCAGCACTGAATAAAGCACCTTCATATAATCACTTGGTGATTATGTGGTTGCTAGGCTAACATCTGGACTCACTGCAGTGCATCCCCAGTGGTGCCAGTGCACTCTCTGGACTCACTGCACTGCATCCCCAGTGGTGCAAAGTGCACTCTCTGGACTCACTGCACTGCATCCCCAGTGGTGCCAGTGCACTCTCTGGACTCACTGCACTGCATCCCCAGTGGTGAGAGTGCACTCTCTGGACTTGCCGGTGTGCATCCCCAGTGGTGCCAGTATACTCTCTGGAGTCACCGGGGTGCATCCCCAGAGGTGCCAGAGCACTCTCTGGACTCACTGCACTACATCCCCAATGGTGCCAGTTCACTCTCTGGACTCACTGAACTGAATCCCCAGTAGTGCCAGTGTACTCTCTGGACTCACTGTACTGCATCCCCAGTGGTGCCTGTGAAATCTCTGGACTCACTGCAGTGCATCCCCAGTGGTGCCAGTGCAATCTCAGGACTCACAGCAGTGCAGCTCCAGTTGGTGCCAGTGCACTCTCTGGGCTCACTGCACTGCATCCCCAGCGGTGCCAGTGCACTCTCTGGACTCACTGCACTGCATCCCCAGTGGTGCCAGTTCACTCTCTGGTCTCACTGCAGTGCATCCCCAGTGGTGCCAGTGGCTCTCAGAACTCATTGCACTGCATCACCAGTGGTGCCAGTGTACTCTCTGGACTCACTGCAGTGCATCCACAGTGGTGCCAGTGTACTCTCTTAACTCACTGCACTGCATCCCCAGTGGTGCCAGTGCACTCTCTGGACTCACTGCAGTGTATCCCCTTTGGTGCCAGTGCACTCTGTGGACTCACTGCAGTGCATCCCCAGTGGTGCCAGTGCACTCTCTGGACTCACTGCAGTGCATCCCCAGTGGTGCCAGTGCACTCTCTGGAATCACTGCATTCCCAGTGGTGCCAGGGCACTCTCTGGACTCACTGCCCTGCATCCCCAGTGGTACCTGTGAAGTCTCTGGACTCACTGCAGTGCATCCCCAATGGTGCCAGTGCACTCTTTGGACTCACTGCACTGCATCCCCAGTGGTGCCACTGTACTCTCCGGACTCACTGCACTGCATCCCCAGTGGTGCCAGTGCCCTCTGTGGACTCAGTGCACTACATCCCCAGTGGTGCCAGTGCACTCTGTGGACTCACTGCAGTGCATCCCCAGTGGTGCTAGTGCACTCTCTGGACTCACTGCAGTGCATCCCCAGTGGTGCTAGTGCACTCTCTGGACTCACTGCACTGCGTTGCCATTGGTGCCAGTGCACTCTCTGGACTCACTGCACTGCATCCCCAGTGGTGCCAGTGCACTCTCTGGACTCACTGCACTGCATCCCCAGTGGTGCCAGTGCACTCTCAGGAGTCACTGCGCTGCAACTCCAGTGGTTCCAGTGCACTCTCTGGACTCACTGCACTGCAACTCCAGTGGTGCCAGTGCACTCTGTGGACTCACTGCACTGCATCCCCAGTGGTGCCAGTGCACTCTCAGGAGTCACTGCGCTGCATCCCCAGTGGTTCCAGTGCACTCTCTGGACTCACTGCACTGCAACTCCAGTGGTGCCAGTGCACTCTGTAGACTCACTGCACTGCATCCCCAGTGGTGCCAGTGCACTCTCTGGACTCACTGTACTGCATCCCAGGTGGTGCCAGTGCACTCTCTGGACTCACTGAACTGCATCCCCAGTGGTGCAATGTGCACTCTCTGGACTCACTGCACTGCATCCCCAGTGGTGCCAGTGCACTCTCTGGACTCACTGCACTGCATCCCCAGTGGTGATTGTGCACTCTCTGGACTTGCCGGGGTGCATCACCCGTGGTGCCAGTGCACTCTGTGGAGTCACTGGGGTGCATCCCCAGTGGTGCCAGTGCACTCTCTGGACTCACTGCACTGCATCCCCAGTGGTGCCAGTGCTCTCTCTGGAGTCACTGCACTGCATCCCCAGTGGTGCCAGTGCACTCTCTTTACTCACTACACTGCATCCCCAGGGGTGCCAGTGCACTCTCTGGACTCACTGCACTGCATCCCCAGTGGTGCCAGTGCACTCTCTGGACTCACTGCACTGCATCCCCAGTGGTGCCAGTGCAATCTCTGGACTCACGGCAGTGCATCCCCTGTGGTGCCAGTGCACTCTCTGGACTCACTGCACTGCATCCCCAGTGGTGCCAGTGCACTCTCTGGAATCACTGCATTCCCAGTGGTGCCAGGGCACTCTCTGGACTCACTGCACTGCATCCCCAGTGGTACCTGTGAAGTCTCTGGACTCACTGCAGTGCATCCCCAATGTTGCCAGTGCACTCTTTGGACTCACTGCACTGCATCCCCAGTGGTGCCACTGTACTCTCCGGACTCACTGCACTGCATCCCCAGTGGTGCCAGTGCCCTCTGTGGACTCACTGCACTACATCCCCAGTGGTGCCAGTGAACTCTCTTTACTCACTGCACTGCATCCCCACTGGTGCCAGTGCACTCTCTGGACTCACTGCAGTGCATCCCCAGTGGTGCCAGTGCACTCTCTGGACTCACTGCAGTGCATCCCCAGTGGTGCTAGTGCACTCTCTGGACTCACTGCACTGCGTTGCCATTGGTGCCAGTGCACTCTCTGGACTCATTGCACTGCATCCCCAGTGGTGCCAGTGCACTCTCTGGACTCACTGCACTGCATCCCCAGTGGTGCCAGTGCACTCTCAGGAGTCACTGCGCTGCATCCCCAGTGGTTCCAGTGCACTCTCTGGACTCACTGCACTGCAACTCCAGTGGTGCCAGTGCACTCTCTGGACTCACTGCACTGCATCCCCAGTGGTGCCAGTGCACTCTCTGGACTCACTGTACTGCATCCCAGGTGGTGCCAGTGCACTCTCTGGACTCACTGCACTGCATCCCCAGTGGTGCCAGTGCACTCTCTGGACTCACTGCACTGCAACTCCAGTGGTGCCAGTGCACTCTGTGGACTCACTGCAGTGCATCGCCAGTGGTGCCAGTGCACTCTCTGGACTCACTGCAGTGCATCGCCAGTGGTGCCAGTGCCCTCTCTGGACTCACTGCACTGCATCCCCAGTGGTGCCAGTGCAGTCTCTGTGTTAGTGTTGGGGAGAATCGAATGGATGTTTTACTAATGTCTCTTAGGTAATGGGACCTACAGTATAATTAAGCATTGCCAAATGTACTTACCTTATCAATTAATCTATGTATACTGGATACTTAGGGAGTACATTGAACAATCAAAAGAATCATTGAAGGGGAACCTTGGGAGGGAACAGGTACAACCTGACCTTGGATAAGGGCCTGGAAATGATGAAATGAGTTGAAGCAGAACCAAGAAGCGGAGGGAGCATGCGTCGAGTAAGAAAGGTGAAAAGTTTAGCGGAGAGGAAGACTCCTTACTTCATCTGGACGACCACCTGGACGACCACCGGAGTGCGCCACGCATGTGCTAAGGGGAGGGGAGCTAATTAGAATGAAAAGCGAGGCTGCTGTTGCAACCTGTAATGAATATGTATACCTGACGCAATATTGTATGTATAAATAACGGCTGGGAAGTAACGGGACTTGAAGCCAGATTTGGGCACCTGCCCCGGCTTCCAGCGCTGAATAAAGCACCTTCATATAATCACTTGGTGATTATGTGGTTGCTAGGCTAACATCTGGACTCACTGCAGTGCATCCCCAGTGGTGCCAGTGCACTCTCTGGAGTCACTGCAGTGCATCCCCAGTGGTGCCAGTGCACTCTCTGGACTCACTGCACTGCATCCCCAGTGGTGCCGGGGCACTCTCTGGACTCACCGGGGTGCATCCCCAGTGTTGCCAGTGCACTCTCTGGACTCACTGCAGTGCATCCCCAGTGGTGACAGTGCACTCTCTGGACTCACTGCGCTGCATCCCCAGTGGTGACAGTGCACTCTCTGGACTTGCCAGGGTGCATCCCCAGTGGTGCCAGTGCACTCTCTGGACTCAGTGCACTGCATCCCCAGTGGTGCCAGTGCACTCTCTGGACTCACTGCAGTGCATCCCCAGTGGTGCCAGTGCACTCTCTGGACTCACTGCAGTGCATCCCCAATCGTACCAGTGCACTCTCTGGACTCACTGCACTGCATCCCCAGTGATGCCACTGCAACCTCTGGTCTCACTGCAGCGCATCCCCAGTGGTGCCAGTGCACTCTCTGGACTCACTGCACTTCATCCCCACTGGTGCCAGTGCACTCTCCAGACTCACTGCACTGCATCCCCAGTGGTGCCAGTGCACTCTTTGGACTCACTGCACTGCATCCCCAGTGGTGCCACTGTACTCTCCGGACTCACTGCACTGCATCCCCAGTGGTGCCAGTGCCCTCTGTGGACTCACTGCACTACATCCCCAGTGGTGCCAGTGAACTCTCTGGACTCACTGCACTGCATCCCCAGTGGTGCCAGTGCACTCTCTGGACTCACTGCAGTGCATCCCCAGTGGTGCTAGTGGACTCTCTGGACTCACTGCAGTGCATCCCCAGTGGTGCTAGTGCACTCTCTGGACTCACTGCACTGCGTTGCCATTGGTGCCAGTGCACTGTCTGGACTCATTGCACTGCATCCCCAGTGGTGCCAGTGCACTCTCTGGACTCACTGCACTGCATCCCCAGTGGTGCCAGTGCACTCTCAGGAGTCACTGCGCTGCATCCCCAGTGGTTCCAGTGCACTCTCTGGACTCACTGCACTGCAACCCCAGTGGTGCCAGTGCACTCTGCGGACTCACTGCACTGCATCCCCAGTGGTGCCAGTCCACTCTCAGGAGTCACTGCGCTGCATCCCCAGTGGTTCCAGTGCACTCTCTGGACTCACTGCACTGCAACTCCAGTGGTGCCAGTGCACTCTGTGGACTCACTGCACTGCATCCCCAGTGGTGCCAGTGCACTCTCTGTACTCACTGTACTGCATCCCAGGTGGTGCCAGTGCACTCTCTGGACTCACTGCAGTGCATCCCCAGTGGTGCCAGTGCACTCTCTGGAGTCACTGCAGTGCATCCCCAGTGGTACCAATGCACTCTCTGGACTCACTGCAGTGCATCCCAGTGGTGCCAGTGCACTCCCTGGACTCACTGCAGTGCATCCCCAGTGGTGCCAGTGCACTCTCTGGACTCACCGGGGTGCATCCCCAGTGTTGCCAGTGCACTCTCTGGACTCACTGCACTGCATCCCCAGTGGTGCCAGTGCACTCTCTGGTCTCACTGCAGCGCATCCCCAGTGGTGCCAGTGCACTCTCTGGACTCACTGCACTTCATCCCCACTGGTGCCAGTGCACTCTCCAGACTCACTGCACTGCATCCCCAGTGGTGCCAGTGCACTCTTTGGACTCACTGCACTGCATCCCCAGTGGTGCCACTGTACTCTCCGGACTCACTGCACTGCATCCCCAGTGGTGCCAGTGCCCTCTGTGGACTCACTGCACTACATCCCCAGTGGTGCCAGTGAACTCTCTGGACTCACTGCACTGCATCCCCAGTGGTGCCAGTGCACTCTCTGGACTCACTGCAGTGCATCCCCAGTGGTGCTAGTGGACTCTCTGGACTCACTGCAGTGCATCCCCAGTGGTGCTAGTGCACTCTCTGGACTCACTGCACTGCGTTGCCATTGGTGCCAGTGCACTGTCTGGACTCATTGCACTGCATCCCCAGTGGTGCCAGTGCACTCTCTGGACTCACTGCACTGCATCCCCAGTGGTGCCAGTGCACTCTCAGGAGTCACTGCGCTGCATCCCCAGTGGTTCCAGTGCACTCTCTGGACTCACTGCACTGCAACCCCAGTGGTGCCAGTGCACTCTGCGGACTCACTGCACTGCATCCCCAGTGGTGCCAGTGCACTCTCAAGAGTCACTGCGCTGCATCCCCAGTGGTTCCAGTGCACTCTCTGGACTCACTGCACTGCAACTCCAGTGGTGCCAGTGCACTCTGTGGACTCACTGCACTGCATCCCCAGTGGTGCCAGTGCACTCTCTGTACTCACTGTACTGCATCCCAGGTGGTGCCAGTGCACTCTCTGGACTCACTGCAGTGCATCCCCAGTGGTGCCAGTGCACTCTCTGGAGTCACTGCAGTGCATCCCCAGTGGTACCAATGCACTCTCTGGACTCACTGCAGTGCATCCCCAGTGGTGCCAGTGCACTCTCTGGACTCACCGGGGTGCATCCCCAGTGGTGCCAGTGCACTCTCTGGACTCACTGCACTGCATCCCCAGTGGTGCCAGTGCACTCTCTGGACTCACTGCAGTGCATCCCCAGTGGTGCCAGTGCACTCTCTGGACTCACTGCACTGCATCCCCAATCGTACCAGTGCACTCTCTGGACTCACTGCACTGCATCCCCAGTGATGCCACTGCAACCTCTGGTCTCACTGCAGCGCATCCCCAGTGGTACCAGTGCACTCTCTGGACTCACTGCACTTCATCCCCACTGGTGCCAGTGCACTCTCTGGACTCACTGCACTGCATCCCCAGTGGTGCCAGTGAACTCTCTGGACTCACTGCACTGCATCCCCAGTGCTGACAGTGCACTCTCTGGACTTGCCGGGGTGCATCCCCAGTGGTGCCAGTGCACTCTCTGGACTCACTGCACTGCATCCCCAGTGGTGACAGTGCACTCTCTGGACTCACTGAACTGCATCCCCAGTGGTGCAATGTGCACTCTCTGGACTCACTGCACTGCATCCCCAGTGGTGCCAGTGCACTCTCTGGACTCACTGCACTGCATCCCCAGTGGTGAGAGTGCACTCTCTGGACTTGCCGGGGTGCATCCCCAGTGGTGCCAGTATACTCTCTGGAGTCACCGGGGTGCATCCCCAGAGGTGCCAGTTCACTCTCTGGACTCACTGCACTACATCCCCAATGGTGCCAGTTCACTCTCTGGACTCACTGAACTGAATCCCCAGTAATGCCAGTGTACTCTCTGGACTCACTGTACTGCATCCCCAGTGGTGCCTGTGAAATCTCTGGACTCACTGCAGTGAATCCCCAGTGGTGACAGTGCAATCTCAGGACTCACAGCAGTGCAGCTCCAGTTGGTGCCAGTGCACTCTCTGGGCTCACTGCACTGCATCCCCAGCGGTGCCAGTGCACTCTCTGGACTCACTGCACTGCATCCCCAGTGGTGCCAGTTCACTCTCTGGTCTCACTGCAGTGCATCCCCAGTGGTGCCAGTGGCTCTCAGAACTCATTGCACTGCATCCCCAGTGGTGCCAGTGCACTCTCTGGACTCACTGCAGTGCATCCCAGTGGTGCCAGTGCACTCTCTGGACTCACTGCACTGCATCCCCAGTGGTGCCAGTGCACTCTCTGGGCTCACTGCACTGCATCCCCAGTGGTGCCAGTGCACTCTCTGGACATGCCGGGGTGCATCCCCAGTGGTGCCAGTGCACTCTCTGGACTCACTGCAGTGCATCCCCAGTGGTGCCAGTGCACTCTCTGGAATCACTGCATTCCCAGTGGTGCCAGGGCACTCTCTGGACTCACTGCCCTGCATCCCCAGTGGTACCTGTGAAGTCTCTGGACTCACTGCAGTGCATCCCCAATGGTGCCAGTGCACTCTTTGGACTCACTGCACTGCATCCCCAGTGGTGCCACTGTACTCTCCGGACTCACTGCACTGCATCCCCAGTGGTGCCAGTGCCCTCTGTGGACTCACTGCACTGCATTTACAGTGGTGCCAGTGCACTCTGTGGACTCACTGCAGTGCATCCCCAGTGGTGCTAGTGCACTCTCTGGACTCACCGGGGTGCATCCCCAGTGTTGCCAGTGCACTCTCTGGACTCACTGCACTGCATCCCCAGTGGTGCCAGTGCACTCTCTGGACTCACTGCAGTGCATCCCCAGTGGTGCCAGTGCACTCTCTGGACTCACTGCAGTGCATCCCCAATCGTACCAGTGCACTCTCTGGACTCACTGCACTGCATCCCCAGTGATGCCACTGCAACCTCTGGTCTCACTGCAGCGCATCCCCAGTGGTACCAGTGCACTCTCTCGACTCACCGGGGTGCATCCCCAGTGTTGCCAGTGCACTCTCTGGACTCACTGCACTGCATCCCCAGTGGTGCCAGTGCACTCTCTGGACTCACTGCAGTGCATCCCCAGTGGTGCCAGTGTACTCTCTGGAATCACTGCATTCCCAGTGGTGCCAGGGCACTCTCTGGACTCACTGCACTGCATCCACAGTGGTACCTGTGATCTCTGGACTCACTGCAGTGCATCCCCAATGGTGCCAGTGCACTCTTTGGACTCACTGCACTGCATCCCCAGTGGTGAGAGTGCACTCTCTGGACTTGCCGGGGTGCATCCCCAGTGGTGCCAGTGTACTCTCTGGACTCACTGCACTGCATCCCCAGTGGTGCCAGTGCACTCTCTGGACTCACTGCACTGCATCCCCAGTGGTGCCAGTGCAATCTCTGGACTCACGGCAGTGCATCCCCAGTGGTGCCAGTGCAATCTCTGGACTCACTGCACTGCATCCCCAGTGGTGCCAGTGCACTCTCTGGACTTGCCGGGGTGCATCCCCAGTGGTGCCAGTGCACTCTCTGGACTCACTGCAGTGCATCCCCAGTGGTGCCAGTGCACTCTCTGGAATCACTGCATTCCCAGTGGTGCCAGGGCACTCTCTGGACTCACTGCACTGCATCCCCAGTGGTACCTGTGAAGTCTCTGGACTCACTGCAGTGCATCCCCAATGGTGCCAGTGCACTCTTTGGACTCACTGCAGTGCATCCCCAGTGGTGCCACTGTACTCTCCGGACTCAGTGCACTGCATCCCCAGTGGTGCCAGTGCCCTCTGTGGACTCACTGCACTACATCCCCAGTGGTGCCAGTGAACTCTCTGGACTCACTGCACTGCATCCCCACTGGTGCCAGTGCACTCTCTGGACTCACTGCAGTGCATCCCCAGTGGTGCTAGTGCACTCTCTGGACTCACTGCACTGCGTTGCCATTGGTGCCAGTGCACTCTCTGGACTCATTGCACTGCATCCCCAGTGGTGCCAGTGCACTCTCTGGACTCACTGCACTGCATCCCCAGTGGTGCCAGTGCACTCTCAGGAGTCACTGCGCTGCATCCCCAGTGCTTCCAGTGCACTCTCTGGACTCACTGCACTGCAACTCCAGTGGTGCCAGTGCACTCTGTGGACTCACTGCACTGCATCCCCAGTGGTGCCAGTGCACTCCCTGGACTCACTGTACTGCATCCCAGGTGGTGCCAGTGCACTCTCTGGACTCACTGCACTGCATCCCCAGTGGTGCCAGTGCACTCTCTGGACTCACTGCACTGCAACTCCAGTGGTGCCAGTGCACTCTCTGGACTCACTGCAGTGCATCGCCAGTGGTGCCAGTGCACTCTCTGGACTCACTGCAGTGCATCGCCTGTGGTGCCAGTGCCCTCTCTGGACTCACTGCACTGCATCCCCAGTGGTGCCAGTGCAGTCTCTGTGTTAGTGTTGGGGAGAATCGAATGGATGTTTTACTAATGTCTCTTAGGTAATGGGACCTACAGTATAATTAAGCATTGCCAAATGTACTTACCTTATCAATTAATCTATGTATACTGGATACTTAGGGAGTACATTGAACAATCAAAAGAATCATTGAAGGGGAACCTTGGGAGGGAACAGGTACAACCTGACCTTGGATAAGGGCCTGGAAATGATGAAATGAGTTGAAGCAGAACCAAGAAGCGGAGGGAGCATGCGTCGAGTAAGAAAGGTGAAAAGTTTAGCGGAGAGGAAGACTCCTTACTTCATCTGGACGACCACCTGGACGACCACCGGAGTGCGCCACGCATGTGCTAAGGGGAGGGGAGCTAATTAGAATGAAAAGCGAGGCTGTTGTTGCAACCTGTAATGAATATGTATTCCTGACGCAATATTGTATGTATAAATAACGGCAGGGAAGTAACGGGACTTGAAGCCAGATTTGGGCACCTGCCCCGGCTTCCAGCGCTGAATAAAGCACCTTCATATAATCACTTGGTGATTATGTGGTTGCTAGGCTAACATCTGGACTCACTGCAGTGCATCCCCAGTGGTGCCAGTGCACTCTCTGGAGTCACTGCAGTGCATCCCCAGTGGTGCCAGTGCACTCTCTGGACTCACTGCACTGCATCCCCAGTGGTGCCGGGGCACTCTCTGGACTCACCGGGGTGCATCCCCAGTGTTGCCAGTGCACTCTCTGGACTCACTGCACTGCATCCCCAGTGGTGACAGTGCACTCTCTGGACTCACTGCGCTGCATCCCCAGTGGTGACAGTGCACTCTCTGGACTTGCCAGGGTGCATCCCCAGTGGTGCCAGTGCACTCTCTGGACTCAGTGCACTGCATCCCCAGTGGTGCCAGTGCACTCTCTGGACTCACTGCAGTGCATCCCCAGTGGTGCCAGTGCACTCTCTGGACTCACTGCAGTGCATCCCCAATCGTACCAGTGCACTCTCTGGACTCACTGCACTGCATCCCCAGTGATGCCACTGCAACCTCTGGTCTCACTGCAGCGCATCCCCAGTGGTGCCAGTGCACTCTCTGGACTCACTGCACTTCATCCCCACTGGTGCCAGTGCACTCTCCAGACTCACTGCACTGCATCCCCAGTGGTGCCAGTGCACTCTCTGGACTCACTGCACTGCGTTGCCATTGGTGCCAGTACACTGTCTGGACTCATTGCACTGCATCCCCAGTGGTGCCAGTGCACTCTCTGGACTCACTGCGCTGCATCCCCAGTGGTGCCAGTGCACTCTCAGGAGTCACTGCGCTGCATCCCCAGTGGTTCCAGTGCACTCTCTTGACTCACTGCACTGCAACCCCAGTGGTGCCAGTGCACTCTGCGGACTCACTGCACTGCATCCCCAGTGGTGCCAGTGCACTCTCAGGAGTCACTGCGCTGCATCCCCAGTGGTTCCAGTGCACTCTCTGGACTCACTGCAGTGCAACTCCAGTGGTGCCAGTGCACTCTGTGGACTCACTGCACTGCATCCCCAGTGGTGCCAGTGCACTCTCTGTACTCACTGTACTGCATCCCAGGTGGTGCCAGTGCACTCTCTGGACTCACTGCAGTGCATCCCCAGTGGTGCCAGTGCACTCTCTGGAGTCACTGCAGTGCATCCCCAGTGGTACCAATGCACTCTCTGGACTCACTGCAGTGCATCCCAGTGGTGCCAGTGCACTCCCTGGACTCACTGCAGTGCATCCCCAGTGGTGCCAGTGCACTCTCTGGACTCACCGGGGTGCATCCCCAGTGTTGCCAGTGCACTCTCTGGACTCACTGCACTGCATCCCCAGTGGTGCCAGTGCACTCTCTGGACTCACTGCAGTGCATCCCCAGTGGTGCCAGTGCACTCTCTGGACTCACTGCACTGCATCCCCAATCGTACCAGTGCACTCTCTGGACTCACTGCACTGCATCCCCAGTGATGCCACTGCAACCTCTGGTCTCACTGCAGCGCATCCCCAGTGGTACCAGTGCACTCTCTGGACTCACTGCACTTCATCCCCACTGGTGCCAGTGCACTCTCTGGACTCACTGCACTGCATCCCCAGTGGTGCCAGTGCACTCTCTGGACTCACTGCACTGCATCCCCAGTGCTGACAGTGCACTCTCTGGACATGCCGGGGTGCATCCCCAGTGGTGCCAGTGCACTCTCTGGACTCACTGCACTGCATCCCCAGTGGTGACAGTGCACTCTCTGGACTCACTGCCGTGCAACCCCAATGGTGCCAGTGCATTCTCTTTACTCACTGCACTGCATCCCCACTGGTGCCAGTGCACTCTCTGGAGGCACTGTACTGCATCCCCAGTGGTGCCAGTGCACTCTCTGGACTCACTGCACTGCATCCCCAGTGGTGCCAGTGCTCTCTCTGGACTCACTGCACTGCATCCCCAGTGGTGCCAGTGCACTCTCTTTACTCACTGCACTGCATCCCCAGTGGTGCCAGTGCACTCTGTGGACTCACTGCACTGCATCCCCAGTGGTGCCAGTGCACTCTCAGGAGTCACTGCGCTGCATCCCCAGTGGTTCCAGTGCACTCTCTGGACTCACTGCACTGCAACTCCAGTGGTGCCAGTGCACTCTCTGGACTCACTGTACTGCATCCCAGGTGGTGCCAGTGCACTCTCTGGACTCACTGCAGTGCATCGCCAGTGGTGCCAGTGCACTCTCTGGACTCACTGAACTGCATCCCCAGTGGTGCAATGTGCACTCTCTGGACTCACTGCACTGCATCCCCAGTGGTGCCAGTGCACTCTCTGGACTCACTGCACTGCAACCCCAGTGGTGCCAGTGCACTCTGCGGACTCACTGCACTGCATCCCCAGTGGTGCCAGTGCACTCTCAGGAGTCACTGCGCTGCATCCCCAGTGGTTCCAGTGCACTCTCTGGACTCACTGCACTGCAACTCCAGTGGTGCCAGTGCACTCTGTGGACTCACTGCACTGCATCCCCAGTGGTGCCAGTGCACTCTCTGTACTCACTGTACTGCATCCCAGGTGGTGCCAGTGCACTCTCTGGACTCACTGCACTGCATCCCCAGTGGTGCCAGTGCACTCTCTGGAGTCACTGCAGTGCATCCCCAGTGGTACCAATGCACTCTCTGGACTCACTGCAGTGCATCCCAGTGGTGCCAGTGCACTCCCTGGACTCACTGCAGTGCATCCCCAGTGTTGCCAGTGCACTCTCTGGACTCACTGCAGTGCATCCCCAGTGGTGCCAGTGCACTCTCTGGACTCACTGCAGTGCATCCCCAGTGGTGCCAGTGCACTCTCTGGACTCACTGCACTGCATCCCCAATCGTACCAGTGCACTCTCTGGACTCACTGCACTGCATCCCCAGTGATGCCACTGCAACCTCTGGTCTCACTGCAGCGCATCCCCAGTGGTACCAGTGCACTCTCTGGACTCACTGCACTTCATCCCCACTGGTGCCAGTGCACTCTCTGGACTCACTGCACTGCATCCCCAGTGGTGCCAGTGCACTCTCTGGACTCACTGCACTGCATCCCCAGTGCTGACAGTGCACTCTCTGGACTTGCCGGGGTGCATCCCCAGTGGTGCCAGTGCACTCTCTGGACTCACTGCACTGCATCCCCAGTGGTGACAGTGCACTCTCTGGACTCACTGCCGTGCAACCCCAATGGTGCCAGTGCATTCTCTTTACTCACTGCACTGCATCCCCACTGGTGCCAGTGCACTCTCTGGAGGCACTGTACTGCATCCCCAGTGGTGCCAGTGCACTCTCTGGACTCACTGCACTGCATCCCCAGTGGTGCCAGTGCTCTCTCTGGACTCACTGCACTGCATCCCCAGTGGTGCCAGTGCACTCTCTTTACTCACTGCACTGCATCCCCAGTGGTGCCAGTGCACTCTGTGGACTCACTGCACTGCATCCCCAGTGGTGCCAGTGCACTCTCAGGAGTCACTGCGCTGCATCCCCAGTGGTTCCAGTGCACTCTCTGGACTCACTGCACTGCAACTCCAGTGGTGCCAGTGCACTCTCTGGACTCACTGTACTGCATCCCAGGTGGTGCCAGTGCACTCTCTGGACTCACTGCAGTGCATCGCCAGTGGTGCCAGTGCACTCTCTGGACTCACTGAACTGCATCCCCAGTGGTGCAATGTGCACTCTCTGGACTCACTGCACTGCATCCCCAGTGGTGCCAGTGCACTCTCTGGACTCACTGCACTGCATCCCCAGTGGTGAGAGTGCACTCTCTGGACTTGCCGGGGTGCATCCCCAGTGGTGCCAGTATACTCTCTGGAGTCACCGGGGTGCATCCCCAGAGGTGCCAGTGCACTCTCTGGACTCACTGAACTGAATCCCCAGTAATGCCAGGGTACTCTCTGGACTCACTGTACTGCATCCCCAGTGGTGCCTGTGAAATCTCTGGACTCACTGCAGTGCATCCCCAGTGGTGCCAGTGCAATCTCAGGACTCACAGCAGTGCAGCTCCAGTTGGTGCCATTGCACTCTCTGGGCTCACTGCACTGCATCCCCAGCGGTGCCAGTGCACTCTCTGGACTCACTGCACTGCATCCCCAGTGGTGCCAGTTCACTCTCTGGTCTCACTGCAGTGCATCCACAGTGGTGCCAGTGTACTCTCTTAACTCACTGCACTGCATCCCCAGTGGTGCCAGTGCACTCTCTGGACTCACTGCACTGTATCCCCTTTGGTGCCAGTGCACTCTGTGGACTCACTGCAGTGCATCCCCAGTGGTGCCAGTGCACTCTCTGGACTCACTGCAGTGCATCCCAGTGGTGCCAGTGCACTCTCTGGACTCACTGCACTGCATCCCCAGTGGTGCCAGTGCACTCTCTGGACTCACTGCACTGCATCCCCAGTGGTGCCAGTGCACTCTCTGGACATGCCGGGGTGCATCCCCAGTGGTGCCAGTGCACTCTCTGGACTCACTGCAGTGCATCCCCAGTGGTGCCAGTGCACTCTCTGGAATCACTGCATTCCCAGTGGTGCCAGGGCACTCTCTGGACTCACTGCCCTGCATCCCCAGTGGTACCTGTGAAGTCTCTGGACTCACTGCAGTGCATCCCCAATGGTGCCAGTGCACTCTTTGGACTCACTGCACTGCATCCCCAGTGGTGCCACTGTACTCTCCGGACTCACTGCACTGCATCCCCAGTGGTGCCAGTGCCCTCTGTGGACTCACTGCACTACATCCCCAGTGGTGCCAGCGAACTCTCTGGACTAGCTGCACTGCATTCACAGTGGTGCCAGTGCACTCTGTGGACTCACTGCAGTGCATCCCCAGTGGTGCTAGTGCACTCTCTGGACTCACCGGGGTGCATCCCCAGTGTTGCCAGTGCACTCTCTGGACTCACTGCACTGCATCCCCAGTGGTGCCAGTGCACTCTCTGGACTCACTGCAGTGCATCCCCAGTGGTGCCAGTGCACTCTCTGGACTCACTGCAGTGCATCCCCAATCGTACCAGTGCACTCTCTGGACTCACTGCACTGCATCCCCAGTGATGCCACTGCAACCCCTGGTCTCACTGCAGCGCATCCCCAGTGGTACCAGTGCACTCTCTCGACTCACCGGGGTGCATCCCCAGTGTTGCCAGTGCACTCTCTGGACTCACTGCACTGCATCCCCAGTGGTGCCAGTGCACTCTCTGGACTCACTGCAGTGCATCCCCAGTGGTGCCAGTGCACTCTCTGGAATCACTGCATTCCCAGTGGTGCCAGGGCACTCTCTGGACTCACTGCACTGCATCCACAGTGGTACCTGTGAAGTCTCTGGACTCACTGCAGTGCATCCCCAATGGTGCCAGTGCACTCTTTGGACTCACTGCACTGCATCCCCAGTGGTGAGAGTGCACTCTCTGGACTTGCCGGGGTGCATCCCCAGTGGTGCCAGTGCACTCTCTGGAGTCACTGGGGTGCATCCCCAGTGGTGCCAGTGCACTCTCTGGACTCACTGCACTGCATCCCCAGTGGTGCCAGTGCTCTCTCTGGACTCACTGCACTGCATCCCCAGTGGTGCCAGTGCACTCTCTTTACTCACTGCACTGCATCCCCAGTGGTGCCAGTGCACTCTCTGGACTCACTGCACTGCATCCCCAGTGGTGCCAGTGCACTCTCTGGACTCACTGCACTGCATCCCCAGTGGTGCCAGTGCAATCTCTGGACTCACGGCAGTGCATCCCCAGTGGTGCCAGTGCACTCTCTGGACTTGCCGGGGTGCATCCCCAGTGGTGCCAGTGCACTCTCTGGACTCACTGCAGTGCATCCCCAGTGGTGCCAGTGCACTCTCTGGAATCACTGCATTCCCAGTGGTGCCAGGGCAGTCTCTGGACTCACTGCACTGCATCCCCAGTGGTACCTGTGAAGTCTCTGGACTCACTGCAGTGCATCCCCAATGGTGCCAGTGCACTCTTTGGACTCACTGCAGTGCATCCCCAGTGGTGCCACTGTACTCTCCGGACTCAGTGCACTGCATCCCCAGTGGTGCCAGTGCCCTCTGTGGACTCACTGCACTACATCCCCAGTGGTGCCAGTGAACTCTCTGGACTCACTGCACTGCATCCCCACTGGTGCCAGTGCACTCTCTGGACTCACTGCAGTGCATCCCCAGTGGTGCTAGTGCACTCTCTGGACTCACTGCACTGCGTTGCCATTGGTGCCAGTGCACTCTCTGGACTCATTGCACTGCATCCCCAGTGGTGCCAGTGCACTCTCTGGACTCACTGCACTGCATCCCCAGTGGTGCCAGTGCACTCTCAGGAGTCACTGCGCTGCATCCCCAGTGGTTCCAGTGCACTCTCTGGACTCACTGCACTGCAACTCCAGTGGTGCCAGTGCACTCTGTGGACTCACTGCACTGCATCCCCAGTGGTGCCAGTGCACTCCCTGGACTCACTGTACTGCATCCCAGGTGGTGCCAGTGCACTCTCTGGACTCACTGCACTGCATCCCCAGTGGTGCCAGTGCACTCTCTGGACTCACTGCACTGCAACTCCAGTGGTGCCAGTGCACTCTCTGGACTCACTGCAGTGCATCGCCAGTGGTGCCAGTGCACTCTCTGGACTCACTGCAGTGCATCGCCTGTGGTGCCAGTGCCCTCTCTGGACTCACTGCACTGCATCCCCAGTGGTGCCAGTGCAGTCTCTGGACTCACTGCACTGCATCCCCAGTGGTGACAGTGCACTCTCTGGACTCACTGCACTGCATCCCCAGTGGTGACAGTGCACTCTCTGGACTCACTGCGCTGCATCCCCAGTGGTGACAGTGCACTCTCTGGACTTGCCAGGGTGCATCCCCAGTGGTGCCAGTGCACTCTCTGGACTCAGTGCACTGCATCCCCAGTGGTGCCAGTGCACTCTCTGGACTCACTGCAGTGCAACCCCAGTGGTGCCAGTGCACTCTCTGGACTCACTGCAGTGCATCCCCAATCGTACCAGTGCACTCTCTGGACTCACTGCACTTCATCCCCACTGGTGCCAGTGCACTCTCTGGACTCACTGCACTGCATCCCCAGTGGTGCCAGTGCACTCTCTGTACTCACTGCACTGCATCCCCAGTGGTGCCAGTGCACTCTCTGGACTTGCCGGGGTGCATCCCCAGTGGTGCCACTGCACTCTCTGGACTCACTGCAGTGCATCCCCAGTGGTGCCAGTGCACTCTCTGGAATCACTGTATTCCCAGTGGTGCCAGGGCACTCTCTGGACTCACTGCACTGCATCCCCAGTGGTACCTGTGAAGTCTCTGGACGCACTGCAGTGCATCCCCAATGGTGCCAGTGCACTCTTTGGACTCACTGCACTGCATCCCCAGTGGTGCCACTGTACTCTCCGGACTCACTGCACTGCATCCCCAGTGGTGCCAGTGCCCTCTGTGGACTCACTGCACTATATCCCCAGTGGTGCCAGTGAACTCTCTGGACTCACTGCACTGCATCCCCAGTGGTGCCAGTGCACTCTGTGGACTCACTGCAGTGCATCCCCAGTGGTGCTTGTGGACTCTCTGGACTCACTGCAGTGCATCCCCAGTGGTGCTAGTGCACTCTCTGGACTCACTGCACTGCGTTGACATTGGTGCCAGTGCACTGTCTGGACTCATTGCAGTGCATCCCCAGTGGTGCCAGTGCACTCTCTGGACTCACTGCACTGCATCCCCAGTGGTGCCAGTGCACTCTCAGGAGTCACTGCGCTGCATCCCCAGTGGTTCCAGTGCTCTCTCTGGACTCACTGCACTGCAACTCCAGTGGTGCCAGTGCACTCTCTGGACTCACAGCACTGCATCCCCAGTGGTGCCAGTGAACTCTCTGGACTCACTGCACTGCATCCCCAGTGGTTCCAGTGCACTCTCTGGACTCACTGCACTGCAACTCCAGTGGTGCCAGTGCACTCTGTGGACTCACTGCACTGCATCCCCAGTGGTGCCAGTGCACTCTCTGTACTCACTGTACTGCATCCCAGGTGGTGCCAGTGCACTCTCTGGACTCACTGCAGTGCATCGCCAGTGGTGCCAGTGCACTCTCTGGACTCACTGAACTGCATCCCCAGTGGTGCAATGTGCACTCTCTGGACTCACTGCACTGCATCCCCAGTGGTGCCAGTGCACTCTCTGGACTCACTGCACTGCATCCCCAGTGGTGAGAGTGCACTCTCTGGACTTGCCGGGGTGCATCCCCAGTGGTGCCAGTGCACTCTCTGGAGTCACCGGGGTGCATCCCCAGAGGTGCCAGTGCACTCTCTGGACTCACTGCACTGCATCCCCAGTGGTGCCAGTGCACTCTCTGGACTCACTGCAGTGCATTCCCAGTGGTGCCAGTGCACTCTCTGTACTCACTGCACTGCATTCCCAGTGGTGCCAGTGGCTCTCTGGACTCACTGCACTGCATCCCCAGTGGTGCCAGTGCAGTCTCTGTGTTAGTGTTGGGGAGAATCGAATGGATGTTTTACTAATGTCTCTTAGGTAATGGGACCTACAGTATAATTAAGCATTGCCAAATGTACTTAACTTATCAATTAATCTATGTATACTGGATACTTAGGGAGTACATTGAACAATCAAAAGAATCATTGAAGGGGAACCTTGGGAGGGAACAGGTACAACCTGACCTTGGATAAGGGCCTGGAAATGATGAAATGAGTTGAAGCAGAACCAAGAAGCGGAGGGAGCATGCGTCGAGTAAGAAAGGTGAAAAGTTTAGCGGAGAGGAAGACTCCTTACTTCATCTGGACGACCACCTGGACGACCACCGGAGTGCGCCACGCATGTGCTAAGGGGAGGGGAGCTAATTAGAATGAAAAGCTAGGCTGCTGTTGCAACCTGTAATGAATATGTATACCTGACGCAATATTGTATGTATAAATAACGGCTGGGAAGTAACGGAACTTGAAGCCAGATTTGGGCACCTGCCCCGGCTTCCAGCGCTGAATAAAGCACCTTCATATAATCACTTGGTGATTATGTGTTTGCTAGGCTAACATCTGGACTCACTGCAGTGCATCCCCAGTGGTGCCAGTGCACTCTCTGGAGTCACTGCAGTGCATCCCCAGTGGTGCCAGTGCACTCTCTGGACTCACTGCACTGCATCCCCAGTGGTGCCGGGGCACTCTCTGGACTCACCGGGGTGCATCCCCAGTGTTGCCAGTGCACTCTCTGGACTCACTGCACTGCATCCCCAGTGGTGACAGTGCACTCTCTGGAATCACTGCGCTGCATCCCCAGTGGTGACAGTGCACTCTCTGGACTTGCCAGGGTGCATCCCCAGTGGTGCCAGTGCACTCTCTGGACTCAGTGCACTGCATCCCCAGTGGTGCCAGTGCACTCTCTGGACTCACTGCACTGCATCCCCAGTGGTGCCAGTGCACTCTCTGGACTCACTGCAGTGCATCCCCAATCGTACCAGTGCACTCTCTGGACTCACTGCACTGCATCCCCAGTGATGCCACTGCAACCTCTGGTCTCACTGCAGTGCATCCCCAGTGGTGCCAGTGCACTCTCTGGACTCACTGCAGTGCATCCCCAGTCGTACCAGTGCACTCTCTGGACTCACTGCACTGCATCCCCAGTGATGCCACTGCAACCTCTGGTCTCACTGCAGCGCATCCCCAGTGGTACCAGTGCACTCTCTGGACTCACTGCACTTCAACCCCACTGGTGCCAGTGCACTCTCTGGACTCACTGCAGTGCATCCCCAGTGGTGCCAGTGCACTCTCTGGACTCACTGCACTGCATCCCCAGTGGGGACAGTGCACTCTCTGGACTTGCCGGGGTGCATCCCCAGTGGTGCCAGTGCACTCTCTTTACTCACTGCACTGCATCCCCAGTGGTGCCAGTGCACTCTTTGGACTCACTGCACTGCATCCCCAGTGGTGCCACTGCACTCTCTGGACTCACTGCACTGCATCCCCAGTGGTGACAGTGCACTCTCTGGACTCACTGCAGTGCATTCCCAGTGGTGCCAGTGCACTCTCTGTACTCACTGCACTGCAACCCCAGTGGTGCCAGTGGCTCTCTGGACTCATTGCACTGCATCCCCAGTGGTGCCAGTGCACTCTCTGGACTCACTGCAGTGCATCCACAGTGGTGCCAGTGTACTCTCTTAACTAACTGCACTGCATCACCATTGGTGCCAGTGCACTCTCTGGACTCACGGCACTGCATCCCCAATGGTGCCACTGCACTCTCTGGACTCACTGCACTGCATCCCCAGTGGTGCCAGTGCACTCTCTGGACTCACTGCAGTGCATCCCTTGTGGTGTCAGTGCACTCTGTGGACTCACTGCACTGCATCCCCAGTGGTGCCAGTGCACTCTCTGGACTCACTGCACTGCATCCCCAGTGGTGCCAGAGCACTCTCTGGACTCACTGCACTGCATCCCCAGTGGTGCCAGTGCACTCTCTTGACTCACTGCACTGCATCCCCAGTGGTGCCAGTGCACTCTCTGGACTCACTGCACTGCATCCCCAGTGGTGCCACTGCACTCTCTGAAAACACCGGGGTGCAACCGCAGCGGTGCCAGTGCACTCTCTGCACTCACGGCAGTGCATCCCCAGTGGTGCCAGTGCACTCTCTGGAGTCACTGCAATGTATCCCCTGTGGTGCCAGTGCACTCTGTGGACTCAGTGCACTGCATCCCAATGGTGCCAGTGCACTCTGTGGACTCACTGCAGTGCATCCCCAGTGGTGCCAGTGCACTCTCTGGACTCACTGCACTGCATCCCAGTGGTGCCAGTGCACTCTCTGGACTCACTGCAGTGCATCCCCAGTGGTGCCAGTGCACTCTCTGGACTCACTGCACTGCATCCCCAGTGGTGCCAGTGCACTCTCTGGACTCACTGCAGTGCATCCCCAGTGGTGCCAGTGCACTCTCTGTACTCACTGCACTGCATCCCCAGTGGTGCTAGTGCACTCTCTGGACTGACTGCAGTGCAACCCCAATGGTGCCAGTGCATTCTCTTTACTCACTGCACTGCATCCCCACTGGTGCCAGTGCACTCTCTGGACTCACTGCACTGCATCCCCAGTGGTGCCAGTGCACTCTCTGGACTCACTGCACTGCATCCCCAGTGGTGCCAGTGCTCTCTCTGGACTCACTGCACTGCATCCCCAGTGGTGCCAGTGCACTCTCTTTACTCACTGCACTGCATCCCCAGTGGTGCCAGTGCAATCTCTGGACTCACGGCAGTGCATCCCCAGTGGTGCCAGTGCACTCTCTTTACTCACTGCACTGCATCCCCAGTGGTGCCAGTGCAATCTCTGGAGTCACTGCACTGCATCCCCACTGGTGCCAGTGCACTCTCTGGACTCACTGCAGTGCATCCCCAGTGGTGCTAGTGCACTCTCTGGACTCACTGCACTGCGTTGCCATTGGTGCCAGTGCACTCTCTGGACTCATTGCACTGCATCCCCAGTGGTGCCAGTGCACTCTCTGGACTCACTGCACTGCATCCCCAGTGGTGCCAGTGCACTCTCAGGAGTCACTGCGCTGCATCCCCAGTGCTTCCAGTGCACTCTCTGGACTCACTGCACTGCAACTCCAGTGGTGCCAGTGCACTCTCTGGACTCACTGCACTGCATCCCCAGTGGTGCCTGTGCACTCTCTGGACTCACTGTACTGCATCCCAGGTGGTGCCAGTGCACTCTCTGGACTCACTGCACTGCATCCCCAGTGGTTCCAGTGCACTCTCTGGACTCACTGCACTGCAACTCCAGTGGTGCCAGTGCACTCTGTGGACTCACTGCAGTGCATCGCCAGTGGTGCCAGTGCACTCTCTGGACTCACTGCAGTGTATCGCCAGTGGTGCCAGTGCCCTCTCTGGACTCACTACACTGCATCCCCAGTGGTGCCAGTGCAGTCTCTGTGTTAGTGTTGGGGAGAATCGAATGGATGTTTTACTAATGTCTCTTAGGTAATGGGACCTACAGTATAATTAAGCATTGCCAAATGTACTTACCTTATCAATTAATCTATGTATACTGGATACTTAGGGAGTACATTGAACAATCAAAAGAATCATTGAAGGGGAACCTTGGGAGGGAACAGGTACAACCTGACCTTGGATAAGGGCCTGGAAATGATGAAATGAGTTGAAGCAGAACCAAGAAGCGGAGGGAGCATGCGTCGAGTAAGAAAGGTGAAAAGTTTAGCGGAGAGGAAGACTCCTTACTTCATCTGGACGACCACCTGGACGACCACCGGAGTGCGCCACGCATGTGCTAAGGGGAGGGGAGCTAATTAGAATGAAAAGCGAGGCTGCTGTTGCAACCTGTAATGAATATGTATACCTGACGCAATATTGTATGTATAAATAACGGCTGGGAAGTAACGGGACTTGAAGCCAGATTTGGGCACCTGCCCCGGCTTCCAGCGCTGAATAAAGCACCTTCATATAATCACTTGGTGATTATGTGGTTGCTAGGCTAACATCTGGACTCACTGCAGTGCATCCCCAGTGGTGCCAGTGCACTCTCTGGAGTCACTGCAGTGCATCCCCAGTGGTGCCAGTGCACTCTCTGGACTCACTGCACTGCATCCCCAGTGGTGCCGGGGCACTCTCTGGACTCACCGGGGTGCATCCCCAGTGTTGCCAGTGCACTCTCTGTGCTCACTGCAGTGCATCCCCAGTGGTGACAGTGCACTCTCTGGACTCACTGCGCTGCATCCCCAGTGGTGACAGTGCACTCTCTGGACTTGCCAGGGTGCATCCCCAGTGGTGCCAGTGCACTCTCTGGACTCAGTGCACTGCATCCCCAGTGGTGCCAGTGCACTCTCTGGACTCACTGCAGTGCATCCCCAGTGGTGCCAGTGCACTCTCTGGACTCACTGCAGTGCATCCCCAATCGTACCAGTGCACTCTCTGGACTCACTGCACTGCATCCCCAGTGATGCCACTGCAACCTCTGGTCTCACTGCAGCGCATCCCCAGTGGTGCCAGTGCACTCTCTGGACTCACTGCACTTCACCCCCACTGGTGCCAGTGCACTCTCCAGACTCACTGCACTGCATCCCCAGTGGTGCCAGTGCACTCTTTGGACTCACTGCACTGCATCCCCAGTGGTGCCACTGTACTCTCCGGACTCACTGCACTGCATCCCCAGTGGTGCCTGTGCCCTCTGTGGACTCACTGCACTACATCCCCAGTGGTGCCAGTGAACTCTCTGGACTCACTGCACTGCATCCCCAGTGGTGCCAGTGCACTCTCTGGACTCACTGCAGTGCATCCCTAGTGGTGCTAGTGGACTCTCTGGACTCACTGCAGTGCATCCCCAGTGGTGCTAGTGCACTCTCTGGACTCACTGCACTGCATCCCCAGTGATGCCACTGCAACCTCTGGTCTCACTGCAGCGCATCCCCAGTGGTACCAGTGCTCTCTCTGGACTCACTGCACTTCATCCCCACTGGTGCCAGTGCACTCTCTGGACTCACTGCACTGCATCCCCAGTGGTGCCAGTGCACTCTCTGGACTCACTGCACTGCATCCCCAGTGCTGACAGTGCACTCTCTGGACTTGCCGGGGTGCATCCCCAGTGGTGCCAGTGCACTCTTTGGACTCACTGCACTGCATCCCCAGTGGTGACAGTGCACTCTCTGGACTCACTGCCGTGCAACCCCAATGGTGCCAGTGCATTCTCTTTACTCACTGCACTGCATCCCCACTGGTGCCAGTGCACTCTCTGGAGGCACTGTACTGCATCCCCAGTGGTGCCAGTGCACTCTCTGGACTCACTGCACTGCATCCCCAGTGGTGCCAGTGCTCTCTCTGGACTCACTGCACTGCATCCCCAGTGGTGCCAGTGCACTCTCTTTACTCACTGCACTGCATCCCCAGTGGTGCCAGTGCACTCTGTGGACTCACTGCACTGCATCCCCAGTGGTGCCAGTGCACTCTCAGGACTCACTGCGCTGCATCCCCAGTGGTTCCAGTGCACTCTCTGGACTCACTGCACTGCAACTCCAGTGGTGCCAGTGCACTCTCTGGACTCACTGTACTGCATCCCAGGTGGTGCCAGTGCACTCTCTGGGCTCACTGCAGTGCATCGCCAGTGGTGCCAGTGCACTCTCTGGACTCACTGAACTGCATCCCCAGTGGTGCAATGTGCACTCTCTGGACTCACTGCACTGCATCCCCAGTGGTGCCAGTGCACTCTCTGGACTCACTGCACTGCATCCCCAGTGGTGAGAGTGCACTCTCTGGACTTGCCGGGGTGCATCCCCAGTGGTGCCAGTATACTCTCTGGAGTCACCGGGGTGCATCCCCAGAGGTGCCAGTTCACTCTCTGGACTCACTGCACTACATCCCCAATGGTGCCAGTTCACTCTCTGGACTCACTGAACTGAATCCCCAGTAATGCCAGTGTACTCTCTGGACTCAGTGTACTGCATCCCCAGTGGTGCCTGTGAAATCTCTGGACTCACTGCAGTGCATCCCCAGTGGTGCCAGTGCAATCTCAGGACTCACAGAAGTGCAGCTCCAGTTGGTGCCAGTGCACTCTCTGGGCTCACTGCACTGCATCCCCAGCGGTGCCAGTGCACTCTCTGGACTCACTGCACTGCATCCCCAGTGGTGCCAGTTCACTCTCTGGTCTCACTGCAGTGCATCCCCAGTGGTGCCAGTGGCTCTCAGAACTCATTGCACTGCATCACCAGTGGTGCCAGTGCACTCTCTGGACTCACTGCAGTGCATCCACAGTGGTGCCAGTGTACTCTCTTAACTCACTGCACTGCATCCCCAGTGGTGCCAGTGCACTCTCTGGACTCACTGCACTGTATCCCCTTTGGTGCCAGTGCACTCTGTGGACTCACTGCAGTGCATCCCCAGTGGTGCCAGTGCACTCTCTGGACTCACTGCAGTGCATCCCAGTGGTGCCAGTGCACTCTCTGGACTCACTGCACTGCATCCCCAGTGGTGCCAGTGCACTCTCTGGACTCACTGCACTGCATCCCCAGTGGTGCCAGTGCACTCTCTGGACATGCCGGGGTGCATCCCCAGTGGTGCCAGTGCACTCTCTGGACTCACTGCAGTGCATCCCCAGTGGTGCCAGTGCACTCTCTGGAATCACTGCATTCCCAGTGGTGCCAGGGCACTCTCTGGACTCACTGCCCTGCATCCCCAGTGGTACCTGTGAAGTCTCTGGACTCACTGCAGTGCATCCCCAGTGGTGCCAGTGCACTCTCAGGAGTCACTGCGCTGCATCCCCAGTGCTTCCAGTGCACTCTCTGGACTCACTGCACTGCAACTCCAGTGGTGCCAGTGCCCTCTGTGGACTCACTGCACTACATCCCCAGTGGTGCCAGTGTACTCTCTGGACTCACTGTACTGCATCCCCAGTGGTGCCAGTGCCCTCTGTGGACTCACTGCACTGCATCCCCAGTGGTGCCAGTGCCCTCTGTGGACTCACTGCACTACATCCCCAGTGTTGCCAGTGCACTCTCTGGACTCACTGCACTGCATCCCCAGTGGTGCCAGTGCACTCTCTGGACTCACTGCAGTGCATCCCCAGTCGTACCAGTGCACTCTCTGGACTCACTGCACTGCATCCCCAGTGATGCCACTGCAACCTCTGGTCTCACTGCAGCGCATCCCCAGTGGTACCAGTGCACTCTCTCGACTCATCGGGGTGCATCCCCAGTGTTGCCAGTGCACTCTCTGGACTCACTGCACTGCATCCCCAGTGGTGCCAGTGCACTCTCTGGACTCACTGCAGTGCATCCCCAGTGGTGCCAGTGCACTCTCTGGAATCACTGCATTCCCAGTGGTGCCAGGGCACTCTCTGGACTCACTGCACTGCATCCACAGTGGTACCTGTGAAGTCTCTGGACTCACTGCAGTGCATCCCCAATGGTGCCAGTGCACTCTTTGGACTCACTGCACTGCATCCCCAGTGGTGCCAGTGCTCTCTCTGGAGTCACTGGGGTGCATCCCCAGTGGTGCCAGTGCACTCTCTGGACTCACTGCACTGCATCCCCTGTGGTGCCAGTGCTCTCTCTGGACTCACTGCACTGCATCCCCAGTGGTGCCAGTGCACTCTCTTTACTCACTGCACTGCATCCCCAGTGGTGCCAGTGCACTCTCTGGACTCACTGCACTGCATCCCCAGTGGTGCCAGTGCACTCTCTGGACTCACTGCACTGCATCCCCAGTGGTGCCAGTGCAATCTCTGGACTCACGGCAGTGCATCCCCAGTGGTGCCAGTGCACTCTCTGGACTCACTGCACTGCATCCCCAGTGGTGCCAGTGCACTCTCTGGAGTCACTGGGGTGCATCCCCAGTGGTGCCAGTGCACTCTCTGGACTCACTGCACTGCATCCCCTGTGGTGCCAGTGCTCTCTCTGGACTCACTGCACTGCATCCCCAGTGGTGCCAGTGCACTCTCTTTACTCACTGCACTGCATCCCCAGTGGTGCCAGTGCACTCTCTGGACTCACTGCACTGCATCCCCAGTGGTGCCAGTGCACTCTCTGGACTCACTGCACTGCATCCCCAGTGGTGCCAGTGCAATCTCTGGACTCACGGCAGTGCATCCCCAGTGGTGCCAGTGCACTCTCTGGACTCACTGCACTGCATCCCCAGTGGTGCCAGTGCACTCTCTGGACTCACTGCAGTGCATCCCCAGTGGTGCCAGTGCACTCTCTGGAATCACTGCATTCCCAGTGGTGCCAGGGCACTCTCTGGACTCACTGCACTGCATCCCCAGTGGTACCTGTGAAGTCTCTGGACTCACTGCAGTGCATCCCCAATGGTGCCAGTGCACTCTTTGGACTCACTGCAGTGCATCCCCAGTGGTGCCACTGTACTCTCCGGACTCAGTGCACTGCATCCCCAGTGGTGCCAGTGCCCTCTGTGGACTCACTGCACTACATCCCCAGTGGTGCCAGTGAACTCTCTGGACTCACTGCACTGCATCCCCACTGGTGCCAGTGCACTCTCTGGACTCACTGCAGTGCATCCCCAGTGGTGCTAGTGCACTCTCTGGACTCACTGCACTGCGTTGCCTTTGGTGCCAGTGCACTCTCTGGACTCATTGCACTGCATCCCCAGTGGTGCCAGTGCACTCTCTGGACTCACTGCACTGCATCCCCAGTGGTGCCAGTGCACTCTCAGGAGTCACTGCGCTGCATCCCCAGTGCTTCCAGTGCACTCTCTGGACTCACTGCACTGCAACTCCAGTGGTGCCAGTGCACTCTGTGGACTCACTGCACTGCATCCCCAGTGGTGCCAGTGCACTCCCTGGACTCACTGTACTGCATCCCAGGTGGTGCCAGTGCACTCTCTGGACTCACTGCACTGCTTCCCCAGTGGTGCCAGTGCACTCTCTGGACTCACTGCAGTGCATCCCCAGTGGTGCCAGTGCACTCTCTGGAATCACTGCATTCCCAGTGGTGCCAGGGCACTCTCTGGACTCACTGCCCTGCATCCCCAGTGGTACCTGTGAAGTCTCTGGACTCACTGCAGTGCATCCCCAATGGTGCCAGTGCACTCTTTGGACTCACTGCACTGCATCCCCTGTGGTGCCACTGTACTCTCCGGACTCACTGCACTGCATCCCCAGTGGTGCCAGTGCCCTCTGTGGACTCACTGCACTACATCCCCAGTGGTGCCAGTGTACTCTCTGGACTCACTGTACTGCATCCCCAGTGGTGCCAGTGCCCTCTGTGGACTCACTGCACTGCATCCCCAGTGGTGCCAGTGCCCTCTGTGGACTCACTGCACTACATCCCCAGTGTTGCCAGTGCACTCTCTGGACTCACTGCACTGCATCCCCAGTGGTGCCAGTGCACTCTCTGGACTCACTGCAGTGCATCCCCAGTCGTACCAGTGCACTCTCTGGACTCACTGCACTGCATCCCCAGTGATGCCACTGCAACCTCTGGTCTCACTGCAGCGCATCCCCAGTGGTACCAGTGCACTCTCTCGACTCATCGGGGTGCATCCCCAGTGTTGCCAGTGCACTCTCTGGACTCACTGCACTGCATCCCCAGTGGTGCCAGTGCACTCTCTGGACTCACTGCAGTGCATCCCCAGTGGTGCCAGTGCACTCTCTGGAATCACTGCATTCCCAGTGGTGCCAGGGCACTCTCTGGACTCACTGCACTGCATCCACAGTGGTACCTGTGAAGTCTCTGGACTCACTGCAGTGCATCCCCAATGGTGCCAGTGCACTCTTTGGACTCACTGCACTGCATCCCCAGTGGTGCCAGTGCTCTCTCTGGAGTCACTGGGGTGCATCCCCAGTGGTGCCAGTGCACTCTCTGGACTCACTGCACTGCATCCCCTGTGGTGCCAGTGCTCTCTCTGGACTCACTGCACTGCATCCCCAGTGGTGCCAGTGCACTCTCTTTACTCACTGCACTGCATCCCCAGTGGTGCCAGTGCACTCTCTGGACTCACTGCACTGCATCCCCAGTGGTGCCAGTGCACTCTCTGGACTCACTGCACTGCATCCCCAGTGGTGCCAGTGCAATCTCTGGACTCACGGCAGTGCATCCCCAGTGGTGCCAGTGCACTCTCTGGACTCACTGCACTGCATCCCCAGTGGTGCCAGTGCACTCTCTGGAGTCACTGGGGTGCATCCCCAGTGGTGCCAGTGCACTCTCTGGACTCACTGCACTGCATCCCCTGTGGTGCCAGTGCTCTCTCTGGACTCACTGCACTGCATCCCCAGTGGTGCCAGTGCACTCTCTTTACTCACTGCACTGCATCCCCAGTGGTGCCAGTGCACTCTCTGGACTCACTGCACTGCATCCCCAGTGGTGCCAGTGCACTCTCTGGACTCACTGCACTGCATCCCCAGTGGTGCCAGTGCAATCTCTGGACTCACGGCAGTGCATCCCCAGTGGTGCCAGTGCACTCTCTGGACTCACTGCACTGCATCCCCAGTGGTGCCAGTGCACTCTCTGGACTCACTGCAGTGCATCCCCAGTGGTGCCAGTGCACTCTCTGGAATCACTGCATTCCCAGTGGTGCCAGGGCACTCTCTGGACTCACTGCACTGCATCCCCAGTGGTACCTGTGAAGTCTCTGGACTCACTGCAGTGCATCCCCAATGGTGCCAGTGCACTCTTTGGACTCACTGCAGTGCATCCCCAGTGGTGCCACTGTACTCTCCGGACTCAGTGCACTGCATCCCCAGTGGTGCCAGTGCCCTCTGTGGACTCACTGCACTACATCCCCAGTGGTGCCAGTGAACTCTCTGGACTCACTGCACTGCATCCCCACTGGTGCCAGTGCACTCTCTGGACTCACTGCAGTGCATCCCCAGTGGTGCTAGTGCACTCTCTGGACTCACTGCACTGCGTTGCCTTTGGTGCCAGTGCACTCTCTGGACTCATTGCACTGCATCCCCAGTGGTGCCAGTGCACTCTCTGGACTCACTGCACTGCATCCCCAGTGGTGCCAGTGCACTCTCAGGAGTCACTGCGCTGCATCCCCAGTGCTTCCAGTGCACTCTCTGGACTCACTGCACTGCAACTCCAGTGGTGCCAGTGCACTCTGTGGACTCACTGCACTGCATCCCCAGTGGTGCCAGTGCACTCCCTGGACTCACTGTACTGCATCCCAGGTGGTGCCAGTGCACTCTCTGGACTCACTGCACTGCTTCCCCAGTGGTGCCAGTGCACTCTCTGGACTCACTGCACTGCAACTCCAGTGGTGCCAGTGCACTCTCTGGACTCACTGCAGTGCATCGCCAGTGGTGCCAGTGCACTCTCTGGACTCACTGCAGTGCATCGCCTGTGGTGCCAGTGCCCTCTCTGGACTCACTGCACTGCATTCCCAGTGGTGCCAGTGCAGTCTCTGTGTTAGTGTTGGGGAGAATCGAATGGATGTTTTACTAATGTCTCTTAGGTAATGGGACCTACAGTATAATTAAGCATTGCCAAATGTACTTACCTTATGAATTAATCTATGTATACTGGATACTTAGGGAGTACATTGAACAATCAAAAGAATCATTGAAGGGGAACCTTGGGAGGGAACAGGTACAACCTGACCTTGGATAAGGGCCTGGAAATGATGAAATGAGTTGAAGCAGAACCAAGAAGCGGAGGGAGCATGCGTCGAGTAAGAAAGGTGAAAAGTTTAGCGGAGAGGAAGACTCCTTACTTCATCTGGACGACCACCTGGACGACCACCGGAGTGCGCCACGCATGTGCTAAGGGGAGGGGAGCTAATTAGAATGAAAAGCGAGGCTGTTGTTGCAACCTGTAATGAATATGTATACCTGACGCAATATTGTATGTATAAATAATGGCAGGGAAGTAACGGGACTTGAAGCCAGATTTGGGCACCTGCCCCGGCTTCCAGCGCTGAATAAAGCACCTTCATATAATCACTTGGTGATTATGTGGTTGCTAGGCTAACATCTGGACTCACTGCAGTGCATCCCCAGTGGTGCCAGTGCACTCTCTGGAGTCACTGCAGTGCATCCCCAGTGGTGCCAGTGCACTCTCTGGACTCACTGCACTGCATCCCCAGTGGTGCCGGGGCACTCTCTGGACTCACCGGGGTGCATCCCCAGTGTTGCCAGTGCACTCTCTGGACTCACTGCACTGCATCCCCAGTGGTGACAGTGCACTCTCTGGACTCACTGCACTGCATCCCCAGTGATGCCACTGCAACCTCTGGTCTCACTGCAGCGCATCCCCAGTGGTACCAGTGCACTCTCTGGACTCAGTGCACTGCATCCCCAGTGGTGCCAGTGCACTCTCTGGACTCACTGCAGTGCATCCCCAGTGGTGCCAGTGCACTCTCTGGACTCACTGCACTGCATCCCCAGTGGGGACAGTGCACTCTCTGGACTTGCCGGGGTGCATCCCCAGTGGTGCCAGTGCACTCTCTTTACTCACTGCAGCGCATCCCCAGTGGTGCCAGTGCACTCTTTGGACTCACTGCACTGCATCCCCAATGGTGCCAGTGCACTCTCTGGACTCACTGCACTGCATCCCCAGTGGTGACAGTGCACTCTCTGGACTCACTGCAGTGCATTCCCAGTGGTGCCAGTGCACTCTCTGTACTCACTGCACTGCATCCCCAGTGGTGCCAGTGGCTCTCTGGACTCATTGCACTGCATCCCCAGTGGTGCCAGTGCACTCTCTGGACTCACTGCAGTGCATCCACAGTGGTGCCAGTGTACTCTCTTAACTAACTGCACTGCATCACCATTGGTGCCAGTGCACTCTCTGGACTCACGGCACTGCATCCCCAATGGTGCCACTGCACTCTCTGGACTCACTGCACTGCATCCCCAGTGGTGCCAGTGCACTCTCTGGACTCACTGCAGTGCATCCCTTGTGGTGCCAGTGCACTCTGTGGACTCACTGCACTGCATCCCCAGTGGTGCCAGTGCACTCTCTGGACTCACTGCACTGCATCCCCAGTGGTGCCAGAGCACTCTCTGGACTCACTGCACTGCATCCCCAGTGGTGCCAGTGCACTCTCTTGACTCACTGCACTGCATCCCCAGTGGTGCCAGTGCACTCTCTGGACTCACTGCACTGCATCCCCAGTGGTGCCACTGCACTCTCTGAAAACTCCGGGGTGCAAACGCAGCGGTGCCAGTGCACTCTCTGCACTCACGGCAGTGCATCCCCAGTGGTGCCAGTGCACTCTCTGGAGTCACTGCAATATATCCCCTGTGGTGCCAGTGCACTCTGTGGACTCAGTGCACTGCATTCCAATGGTGCCAGTGCACTCTCTGGACTCACTGCAGTGCATCCCCAGTGGTGCCAGTGCACTCTCTGGACTCACTGCACTGCATCCCAGTGGTGCCAGTGCACTCTCTGGACTCACTGCAGTGCATCCCCAGTGGTGCCAGTGCACTCTCTGGACTCACTGCACTGCATCCCCAGTGGTGCCAGTGCACTCTCTGGACTCACTGCAGTGCATCCCCAGTGGTGCCAGTGCACTCTCTGGACTCACTGCACTGCATCCCCAGTGGTGCTAGTGCACTCTCTGGACTGACTGCAGTGCAACCCCAATGGTGCCAGTGCATTCTCTTTACTCACTGCACTGCATCCCCACTGGTGCCAGTGCACTCTCTGGACTCACTGCACTGCAGCCCCAGTGGTGCCAGTGCACTCTCTGGACTCACTGCACTGCATCCCCAGTGGTGCCAGTGCACTCTCTGGACTCACTGCACTGCATCCCCAGTGGTGCCAGTGCACTCTCTGGACTCACTGCAGTGCATCCCCAGTGGTGCCAGTGCAATCTCTGGACTCACGGCAGTGCATCCCCAGTGGTGCCAGTGCACTCTCTTTACTCACTGCACTGCATCCCCAGTGGTGCCAGTGCAATCTCTGGACTCACTGCACTGCATCCCCACTGGTGCCAGTGCACTCTCTGGACTCACTGCAGTGCATCCCCAGTGGTGCTAGTGCACTCTCTGGACTCACTGCACTGCGTTGCCATTGGTGCCAGTGCACTCTCTGGACTCATTGCACTGCATCCCCAGTGGTGCCAGTGCACTCTCTGGACTCACTGCACTGCATCCCCAGTGGTGCCAGTGCACTCTCAGGAGTCACTGCGCTGCATCCCCAGTGGTTCCAGTGCACTCTCTGGACTCACTGCACTGCAACTCCAGTGGTGCCAGTGCACTCTCTGGACTCACTGCACTGCATCCCCAGTGGTGCCTGTGCACTCTCTGGACTCACTGTACTGCATCCCAGGTGGTGCCAGTGCACTCTCTGGACTCACTGCACTGCATCCCCAGTGGTTCCAGTGCACTCTCTGGACTCACTGCACTGCAACTCCAGTGGTGCCAGTGCACTCTGTGGACTCACTGCAGTGCATCGCCAGTGGTGCCAGTGCACTCTCTGGACTCACTGCAGTGCATCGCCAGTGGTGCCAGTGCCCTCTCTGGACTCACTGCACTGCATCCCCAGTGGTGCCAGTGCAGTCTCTGTGTTAGTGTTGGGGAGAATCGAATGGATGTTTTACTAATGTCTCTTAGGTAATGGGACCTACAGTATAATTAAGCATTGCCAAATGTACTTACCTTATCAATTAATCTATGTATACTGGATACTTAGGGAGTACATTGAACAATCAAAAGAATCATTGAAGGGGAACCTTGGGAGGGAACAGGTACAACCTGACCTTGGATAAGGGCCTGGAAATGATGAAATGAGTTGAAGCAGAACCAAGAAGCGGAGGGAGCATGCGTCGAGTAAGAAAGGTGAAAAGTTTAGCGGAGAGGAAGACTCCTTACTTCATCTGGACGACCACCTGGACGACCACCGGAGTGCGCCACGCATGTGCTAAGGGGAGGGGAGCTAATTAGAATGAAAAGCGAGGCTGCTGTTGCAACCTGTAATGAATATGTATACCTGACGCAATATTGTATGTATAAATAACGGCTGGGAAGTAACGGGACTTGAAGCCAGATTTGGGCACCTGCCCCGGCTTCCAGCGCTGAATAAAGCACCTTCATATAATCACTTGGTGATTATGTGGTTGCTAGGCTAACATCTGGACTCACTGCAGTGCATCCCCAGTGGTGCCAGTGCACTCTCTGGAGTCACTGCAGTGCATCCCCAGTGGTGCCAGTGCACTCTCTGGACTCACTGCACTGCATCCCCAGTGGTGCCGGGGCACTCTCTGGACTCACCGGGGTGCATCCCCAGTGTTGCCAGTGCACTCTCTGGACTCACTGCACTGCATCCCCAGTGGTGACAGTGCACTCTCTGGACTCACTGCGCTGCATCCCCAGTGGTGACAGTGCACTCTCTGGACTTGCCAGGGTGCATCCCCAGTGGTGCCAGTGCACTCTCTGGACTCAGTGCACTGCATCCCCAGTGGTGCCAGTGCACTCTCTGGACTCACTGCAGTGCATCCCCAGTGGTGCCAGTGCACTCTCTGGACTCACTGCAGTGCATCCCCAATCGTACCAGTGCACTCTCTGGACTCACTGCACTGCATCCCCAGTGATGCCACTGCAACCTCTGGTCTCACTGCAGCGCATCCCCAGTGGTGCCAGTGCACTCTCTGGACTCACTGCACTTCACCCCCACTGGTGCCAGTGCACTCTCCAGACTCACTGCACTGCATCCCCAGTGGTGCCAGTGCACTCTTTGGACTCACTGCACTGCATCCCCAGTGGTGCCACTGTACTCTCCGGACTCACTGCACTGCATCCCCAGTGGTGCCTGTGCCCTCTGTGGACTCACTGCACTACATCCCCAGTGGTGCCAGTGAACTCTCTGGACTCACTGCACTGCATCCCCAGTGGTGCCAGTGCACTCTCTGGACTCACTGCAGTGCATCCCTAGTGGTGCTAGTGGACTCTCTGGACTCACTGCAGTGCATCCCCAGTGGTGCTAGTGCACTCTCTGGACTCACTGCACTGCATCCCCAGTGATGCCACTGCAACCTCTGGTCTCACTGCAGCGCATCCCCAGTGGTACCAGTGCTCTCTCTGGACTCACTGCACTTCATCCCCACTGGTGCCAGTGCACTCTCTGGACTCACTGCACTGCATCCCCAGTGGTGCCAGTGCACTCTCTGGACTCACTGCACTGCATCCCCAGTGCTGACAGTGCACTCTCTGGACTTGCCGGGGTGCATCCCCAGTGGTGCCAGTGCACTCTTTGGACTCACTGCACTGCATCCCCAGTGGTGACAGTGCACTCTCTGGACTCACTGCCGTGCAACCCCAATGGTGCCAGTGCATTCTCTTTACTCACTGCACTGCATCCCCACTGGTGCCAGTGCACTCTCTGGAGGCACTGTACTGCATCCCCAGTGGTGCCAGTGCACTCTCTGGACTCACTGCACTGCATCCCCAGTGGTGCCAGTGCTCTCTCTGGACTCACTGCACTGCATCCCCAGTGGTGCCAGTGCACTCTCTTTACTCACTGCACTGCATCCCCAGTGGTGCCAGTGCACTCTGTGGACTCACTGCACTGCATCCCCAGTGGTGCCAGTGCACTCTCAGGACTCACTGCGCTGCATCCCCAGTGGTTCCAGTGCACTCTCTGGACTCACTGCACTGCAACTCCAGTGGTGCCAGTGCACTCTCTGGACTCACTGTACTGCATCCCAGGTGGTGCCAGTGCACTCTCTGGACTCACTGCAGTGCATCGCCAGTGGTGCCAGTGCACTCTCTGGACTCACTGAACTGCATCCCCAGTGGTGCAATGTGCACTCTCTGGACTCACTGCACTGCATCCCCAGTGGTGCCAGTGCACTCTCTGGACTCACTGCACTGCATCCCCAGTGGTGAGAGTGCACTCTCTGGACTTGCCGGGGTGCATCCCCAGTGGTGCCAGTATACTCTCTGGAGTCACCGGGGTGCATCCCCAGAGGTGCCAGTTCACTCTCTGGACTCACTGCACTACATCCCCAATGGTGCCAGTTCACTCTCTGGACTCACTGAACTGAATCCCCAGTAATGCCAGTGTACTCTCTGGACTCAGTGTACTGCATCCCCAGTGGTGCCTGTGAAATCTCTGGACTCACTGCAGTGCATCCCCAGTGGTGCCAGTGCAATCTCAGGACTCACAGAAGTGCAGCTCCAGTTGGTGCCAGTGCACTCTCTGGGCTCACTGCACTGCATCCCCAGCGGTGCCAGTGCACTCTCTGGACTCACTGCACTGCATCCCCAGTGGTGCCAGTTCACTCTCTGGTCTCACTGCAGTGCATCCCCAGTGGTGCCAGTGGCTCTCAGAACTCATTGCACTGCATCACCAGTGGTGCCAGTGCACTCTCTGGACTCACTGCAGTGCATCCACAGTGGTGCCAGTGTACTCTCTTAACTCACTGCACTGCATCCCCAGTGGTGCCAGTGCACTCTCTGGACTCACTGCACTGTATCCCCTTTGGTGCCAGTGCACTCTGTGGACTCACTGCAGTGCATCCCCAGTGGTGCCAGTGCACTCTCTGGACTCACTGCAGTGCATCCCAGTGGTGCCAGTGCACTCTCTGGACTCACTGCACTGCATCCCCAGTGGTGCCAGTGCACTCTCTGGACTCACTGCACTGCATCCCCAGTGGTGCCAGTGCACTCTCTGGACATGCCGGGGTGCATCCCCAGTGGTGCCAGTGCACTCTCTGGACTCACTGCAGTGCATCCCCAGTGGTGCCAGTGCACTCTCTGGAATCACTGCATTCCCAGTGGTGCCAGGGCACTCTCTGGACTCACTGCCCTGCATCCCCAGTGGTACCTGTGAAGTCTCTGGATTCACTGCAGTGCATCCCCAATGGTGCCAGTGCACTCTTTGGACTCACTGCACTGCATCCCCTGTGGTGCCACTGTACTCTCCGGACTCACTGCACTGCATCCCCAGTGGTGCCAGTGCCCTCTGTGGACTCACTGCACTACATCCCCAGTGGTGCCAGTGTACTCTCTGGACTCACTGTACTGCATCCCCAGTGGTGCCAGTGCCCTCTGTGGACTCACTGCACTGCATCCCCAGTGGTGCCAGTGCCCTCTGTGGACTCACTGCACTACATCCCCAGTGTTGCCAGTGCACTCTCTGGACTCACTGCACTGCATCCCCAGTGGTGCCAGTGCACTCTCTGGACTCACTGCAGTGCATCACCAGTGGTGCCAGTGCACTCTCTGGACTCACTGCAGTGCATCCCCAGTCGTACCAGTGCACTCTCTGGACTCACTGCACTGCATCCCCAGTGATGCCACTGCAACCTCTGGTCTCACTGCAGCGCATCCCCAGTGGTACCAGTGCACTCTCTCGACTCATCGGGGTGCATCCCCAGTGTTGCCAGTGCACTCTCTGGACTCACTGCACTGCATCCCCAGTGGTGCCAGTGCACTCTCTGGACTCACTGCAGTGCATCCCCAGTGGTGCCAGTGCACTCTCTGGAATCACTGCATTCCCAGTGGTGCCAGGGCACTCTCTGGACTCACTGCACTGCATCCACAGTGGTACCTGTGAAGTCTCTGGACTCACTGCAGTGCATCCCCAATGGTGCCAGTGCACTCTTTGGACTCACTGCACTGCATCCCCAGTGGTGCCAGTGCTCTCTCTGGAGTCACTGGGGTGCATCCCCAGTGGTGCCAGTGCACTCTCTGGACTCACTGCACTGCATCCCCTGTGGTGCCAGTGCTCTCTCTGGACTCACTGCACTGCATCCCCAGTGGTGCCAGTGCACTCTCTTTACTCACTGCACTGCATCCCCAGTGGTGCCAGTGCACTCTCTGGACTCACTGCACTGCATCCCCAGTGGTGCCAGTGCACTCTCTGGACTCACTGCACTGCATCCCCAGTGGTGCCAGTGCAATCTCTGGACTCACGGCAGTGCATCCCCAGTGGTGCCAGTGCACTCTCTGGACTCACTGCACTGCATCCCCAGTGGTGCCAGTGCACTCTCTGGAGTCACTGGGGTGCATCCCCAGTGGTGCCAGTGCACTCTCTGGACTCACTGCACTGCATCCCCTGTGGTGCCAGTGCTCTCTCTGGACTCACTGCACTGCATCCCCAGTGGTGCCAGTGCACTCTCTTTACTCACTGCACTGCATCCCCAGTGGTGCCAGTGCACTCTCTGGACTCACTGCACTGCATCCCCAGTGGTGCCAGTGCACTCTCTGGACTCACTGCACTGCATCCCCAGTGGTGCCAGTGCAATCTCTGGACTCACGGCAGTGCATCCCCAGTGGTGCCAGTGCACTCTCTGGACTCACTGCACTGCATCCCCAGTGGTGCCAGTGCACTCTCTGGACTCACTGCAGTGCATCCCCAGTGGTGCCAGTGCACTCTCTGGAATCACTGCATTCCCAGTGGTGCCAGGGCACTCTCTGGACTCACTGCACTGCATCCCCAGTGGTACCTGTGAAGTCTCTGGACTCACTGCAGTGCATCCCCAATGGTGCCAGTGCACTCTTTGGACTCACTGCAGTGCATCCCCAGTGGTGCCACTGTACTCTCCGGACTCAGTGCACTGCATCCCCAGTGGTGCCAGTGCCCTCTGTGGACTCACTGCACTACATCCCCAGTGGTGCCAGTGAACTCTCTGGACTCACTGCACTGCATCCCCACTGGTGCCAGTGCACTCTCTGGACTCACTGCAGTGCATCCCCAGTGGTGCTAGTGCACTCTCTGGACTCACTGCACTGCGTTGCCTTTGGTGCCAGTGCACTCTCTGGACTCATTGCACTGCATCCCCAGTGGTGCCAGTGCACTCTCTGGACTCACTGCACTGCATCCCCAGTGGTGCCAGTGCACTCTCAGGAGTCACTGCGCTGCATCCCCAGTGCTTCCAGTGCACTCTCTGGACTCACTGCACTGCAACTCCAGTGGTGCCAGTGCACTCTGTGGACTCACTGCACTGCATCCCCAGTGGTGCCAGTGCACTCCCTGGACTCACTGTACTGCATCCCAGGTGGTGCCAGTGCACTCTCTGGACTCACTGCACTGCTTCCCCAGTGGTGCCAGTGCACTCTCTGGACTCACTGCACTGCAACTCCAGTGGTGCCAGTGCACTCTCTGGACTCACTGCAGTGCATCGCCAGTGGTGCCAGTGCACTCTCTGGACTCACTGCAGTGCATCGCCTGTGGTGCCAGTGCCCTCTCTGGACTCACTGCACTGCATTCCCAGTGGTGCCAGTGCAGTCTCTGTGTTAGTGTTGGGGAGAATCGAATGGATGTTTTACTAATGTCTCTTAGGTAATGGGACCTACAGTATAATTAAGCATTGCCAAATGTACTTACCTTATGAATTAATCTATGTATACTGGATACTTAGGGAGTACATTGAACAATCAAAAGAATCATTGAAGGGGAACCTTGGGAGGGAACAGGTACAACCTGACCTTGGATAAGGGCCTGGAAATGATGAAATGAGTTGAAGCAGAACCAAGAAGCGGAGGGAGCATGCGTCGAGTAAGAAAGGTGAAAAGTTTAGCGGAGAGGAAGACTCCTTACTTCATCTGGACGACCACCTGGACGACCACCGGAGTGCGCCACGCATGTGCTAAGGGGAGGGGAGCTAATTAGAATGAAAAGCGAGGCTGTTGTTGCAACCTGTAATGAATATGTATACCTGACGCAATATTGTATGTATAAATAATGGCAGGGAAGTAACGGGACTTGAAGCCAGATTTGGGCACCTGCCCCGGCTTCCAGCGCTGAATAAAGCACCTTCATATAATCACTTGGTGATTATGTGGTTGCTAGGCTAACATCTGGACTCACTGCAGTGCATCCCCAGTGGTGCCAGTGCACTCTCTGGAGTCACTGCAGTGCATCCCCAGTGGTGCCAGTGCACTCTCTGGACTCACTGCACTGCATCCCCAGTGGTGCCGGGGAACTCTCTGGACTCACCGGGGTGCATCCCCAGTGTTGCCAGTGCACTCTCTGGACTCACTGCACTGCATCCCCAGTGGTGACAGTGCACTCTCTGGACTCACTGCACTGCATCCCCAGTGATGCCACTGCAACCTCTGGTCTCACTGCAGCGCATCCCCAGTGGTACCAGTGCACTCTCTGGACTCAGTGCACTGCATCCCCAGTGGTGCCAGTGCACTCTCTGGACTCACTGCAGTGCATCCCCAGTGGTGCCAGTGCACTCTCTGGACTCACTGCACTGCATCCCCAGTGGGGACAGTGCACTCTCTGGACTTGCCGGGGTGCATCCCCAGTGGTGCCAGTGCACTCTCTTTACTCACTGCAGCGCATCCCCAGTGGTGCCAGTGCACTCTTTGGACTCACTGCACTGCATCCCCAATGGTGCCAGTGCACTCTCTGGACTCACTGCACTGCATCCCCAGTGGTGACAGTGCACTCTCTGGACTCACTGCAGTGCATTCCCAGTGGTGCCAGTGCACTCTCTGTACTCACTGCACTGCATCCCCAGTGGTGCCAGTGGCTCTCTGGACTCATTGCACTGCATCCCCAGTGGTGCCAGTGCACTCTCTGGACTCACTGCAGTGCATCCACAGTGGTGCCAGTGTACTCTCTTAACTAACTGCACTGCATCACCATTGGTGCCAGTGCACTCTCTGGACTCACGGCACTGCATCCCCAATGGTGCCACTGCACTCTCTGGACTCACTGCACTGCATCCCCAGTGGTGCCAGTGCACTCTCTGGACTCACTGCAGTGCATCCCTTGTGGTGCCAGTGCACTCTGTGGACTCACTGCACTGCATCCCCAGTGGTGCCAGTGCACTCTCTGGACTCACTGCACTGCATCCCCAGTGGTGCCAGAGCACTCTCTGGACTCACTGCACTGCATCCCCAGTGGTGCCAGTGCACTCTCTTGACTCACTGCACTGCATCCCCAGTGGTGCCAGTGCACTCTCTGGACTCACTGCACTGCATCCCCAGTGGTGCCACTGCACTCTCTGAAAACTCCGGGGTGCAACCGCAGCGGTGCCAGTGCACTCTCTGCACTCACGGCAGTGCATCCCCAGTGGTGCCAGTGCACTCTCTGGAGTCACTGCAATGTATCCCCTGTGGTGCCAGTGCACTCTGTGGACTCAGTGCACTGCATTCCAATGGTGCCAGTGCACTCTCTGGACTCACTGCAGTGCATCCCCAGTGGTGCCAGTGCACTCTCTGGACTCACTGCACTGCATCCCAGTGGTGCCAGTGCACTCTCTGGACTCACTGCAGTGCATCCCCAGTGGTGCCAGTGCACTCTCTGGACTCACTGCACTGCATCCCCAGTGGTGCCAGTGCACTCTCTGGACTCACTGCAGTGCATCCCCAGTGGTGCCAGTGCACTCTCTGTACTCACTGCACTGCATCCCCAGTGGTGCTAGTGCACTCTCTGGACTGACTGCAGTGCAACCCCAATGGTGCCAGTGCATTCTCTTTACTCACTGCACTGCATCCCCACTGGTGCCAGTGCACTCTCTGGACTCACTGCACTGCAGCCCCAGTGGTGCCAGTGCACTCTCTGGACTCACTGCACTGCATCCCCAGTGGTGCCAGTGCACTCTCTGGACTCACTGCACTGCATCCCCAGTGGTGCCAGTGCACTCTCTGGACTCACTGCAGTGCATCCCCAGTGGTGCCAGTGCAATCTCTGGACTCACGGCAGTGCATCCCCAGTGGTGCCAGTGCACTCTCTTTACTCACTGCACTGCATCCCCAGTGGTGCCAGTGCAATCTCTGGACTCACTGCACTGCATCCCCACTGGTGCCAGTGCACTCTCTGGACTCACTGCAGTGCATCCCCAGTGGTGCTAGTGCACTCTCTGGACTCACTGCACTGCGTTGCCATTGGTGCCAGTGCACTCTCTGGACTCATTGCACTGCATCCCCAGTGGTGCCAGTGCACTCTCTGGACTCACTGCACTGCATCCCCAGTGGTGCCAGTGCACTCTCAGGAGTCACTGCGCTGCATCCCCAGTGGTTCCAGTGCACTCTCTGGACTCACTGCACTGCAACTCCAGTGGTGCCAGTGCACTCTCTGGACTCACTGCACTGCATCCCCAGTGGTGCCTGTGCACTCTCTGGACTCACTGTACTGCATCCCAGGTGGTGCCAGTGCACTCTCTGGACTCACTGCACTGCATCCCCAGTGGTTCCAGTGCACTCTCTGGACTCACTGCACTGCAACTCCAGTGGTGCCAGTGCACTCTGTGGACTCACTGCAGTGCATCGCCAGTGGTGCCAGTGCACTCTCTGGACTCACTGCAGTGCATCGCCAGTGGTGCCAGTGCCCTCTCTGGACTCACTGCACTGCATCCCCAGTGGTGCCAGTGCAGTCTCTGTGTTAGTGTTGGGGAGAATCGAATGGATGTTTTACTAATGTCTCTTAGGTAATGGGACCTACAGTATAATTAAGCATTGCCAAATGTACTTACCTTATCAATTAATCTATGTATACTGGATACTTAGGGAGTACATTGAACAATCAAAAGAATCATTGAAGGGGAACCTTGGGAGGGAACAGGTACAACCTGACCTTGGATAAGGGCCTGGAAATGATGAAATGAGTTGAAGCAGAACCAAGAAGCGGAGGGAGCATGCGTCGAGTAAGAAAGGTGAAAAGTTTAGCGGAGAGGAAGACTCCTTACTTCATCTGGACGACCACCTGGACGACCACCGGAGTGCGCCACGCATGTGCTAAGGGGAGGGGAGCTAATTAGAATGAAAAGCGAGGCTGCTGTTGCAACCTGTAATGAATATGTATACCTGACGCAATATTGTATGTATAAATAACGGCTGGGAAGTAACGGGACTTGAAGCCAGATTTGGGCACCTGCCCCGGCTTCCAGCGCTGAATAAAGCACCTTCATATAATCACTTGGTGATTATGTGGTTGCTAGGCTAACATCTGGACTCACTGCAGTGCATCCCCAGTGGTGCCAGTGCACTCTCTGGAGTCACTGCAGTGCATCCCCAGTGGTGCCAGTGCACTCTCTGGACTCACTGCACTGCATCCCCAGTGGTGCCGGGGCACTCTCTGGACTCACCGGGGTGCATCCCCAGTGTTGCCAGTGCACTCTCTGGACTCACTGCAGTGCATCCCCAGTGGTGACAGTGCACTCTCTGGACTCACTGCGCTGCATCCCCAGTGGTGACAGTGCACTCTCTGGACTTGCCAGGGTGCATCCCCAGTGGTGCCAGTGCACTCTCTGGACTCAGTGCACTGCATCCCCAGTGGTGCCAGTGCACTCTCTGGACTCACTGCAGTGCATCGCCAGTGGTGCCAGTGCACTCTCTGGACTCACTGCAGTGCATCGCCTGTGGTGCCAGTGCCCTCTCTGGACTCACTGCACTGCATTCCCAGTGGTGCCAGTGCAGTCTCTGTGTTAGTGTTGGGGAGAATCGAATGGATGTTTTACTAATGTCTCTTAGGTAATGGGACCTACAGTATAATTAAGCATTGCCAAATGTACTTACCTTATGAATTAATCTATGTATACTGGATACTTAGGGAGTACATTGAACAATCAAAAGAATCATTGAAGGGGAACCTTGGGAGGGAACAGGTACAACCTGACCTTGGATAAGGGCCTGGAAATGATGAAATGAGTTGAAGCAGAACCAAGAAGCGGAGGGAGCATGCGTCGAGTAAGAAAGGTGAAAAGTTTAGCGGAGAGGAAGACTCCTTACTTCATCTGGACGACCACCTGGACGACCACCGGAGTGCGCCACGCATGTGCTAAGGGGAGGGGAGCTAATTAGAATGAAAAGCGAGGCTGTTGTTGCAACCTGTAATGAATATGTATACCTGACGCAATATTGTATGTATAAATAATGGCAGGGAAGTAACGGGACTTGAAGCCAGATTTGGGCACCTGCCCCGGCTTCCAGCGCTGAATAAAGCACCTTCATATAATCACTTGGTGATTATGTGGTTGCTAGGCTAACATCTGGACTCACTGCAGTGCATCCCCAGTGGTGCCAGTGCACTCTCTGGAGTCACTGCAGTGCATCCCCAGTGGTGCCAGTGCACTCTCTGGACTCACTGCACTGCATCCCCAGTGGTGCCGGGGCACTCTCTGGACTCACCGGGGTGCATCCCCAGTGTTGCCAGTGCACTCTCTGGACTCACTGCACTGCATCCCCAGTGGTGACAGTGCACTCTCTGGACTCACTGCACTGCATCCCCAGTGATGCCACTGCAACCTCTGGTCTCACTGCAGCGCATCCCCAGTGGTACCAGTGCACTCTCTGGACTCAGTGCACTGCATCCCCAGTGGTGCCAGTGCACTCTCTGGACTCACTGCAGTGCATCCCCAGTGGTGCCAGTGCACTCTCTGGACTCACTGCACTGCATCCCCAGTGGGGACAGTGCACTCTCTGGACTTGCCGGGGTGCATCCCCAGTGGTGCCAGTGCACTCTCTTTACTCACTGCAGCGCATCCCCAGTGGTGCCAGTGCACTCTTTGGACTCACTGCACTGCATCCCCAATGGTGCCAGTGCACTCTCTGGACTCACTGCACTGCATCCCCAGTGGTGACAGTGCACTCTCTGGACTCACTGCAGTGCATTCCCAGTGGTGCCAGTGCACTCTCTGTACTCACTGCACTGCATCCCCAGTGGTGCCAGTGGCTCTCTGGACTCATTGCACTGCATCCCCAGTGGTGCCAGTGCACTCTCTGGACTCACTGCAGTGCATCCACAGTGGTGCCAGTGTACTCTCTTAACTAACTGCACTGCATCACCATTGGTGCCAGTGCACTCTCTGGACTCACGGCACTGCATCCCCAATGGTGCCACTGCACTCTCTGGACTCACTGCACTGCATCCCCAGTGGTGCCAGTGCACTCTCTGGACTCACTGCAGTGCATCCCTTGTGGTGCCAGTGCACTCTGTGGACTCACTGCACTGCATCCCCAGTGGTGCCAGTGCACTCTCTGGACTCACTGCACTGCATCCCCAGTGGTGCCAGAGCACTCTCTGGACTCACTGCACTGCATCCCCAGTGGTGCCAGTGCACTCTCTTGACTCACTGCACTGCATCCCCAGTGGTGCCAGTGCACTCTCTGGACTCACTGCACTGCATCCCCAGTGGTGCCACTGCACTCTCTGAAAACTCCGGGGTGCAACCGCAGCGGTGCCAGTGCACTCTCTGCACTCACGGCAGTGCATCCCCAGTGGTGCCAGTGCACTCTCTGGAGTCACTGCAATGTATCCCCTGTGGTGCCAGTGCACTCTGTGGACTCAGTGCACTGCATTCCAATGGTGCCAGTGCACTCTCTGGACTCACTGCAGTGCATCCCCAGTGGTGCCAGTGCACTCTCTGGACTCACTGCACTGCATCCCAGTGGTGCCAGTGCACTCTCTGGACTCACTGCAGTGCATCCCCAGTGGTGCCAGTGCACTCTCTGGACTCACTGCACTGCATCCCCAGTGGTGCCAGTGCACTCTCTGGACTCACTGCAGTGCATCCCCAGTGGTGCCAGTGCACTCTCTGTACTCACTGCACTGCATCCCCAGTGGTGCTAGTGCACTCTCTGGACTGACTGCAGTGCAACCCCAATGGTGCCAGTGCATTCTCTTTACTCACTGCACTGCATCCCCACTGGTGCCAGTGCACTCTCTGGACTCACTGCACTGCAGCCCCAGTGGTGCCAGTGCACTCTCTGGACTCACTGCACTGCATCCCCAGTGGTGCCAGTGCACTCTCTGGACTCACTGCACTGCATCCCCAGTGGTGCCAGTGCACTCTCTGGACTCACTGCAGTGCATCCCCAGTGGTGCCAGTGCAATCTCTGGACTCACGGCAGTGCATCCCCAGTGGTGCCAGTGCACTCTCTTTACTCACTGCACTGCATCCCCAGTGGTGCCAGTGCAATCTCTGGACTCACTGCACTGCATCCCCACTGGTGCCAGTGCACTCTCTGGACTCACTGCAGTGCATCCCCAGTGGTGCCAGTGCACTCTCTGGACTCACTGCACTGCGTTGCCATTGGTGCCAGTGCACTCTCTGGACTCATTGCACTGCATCCCCAGTGGTGCCAGTGCACTCTCTGGACTCACTGCACTGCATCCCCAGTGGTGCCAGTGCACTCTCAGGAGTCACTGCGCTGCATCCCCAGTGGTTCCAGTGCACTCTCTGGACTCACTGCACTGCAACTCCAGTGGTGCCAGTGCACTCTCTGGACTCACTGCACTGCATCCCCAGTGGTGCCTGTGCACTCTCTGGACTCACTGTACTGCATCCCAGGTGGTGCCAGTGCACTCTCTGGACTCACTGCACTGCATCCCCAGTGGTTCCAGTGCACTCTCTGGACTCACTGCACTGCAACTCCAGTGGTGCCAGTGCACTCTGTGGACTCACTGCAGTGCATCGCCAGTGGTGCCAGTGCACTCTCTGGACTCACTGCAGTGCATCGCCAGTGGTGCCAGTGCCCTCTCTGGACTCACTGCACTGCATCCCCAGTGGTGCCAGTGCAGTCTCTGTGTTAGTGTTGGGGAGAATCGAATGGATGTTTTACTAATGTCTCTTAGGTAATGGGACCTACAGTATAATTAAGCATTGCCAAATGTACTTACCTTATCAATTAATCTATGTATACTGGATACTTAGGGAGTACATTGAACAATCAAAAGAATCATTGAAGGGGAACCTTGGGAGGGAACAGGTACAACCTGACCTTGGATAAGGGCCTGGAAATGATGAAATGAGTTGAAGCAGAACCAAGAAGCGGAGGGAGCATGCGTCGAGTAAGAAAGGTGAAAAGTTTAGCGGAGAGGAAGACTCCTTACTTCATCTGGACGACCACCTGGACGACCACCGGAGTGCGCCACGCATGTGCTAAGGGGAGGGGAGCTAATTAGAATGAAAAGCGAGGCTGCTGTTGCAACCTGTAATGAATATGTATACCTGACGCAATATTGTATGTATAAATAACGGCTGGGAAGTAACGGGACTTGAAGCCAGATTTGGGCACCTGCCCCGGCTTCCAGCGCTGAATAAAGCACCTTCATATAATCACTTGGTGATTATGTGGTTGCTAGGCTAACATCTGGACTCACTGCAGTGCATCCCCAGTGGTGCCAGTGCACTCTCTGGAGTCACTGCAGTGCATCCCCAGTGGTGCCAGTGCACTCTCTGGACTCACTGCACTGCATCCCCAGTGGTGCCGGGGCACTCTCTGGACTCACCGGGGTGCATCCCCAGTGTTGCCAGTGCACTCTCTGGACTCACTGCAGTGCATCCCCAGTGGTGACAGTGCACTCTCTGGACTCACTGCGCTGCATCCCCAGTGGTGACAGTGCACTCTCTGGACTTGCCAGGGTGCATCCCCAGTGGTGCCAGTGCACTCTCTGGACTCAGTGCACTGCATCCCCAGTGGTGCCAGTGCACTCTCTGGACTCACTGCAGTGCATCCCCAGTGGTGCCAGTGCACTCTCTGGACTCACTGCAGTGCATCCCCAATCGTACCAGTGCACTCTCTGGACTCACTGCACTGCATCCCCAGTGATGCCACTGCAACCTCTGGTCTCACTGCAGCGCATCCCCAGTGGTGCCAGTGCACTCTCTGGACTCACTGCACTTCACCCCCACTGGTGCCAGTGCACTCTCCAGACTCACTGCACTGCATCCCCAGTGGTGCCAGTGCACTCTTTGGACTCACTGCACTGCATCCCCAGTGGTGCCACTGTACTCTCCGGACTCACTGCACTGCATCCCCAGTGGTGCCTGTGCCCTCTGTGGACTCACTGCACTACATCCCCAGTGGTGCCAGTGAACTCTCTGGACTCACTGCACTGCATCCCCTGTGGTGCCAGTGCACTCTCTGGACTCACTGCAGTGCATCCCTAGTGGTGCTAGTGGACTCTCTGGACTCACTGCAGTGCATCCCCAGTGGTGCTAGTGCACTCTCTGGACTCACTGCACTGCATCCCCAGTGATGCCACTGCAACCTCTGGTCTCACTGCAGCGCATCCCCAGTGGTACCAGTGCACTCTCTGGACTCACTGCACTTCATCCCCACTGGTGCCAGTGCACTCTCTGGACTCACTGCACTGCATCCCCAGTGGTGCCAGTGCACTCTCTGGACTCACTGCACTGCATCCCCAGTGCTGACAGTGCACTCTCTGGACTTGCCGGGGTGCATCCCCAGTGGTGCCAGTGCACTCTTTGGACTCACTGCACTGCATCCCCAGTGGTGACAGTGCACTCTCTGGACTCACTGCCGTGCAAACCCAATGGTGCCAGTGCATTCTCTTTACTCACTGCACTGCATCCCCACTGGTGCCAGTGCACTCTCTGGAGGCACTGTACTGCATCCCCAGTGGTGCCAGTGCACTCTCTGGACTCACTGCACTGCATCCCCAGTGGTGCCAGTGCTCTCTCTGGACTCACTGCACTGCATCCCCAGTGGTGCCAGTGCACTCTCTTTACTCACTGCACTGCATCCCCAGTGGTGCCAGTGCACTCTGTGGACTCACTGCACTGCATCCCCAGTGGTGCCAGTGCACTCTCAGGACTCACTGCGCTGCATCCCCAGTGGTTCCAGTGCACTCTCTGGACTCACTGCACTGCAACTCCAGTGGTGCCAGTGCACTCTCTGGACTCACTGTACTGCATCCCAGGTGGTGCCAGTGCACTCTCTGGACTCACTGCAGTGCATCGCCAGTGGTGCCAGTGCACTCTCTGGACTCACTGAACTGCATCCCCAGTGGTGCAATGTGCACTCTCTGGACTCACTGCACTGCATCCCCAGTGGTGCCAGTGCACTCTCTGGACTCACTGCACTGCATCCCCAGTGGTGAGAGTGCACTCTCTGGACTTGCCGGGGTGCATCCCCAGTGGTGCCAGTATACTCTCTGGAGTCACCGGGGTGCATCCCCAGAGGTGCCAGTTCACTCTCTGGACTCACTGCACTACATCCCCAATGGTGCCAGTTCACTCTCTGGACTCACTGAACTGAATCCCCAGTAATGCCAGTGTACTCTCTGGACTCAGTGTACTGCATCCCCAGTGGTGCCTGTGAAATCTCTGGACTCACTGCAGTGCATCCCCAGTGGTGCCAGTGCAATCTCAGGACTCACAGAAGTGCAGCTCCAGTTGGTGCCAGTGCACTCTCTGGGCTCACTGCACTGCATCCCCAGCGGTGCCAGTGCACTCTCTGGACTCACTGCACTGCATCCCCAGTGGTGCCAGTTCACTCTCTGGTCTCACTGCAGTGCATCCCCAGTGGTGCCAGTGGCTCTCAGAACTCATTGCACTGCATCACCAGTGGTGCCAGTGCACTCTCTGGACTCACTGCAGTGCATCCACAGTGGTGCCAGTGTACTCTCTTAACTCACTGCACTGCATCCCCAGTGGTGTCAGTGCACTCTCTGGACTCACTGCACTGTATCCCCTTTGGTGCCAGTGCACTCTGTGGACTCACTGCAGTGCATCCCCAGTGGTGCCAGTGCACTCTCTGGACTCACTGCAGTGCATCCCAGTGGTGCCAGTGCACTCTCTGGACTCACTGCACTGCATCCCCAGTGGTGCCAGTGCACTCTCTGGACTCACTGCACTGCATCCCCAGTGGTGCCAGTGCACTCTCTGGACATGCCGGGGTGCATCCCCAGTGGTGCCAGTGCACTCTCTGGACTCACTGCAGTGCATCCCCAGTGGCGCAAGTGCACTCTCTGGAATCACTGCATTCCCAGTGGTGCCAGGGCACTCTCTGGACTCACTGCCCTGCATCCCCAGTGGTACCTGTGAAGTCTCTGGACTCACTGCAGTGCATCCCCAATGGTGCCAGTGCACTCTTTGGACTCACTGCACTGCATCCCCAGTGGTGCCACTGTACTCTCCGGACTCACTGCACTGCATCCCCAGTGGTGCCAGTGCCCTCTGTGGACTCACTGCACTGCATCCCCAGTGGAGCCAGTGCACTCTCTGGACTCACTGCACTGCATCCCCAGTGGTGCCAGTGCCCTCTGTGGACTCACTGCACTGCATCCCCAGTGGTGCCAGTGCCCTCTGTGGACTCACTGCACTACATCCCCAGTGTTGCCAGTGCACTCTCTGGACTCACTGCACTGCATCCCCAGTGGTGCCAGTGCACTCTCTGGACTCACTGCAGTGCATCCCCAGTGGTGCCAGTGCACTCTCTGGACTCACTGCAGTGCATCCCCAATCGTACCAGTGCACTCTCTGGACTCACTGCACTGCATCCCCAGTGATGCCACTGCAACCTCTGGTCTCACTGCAGCGCATCCCCAGTGGTACCAGTGCACTCTCTCGACTCATCGGGGTGCATCCCCAGTGTTGCCAGTGCACTCTCTGGACTCACTGCACTGCATCCCCAGTGGTGCCAGTGCACTCTCTGGACTCACTGCAGTGCATCCCCAGTGGTGCCAGTGCACTCTCTGGAATCACTGCATTCACAGTGGTGCCAGGGCACTCTCTGGACTCACTGCACTGCATCCACAGTGGTACCTGTGAAGTCTCTGGACTCACTGCAGTGCATCCCCAATGGTGCCAGTGCACTCTTTGGACTCACTGCACTGCATCCCCAGTGGTGCCAGTGCTCTCTCTGGAGTCACTGGGGTGCATCCCCAGTGGTGCCAGTGCATTCTCTGGACTCACTGCACTGCATCCCCTGTGGTGCCAGTGCTCTCTCTGGACTCACTGCACTGCATCCCCAGTGGTGCCAGTGCACTCTCTTTACTCACTGCACTGCATCCCCAGTGGTGCCAGTGCACTCTCTGGACTCACTGCACTGCATCCCCAGTGGTGCCAGTGCACTCTCTGGACTCACTGCACTGCATCCCCAGTGGTGCCAGTGCAATCTCTGGACTCACGGCAGTGCATCCCCAGTGGTGCCAGTGCACTCTCTGGACTCACTGCACTGCATCCCCAGTGGTGCCAGTGCACTCTCTGGAGTCACTGGGGTGCATCCCCAGTGGTGCCAGTGCACTCTCTGGACTCACTGCACTGCATCCCCAGTGGTGCCAGTGCACTCTCTGGACTCACTGCACTGCATCCCCAGTGGTGCCAGTGCCCTCTGTGGACTCACTGCACTGCATCCCCAGTGGTGCCAGTGCCCTCTGTGGACTCAGTGCACTACATCCCCAGTGTTGCCAGTGCACTCTCTGGACTCACTGCACTGCATCCCCAGTGGTGCCAGTGCACTCTCTGGACTCACTGCAGTGCATCCCCAGTGGTGCCAGTGCACTCTCTGGACTCACTGCACTGCATCCCCAGTGATGCCACTGCAACCTCTGGTCTCACTGCAGCGCATCCCCAGTGGTACCAGTGCACTCTCTCGACTCATCGGGGTGCATCCCCAGTGTTGCCAGTGCACTCTCTGGACTCACTGCACTGCATCCCCAGTGGTGCCAGTGCACTCTCTGGACTCACTGTGCTGCATCCCCAGTGGTGCCAGTGCACTCTCTGGAATCACTGCATTCCCAGTGGTGCCAGGGCACTCTCTGGACTCACTGCACTGCATCCACAGTGGTACCTGTGAAGTCTCTGGACTCACTGCAGTGCATCCCCAATGGTGCCAGTGCACTCTTTGGACTCACTGCACTGCATCCCCAGTGGTGCCAGTGCTCTCTCTGGAGTCACTGGGGTGCATCCCCAGTGGTGCCAGTGCACTCTCTGGACTCACTGCACTGCATCCCCTGTGGTGCCAGTGCTCTCTCTGGACTCACTGCACTGCATCCCCAGTGGTGCCAGTGCACTCTCTTTACTCACTGCACTGCATCCCCAGTGGTGCCAGTGCACTCTCTGGACTCACTGCACTGCATCCCCAGTGGTGCCAGTGCACTCTCTGGACTCACTGCACTGCATCCCCAGTGGTGCCAGTGCAATCTCTGGACTCACGGCAGTGCATCCCCAGTGGTGCCAGTGCACTCTCTGGACTCACTGCACTGCATCCCCAGTGGTGCCAGTGCACTCTCTGGAGTCACTGGGGTGCATCCCCAGTGGTGCCAGTGCACTCTCTGGACTCACTGCACTGCATCCCCTGTGGTGCCAGTGCTCTCTCTGGACTCACTGCACTGCATCCACAGTGGTGCCAGTGCACTCTCTTTACTCACTGCACTGCATCCCCAGTGGTGCCAGTGCACTCTCTGGACTCACTGCACTGCATCCCCAGTGGTGCCAGTGCACTCTCTGGACTCACTGCACTGCATCCCCAGTGGTGCCAGTGCAATCTCTGGACTCACGGCAGTGCATCCCCAGTGGTGCCAGTGCACTCTCTGGACTCACTGCACTGCATCCCCAGTGGTGCCAGTGCACTCTCTGGACTCACTGCACTGCATCCCCAGTGGTGCCAGTGCACTCTCTGGACTCACTGCACTGCATCCCCAGTGGTGCCAGTGCACTCTCTGGACTCACTGCACTGCATCCCCTGTGGTGCCAGTGCTCTCTCTGGACTCACTGCACTGCATCCCCAGTGGTGCCAGTGCACTCTCTTTACTCACTGCACTGCATCCCCAGTGGTGCCAGTGCACTCTCTTTACTCACTGCACTGCATCCCCAGTGGTGCCAGTGCACTCTCTGGACTCACTGCACTGCATCCCCAGTGGTGCCAGTGCACTCTCTGGACTCACTGCACTGCATCCCCAGTGGTGCCAGTGCAATCTCTGGACTCACGGCAGTGCATCCCCAGTGGTGCCAGTGCACTCTCTGGACTCACTGCACTGCATCCCCAGTGGTGCCAGTGCACTCTCTGGAGTCACTGGGGTGCATCCCCAGTGGTGCCAGTGCACTCTCTGGACTCACTGCACTGCATCCCCAGTGGTGCCAGTGCACTCTCTGGACTCACTGCACTGCATCCCCAGTGGTGCCAGTGCACTCTCTGGAGTCACTGGGGTGCATCCCCAGTGGTGCCAGTGCACTCTCTTTACTCACTGCACTGCATCCCCAGTGGTGCCAGTGCACTCTCTTTACTCACTGCACTGCATCCCCAGTGGTGCCAGTGCACTCTCTGGACTCACTGCACTGCATCCCCAGTGGTGCCAGTGCACTCTCTGGACTCACTGCACTGCATCCCCAGTGGTGCCAGTGCAATCTCTGGACTCACGGCAGTGCATCCCCAGTGGTGCCAGTGCACTCTCTGGACTCACTGCACTGCATCCCCAGTGGTGCCAGTGCAATCTCTGGACTCACGGCAGTGCATCCCCAGTGGTGCCAGTGCTCTCTCTGGACTCACTGCACTGCATCCCCAGTGGTGCCAGTGCACTCTCTTTACTCACTGCACTGCATCCCCAGTGGTGCCAGTGCACTCTCTGGACTCACTGCACTGCATCCCCAGTGGTGCCAGTGCACTCTCTGGACTCACTGCACTGCATCCCCAGTGGTGCCAGTGCACTCTCTGGACTCACTGCACTGCATCCCCAGTGGTGCCAGTGCAATCTCTGGACTCACGGCAGTGCATCCCCAGTGGTGCCAGTGCACTCTCTGGACTCACTGCACTGCATCCCCAGTGGTGCCAGTGCACTCTCTGGAGTCACTGGGGTGCATCCCCAGTGGTGCCAGTGCACTCTCTGGACTCACTGCACTGCATCCCCAGTGGTGCCAGTGCTCTCTCTGGACTCACTGCACTGCATCCCCAGTGGTGCCAGTGCACTCTCTTTACTCACTGCACTGCATCCCCAGTGGTGCCAGTGCACTCTCTGGACTCACTGCACTGCATCCCCAGTGGTGCCAGTGCACTCTCTGGACTCACTGCAGTGCATCCCCAGTGGTGCCAGTGCAATCTCTGGACTCACGGCAGTGCATCCCCAGTGGTGCCAGTGCACTCTCTGGACTCACTGCACTGCATCCCCAGTGGTGCCAGTGCACTCTCTGGAGTCACTGGGGTGCATCCCCAGTGGTGCCAGTGCACTCTCTGGACTCACTGCACTGCATCCCCTGTGGTGCCAGTGCTCTCTCTGGACTCACTGCACTGCATCCCCAGTGGTGCCAGTGCACTCTCTTTACTCACTGCACTGCATCCCCAGTGGTGCCAGTGCACTCTCTGGACTCACTGCACTGCATCCCCAGTGGTGCCAGTGCACTCTCTGGACTCACTGCACTGCATCCCCAGTGGTGCCAGTGCAATCTCTGGACTCACGGCAGTGCATCCCCAGTGGTGCCAGTGCACTCTCTGGACTCACTGCACTGCATCCCCAGTGGTGCCAGTGCACTCTCTGGACTCACTGCAGTGCATCCCCAGTGGTGCCAGTGCACTCTCTGGAGTCACTGGGGTGCATCCCCAGTGGTGCCAGTGCACTCTCCAGACTCACTGCACTGCATCCCCTGTGGTGCCAGTGCTCTCTCTGGACTCACTGCACTGCATCCCCAGTGGTGCCAGTGCACTCTCTGGACTCACTGCAGTGCATCCCCAGTGGTGCCACTGTACTCTCCGGACTCAGTGCACTGCATCCCCAGTGGTGCCAGTGCCCTCTGTGGACTCACTGCACTACATCCCCAGTGGTGCCAGTGAACTCTCTGGACTCACTGCACTGCATCCCCACTGGTGCCAGTGCACTCTCTGGACTCACTGCAGTGCATCCCCAGTGGTGCTAGTGCACTCTCTGGACTCACTGCACTGCGTTGCCATTGGTGCCAGTGCACTCTCTGGACTCATTGCACTGCATCCCCAGTGGTGCCAGTGCACTCTCTGGACTCACTGCACTGCATCCCCAGTGGTGCCAGTGCACTCTCAGGAGTCACTGCGCTGCATCCCCAGTGCTTCCAGTGCACTCTCTGGACTCACTGCACTGCAACTCCAGTGGTGCCAGTGCACTCTGTGGACTCACTGCACTGCATCCCCAGTGGTGCCAGTGCACTCCCTGGACTCACTGTACTGCATCCCAGGTGGTGCCAGTGCACTCTCTGGACTCACTGCACTGCATCCCCAGTGGTGCCAGTGCACTCTCTGGACTCACTGCACTGCAACTCCGGTGGTGCCAGTGCACTCTCTGGACTCACTGCAGTGCATCGCCAGTGGTGCCAGTGCACTCTCTGGACTCACTGCAGTGCATCGCCTGTGGTGCCAGTGCCCTCTCTGGACTCACTGCACTGCATTCCCAGTGGTGCCAGTGCAGTCTCTGTGTTAGTGTTGGGGAGAATCGAATGGATGTTTTACTAATGTCTCTTAGGTATTGGGACCTACAGTATAATTAAGCATTGCCAAATGTACTTACCTTATCAATTAATCTATGTATACTGGATACTTAGGGTGTACATTGAACAATCAAAAGAATCATTGAAGGGGAACCTTGGGAGGGAACAGGTACAACCTGACCTTGGATAAGGGCCTGGAAATGATGAAATGAGTTGAAGCAGAACCAAGAAGCGGAGGGAGCATGCGTCGAGTAAGAAAGGTGAAAAGTTTAGCGGAGAGGAAGACTCCTTACTTCATCTGGACGACCACCTGGACGACCACCGGAGTGCGCCACGCATGTGCTAAGGGGAGGGGAGCTAATTAGAATGAAAAGCGAGGCTGTTGTTGCAACCTGTAATGAATATGTATACCTGACGCAATATTGTATGTATAAATAATGGCAGGGAAGTAACGGGACTTGAAGCCAGATTTGGGCACCTGCCCCGGCTTCCAGCGCTGAATAAAGCACCTTCATATAATCACTTGGTGATTATGTGGTTGCTAGGCTAACATCTGGACTCACTGCAGTGCATCCCCAGTGGTGCCAGTGCACTCTCTGGAGTCACTGCAGTGCATCCCCAGTGGTGCCAGTGCACTCTCTGGACTCACTGCACTGCATCCCCAGTGGTGCCGGGGCACTCTCTGGACTCACCGGGGTGCATCCCCAGTGTTGCCAGTGCACTCTCTGGACTCACTGCACTGCATCCCCAGTGGTGACAGTGCACTCTCTGGACTCACTGCGCTGCATCCCCAGTGGTGACAGTGCACTCTCTGGACTTGCCAGGGTGCATCCCCAGTGGTGCCAGTGCACTCTCTGGACTCAGTGCACTGCATCCCCAGTGGTGCCAGTGCACTCTCTGGACTCACTGCAGTGCATCCCCAGTGGTGCCAGTGCACTCTCTGGACTCACTGCAGTGCATCCCCAATCGTACCAGTGCACTCTCTGGACTCACTGCACTGCATCCCCAGTGATGCCACTGCAACCTCTGGTCTCACTGCAGCGCATCCCCAGTGGTGCCAGTGCACTCTCTGGACTCACTGCACTTCATCCCCACTGGTGCCAGTGCACTCTCTGGACTCACTGCACTGCATCCCCAGTGGTGCCAGTGCACTCTGTGGACTCACTGCACTGCATCCCCAGTGGTGCCAGTGCACTCTCTGTACTCACTGCACTGCATCCCCAGTGGTGCCAGTGCACTCTCTGGACTTGCCGGGGTGCATCCCCAGTGGTGCCAGTGCACTCTCTGGACTCACTGCAGTGCATCCCCAGTGGTGCCAGTGCACTCTCTGGAATCACTGCATTCCCAGTGGTGCCAGGGCACTCTCTGGACTAACTGCACTGCATCCCCAGTGGTACCTGTGAAGTCTCTGGACTCACTGCAGTGCATCCCCAATGGTGCCAGTGCACTCTTTGGACTCACTGCACTGCATCCCCAGTGGTGCCACTGTACTCTCCGGACTCACTGCACTGCATCCCCAGTGGTGCCAGTGCCCTCTGTGGACTCACTGCACTACATCCCCAGTGGTGCCAGTGAACTCTCTGGACTCACTGCACTGCATCCCCAGTGGTGCCAGAGCACTCTGTGGACTCACTGCAGTGCATCCCCAGTGGTGCTAGTGGACTCTCTGGACTCACTGCAGTGCATCCCCAGTGGTGCTAGTGCACTCTCTGGACTCACTGCACTGCGTTGACATAGGTGCCAGTGCACTGTCTGGACTCATTGCACTGCATCCCCAGTGGTGCCAGTGCACTCTCTGGACTCACTGCACTGCATCCCCAGTGGTGCCAGTGCACTCTCAGGAGTCACTGCGCTGCATCCCCAGTGGTTCCAGTGCTCTCTCTGGACTCACTGTACTGCAACTCCAGTGGTGCCAGTGCACTCTCTGGACTCACAGCACTGCATCCCCAGTGGTGCCAGTGCACTCTCAGGAGTCACTGCGCTGCATCCCCAGTGGTTCCAGTGCACTCTCTGGACTCACTGCACTGCAACTCCAGTGGTTCCAGTGCACTCTCTGGACTCACTGCACTGCATCCCCAGTGGTGCCAGTGCACTCTCTGTACTCACTGTACTGCATCCCAGGTGGTGCCAGTGCACTCTCTGGACTCACTGCAGTGCATCGCCAGTGGTGCCAGTGCACTCTCTGGACTCACTGCACTGCATCCCCAGTGGTGCAATGTGCACTCTCTGGACTCACTGCACTGCATCCCCAGTGGTGCCAGTGCACTCTCTGGACTCACTGCACTGCATCCCCAGTGGTGAGGGTGCACTCTCTGGACCTTCCGGGGTGCATCCCCAGTGGTGCCAGTGCACTCTCTGGAGTCACCGGGGTGCATCCCCAGAGGTGCCAGTGCACTCTCTGGACTCACTGCACTACATCCCCAATGGTGCCAGTTCACTCTCTGGACTCACTGAACTGAACCCCCAGTAGTGCCAGTGTACTCTCTGGACTCACTGTACTGCATCCCCATTGGTGCCTGTGAAATCTCTGGACTCACTGCACTGCATCCCCAGTGGTGCCAGTTCACTCTCTGGTCTCACTGTAGTGCATCCCCAGTGGTGCCAGTGGCTCTCAGAACTCATTGCACTGCATCACCAGTGGTGCCAGTGCACTCTCTGGACTCACTGCAGTGCATCCACAGTGCTTCCAGTGTACTCTCTTAACTCACTGCAGTGCATCCCCAGTGGTGCCAGTGCACTCTCTGGAGTCACTGCAGTGCATCCCCAGTGGTGCCAGTGCACTCTCTGGACTCACTGCACTGCATCCCCAGTGGTGCCGGGGCACTCTCTGGACTCACCGGGGTGCATCCCCAGTGGTGCCAGTGCACTCTCTGGAGTCACTGGGGTGCATCCCCAGAGGTGCCAGTGCACTCTCTGGACTCACTGCACTACATCCCCAATGGTGCCAGTTCACTCTCTGGACTCACTGAACTGAATCCCCAGTAGTGCCAGTGTACTCTCTGGACTCACTGTACTGCATCCACATTGGTGCTTGTGAAATCTCTGGACTCACTGCAGTGCATCCCCAGTGGAGCCAGTGCAATCTCAGGACTCACAGCAGTGCAGCTCCAGTTGGTGCCAGTGTACTCTCTGGACTCACTGCAGTGCATCCCCAGTGGTGCCAGTGCACTCTCTGGACTCACTGCACTGCATCCCCAGTGGTGCCAGTTCACTCTCTGGTCTCACTGCAGTGCATCCCCAGTGGTGCCAGTGCACTCTCTGGACTCACTGCAGTGCATCCACAGTGGTGCCAGTGTACTCTCTTAACTCACTGCACTGCATCCCCAGTGGTGCCAGTGCACTCTCTGGACTCACTGCACTGCATCCCCAGTGGTGCCAGTGCACTCTCTGGACTCACTGCACTGTATCCCCTTTGGTGCCAGTGCACTCTGTGGACTCACTGCAGTACATCCCAGTGGTGCCAGTGCACTCTCTGGACTCACTGCAGTGCATCCCAGTGGTGCCAGTGCACTCTCTGGACTCACTGCAGTGCATCCCCAATGGTGCCAGTGCGCTCTCTGGACTCACTGCACTGCATCCCCAGTGGTGCCAGTGCACTCTCTGGACTCACTGCACTGCATCCCCAACGTGCCAGTGCATTCTCTTTACTCACTGCAGTGCATCCCCAGTGGTGCCAGTGCACTCTCTGGTCTCACTGCACTGCATCCCAAGTGGTGAGAGTGCACTCTCTGGACTCACTGCACTGCATCACCACTGGTGCCAGTGCACTCTCTGGACTCACTGCAGTGCATCCCCAGTGGTGCCAGGGCACTCTCTGCAGACAATGCAGTGCATCCCCAAAGGTGACAGTACACTCTCTGGACTCACTGTACTGCTCGAGCCGCGGCAGCCGCTCCAGCCGCGTTAGCCCCTCCAGCCTCGGCAGCCGCTCCAGCCGCTCCAGCCGCGGCAGCCGCGGCAGCCGGTCCAGCCGCGGCAGCCGCTCCATCCGCGGCATACGCGGCAGATGCTCCAGCCGCGGCAGCCGCTCCAACCGCGGCAGGCGCTCCAGTCGTGGCAGCCGCTCCACTCGGTAGCGGCTTTAGCGGTGCCGCGGCTGGAGCGGCTGCCGCGGCTGCCGCGGCTGGAGCGGCTGGCGCGGCTGGAGCGGCTGCGGCGGCTGTAGCGTCTAGAGCGTCTGCCGCGGGTGGAGGGGCTACCGCGGCTGGAGCGGCTGAGGCGGCTGGAGCGGATGCCGCTGCTGGAGCAGTGCAGTGAGCCCAGAGAGTCAACTGGCACCACTGGGGATGCAGTACAGAGAGTCCAGAGAGTGCACTGGCACCACAGGGGATGCACTGCAGTTATTCCAGAGAGTGCACTGGCACTACTGGGGATGCACTGCAGTGAGTCCAGAGAGTGCACTGGCACCACTAGGGATGCACTGCAGGGAGTAAAGAGACTGCACTGGCACCACTGGGGTTGCACTGCAGGGAGTCCAGAGAGTGCACTGGCACCACTGGGGATGCACTGCAGTGAGTCCACAGAGTGCACTGGCACACTGGGATGCAGTGCAGTGAGTCCAGAGAGTGCACTGGCACCACTGGGGATGCACTGCAGGGAGTAAAGAGACTGCACTGGCACCACAGGGGATTCACTGCAAGGAGTCCAGAGAGTGCACTGGCACCACTGGGGATGCACTGCAGTGAGTCCACAGAGTGCACTGGCACACTGGGATGCAGTGCAGTGAGTCCACAGAGTGCACTGGTACCACAAGGGGATACTCTGCAGTTAGTCCAGAGTGTGCACTGTCACTACTGGGGATCTCACTGCAGTGAGAATGTATCTGAATCCTCGGTGGTGCCAGTGTACTCTCTGGACTCACTGAACTGCATCCCCAGTGGTTCCAGTGCACTCTCTGGAGTAAATGCAGTGCATCCCCTGTGGTGCCAGTGCACTCTCTGGACTCACTGTACTGCATCCCCAGTGGTGCCAGTTGACTCTCTGGGCTCACTGCACTGCTCCAGCCGCGGCATCCGCTCCAGCCGCCTCAGCCCCTCCAGCCGCGGCAGACGCTCTAGACGCACCAGCAGCCGCAGCCGCTCCAGCCGCGGCAGCCGCTCCAGCCTCGGCAACCGCTAAAGCCGCTCCAGCAGCGGCAGCCGCTAAAGCCGCTACCGAGTGGAGCGGCTGCCACGGCTGGAGCGGCTGCAGAGGCTGCCGCGGCTGGAGCGGCTGCCGCGGCTGGAGCGGCTGGAGCGTCTGCCGCGTATGCCGCGGATGGAGCGGCTGCCGCGGCTGGACCGGCTGCCGCGGCTGCCGCGGCTGGAGCGGCTGGAGCGGCTTCCGAGGCTGGAGTGGCTACCACGGCTGGAGCGGTTGCCGCGGCTCCAGCAGTACAGTGAGTCTAGAGAGTGCACTGTCACCTTTGGGGATGCACTGCATTGTCTGCAGAGAGTGCACTGGCACCACTGGGGATGGACTGCAGTGAGTCCAGAGAGGGCATTGTCAGCAATGGGGATGCAGTGCAGTGAGACCAGAGAGTGCACTGGCACCACTGGGGATGCAGTGCAGTGAGTCCTGAGGGTGCACTGGCACCACTGGGGATGCACTGCAGTGAGTCCAGAGAGTGCCCCGGCACCACTGGGGATGCAGTGCAGTGAGTCCAGAGAGTGCACTGGCACCACTGGGGATGCACTGCAGTGAGTCCAGAGAGTGCACTGGCACCATTGGGGATGCAGTGCTGTGAGCCCTGAGATTGCACAGGCACCACTGGGGTTGCAGTGCAGTGAGACCAGAGACTACACTGGCACCACTGGGGATGCACTGCAGTGAGTCCAGAGACTTCAAGGCACCACTGGGGATGCAGTACAGTGAGTCCAGAGAGTGCACTGGCATCACTGGGGATTCAGTTCAGTGAGTCCAGAGAGTGAACTGGCACCACTGGGGATTTAGTGCAGTGAGTCCAGAGAGTGCACTGGCACCACAGGGGATTCACTGCAAGGCGTCCAGAGAGTGAACAGGCACCACTGGGGATGCATTGCAGTGAGTACAGAGAGTGCACTGGCACCTAAGGGGCTGCACTGCAGTGAGTCCAGAGACTGCACTGGCACCAATTGGGCTGAACTGCGGTGAGTCCAGAGACTACACTGGCACCATTGGGGATGCAGTGCAGTGAGAGCACAGAGTGCACTGGCAACAATGGGCTTACACTGCAGTGAGTCCAGAGAGTGCAAAGGCACCACTGGGGATGCAGCACAGTGAGTCCAGAGAGTGCACGGTCACCACTGGGTATAGAGCGCAGTGACTACAGAGAGTGCACTGACACCACTGGGGTTGCAGTGCAGTGAGTCCAGAGATTGCACTGGCACCACTGGGGATGCAGTTCAGTGAGTCCAGAGAGTGAACTGGCACCACTGGGCATGCAGTGCAGTGAGTCCAGAGAGTGCACTGGCACCACCGGGGATTCACTGCAGTGAGTCCAGAGAGTGCACTGGCACCACTGGGAATGCAGTGCAGTGAGTACAGGGAGTGCACTGGCAACTCAGGGGCTGCACAGCAGTGAGTCCAGAGAGTGCACTGGCACCAGAGGGTATACACTGCAGTGAGTCCAGAGAGTGCACTGACACCAATAGGGATGAAGCACAGTGAGTCCAGAGAGTGAACTGTCCCCACTGGGGACGCAGCGCAGTGATTACAGAGAGTGCACTGGCACCACTGGGGATGTACTGCAGTGGGTCCAGAGCGTGCACTGGCACCACTGGGGATGCAGTGCAGGGAGTCCAGAGAGTGCACTGGCACCACTGGGAATGCAGTGCAGTGAGTCCAGAGAGTGCACTGGCACCACTGGTGATGCACTGCAGTGAGTCCAGAGAGTGCACTGGCACCAGTGGGAATGCACTGCAGTGAGTCCAGAGAGTGCACTGGCACCAATGGAGATGCACTGCAGTGAGTCCAGAGAGTGCACTGGCTCCACTGGGGATGCACTGCACTGAGTCCAGAGAGTGCACTGGCACCACTGGGGATGCAGTACAGTGAGTCCAGAGAGTGCACTGGCTCCAATGGGGATGCAGTGCAGTGAGTCCTGAGAGTGCAATGGCACCACAAGGGATGCAGTGCAGTGAGTCCAGAGAGTGCACTGGCACCACTGGGGATGCAGTGCAGTGAGTCCAGAGAGTGCACTGGCACCACTGGGGATGCAGTGCAGTGAGTGCAGAGATTGCACTGGCGCCACTGGGGATGCAGTGCAGTGAGTCCAGAGAGTGCACTGGAACCACTGGGGATGCAGCGCAGTGACTCCTGAGAGTGCACTGGCTCCAATGGGGATGCAGTGCAGTGAGTCCAGAGAGTGCACTGGCACCACTGGGGATACATTGCAGTTAGTCCTGAGAGTGCAATGGCACCACAAGGGATGCACTGCTGTGAGTCCAGAGAGTGCACTGGCACCACTGGGGATGCAGCGCAGTGAATACAGAGAGTGCACTGGCACCACTGGGGATGCACTGCAGTGAGTCCAGAGAGTGCACTGGCACCACAGGGCTTAAACTGCAGTGAGTCCAGCGAGTGCACTGGCACCACTGGGGATGCAGCACAGTGAGTCCAGAGAGTGCACTGGCACCACTGGGGATGCAGCGCAGTGAATGCAGAGAGTGCACTGGCACCACTGGGGATGCACTGCAGTGGGTCCAGAGCGTGCACTGGCACCACTGGGGATGCACTGCAGTGAGTCCAGAGAGTGCACTGGCACCACTGGGGATGCAGTGCAGTGAGTCCAGAGAGTGCCCTGGCACCACTGGGGATGCAATGCAGTGAGTCCAGAGAGTGCACTGTCAGCACTGGTGATGCAGTGCAGTGAGTCCAGAGAGTGCACTGGCACCACTGGAGATGCACTGCAGTGAGTCCATAGAGTGCACTGGCTCCACTGGGGATGCACTGCACTGAGTCCAGAGAGTGCACTGGCACCACTGGGGATGCACTGCAGTGACTCCAGAGAGTGCACTGGCACCACTGGGGATGCAGTGCAGTGAGTCAAGAGAGTGCACTGGCACTTCTGGGGATGCAGTGCAGTGAGTGCAGAGAGTGCACTAGCACAACAGGTGATGCACTGCAGTGAGTCCAGAGAATGCACTGGCACTAATGGGGATGCAGTGCAGTGACTCGAAAGAGTGCACTGGCACCACTGGGGATGCAGTGCAGGTAGTCCAGAGAGTGCACTGGCACCACTGTTGATACAGTGCAGTGAGTCCAGAGAGTGCACTGGCACCACTGGGGATGCAGTGCAGTGAGTCCAGAGAGTGCACTGCCACCACTGGGGATGCAGTGCAGTGAGTCCAGAGAGTGCACTGGCACCACTGGGGATGCAGTACAGTGAGTCCAGAGAGTGCACTGTCAGCACTGGGGATGCACTGCAGTGAGTCCAGAGAGTGCACTGGCACCACTGGGGATGCAGTACAGTGAGTCCAGAGAGTGCACTGGCTCCAATGGGGATGCAGTGCAGTGAGTCCAGAGAGTGCACTGGCTCCACTGGGGATGCACTGCACTGAGTCCAGAGAGTGCACTGGCACCACTGGGGATGCAGTACAGTGAGTCCTGAGAGTGCAATGGCACCACAAGGGATGCACTGCAGTGAGTCCAGAGAGTGCACTGGCACCACTGGGGATGCAGTGCAGTGAGTCCAGAGAGTGCACTGGCACCACTGGGGATGCAGTGCAGTGAGTGCAGAGATTGCACTGGCGCCACTGGGGACGCAGTGCAGTGAGTCCAGAGAGTGCACTGGAACCACTGGGGATGCAGCGCAGTGACTCCTGAGAGTGCACTGGCTCCAATGGGGATGCAGCGCAGTGAGTCCAGAGAGTGCACTGGCACCACTGGGGATACATTGCAGTTAGTCCAGAGAGTGCACTGGCTCCAATGGGGATGCAGTGCAGTGAGTCCAGAGAGTGCACTGGCACCACTGGGGATGCAGTGCAGTGAGTCCTGAGAGTGCAATGGCACCACAAGGGATGCACTGCTGTGAGTCCAGAGAGTGCACTGGCACCACTGGGGATGCAGCGCAGTGAATACAGAGAGTGCACTGGCACCACTGGGGATGCAGTGCAGTGAGTCTAGAGAGTGCACTGGCACCACAGGGCTTAAACTGCAGTGAGTCCAGCGAGTGCACTGGCACCACTGGGGATGCAGCACAGTGAGTCCAGAGAGTGCACTGGCACCACTGGGGATGCAGCGCAGTGAATGCAGAGAGTGCACTGGCACCACTGGGGATGCACTGCAGTGGGTCCAGAGCGTGCACTGGCACCACTGGGGATGCACTGCAGTGAGTCCAGAGAGTGCACTGGCACCACTGGGGATGCAGTGCAGTGAGTCCAGAGAGTGCACTGGCACCACTGGGGATGCACTGCAGTGAGTCCAGAGAGTGCACTGTCAGCACTGGTGATGCAGTGCAGTGAGTCCAGAGAGTGCACTGGCACCACTGGAGATGCACTGCAGTGAGTCCATAGAGTGCACTGGCTCCACTGGGGATGCACTGCACTGAGTCCAGAGAGTGCACTGGCACCACTGGGGATGCACTGCAGTGACTCCAGAGAGTGCACTGGCACCACTGGGGATGCAGTGCAGTGAGTCAAGAGAGTGCATTGGCACTTCTGGGGATGCAGTGCAGTGAGTGCAGAGAGTGCACTAGCACAACAGGTGATGCACTGCAGTGAGTCCAGAGAATGCACTGGCACTAATGGGGATGCAGTGCAGTGACTCGAAAGAGTGCACTGGCACCACTGGGGATGCAGTGCAGGTAGTCCAGAGAGTGCACTGGCACCACTGTTGATACAGTGCAGTGAGTCCAGAGAGTGCACTGGCACCACTGGGGATGCAGTGCAGTGAGTCCAGAGAGTGCACTGCCACCACTGGGGATGCAGTGCAGTGAGCTCAGAGAGTGCACTGGCACCACTGGCGATGCAGTGCAGTGAGTCCAGAGAGTGCACTGGCACCACTGGGGATGCACTGCAGTGAGCTCAGAGAGTGCACTGGCACCACTGGGGATGCAGTGCAGTGAGTCCAGAGCGTGCACTGGCACCATTGGGGATGCAGTACAGTGAGTCCAGAGAGTGCACTGTCATCACTGGGGATGCACTGCAGTGAGTCCAGAGAGTGCACTGGCACCACTGGGGATGCAGTACAGTGAGTCCAGAGAGTGCACTGGCTCCAATTGGGATGCAGTGCAGTGAGTCCAGAGAGTGAACTGGCTCCAATGGGGATGCAGTGCAGTGAGTCCTGAGAGTGCAATGGCACCAAAAGGGATGCACTGCAGTGAGTCCAGAGAGTGCACTGGCACCACTGGGGATGCAGTGCAGTGAGTCCAGAGAGTGCACTGGCACCACTGGGGATGCAGTGCAGTGAGTCCAGAGAGTGCACTGGCGCCACTGGGGATGCAGTGCAGTGAATCCAGAGATTGCACTGGCACCACTGGGGTGCAGTGCAGTGGGTCCAGAGAGTGCACTGGCACCACGGGGGATGCACTGCAGTGAGTCCAGAGAGTGCACGGGCTCCAATGGGGATGCAGTGCAGTGAGTCCAGAGATTGCACTGGCACCACTGGGGTGCAGTGAGTCCAGAGAGTGCACTGGCACCACTGCGGATGCACTGCAGTGAGTCCAGAGAGTGCACTGGCTCCAATGGGGATGCAGTGCACTGAGTCCAGAGAGTGCACTGGCACCACTGCGGATGCAATGCAGTGAGTGTAGAGAGTGCAATGGAACCACTGGGGATGCACTGCAGTGAGTCTGGAGAGTGCACTGGCACCACTGGGTATGCAGTGCAGTGAGTCCAGAGAGTGCAGTTGCACCACAATGGATGCAGTGCAGTGAGTCCAGAGAGTGCACTGGCACCACTGGGGATGCACTGCAGTGAGTCCAGAGAATGCACTGGCATTAATGGGGATGCAGTGCAGTGAGTCCAGAGAGTGCACTGGCACCACTGGGGATGCAGTGCAGTGAGTCCAGAGAGTGCACTGGCACCACTGGGGATGCAGCACAGTGAGTCCAGAGAGTGCACTGGCACCACTGGGGATGCAGTGCAGTGAATACAGAGAGTGCACTGGCACCACTGGGGATGCAGTGCACTGAGTCCAGAGAGTGCACTGGCTCCACTGGGGATGCACTGCAGTGAGTCCAGAGAGTGCACTGGCACCACTGGGGATGCAGTGCAGTGAGTCCAGAGAGTGCACTGGCACCACTGGGGATGCAATGCAGTTAGTCCAGAGAGTGCACTGGCTCCAATGGGGATGCAGTGCAGTGAGTCCAGAGAGTGCACTGGCACCACTGGGGATGCAGTGCAATGAGTCCTGAGAGTGCAATGGCACCACAAGGGATGCACTGCAGTGAGTCCAGAGAGTGCACTGGCACCACTGGGGATGCAGTGCAGTGAGTCCAGAGAGTGCACTGGCACCACTGGGGATGCAGTGCAGTGAGTCCAGAGAGTGCACTGGCACCTAAGGGGCTGCACTGCAGTGAGTCCAGAGAGTGCACTGGCACCACTGGGGCTGCATGCAGTGAGTCCAGAGAGTGCACTGGCACCACTGGGGATGCAGTGCAGTGAGTCCACAGAGTGCACTGGCACCACAGGGCATACACTGCAGTGAGTCCAGCGAGTGCACTGGCACCACTGGTGATGCACTGCAGTGAGTCCAGAGAGTGCACTGGCACCACTGGGGATGCACTGCAGTGAGTCCAGAGAGTGCACTGGCTCCAATGGGGATGCAGTGCAGTGAGTCCAGAGATTGCACTGGCACCACTGGGGTGCAGTGAGTCCAGAGAGTGCACTGGCACCACTGCGGATGCACTGCAGTGAGTCCAGAGAGTGCACTGGCTCCAATGGGGATGCAGTGCACTGAGTCCAGAGAGTGCACTGGCACCACTGGGGATGCAATGCAGTGAGTCCAGAGAGTGCAATGGAACCACTGGGGATGCACTGCAGTGATTCCAGAGAGTGCACTGGCACCACTAGTGATGCAGTGCAGTGAGTCCAGAGAGTCAACTGGCAGCACTGGGGATGCAGTGCAGTGAGTCTGGAGAGTGCAGTTGCACCACAATGGATGCAGTGCAGTGAGTCCAGAGAGTGCACTGGCACCACTGGGGATGCACTGCAGTGAGTCCAGAGAATGCACTGGCACTAATGGGGATGCAGTGCAGTGAGTCCAGAGAGTGCACTGGCACCACTGGGGATGCAGTGCAGTGAGTCCAGAGAGTGCATTGGCACCACTGGGGATGCACTGCAGTGAGTCCAGAGCGTGCACTGGCACCATTGGGTATGCAGTGCACTGAGTCCAGAGAGTGCACTGGCACCACTGGGGATGCAGTGCAGTGAGTCCAGAGAGTGCACTGGCACCTCTGGGGATGCAGTGCAATGAGTCCTGAGAGTGCAATGGCACCACAAGGGATGCACTGCAGTGAGTCCAGAGAGTGCACTGGCACCACTGGGGATGCACTGCAGTGAGTCCAGAGAGTGCACTGGCACCACTGGGGATGCAGTGCAGTGAGTCCAGAGAGTGCACTGGCACCTAAGGGGCTGCACTGCAGTGAGTCCAGAGAGTGCACTGGCACCACTGGTGCTGCATGCAGTGAGTCCAGAGAGTGCACTGGCACCACTGGGGATGCAGTGCAGTGAGTCCACAGAGTGCACTGGCACCACAGGGCATACACTGCAGTGAGTCCAGCGAGTGCACTGGCACCACTGGTGATGCACTGCAGTGAGTCCAGAGAGTGCACTGGCACCACTGGGGATGCACTGCAGTGAGTCCAGAGAGTGCACTGGCACCACTGGAGATGCACTGCAGTGAGTCCAGAGAGTGCACTGGCTCCACTGGGGATGCAGTGCAGGTAGTCCAGAGAGTGCACTGGCACCACTGGGGATGCAATGCAGTGAGTCCAGAGAGTGCACTGGCACCACTGGGGATGCAGTGCAGTGAGTCCAGAGAGTGCACTGGCACCACTGGGGATGCAGTGCAGTGAGTCCAGTTAGTGCACTGTCAGCACTGGGGATGCAGTGCAGTGAGTCCAGAGCGTGCACTGGCACCATTGGTGATGCAGTGCACTGAGTCCAGAGAGTGCACTGTCAGCACTGGGGATGCACTGCAGTGAGTCCAGAGAGTGCACTGTCAGCACTGGGGATGCAGTGCAGTGAGTCCAGAGAGTGCACTGGCACCACTGGGGATGCAATGCAGTTAGTCCAGAGAGTGCACTGGCTCCACTGGGGATGCAGTGCAGTGAGTCCAGAGAGTGCACTGGCACCACTGGGGATGCAGTGCAGTGAGTCCTGAGAGTGCAATGGCACCACAAGGGATGCACTGCAGTGAGTCCAGAGAGTGCACTGGCACCACTGGGGATGCAGCGCAGTGAATACAGAGAGTGCACTGGCACCACTGGGGATGCACTGCAGTGAGTCCAGAGAGTGCACTGGCACCACAGGGCATACACTGCAGTGAGTCCAGCGAGTGCACTGGCACCACTGGGGATGCAGCACAGTGAGTCCAGAGAGTGCACTGGCACCTTGGGGATGCAGCGCAGTGAATACAGAGAGTGCACTGGCACCACTGGGGATGCACTGCAGTGAGTCCAGAGAGTGCACTGGCACCACTGGGGATGCACTGCAGTGGGTCCAGAGAGTGCACTGGCACCACTGGGGATGCAGTGCAGTGAGTCCAGAGACTGCACTGGCACCACTGGGGATGCAGTGCAGTGAGTCAAGAGAGTGCACTGGCACCATTGGGGTGCAGTGCAGTGCGTCCAGAGAGTGCACTGGCACCACTGGGGATGCACTGCAGTGAGTCCAGAGAGTGCACTGGCACCACTGGGGATGCAGTGCAGTGAGTCCAGAGAGTGCACTGGCACCACTGGGGATGCACTGCAGTGAGTCCAGAGCGTGCACTGGCACCACTGGGGATGCACTGCAGTGAGTCCAGAGATTGCACTGGCACCACTGGGGTGCAGTGAGTCCAGAGAGTGCACTGGCACCACTGGGGATGCAATGCAGTGAGTCCAGAGAGTGCACTGGCACCAATGGGATGCAGTGCAGTGAGTCCACAGAGTGCACTGGCACCACAGGGCATACACTGCAGTGAGTCCAGAGAGTGCACTGGCACCACTGGGGATGCAGCACAGTGAGTCCAGAGAGTGCACTGGCACCACTGGGGATGCAGTGCAGTGAATACAGAGAGTGCACTGGCACCACTGGGGATGCACTGCAGTGAGTCCAGAGAGTGCACTGGCACCACTAGTGATGCAGTGCAGTGAGTCCAGAGAGTCAACTGGCAGCACTGGGGATGCAGTGCAGTGAGTCTGGAGAGTGCAGTTGCACCACAATGGATGCAGTGCAGTGAGTCCAGAGAGTGCACTGGCACCACTGGGGATGCACTGCAGTGAGTCCAGAGAATGCACTGGCACTAATGGGGATGCAGTGCAGTGAGTCCAGAGAGTGCACTGGCACCACTGGGGATGCAGTGCAGTGAGTCCAGAGAGTGCACTGGCACCACTGGGGATGCACTGCAGTGAGTCCAGAGCGTGCACTGGCACCATTGGGTATGCAGTGCACTGAGTCCAGAGAGTGCACTGTCACCACTGGGGTTGCAGTGCAGTGAGTCCAGAGAGTGCACTGGCACCACTGGGGATGCAGTGCAATGAGTCCTGAGAGTGCAATGGCACCACAAGGGATGCACTGCAGTGAGTCCAGAGAGTGCACTGGCACCACTGGGGATGCACTGCAGTGAGTCCAGAGAGTGCACTGGCACCACTGGGGATGCAGTGCAGTGAGTCCAGAGAGTGCACTGGCACCTAAGGGGCTGCACTGCAGTGAGTCCAGAGAGTGCACTGGCACCACTGGTGCTGCATGCAGTGAGTTCAGAGAGTGCACTGGCACCACTGGGGATGCAGTGCAGTGAGTCCACAGAGTGCACTGGCACCACAGGGCATACACTGCAGTGAGTCCAGCGAGTGCACTGGCACCACTGGTGATGCACTGCAGTGAGTCCAGAGAGTGCACTGGCACCACTGGGGATGCACTGCAGTGAGTCCAGAGAGTGCACTGGCACCACTGGAGATGCACTGCAGTGAGTCCAGAGAGTGCACTGGCTCCACTGGGGATGCAGTGCAGGTAGTCCAGAGAGTGCACTGGCACCACTGGGGATGCAATGCAGTGAGTCCAGAGAGTGCACTGGCACCACTGGGGATGCAGTGCAGTGAGTCCAGAGAGTGCACTGGCACCACTGGGGATGCAGTGCAGTGAGTCCAGTTAGTGCACTGTCAGCACTGGGGATGCAGTGCAGTGAGTCCAGAGCGTGCACTGGCACCATTGGTGATGCAGTGCACTGAGTCCAGAGAGTGCACTGTCAGCACTGGGGATGCACTGCAGTGAGTCCAGAGAGTGCACTGTCAGCACTGGGGATGCAGTGCAGTGAGTCCAGAGAGTGCACTGGCACCACTGGGGATGCAATGCAGTTAGTCCAGAGAGTGCACTGGCTCCACTGGGGATGCAGTGCAGTGAGTCCAGAGAGTGCACTGGCACCACTGGGGATGCAGTGCAGTGAGTCCTGAGAGTGCAATGGCACCACAAGGGATGCACTGCAGTGAGTCCAGAGAGTGCTCTGGCACCACTGGGGATGCAGCGCAGTGAATACAGAGAGTGCACTGGCACCACTGGGGATGCACTGCAGTGAGTCCAGAGAGTGCACTGGCACCACAGGGCATACACTGCAGTGAGTCCAGCGAGTGCACTGGCACCACTGGGGATGCAGCACAGTGAGTCCAGAGAGTGCACTGGCACCTTGGGGATGCAGCGCAGTGAATACAGAGAGTGCACTGGCACCACTGGGGATGCACTGCAGTGAGTCCAGAGAGTGCACTGGCACCACTGGGGATGCACTGCAGTGGGTCCAGAGAGTGCACTGGCACCACTGGGGATGCAGTGCAGTGAGTCCAGAGACTGCACTGGCACCACTGGGGATGCAGTGCAGTGAGTCAAGAGAGTGCACTGGCACCATTGGGGTGCAGTGCAGTGCGTCCAGAGAGTGCACTGGCACCACTGGGGATGCACTGCAGTGAGTCCAGAGAGTGCACTGGCACCACTGGGGATGAAGTGCAGTGAGTCCAGAGAGTGCACTGGCACCACTGGGGATGCACTGCAGTGAGTCCAGAGCGTGCACTGGCACCACTGGGGATGCACTGCAGTGAGTCCAGAGATTGCACTGGCACCACTGGGGTGCAGTGAGTCCAGAGAGTGCACTGGCACCACTGGGGATGCAATGCAGTGAGTCCAGAGAGTGCACTGGCACCAATGGGATGCAGTGCAGTGAGTCCACAGAGTGCACTGGCACCACAGGGCATACACTGCAGTGAGTCCAGAGAGTGCACTGGCACCACTGGGGATGCAGCACAGTGAGTCCAGAGAGTGCACTGGCACCACTGGGGATGCAGTGCAGTGAATACAGAGAGTGCACTGGCACCACTGGGGATGCACTGCAGTGAGTCCAGAGAGTGCACTGGCACCTGTGGGGATGCACTGCAGTGGATCCAGAGAGTGCACTGGCATCACTTGGGATGCAGTGCAGTGAGTCCAGAGACTGCACTGGTACCACTGGGGATGCAGTGTAGTGAGTCCAGACATTGCACTGGCACCACTGGTGATGCAGTGCAGTGCGCCCAGAGAGTGCACTGGCACCACTGGGGATGCACTGCAGTGAGTCCAGAGAGTGCACTGGCTCCAATGGGGATGCAGTGCAGTGAGTCCAGAGAGTGCACTGGCACCACTGGGGTGAAGTGAGTCCAGAGAGTGCACTGGCACCACTGGGGATGCACTGCAGTGAGTCCAGAGAGTGCACTGGCTCCAATGGGGATGCAGTGCAGTGAGTCCAGAGAGTGCACTGGCACCACTGGGGATGCAGTGAAGTGAGTCCATAGAGTGCACTGGCACCACTGGGATTGCACTGCCGTGAGTGTGGAGAGTGCACTGGCACCACTGGCTATGCAGTGCAGTGAGTCCAGAGAGTGCAGTTGCACTACAATGGATGCAGTGCAGTGAGTCCAGAGAGTGCACTGACACCACTGGGGATGCAGTGCAGTGAGTCCAGAGAGTGCACTGTCAGCACTGGGGATGCAGTGCAGTGAGTCCAGAGAGTGCACTGGCACCACTGGGGATGCAATGCAGTTAGTCCAGAGAGTGCACTGGCTCCACTGGGGATGCAGTGCAGTGAGTCCACAGAGTGCACTGGCACCACAGGGCATACACTGCAGTGAGTCCAGCGAGTGCACTGGCACCACTGGTGATGCACTGCAGTGAGTCCAGAGAGTGCACTGGCACCACTGGGGATGCACTGCAGTGAGTCCAGAGAGTGCACTGGCACCACTGGAGATGCACTGCAGTGAGTCCAGAGAGTGCACTGGCTCCACTGGGGATGCAGTGCAGGTAGTCCAGAGAGTGCACTGGCACCACTGGGGATGCAATGCAGTGAGTCCAGAGAGTGCACTGGCACCACTGGGGATGCAGTGCAGTGAGTCCAGAGAGTGCACTGGCACCACTGGGGATGCAGTGCAGTGAGTCCAGTTAGTGCACTGTCAGCACTGGGGATGCAGTGCAGTGAGTCCAGAGCGTGCACTGGCACCATTGGTGATGCAGTGCACTGAGTCCAGAGAGTGCACTGTCAGCACTGGGGATGCACTGCAGTGAGTCCAGAGAGTGCACTGTCAGCACTGGGGATGCAGTGCAGTGAGTCCAGAGAGTGCACTGGCACCACTGGGGATGCAATGCAGTTAGTCCAGAGAGTGCACTGGCTCCACTGGGGATGCAGTGCAGTGAGTCCAGAGAGTGCACTGGCACCACTGGGGATGCAGTGCAGTGAGTCCTGAGAGTGCAATGGCACCACAAGGGATGCACTGCAGTGAGTCCAGAGAGTGCACTGGCACCACTGGGGATGCAGCGCAGTGAATACAGAGAGTGCACTGGCACCACTGGGGATGCACTGCAGTGAGTCCAGAGAGTGCACTGGCACCACAGGGCATACACTGCAGTGAGTCCAGCGAGTGCACTGGCACCACTGGGGATGCAGCACAGTGAGTCCAGAGAGTGCACTGGCACCTTGGGGATGCAGCGCAGTGAATACAGAGAGTGCACTGGCACCACTGGGGATGCACTGCAGTGAGTCCAGAGAGTGCACTGGCACCACTGGGGATGCACTGCAGTGGGTCCAGAGAGTGCACTGGCACCACTGGGGATGCAGTGCAGTGAGTCCAGAGACTGCACTGGCACCACTGGGGATGCAGTGCAGTGAGTCAAGAGAGTGCACTGGCACCATTGGGGTGCAGTGCAGTGCGTCCAGAGAGTGCACTGGCACCACTGGGGATGCACTGCAGTGAGTCCAGAGAGTGCACTGGCACCACTGGGGATGCAGTGCAGTGAGTCCAGAGAGTGCACTGGCACCACTGGGGATGCACTGCAGTGAGTCCAGAGCGTGCAATGGCACCACTGGGGATGCACTGCAGTGAGTCCAGAGATTGCACTGGCACCACTGGGGTGCAGTGAGTCCAGAGAGTGCACTGGCACCACTGGGGATGCAATGCAGTGAGTCCAGAGAGTGCACTGGCACCAATGGGATGCAGTGCAGTGAGTCCACAGAGTGCACTGGCACCACAGGGCATACACTGCAGTGAGTCCAGAGAGTGCACTGGCACCACTGGGGATGCAGCACAGTGAGTCCAGAGAGTGCACTGGCACCACTGGGGATGCAGTGCAGTGAATACAGAGAGTGCACTGGCACCACTGGGGATGCACTGCAGTGAGTCCAGAGAGTGCACTGGCACCTGTGGGGATGCACTGCAGTGGATCCAGAGAGTGCACTGGCATCACTTGGGATGCAGTGCAGTGAGTCCAGAGACTGCACTGGTACCACTGGGGATGCAGTGTAGTGAGTCCAGACATTGCACTGGCACCACTGGTGATGCAGTGCAGTGCGCCCAGAGAGTGCACTGGCACCACTGGGGATGCACTGCAGTGAGTCCAGAGAGTGCACTGGCTCCAATGGGGATGCAGTGCAGTGAGTCCAGAGAGTGCACTGGCACCACTGGGGTGAAGTGAGTCCAGAGAGTGCACTGGCACCACTGGGGATGCACTGCAGTGAGTCCAGAGAGTGCACTGGCTCCAATGGGGATGCAGTGCAGTGAGTCCAGAGAGTGCACTGGCACCACTGGGGATGCAGTGAAGTGAGTCCATAGAGTGCACTGGCACCACTGGGATTGCACTGCCGTGAGTCTGGAGAGTGCACTGGCACCACTGGCTATGCAGTGCAGTGAGTCCAGAGAGTGCAGTTGCACTACAATGGATGCAGTGCAGTGAGTCCAGAGAGTGCACTGACACCACTGGGGATGCAGTGCAGTGAGTCCAGAGAGTGCACTGTCAGCACTGGGGATGCAGTGCAGTGAGTCCAGAGAGTGCACTGGCACCACTGGGGATGCAATGCAGTTAGTCCAGAGAGTGCACTGGCTCCACTGGGGATGCAGTGCAGTGAGTCCAGAGAGTGCACTGGCACCACTGGGGATGCAGTGCAGTGAGTCCTGAGAGTGCAATGGCACCACAAGGGATGCACTGCAGTGAGTCCAGAGAGTGCACTGGCACCACTGGGGATGCAGCGCAGTGAATACAGAGAGTGCACTGGCACCACTGGGGATGCACTGCAGTGAGTCCAGAGAGTGCACTGGCATCACAGGGCATACACTGCAGTGAGTCCAGCGAGTGCACTGGCACCACTGGGGATGCAGTACAGTGAGTCCAGAGAGTGCACTGGCACCGCTGGGGATGCAGCGCAGTGAATACAGAGAGTGCACTGGCACCACTGGGGATGCACTGCAGTGAGTCCAGGGAGTGCACTGGCACCACTGGGGATGCACTGCAGTGGGTCCAGAGAGTGCACTGGCACCACTGGGGATGCAGTGCAGTGAGTCCAGAGACTGCACTGGCACCACTGGGGATGCAGTGCAGTGAGTCAAGAGAGTGCACTGGCACCATTGGGGTGCAGTGCAGTGCGTCCAGAGAGTGCACTGGCACACTGGGGATGCACTGCAGTGAGTCCAGAGAGTGCACTGGCTCCAATGGGGATGCAGTGCAGTGAGTCCAGAGATTGTACTGGAACCACTGGGGTGCAGTGAGTCCAGAGAGTGCACTGGCACCACTGGGGATGCACTGCAGTGAGTCCAGAGAGTGCACTGGCACTAATGGGGATGCAGTGCAGTGAGTCCAGAGAGTGCACTGGCACCACTGGGGATGCAGTGCAGTGAGTCCAGAGGGTGCAGTGGCACCATTGGGGATGCAGTGCAGTGAATCCAGAGATTGCACTGGCACCAGTGGGGTGCAGTGCAGTGCGTCCAGAGAGTGCACTGGCACCACTGGGGATGCACTGCAGTGAGTCCAGAGAGTGCACTGGCTCCAATGGGGATGCAGTGCAGTGAGTCCAGAGATTGCACTGGCACCACTGGGGTGCAGTGAGTCCAGAGAGTGCACTGGCACCACTGCGGATGCACTGCAGTGAGTCCAGAGAGTGCACTGGCTCCAATGGGGATGCAGTGCACTGAGTCCAGAGAGTGCACTGGCACCACTGCGGATGCAATGCAGTGAGTCCAGAGAGTGCAATGGAACCACTGGGGATGCACTGCAGTGATTCCAGAGAGTGCACTGGCACCACTAGGGATGCAGTGCAGTGAGTCCAGAGAGTGCACTGGCACCACTGGGGATGCAGTGCAGTGAGTCTGGAGAGTGCACTGGCACCACTGGGTATGAAGTGCAGTGAGTCCAGAGAGTGCAGTTGCACCACAATGGATGCAGTGCAGTGAGTCCAGAGAGTGCACTGGCACCACTGGGGATGCACTGCAGTGAGTCCAGAGAATGCACTGGCATTAATGGGGATGCAGTGCAGTGAGTCCAGAGAGTGCACTGGCACCACTGGGGATGCAGTGCAGTGAGTCCAGAGAGTGCACTGGCACCACTGGGGATGCAGTGCAGTGAGTCTAGAGCGTGCACTGGCACCATTGGGTATGCAGTGCACTGAGTCCAGAGAGTGCACTGGCACCACTGGGGATGCAGTGCACTGAGTCCAGAGAGTGCACTGGCACCACTGGGGATGCACTGCAGTGAGTCCAGAGAGTGCACTGGCACCACTGGGGATGCAGTGCAGTGAGTCCAGAGAGTGCACTGGCACCACTGGGGATGCAATGCAGTTAGTCCAGAGAGTGCACTGGCTCCAATGGGGATGCAGTGCAGTGAGTCCAGAGAGTGCACTGGCACCACTGGGGATGCAGTGCAATGAGTCCTGAGAGTGCAATGGCACCACAAGGGATGCACTGCAGTGAGTCCAGAGAGTGCACTGGCACCACTGGGGATGCAGTGCAGTGAGTCCAGAGAGTGCACTGGCACCACTGGGGATGCAGTGCAGTGAGTCCTGAGAGTGCACTGGAACCTAAGGGGCTGCACTGCAGTGAGTCCAGAGAGTGCACTGGCACCACTGGGGCTGCATGCAGTGAGTCCAGAGAGTGCACTGGCACCACTGGGGATGCAGTGCAGTGAGTCCACAGAGTGCACTGGCACCACAGGGCATACACTGCAGTGAGTCCAGCGAGTGCACTGGCACCACTGGTGATGCACTGCAGTGAGTCCAGAGAGTGCACTGGTACCACTGGGGATGCACTGCAGTGAGTCCAGAGAGTGCACTGGCTCCAATGGGGATGCAGTGCAGTGAGTCCAGAGATTGCACTGGCACCACTGGGGTGCAGTGAGTCCAGAGAGTGCACTGGCACCACTGCGGATGCACTGCAGTGAGTCCAGAGAGTGCACTGGCTCCAATGGGGATGCAGTGCACTGAGTCCAGAGAGTGCACTGGCACCACTGGGGATGCAATGCAGTGAGTCCAGAGAGTGCAATGGAACCACTGGGGATGCACTGCAGTGATTCCAGAGAGTGCACTGGCACCACTAGTGATGCAGTGCAGTGAGTCCAGAGAGTCAACTGGCAGCACTGGGGATGCAGTGCAGTGAGTCTGGAGAGTGCAGTTGCACCACAATGGATGCAGTGCAGTGAGTCCAGAGAGTGCACTGGCACCACTGGGGATGCACTGCAGTGAGTCCAGAGAATGCACTGGCACTAATGGGGACGCAGTGCAGTGAGTCCAGAGAGTGCACTGGCACCACTGGGGATGCAGTGCAGTGAGTCCAGAGAGTGCACTGGCACCACTGGGGATGCACTGCAGTGAGTCCAGAGCGTGCACTGGCACCATTGGGTATGCAGTGCACTGAGTCCAGAGAGTGCACTGGCACCACTGGGGATGCAGTGCAGTGAGTCCAGAGAGTGCACTGGCACCACTGGGGATGCAGTGCAATGAGTCCTGAGAGTGCACTGGCACCACTGGGGATGCTGTGCAGTGAGTCCAGAGAGTGCACTGGCACCACTGGGGATGCACTGCAGTGAGTCCAGAGAGTGCACTGGCACCACTGGGGATGCACTGCAGTGAGTCCAGAGAGTGCACTGGCACCTAAGGGGCTGCACTGCAGTGAGTCCAGAGAGTGCACTGGCACCACTGGTGCTGCATGCAGTGAGTCCAGAGAGTGCACTGGCACCACTGGGGATGCAGTGCAGTGAGTCCACAGAGTGCACTGGCACCACAGGGCATACACTGCAGTGAGTCCAGCGAGTGCACTGGCACCACTGGTGATGCACTGCAGTGAGTCCAGAGAGTGCACTGGCACCACTGGGGATGCACTGCAGTGAGTCCAGAGAGTGCACTGGCACCACTGGAGATGCACTGCAGTGAGTCCAGAGAGTGCACTGGCTCCACTGGGGATGCAGTGCAGGTAGTCCAGAGAGTGCACTGGCACCACTGGGGAATGCAATGCAGTGAGTCCAGAGAGTGCACTGGCACCACTGGGGATGCAGTGCAGTGAGTCCAGAGAGTGCACTGGCACCACTGGGGATGCAGTGCAGTGAGTCCAGTTAGTGCACTGTCAGCACTGGGGATGCAGTGCAGTGAGTCCAGAGCGTGCACTGGCACCATTGGTGATGCAGTGCACTGAGTCCAGAGAGTGCACTGTCAGCACTGGGGATGCACTGCAGTGAGTCCAGAGAGTGCACTGTCAGCACTGGGGATGCAGTGCAGTGAGTCCAGAGAGTGCACTGGCACCACTGGGGATGCAATGCAGTTAGTCCAGAGAGTGCACTGGCTCCACTGGGGATGCAGTGCAGTGAGTCCAGAGAGTGCACTGGCACCACTGGGGATGCAGTGCAGTGAGTCCTGAGAGTGCAATGGCACCACAAGGGATGCACTGCAGTGAGTCCAGAGAGTGCACTGGCACCACTGGGGATGCAGCGCAGTGAATACAGAGAGTGCACTGGCACCACTGGGGATGCACTGCAGTGAGTCCAGAGAGTGCACTGGCACCACAGGGCATACACTGCAGTGAGTCCAGCGAGTGCACTGGCACCACTGGGGATGCAGCACAGTGAGTCCAGAGAGTGCACTGGCACCTTGGGGATGCAGCGCAGTGAATACAGAGAGTGCACTGGCACCACTGGGGATGCACTGCAGTGAGTCCAGAGAGTGCACTGGCACCACTGGGGATGCACTGCAGTGGGTCCAGAGAGTGCACTGGCACCACTGGGGATGCAGTGCAGTGAGTCCAGAGACTGCACTGGCACCACTGGGGATGCAGTGCAGTGAGTCAAGAGAGTGCACTGGCACCATTGGGGTGCAGTGCAGTGCGTCCAGAGAGTGCACTGGCACCACTGGGGATGCACTGCAGTGAGTCCAGAGAGTGCACTGGCACCACTGGGGATGCAGTGCAGTGAGTCCAGAGAGTGCACTGGCACCACTGGGGATGCACTGCAGTGAGTCCAGAGCGTGCAGTGGCACCACTGGGGATGCACTGCAGTGAGTCCAGAGATTGCACTGGCACCACTGGGGTGCAGTGAGTCCAGAGAGTGCACTGGCACCACTGGGGATGCAATGCAGTGAGTCCAGAGAGTGCACTGGCACCAATGGGATGCAGTGCAGTGAGTCCACAGAGTGCACTGGCACCACAGGGCATACACTGCAGTGAGTCCAGAGAGTGCACTGGCACCACTGGGGATGCAGCACAGTGAGTCCAGAGAGTGCACTGGCACCACTGGGGATGCAGTGCAGTGAATACAGAGAGTGCACTGGCACCACTGGGGATGCACTGCAGTGAGTCCAGAGAGTGCACTGGCACCTGTGGGGATGCACTGCAGTGGATCCAGAGAGTGCACTGGCATCACTTGGGATGCAGTGCAGAGAGTCCAGAGACTGCACTGGTACCACTGGGGATGCAGTGTAGTGAGTCCAGACATTGCACTGGCACCACTGGTGATGCAGTGCAGTGCGCCCAGAGAGTGCACTGGCACCACTGGGGATGCACTGCAGTGAGTCCAGAGAGTGCACTGGCTCCAATGGGGATGCAGTGCAGTGAGTCCAGAGAGTGCACTGGCACCACTGGGGTGAAGTGAGTCCAGAGAGTGCACTGGCACCACTGGGGATGCACTGCAGTGAGTCCAGAGAGTGCACTGGCTCCAATGGGGATGCAGTGCAGTGAGTCCAGAGAGTGCACTGGCACCAGTGGGGATGCAGTGAAGTGAGTCCATAGAGTGCACTGGCACCACTGGGATTGCACTGCCGTGAGTCTGGAGAGTGCACTGGCACCACTGGCTATGCAGTGCAGTGAGTCCAGAGAGTGCAGTTGCACCACAATGGATGCAGTGCAGTGAGTCCAGAGAGTGCACTGACACCACTGGGGATGCAGTGCAGTGAGTCCAGAGAGTGCACTGTCAGCACTGGGGATGCAGTGCAGTGAGTCCAGAGAGTGCACTGGCACCACTGGGGATGCAATGCAGTTAGTCCAGAGAGTGCACTGGCTCCACTGGGGATGCAGTGCAGTGAGTCCAGAGAGTGCACTGGCACCACTGGGGATGCAGTGCAGTGAGTCCTGAGAGTGCAATGGCACCACAAGGGATGCACTGCAGTGAGTCCAGAGAGTGCACTGGCAGCACTGGGGATGCAGCGCAGTGAATACAGAGAGTGCACTGGCACCACTGGGGATGCAGTGCAGTGAGTCCAGAGAGTGCACTGGCACCACTGGGGATGCAGTGCAATGAGTCCTGAGAGTGCACTGGCACCACTGGGGATGCTGTGCAGTGAGTCCAGAGAGTGCACTGGCACCACTGGGGATGCACTGCAGTGAGTCCAGAGAGTGCACTGGCACCACTGGGGATGCACTGCAGTGAGTCCAGAGAGTGCACTGGCACCTAAGGGGCTGCACTGCAGTGAGTCCAGAGAGTGCACTGGCACCACTGGTGCTGCATGCAGTGAGTCCAGAGAGTGCACTGGCACCACTGGGGATGCAGTGCAGTGAGTCCACAGAGTGCACTGGCACCACAGGGCATACACTGCAGTGAGTCCAGCGAGTGCACTGGCACCACTGGTGATGCACTGCAGTGAGTCCAGAGAGTGCACTGGCACCACTGGGGATGCACTGCAGTGAGTCCAGAGAGTGCACTGGCACCACTGGAGATGCACTGCAGTGAGTCCAGAGAGTGCACTGGCTCCACTGGGGATGCAGTGCAGGTAGTCCAGAGAGTGCACTGGCACCACTGGGGAATGCAATGCAGTGAGTCCAGAGAGTGCACTGGCACCACTGGGGATGCAGTGCAGTGAGTCCAGAGAGTGCACTGGCACCACTGGGGATGCAGTGCAGTGAGTCCAGTTAGTGCACTGTCAGCACTGGGGATGCAGTGCAGTGAGTCCAGAGCGTGCACTGGCACCATTGGTGATGCAGTGCACTGAGTCCAGAGAGTGCACTGTCAGCACTGGGGATGCACTGCAGTGAGTCCAGAGAGTGCACTGTCAGCACTGGGGATGCAGTGCAGTGAGTCCAGAGAGTGCACTGGCACCACTGGGGATGCAATGCAGTTAGTCCAGAGAGTGCACTGGCTCCACTGGGGATGCAGTGCAGTGAGTCCAGAGAGTGCACTGGCACCACTGGGGATGCAGTGCAGTGAGTCCTGAGAGTGCAATGGCACCACAAGGGATGCACTGCAGTGAGTCCAGAGAGTGCACTGGCACCACTGGGGATGCAGCGCAGTGAATACAGAGAGTGCACTGGCACCACTGGGGATGCACTGCAGTGAGTCCAGAGAGTGCACTGGCACCACAGGGCATACACTGCAGTGAGTCCAGCGAGTGCACTGGCACCACTGGGGATGCAGCACAGTGAGTCCAGAGAGTGCACTGGCACCTTGGGGATGCAGCGCAGTGAATACAGAGAGTGCACTGGCACCACTGGGGATGCACTGCAGTGAGTCCAGAGAGTGCACTGGCACCACTGGGGATGCACTGCAGTGGGTCCAGAGAGTGCACTGGCACCACTGGGGATGCAGTGCAGTGAGTCCAGAGACTGCACTGGCACCACTGGGGATGCAGTGCAGTGAGTCAAGAGAGTGCACTGGCACCATTGGGGTGCAGTGCAGTGCGTCCAGAGAGTGCACTGGCACCACTGGGGATGCACTGCAGTGAGTCCAGAGAGTGCACTGGCACCACTGGGGATGCAGTGCAGTGAGTCCAGAGAGTGCACTGGCACCACTGGGGATGCACTGCAGTGAGTCCAGAGCGTGCACTGGCACCACTGGGGATGCACTGCAGTGAGTCCAGAGATTGCACTGGCACCACTGGGGTGCAGTGAGTCCAGAGAGTGCACTGGCACCACTGGGGATGCAATGCAGTGAGTCCAGAGAGTGCACTGGCACCAATGGGATGCAGTGCAGTGAGTCCACAGAGTGCACTGGCACCACAGGGCATACACTGCAGTGAGTCCAGAGAGTGCACTGGCACCACTGGGGATGCAGCACAGTGAGTCCAGAGAGTGCACTGGCACCACTGGGGATGCAGTGCAGTGAATACAGAGAGTGCACTGGCACCACTGGGGATGCACTGCAGTGAGTCCAGAGAGTGCACTGGCACCTGTGGGGATGCACTGCAGTGGATCCAGAGAGTGCACTGGCATCACTTGGGATGCAGTGCAGAGAGTCCAGAGACTGCACTGGTACCACTGGGGATGCAGTGTAGTGAGTCCAGACATTGCACTGGCACCACTGGTGATGCAGTGCAGTGCGCCCAGAGAGTGCACTGGCACCACTGGGGATGCACTGCAGTGAGTCCAGAGAGTGCACTGGCTCCAATGGGGATGCAGTGCAGTGAGTCCAGAGAGTGCACTGGCACCACTGGGGTGAAGTGAGTCCAGAGAGTGCACTGGCACCACTGGGGATGCACTGCAGTGAGTCCAGAGAGTGCACTGGCTCCAATGGGGATGCAGTGCAGTGAGTCCAGAGAGTGCACTGGCACCACTGGGGATGCAGTGAAGTGAGTCCATAGAGTGCACTGGCACCACTGGGATTGCACTGCCGTGAGTCTGGAGAGTGCACTGGCACCACTGGCTATGCAGTGCAGTGAGTCCAGAGAGTGCAGTTGCACCACAATGGATGCAGTGCAGTGAGTCCAGAGAGTGCACTGACACCACTGGGGATGCAGTGCAGTGAGTCCAGAGAGTGCACTGTCAGCACTGGGGATGCAGTGCAGTGAGTCCAGAGAGTGCACTGGCACCACTGGGGATGCAATGCAGTTAGTCCAGAGAGTGCACTGGCTCCACTGGGGATGCAGTGCAGTGAGTCCAGAGAGTGCACTGGCACCACTGGGGATGCAGTGCAGTGAGTCCTGAGAGTGCAATGGCACCACAAGGGATGCACTGCAGTGAGTCCAGAGAGTGCACTGGCACCACTGGGGATGCAGCGCAGTGAATACAGAGAGTGCACTGGCACCACTGGGGATGCACTGCAGTGAGTCCAGAGAGTGCACTGGCACCACAGGGCATACACTGCAGTGAGTCCAGCGAGTGCACTGGCACCACTGGGGATGCAGCACAGTGAGTCCAGAGAGTGCACTGGCACCTTGGGGATGCAGCGCAGTGAATACAGAGAGTGCACTGGCACCACTGGGGATGCACTGCAGTGAGTCCAGAGAGTGCACTGGCACCACTGGGGATGCACTGCAGTGGGTCCAGAGAGTGCACTGGCACCACTGGGGATGCAGTGCAGTGAGTCCAGAGACTGCACTGGCACCACTGGGGATGCAGTGCAGTGAGTCAAGAGAGTGCACTGGCACCATTGGGGTGCAGTGCAGTGCGTCCAGAGAGTGCACTGGCACCACTGGGGATGCACTGCAGTGAGTCCAGAGAGTGCACTGGCACCACTGGGGATGCAGTGCAGTGAGTCCAGAGAGTGCACTGGCACCACTGGGGATGCACTGCAGTGAGTCCAGAGCGTGCACTGGCACCACTGGGGATGCACTGCAGTGAGTCCAGAGATTGCACTGGCACCACTGGGGTGCAGTGAGTCCAGAGAGTGCACTGGCACCACTGGGGATGCAATGCAGTGAGTCCAGAGAGTGCACTGGCACCAATGGGATGCAGTGCAGTGAGTCCACAGAGTGCACTGGCACCACAGGGCATACACTGCAGTGAGTCCAGAGAGTGCACTGGCACCACTGGGGATGCAGCACAGTGAGTCCAGAGAGTGCACTGGCACCACTGGGGATGCAGTGCAGTGAATACAGAGAGTGCACTGGCACCACTGGGGATGCACTGCAGTGAGTCCAGAGAGTGCACTGGCACCTGTGGGGATGCACTGCAGTGGATCCAGAGAGTGCACTGGCATCACTTGGGATGCAGTGCAGAGAGTCCAGAGACTGCACTGGTACCACTGGGGATGCAGTGTAGTGAGTCCAGACATTGCACTGGCACCACTGGTGATGCAGTGCAGTGCGCCCAGAGAGTGCACTGGCACCACTGGGGATGCACTGCAGTGAGTCCAGAGAGTGCACTGGCTCCAATGGGGATGCAGTGCAGTGAGTCCAGAGAGTGCACTGGCACCACTGGGGTGAAGTGAGTCCAGAGAGTGCACTGGCACCACTGGGGATGCACTGCAGTGAGTCCAGAGAGTGCACTGGCTCCAATGGGGATGCAGTGCAGTGAGTCCAGAGAGTGCACTGGCACCACTGGGGATGCAGTGAAGTGAGTCCATAGAGTGCACTGGCACCACTGGGATTGCACTGCCGTGAGTCTGGAGAGTGCACTGGCACCACTGGCTATGCAGTGCAGTGAGTCCAGAGAGTGCAGTTGCACCACAATGGATGCAGTGCAGTGAGTCCAGAGAGTGCACTGACACCACTGGGGATGCAGTGCAGTGAGTCCAGAGAGTGCACTGTCAGCACTGGGGATGCAGTGCAGTGAGTCCAGAGAGTGCACTGGCACCACTGGGGATGCAATGCAGTTAGTCCAGAGAGTGCACTGGCTCCACTGGGGATGCAGTGCAGTGAGTCCAGAGAGTGCACTGGCACCACTGGGGATGCAGTGCAGTGAGTCCTGAGAGTGCAATGGCACCACAAGGGATGCACTGCAGTGAGTCCAGAGAGTGCACTGGCACCACTGGGGATGCAGCGCAGTGAATACAGAGAGTGCACTGGCACCACTGGGGATGCACTGCAGTGAGTCCAGAGAGTGCACTGGCATCACAGGGCATACACTGCAGTGAGTCCAGCGAGTGCACTGGCACCACTGGGGATGCAGCACAGTGAGTCCAGAGAGTGCACTGGCACCGCTGGGGATTCAGCGCAGTGAATACAGAGAGTGCACTGGCACCACTGGGGATGCACTGCAGTGAGTCCAGGGAGTGCACTGGCACCACTGGGGATGCACTGCAGTGGGTCCAGAGAGTGCACTGGCACCACTGGGGATGCAGTGCAGTGAGTCCAGAGACTGCACTGGCACCACTGGGGATGCAGTGCAGTGAGTCAAGAGAGTGCACTGGCACCATTGGGGTGCAGTGCAGTGCGTCCAGAGAGTGCACTGGCACCACTGGGGATGCACTGCAGTGAGTCCAGAGAGTGCACTGGCTCCAATGGGGATGCAGTGCAGTGAGTCCAGAGATTGCACTGGAACCACTGGGGTGCAGTGAGTCCAGAGAGTGCACTGGCACCACTGGGGATGCACTGCAGTGAGTCCAGAGAGTGCACTGGCACTAATGGGGATGCAGTGCAGTGAGTCCAGAGAGTGCACTGGCACCACTGGGGATGCAGTGCAGTGAGTCCAGAGAGTGCACTGGCACCACTGGGGATGCACTGCAGTGAGTCCAGAGCGTGCACTGGCACCTTTGGGGATGCAGTGCACGGAGTCCAGAGAGTGCAAAGGAACCACTGGGGATGCAGTGCAGTGAGTCCAGAGAGTGCACTGTCAGCACTGGGGATGCAGTGCAGTGAGTCCAGAGAGTGCACTGGCACCACTGGGGATGCAGTGCAGTGAGTCCAGAGAGTGCACTGGCACCACTGGGGATGCACTGCAGTGAGTCCAGAGAGTGCACTGGCTCCAATGGGGATGCAGTGCAGTGAGTCCAGAGATTGCACTGGCACCACTGGGGTGCAGTGAGTCCAGAGAGTGCACTGGCACCACTGGGGATGCAATGCAGTGAGTCCAGAGAGTGCACTGGCACCAATGGGATGCAGTGCAGTGAGTCCACAGAGTGCACTGGCACCACAGGGCATACACTGCAGTGAGTCCAGCGAGTGCACTGGCACCACTGGGGATGCAGCACAGTGAGTCCAGAGAGTGCACTGGCACCACTGGGGATGCAGTGCAGTGAATACAGAGAGTGCACTGGCACCACTGGGGATGCACTGCAGTGAGTCCAGAGAGTGCACTGGCACCTGTGGGGATGCACTGCAGTGGATCCAGAGAGTGCACTGGCATCACTTGGGATGCAGTGCAGTGAGTCCAGAGACTGCACTGGCACCACTGGGGATGCAGTGTAGTGAGTCCAGACATTGCACTGGCACCACTGGTGATGCAGTGCAGTGCGCCCAGAGAGTGCACTGGCACCACTGGGGATGCACTGCAGTGAGTCCAGAGAGTGCACTGGCTCCAATGGGGATGCAGTGCAGTGAGTCCAGAGAGTGCACTGGCACCACTGGGGTGAAGTGAGTCCAGAGAGTGCACTGGCACCACTGGGGATGCACTGCAGTGAGTCCAGAGAGTGCACTGGCTCCAATGGGGATGCAGTGCAGTGAGTCCAGAGAGTGCACTGGCACCACTGGGGATGCAGTGAAGTGAGTCCATAGAGTGCACTGGCACCACTGGGATTGCACTGCCGTGAGTCTGGAGAGTGCACTGGCACCACTGGCTATGCAGTGCAGTGAGTCCAGAGAGTGCAGTTGCACCACAATGGATGCAGTGCAGTGAGTCCAGAGAGTGCACTGACACCACTGGGGATGCAGTGCAGTGAGTCCAGAGAGTGCACTGGCACCACTGGGGATGCAGTGCAGTGAGTCCAGAGAGTGCACTGTCAGCACTGGGGATGCAGTGCAGTGAGTCCAGAGAGTGCACTGTCACCACTGGGGATGCAGTGCAGTGAGTCCAGAGAGTGTACTGGCACCACTGGGGATGCAGTGCAGTGAGTCCAGAGAGTGCACTGGCACCACTGGGGATGCACTTCAGTGAGTCCAGAGAGTGCACTGTCAGCACTGGGGATGCAGTGCAGTGAGTCCAGAGAGTGCACTGGCTCCAATGGGGATGCAGTGCAGTGAGTCCAGAGAGTGCAATGGCACCACAAGGGATGCACTGCAGTGAGTCCAGAGAGTGCACTGGCACCACTGGGGATGCAGTGCAGTGAGTCCAGAGAGTGCACTGGCACGACTGGGGATGGAGTGCAGTGAGTCCAGAGAGTGCACTGGCTCCACTGTTGATGCAGTGCAGTGAGTCCAGAGAGTGCACTGGCACCACTGGGGATGCAGTGCAGTGAGTCCAGAGAGTGCAGTGGCACCACTGGGGATGCAGTGCAGTGAGCTCAGAGGGTGCACTGGCACCACTGGGGATGCAGTGCAGTGAGTTCAGAGAGTGCACTGGCACCACTGGGGATGCACTGCAGTGAGTCCAGAGAGTGCACTGGCACCATTCGGGATGCAGTGCACTGAGTCCAGAGAGTGCACTGGCACCACTGGGGATGCAGTGCACTGAGTCCAGAGAGTGCACTGTCAGCACTGGGGATGCACTGCAGTGAGTCCAGAGAGTGCACTGGCACCATTGGGGATGCAGTGCAGTTAGTCCAGAGAGTGCACTGGCACCACTGGGGATGCAGTGCAGTGAGTCCAGAGAGTGCACTGGCACCACTGGGGATGCACTGCAGTGAGTCCAGAGAGTGCACTGGCACCTAAGGGGCTGCACTGCAGTGAGTCCAGAGAGTGCACTGGCACCACTGGGGATGCAGTGCAGTGAGTCCAGAGATTGCACTGGCACCACTGGGGTGCAGTGAGTCCAGAGAGTGCACTGGCACCACTGGGGATGCAGTGCAGTGAGTCCAGAGAGTGCACTGGCTCCAATGGGGATGCACTGCAGTGAGTCCAGAGAGTGCACTGGCACCACTGGGGATGCAATGCAGTGAGTCCAGAGAGTGCAATGGAACCACTGGGGATGCACTGCAGTGAGTCCAGAGAGTGCACTGGCACCACTGGGGATGCAGTGCAGTGAGTCCAGAGAGTGCACTGGCACCAATGGGGATGCAGTGCAGTGAGTCCATAGAGTGCACTGGCACCACTGGGATTGCACTGCCGTGAGTCTGGAGAGTGCACTGGCACCACTGTTGATGCAGTGCAGTGAGTCCAGAGAGTGCAGTTGCACCACAATGGATGCAGTGCAGTGAGTCCAGAGAGTGCACTGGCACCACTGGGGATGCACTGCAGTGAGTCCAGAGAATGCACTGGCACTAATGGGGATGCAGTGCAGTGAGTCCAGAGAGTGCACTGGCACCACTGGGGATGCAGTGCACTGAGTCCAGAGAGTGCACTGGCACCACTGGGGATGCACTGCAGTGAGTCCAGAGAGAGCACTGGCACCACTGGGGATGCAGTACAGGTAGTCCAGAGAGTGCACTGGCAACACTGGGGATGCAATGCAGTGAGTCCAGAGAGTGTACTGGCACCACAGGGGATGCACTGCAGTGATTCCAGAGATTGCACTGGCACCACTGGGGATGCACCCCGGTGAGTCCAGAGAGTGCACTGTCACCACTTTGGATACACTGCAGTGAGTCCTGAGAGTTCTCCGGCACCACAGGGGATGCAGTTTAGTGAGTCCAGAGAGTGCACCGGCTCCAATGGGGATACACTGCAGTGAGTCCAGAGAGTGTAGTGGCCCCACTGGGGATGGAGTGCAGTGAGTCCAGAGAGTGCTCTGGCACCACTGGGGATGCAGTGCAGTGAGTCCAGAGAGTGCTCTGGCACCACTGATCTGCACTGCAGTGACTCCAGAAAGTGCACTGGCACCAATGGGGATGCACTGCAGTGAGTCCAGAGAGTGCAGTGGCACCACTGGGGATGGAGTGCAGTGAGTCCAGAGAGTGCAGTGGCACCACTGGGGATGCAGTGCAGTGAGTCCAGAGAGTGCACTGGCACCACTGGGGATGCACTGCAGTGAGTCCAGAGAGTGTACTGGCACCACTGGGGATGCAGTGCAGTGAGTCCAGAGACTGCACTGGCACCACTGGGGATGCAGTGCAGTGAGTCCAGAGAGTGCACTGGCACCACTGGGGATGCAGTGCAGTGAGTCCAGAGAGTGCACTGGCACTAATGGGGATGCAGTGCAGTGACTCGAAAGAGTGCATACGCACCACTGCGGATGCACTGCAGTGAGTCCGGAGAGTGCCCTGGCACCAATGGTGATGCAGTGCAGTGAGTCCAGAGAGTGCACTGGCACCACTGGGGATGCAGTGCAGTGAGTCCAGAGACTGCACTGGCACCACAGGGGTTTTAGTGCAGTGAGTCCAGAGAGTGCACTGGCACCAATGGGGATGCAGTGCTGTGAGTCCAGAGAGTGCCCTTGCACCACTGGGGATAAACTGCAGTGAGTCCGGAGAGTGCCCTGGCACCAATGGTGATGCAGTGCAGTGAGTCCAGAGAGTGCACTGGCACCACTGGGGATGCAGTGCAGTGAGTCCAGAGAGTGCAGTGGCACCACTGGGGATGCAGTGCAGTGAGTCCAGAGAGTGCACTGGCACCTCTGGGGATGCAGTGCAGTGAGTCCAGAGAGTGCACTGGCACCAAATGGATCTGCACTGCTGTGTGTCCTGAGATTTCACTGGCACCACTGGGGTTGCAGTGCAGTGAGACCAGAGACTACACTGGCACCACTGGGGATGCACTGCAGTGAGTCCAGAGACTTCACAGGCACCACTGGGGATGTAGTACAGTGAGTCCAGAGAGTGCACTGGCACCACTGGGGATTCAGCTCAGTGAGTCCAGAGAGTGAACTGGCACCACTGGGGATGTAGTGCAGTGAGTCCAGAGAGTGCACTGGCACCACCGGGGATTCACTGCAAGGAGTCCAGAGAGTGCACTGGCACCACTGGGGATGCACTGCAGTGAGTACAGAGAGTGCACTGGCACCTAAGGGGCTGCACTGCAGTGAGTCCAGAGAGTGCACTGGCGCCACTTGGGCTGCACTGCAGTGAGTCCAGAGAGTGCACTGGCACCACTGGGATGCAGTGCAGTGAGAGCACAGAGTGCACTGGCACCACAGGGGATACACTGCAGTGAGTCCAGAGAGTGCACTGGCACCACTGGGGATGCAGCACAGTGAGTCCAGAGAGTGCACTGTCACCACTGGGGATGCAGCGCAGTGAGTCCAGAGAGTGCACTGGCACCACTGGGGATGCACTGCAGTGAGTCCAGAGAGTGCACTGGCACCACTGGGGATGCACTGCAGTGGGTCCAGAGAGTGCACTGGCACCACTGGGGATGCACTGCAGTGAGTCCAGAGAGTGCACTGGCACCACTGGGGATGCACTGCAGTGAGTCCAGAGATTGCACTGGCACCACTGGGGATGCAGTGCAGTGAGTCCACAAAGTGCACTGGCACCACTGGTGATGCACTGCAGTGAGTCCAGAGAGTGAACTGGCACCACTGGGGATGCAGTGCAGTGAGTCCAGAGAGTGCACTGGCACCACTGGTGATGCAGTGCAGTGAGTCCAGAGAGTGCACTGGCACCACTGGGGATGCAGTTCAGTGAGTCCAGAGAGTGAACTGGCACCACTGGGGATGCAGTGCTGTGAGTCCAGAGAGTGCACTGGCACCACCGGGGATGCACTGCAGTGAGTCCAGAGAGTGCACTGACACCACTGGGAATGCACTGCAGTGAGTCCAGAAAGTGCACTGGCACCTCAGGTCCTGCACTGCAGTGAGTCCAGAGAGTGCACTGGCACCACTGGGGATGCACTGGAGTGAGTCCAGAGAGTGCACTGGCACCACTGGGGATGCAATGCAGTGAGTCGAGAGAGTGCACTGGCACCAATGGGATGCAGTGCAGTGAGTCCACAGAGTGCACTGGCACCACAGGGGATACACTGCATTGAGTCCAGAGAGTGCACTGGCACTACTAGGGATGCAGCAAAGTGAGTCCAGAGAGTGAACTGTCACCACCGGGGACGCAGCGCAGTGACTCCAGAGAGTGCACTGGCATCTCTGGGGATGCACTGCAGTGAGTCCAGAGAGTGCACTGGCACCACTGGGGATGCAGTGCAGTGAGTCCAGAGAGTGCACTGGCACCACTGGGGATGCACTGCAGTGAGTCCAGAGAGTGCACTGGCACCACTGGAGATGCACTGCAGTGAGTCCAGAGAGTGCACTGGCTCCACTGGGGATGCAGTGCAGTGAGTGCAGAGAGTGCACTAGCACAACAGGGGATGCACTGCAGTGACTCCAGAAGGAGCACTGGCACCACTGGGGATGCAGTGCAGTGAGTCCAGAGAGTACACTGGCACCACTGGGGATGCACTGCAGTGAGTCCAGAGAATGCACTGGCACAAATGGGGATGCAGCGCAGTGACTCGAAAGAGTGCACTGGCACCACTGCGGATGCACTGCAGTGAGTCCGGAGAGTGCCCTGGCACCAATGGCGATGCAGTGCAGTGAGTCCAGAGAGTGCACTGGCACCACTGTTGATGCACTGCAGTGAGTCCAGAGAGTGCACTGGCACCACTGGGGATGCAGTGTAGTGAGTCCAGAGAGTGCACTGGCACCACTGGGGATGCAGTGCAGTGAGTCCAGAGAGTGCACTGGCACCACTGGGGATGCACTGCAGTGAGTCCAGAGAGTGTACTGGCACCACAGGGGATGCACTGCAGTGAGTCCAGAGAGTGCACTGGCACCACTGGGGATGCACCCCGGTGAGTCCAGAGAGTGCACTGGCACCACTGGGGATGCACTGCAGTGAGTCCAGAGAGTTCTCTGGCACCACTGGGGATGCAGTTTAGTGAGTCCAGAGAGTGCACCGGCTCCAATGGGGATACACTTCAGTGAGTCCAGAGAGTGCAGTGGCACCACTGGGGATGGAGTGCAGTGAGTCCAGAGAGTGCACTGGCACCACTGGGGATGCAGTGCAGTGAGTCCAGAGAGTGCTCTGGCACCACTGATCTGCACTGCTGTGAGTCCAGTAATTACACTGGCACCACTGGGGATGCACTGCTGTGAGTCCAGAGAGTGCACTGGCATCACTGGGGATGCAGTGCAGTGACTCCAGAGAGTGCACTGGCACCACTGGGGATGCAGTGCAGTGAGCTCAGAGAGTGCACTGGCACCACTAGGGATGCAGCACAGTGAGTCCAGAGAGTGAACTGTCACCACTGGGGACGCAGCGCAGTTACTCCAGAGAGTGCACTGGCACCACTGGGGATGCAGTGCAGTGAGTCCAGAGATTGCACTGGCACCACTGGGGATGCAGTGCAGTGAGTCCACAAAGTGCACTGGCACCACTGGGGATGCAGTGCAGTGAGTCCAGAGAGTGCACTGGCACCACTGGGGATGCAGTGCAGTGAGCTCAGAGAGTGCACTGGCACCACTGGGGATGCAGTGCAGTGAGTCCAGACAGTACACTGGCACCACTGGGGATGCAGTGCAGTGAGTCCAGAGAGTGCACTGGCACCACTGGGGATGCAGTGCAGTGAGTCCAGAGAGTGCACTGGCACCTCTGGGGATGCAGTGCAGTGAGTCCAGAGAGTGCACTGGCACCAAATGGATCTGCACTGCTGTGTGTCCTGAGATTTCACTGGCACCACTGGGGTTGCAGTGCAGTGAGACCAGAGACTTCACAGGCACCACTGGGGATGTAGTACAGTGAGTCCAGAGAGTGCACTGGCACCACTGGGGATTCAGTTCAGTGAGTCCAGATAGTGAACTGGCACCACTGGGGATGTAGTGCAGTGAGTCCAGAGAGTGCACTGGCACCACCGGGGATTCACTGCAAGGAGTCCAGAGAGTGCACTGGCACCACGGGGAATGCACTGCAGTGAGTACAGAGAGTGCACTGGCACCTAAGGGGCTGCACTGCAGTGAGTCCAGAGAGTGCACTGGCGCCACTTGGGCTGCACTGCAGTGAGTCCAGAGAGTGCACTGGCACCACTGGGATGCAGTGCAGTGAGAGCACAGAGTGCACTGGCACCACAGGGGATACACTGCAGTGAGTCCAGAGAGTGCACTGGCACCACTGGGGATGCAGCACAGTGAGTCCAGAGAGTGCACTGTCACCACTGGGGATGCAGCGCAGTGACTACAGAGAGTGCACTGGCACCACTGGGGATGCACTGCAGTGAGTCCAGAGAGTGCACTGGCACCACTGGGGATGCACTGCAGTGGGTCCAGAGAGTGCACTGGCACCACTGGGGATGCAGTGCAGTGAGTCCAGAGAGTGCACTGGCACCACTGGGGATGCACTGCAGTGAGTCCAGAGATTGCACTGGCACCACTGGGGATGCAGTGCAGTGAGTCCACAAAGTGCACTGGCACCACTGGTGATGCACTGCAGTGAGTCCAGAGAGTGAACTGGCACCACTGGGGATGCAGTGCAGTGAGTCCAGAGAGTGCACTGGCACCACTGGTGATGCAGTGCAGTGAGTCCAGAGAGTGCACTGGCGCCACTGGGGATGCAGTTCAGTGAGTCCAGAGAGTGAACTGGCACCACTGGGGATGCAGTGCAGTGAGTCCAGAGAGTGCACTGGCACCACCGGGGATTCACTGCAGTGAGTCCAGAGAGTGCACTGACACCACTGGGAATGCACTGCAGTGAGTCCAGAGAGTGCACTGGCACCTCAGGTCCTGCACTGCAGTGAGTCCAGAGAGTGCACTGGCACCACTGGGGATGCACTGGAGTGAGTCCAGAGAGTGCACTGGCACCACTGGGGATGCAATGCAGTGAGTCGAGAGAGTGCACTGGCACCAATGGGATGCAGTGCAGTGAGTCCACAGAGTGCACTGGCACCACAGGGGATACACTGCATTGAGTCCAGAGAGTGCACTGGCACTACTAGGGATGCAGCAAAGTGAGTCCAGAGAGTGAACTGTCACCAGCGGGGACGCAGCGCAGTGACTCCAGAGAGTGCACTGGCACCACTGGGGATGCACTGCAGTGAGTCCAGAGAGTGCACTGGCACCACTGGGGATGCAGTGCAGTGAGTCCAGAGAGTGCACTGGCACCACTGGGGATGCAGTGCAGTGAGTCCAGAGAGTGCACTGGCACCACTGGAGATGCACTGCAGTGAGTCCAGAGAGTGCACTGGCTCCACTGGGGATGCAGTGCAGTGAGTGCAGAGAGTGCACTAGCACAACAGGGGATGCACTGCAGTGACTCCAGAAGGAGCACTGGCACCACTGGGGATGCAGTGCAGTGAGTCCAGAGAGTACACTGGCACCACTGGGGATGCACTGCAGTGAGTCCAGAGAATGCACTGGCACAAATGGGGATGCAGCGCAGTGACTCGAAAGAGTGCACTGGCACCACTGCGGATGCACTGCAGTGAGTCCGGAGAGTGCCCTGGCACCAATGGCGATGCAGTGCAGTGAGTCCAGAGAGTGCACTGGCACCACTGTTGATGCAGTGCAGTGAGTCCAGAGAGTGCACTGGCACCACTGGGGATGCAGTGTAGTGAGTCCAGAGAGTGCACTGGCACCACTGGGGATGCAGTGCAGTGAGTCCAGAGAGTGCACTGGCACCACTGGGGATGCACTGCAGTGAGTCCAGAGAGTGTACTGGCACCACAGGGGATGCACTGCAGTGAGTCCAGAGAGTGCACTGGCACCACTGGGGATGCACCCCGGTGAGTCCAGAGAGTGCACTGGCACCACTGGGGATGCACTGCAGTGAGTCCAGAGAGTTCTCTGGCACCACTGGGGATGCAGTTTAGTGAGTCCAGAGAGTGCACCGGCTCCAATGGGGATACACTTCAGTGAGTCCAGAGAGTGCAGTGGCACCACTGGGGATGGAGTGCAGTTAGTCCAGAGAGTGCACTGGCACCACTGGGGATGCAGTGCAGTGAGTCCAGAGAGTGCTCTGGCACCTCTGATCTGCACTGCTGTGAGTCCAGTAATTACACTGGCACCACTGGGGATGCACTGCTGTGAGTCCAGAGAGTGCACTGGCATCACTGGGGATGCAGTGCAGTGACTCCATAGAGTGCACTGGCACCACTGTTGATGCAGTGCAGTGAGTCCAGAGAGTGCACTGGCACCACTGGGGATGCAGTGCAGTGAGTCCAGAGAGTGCACTGGCACCACTGGGGATGCAGTGCAGTGAGCTCAGAGAGTGCACTGGCACCACTGGGGATGCAGTGCAGTGAGTCCAGAGAGTGCACTGGCACCACTAGGGATGCAGCACAGTGAGTCCAGAGAGTGAACTGTCACCACTGGGGACGCAGCGCAGTTACTCCAGAGAGTGCACTGGCACCACTGGGGATGCACTGCAGTGAGTCCAGAGAGTGCACGGGCACCAGTGGGGATGCACTGCAGTGGGTCCAGAGCGTGCACTGGCACCACTGGGGATGCAGTGCAGTGAGTGCAGAGAGTACACTGGCACCACTGGGGATGCACTGCAGTGAGTCCAGAGAGTGCACTGGCACCACTGGGGATGCAGTGCAGTGAGTCCAGAGAGTGCACTGGCACCACTGGGGATGCAGTGCAGTGAGTCCAGAGAGTGCACTGGCACCACTGGGGATGCACTGCAGTGAGTCCAGAGAGTGCACTGGCACCACTGGAGATGCACTGCAGTGAGTCCAGAGAGTGCACTGGCTCCACTGGGGATGCACTGCACTGAGTCCAGAGAGTGCACTGGCACCACTGGGGATGCAATGCAGTGAGTCCAGAGAGTGCAATGGAACCACTGGGGATGCAGTGCAGTGAGTCCAGAGAGTGCACTAGCACAACAGGGGATGCACTGCAGTGACTCCAGAAAGTGCACTGCCACCACTGGGGATGCACTGCAGTGAGTCCAGAGAATGCACTGGCACTAATGGGGATGCAGTGCAGTGACTCGAAAGAGTGCACTGGCACCACTGCGGATGCACTGCAGTGAGTCCAGAGAGTGCACTGGCACCACCGGGGATTCACTGCAAGGAGTCCAGAGAGTGCAGTGGCACCACTGTGAATGCACTGCAGTGAGTACAGAGAGTGCACTGGCACCTAAGGGGCTGCACTGCAGTGAGTCCAGAGAGTGCACTGGCACCACTTGGGCTGCACTGCAGTGAGTCCAGAGAGTGCACTGGCACCACTGGGATGCAGTGCAGTGAGAGCACAGAGTGCACTGGCACCACAGGGGATACACTGCAGTGAGTCCAGAGAGTGCACTGGCACCACTGGGGATGCAGCACAGTGAGTCCAGAGAGTGCACTGGCACCACAGGGGATGCACTGCAGTGAGTCCAGAGAGTGCACTGGCACCAGTGGGGATGCACTGCAGTGGATCCAGAGAGTGCACTGGCACCACTGGGGATGCAGTGCAGTGAGTCCAGAGAGTGCACTGGCACCACTGGGGATGCACTGTAGTGAGTCCAGAGATTGCACTGGCACCACTGGGGATGCAGTGCAGTGAGTCCGGAGAGTGCACTGGCACCACTGGTGATGCACTGCAGTGAGTCCAGAGAGTGCACTGGCACCACTGGGGATGCACTGCAGTGAGTCCAGAGATTGCACTGGTACCACTGGGGATGCAGTGCAGTGAGTCCAGAGAGTGCACTGGCACCACTGGGGTGCAGTGCAGTGCGTCCAGAGAGTGCACTGGCACCACTGGGGATGCACTGCAGTGAGTCCAGAGAGTGCACTGGCTCCAATGGGGATGCAGTGTAGTGAGTCCAGAGAGTGCACTGGCACCACTGGGGTGAAGTGAGTCCAGAGAGTGCACTGGCACCACTGGGGATGCACTGCAGTGAGTCCAGAGAGTGCACTGGCTCCAATGGGGATGCACTGCACTGAGTCCAGAGAGTGCACTGGCACCACTGGGAATGCAATGCAGTGATTCCAGAGAGTGCTATGGAACCACTGGGGATGCACTGCAGTGAGTCCAGAGAGTGCACTGGCACCACTGGGGATGCAGTGCAGTGAGTCCAGAGAGTGCACTGGCACCAGTGGGGATGCAGTGCAGTGAGTCCATAGAGTGCACTGGCACCACTGGGATTGCACTGCCGTGAGTCTGGAGAGTGCACTGGCACCACTGGGTATGCAGTGCAGTGAGTCCAGAGAGTGCAGTTGCACCACAATGGATGCAGTGCAGTGAGTCCAGAGAGTGCACTGGCACCACTGGGGATGCACTGCAGTGAGTCCAGAGAATGCACTGGCACTAATGGGGATGCAGTGCAGTGAGTCCAGAGAGTGCACTGTCACCACTGGGGATGCACTGCAGTGAGTCCAGAGAGTGCACTGGCACCACTGGGGATGCAGTGCAGTGAGTCCAGAGAGTGCACTGGCACCACTGGGGATGCAGTGCAGTGAGTCCAGAGAATGTACTGGCACCACTGGGGATGCAATGCAGTGATTCCACAGAGTGCACTGGCACCACTGGGGATGCACTTCAGTGAGTCCAGAGAGTGCAGTGGCACCACTGTGGATGCAGTGCAGTGAGTCCAGAGAGTGCTCTGGCACCAGTGATCTGCACTGCAGTGAGTCCAGTAATTGCCCTGGCACCACTGGGGATGCAGTGCAGTGAGTCCAGAGAGTGCACTGGCACGACAGGGGATGCAGTGCAGTGTGTCCAGAGAGTGCACTGGCACCACTGTTGATGCAGTGCAGTGAGTCCAGAGAGTGCACTGGCACCACTGGGGATGCAGTGCAGTGAGCTCAGAGGGTGCACTGGCACCACTGGGGATGCAGTGCAGTGAGTCCAGAGAGTGCACTGGCACCACTGTGGATGCACTGCAGTGAGTCCAGAGAGTGCACTGGCACCATTGGGGATGCAGTGCACTGAGTCCAGAGAGTGCACTGGCACCACTGGGGATGCAGTGCACTGAGTCCAGAGAGTGCACTGTCAGCACTGGGGATGCACTGCAGTGAGTCCAGAGAGTGCCCTGGAACCACTGGGGATGCAGTGCAGTGAGTCCAGAGAGTGCACTGGCACCACTGGGGATGCAATGCAGTTAGTCCAGAGAGTGCACTGGCTCCAATGGGGATGCAGTGCAGTGAGTCCAGAGAGTGCACTGGCACCACTGGGGATGCAGTGCAGTGAGTCCTGAGAGTGCAATGGCACCACAAGGGATGCACTGCAGTGAGTCCAGAGAGTGCACTGGCACCACTGGGGATGCAGTGCAGTGAGTCCAGAGAGTGCACTGGCACCACTGGGGATGCACTGCAGTGAGTCCAGAGAGTGCACTGGCACCTAAGGGGCTGCACTGCAGTGAGTCCAGAGAGTGCACTGGCACCACTGGGGATGCAGAGCAGTGAGTCCAGAGATTGCACTGGCACCACTGGGGTGCAGTGAGTCCAGAGAGTGCACTGGCACCACTGGGGATGCACTGCACTGATCCAGAGAGTGCACTGGCACCACTGGGGATGCAATGCAGTGAGTCCAGAGAGTGCACTGTCAGCACTGGGGATGCACTGCAGTGAGTCCAGAGAGTGCACTGGCACCACTGGGGATGCAGTGCAGTGAGTCCAGAGAGTGCACTGGCACCAGTGGGGATGCAGTGCAGTGAGTCCATAGAGTGCACTGGCACCACTGGGATTGCACTGCTGTGAGTCTGGAGAGTGCACTGGCACCACTGGGTATGCAGTGCAGTGAGTCCAGAGAGTGCAGTTGCACCACAATGGATGTAGTTCAGTGAGTCCAGAGAGTGCACTGGCACCACTGGTGATGCACTGCAGTGAGTCCAGAGAATGCACTGGCACTAATGGGGATGCAGTGCAGTGAGTCCAGAGAGTGCACTGGCACCACTGGGGATGCAGTGCACTGAGTCCAGAGAGTGCACTGGCACCACTGGGGACGCACTGCAGTGAGTCCAGAGAGTGCACTGGCACCACTGGGGATGCAGTGCACTGAGTCCAGAGAGTGCACTGGCACCACTGGGGATGCACTGCAGTGAGTCCAGAGAGAGCACTGGCACCACTGGGGATGCAGTACAGGTAGTCCAGAGAGTGCACTGGCAACACTGGGGATGCAATGCAGTGAGTCCAGAGAGTGTACTGGCACCACAGGGGATGCACTGCAGTGATTCCAGAGATTGCACTGGCACCACTGGGGATGCACCCCGGTGAGTCCAGAGAGTGCACTGTCACCACTGGGGATACACTGTAGTGAGTCCTGAGAGTTCTCCGGCACCACAGGGGATGCAGTTTAGTGAGTCCAGAGAGTGCACCGGCTCCAATGGGGATACACTGCAGTGAGTCCAGAGAATGCATTGGCACTAATGGGGATGCAGTGCAGTGAGTCCAGAGAGTGCACTGTCACCACTGGGGATGCACTGCAGTGAGTCCAGAGAGTGCACTGGCACCACTGGGGATGCACCCCGGTGAGTCCAGAGAGTGCACTGTCACCACTGGGGATACACTGTAGTGAGTCCTGAGAGTTCTCCGGCACCACAGGGGATGCAGTTTAGTGAGTCCAGAGAGTGCACTGGCACCACTGGGGATGCACTGCAGTGAGTCCAGAGAATGCATTGGCACTAATGGGGATGCAGTGCAGTGAGTCCAGAGAGTGCACTGTCACCACTGGGGATGCACTGCAGTGAGTCCAGAGAGTGCACTGGCACCACTGGGGATGCAGTGCAGTGAGTCCAGAGAGTGCACTGGCACCACTGGGGATGCAGTGCAGTGAGTCCAGAGAATGTACTGGCACCACTGGGGATGCAATGCAGTGATTCCACAGAGTGCACTGGCACCACTGGGGATGCACTTCAGTGAGTCCAGAGAGTGCAGTGGCACCACTGTGGATGCAGTGCAGTGAGTCCAGAGAGTGCTCTGGCACCAGTGATCTGCACTGCAGTGAGTCCAGTAATTGCCCTGGCACCACTGGGGATGCAGTGCAGTGAGTCCAGAGAGTGCACTGGCACGACAGGGGATGCAGTGCAGTGAGTCCAGAGAGTGCACTGGCACCACTGTTGATGCAGTGCAGTGAGTCCAGAGAGTGCACTGTCACCACTGGGGATGCACTACAGTGAGTCCAGAGAGTGCACTGGCACCACTGGGGATGCAGTGCAGTGAGGTCAGAGGGTGCACTGGCACCACTGGGGATGCAGTGCAGTGAGTCCAGAGAGTGCACTGGCACCACTGGGGATGCACTGCAGTGAGTCCAGAGAGTGCACTGGCACCATTGGGGATGCAGTGCACTGAGTCCAGAGAGTGCACTGGCACCACTGGGGATGCAGTGCACTGAGTCCAGAGAGTGCACTGTCAGCACTGGGGATGCACTGCAGTGAGTCCAGAGAGTGCCCTGGAACCACTGGTGATGCAGTGCAGTGAGTCCAGAGAGTGCACTGGCACCACTGGGGATGCAATGCAGTTAGTCCAGAGAGTGCACTGGCTCCAATGGGGATGCAGTGCAGTGAGTCCAGAGAGTGCACTGGCACCACTGGGGATGCAGTGCAGTGAGTCCTGAGAGTGCAATGGCACCACAAGGGATGCACTGCAGTGAGTCCAGAGAGTGCACTGGCACCACTGGGGATGCAGTGCAGTGAGTCCAGAGAGTGCACTGGCACCACTGGGGATGCACTGCAGTGAGTCCAGAGAGTGCACTGGCACCTAAGGGGCTGCACTGCAGTGAGTCCAGAGAGTGCACTGGCACCACTGGGGATGCAGAGCAGTGAGTCCAGAGATTGCACTGGCACCACTGGGGTGCAGTGAGTCCAGAGAGTGCACTGGCACCACTGGGGATGCACTGCAGTGAGTCCAGAGAGTGCACTGGCTCCAATGGGGATGCACTGCACTGATCCAGAGAGTGCACTGGCACCACTGGGGATGCAATGCAGTGAGTCCAGAGAGTGCACTGTCAGCACTGGGGATGCACTGCAGTGAGTCCAGAGAGTGCACTGGCACCACTGGGGATGCAGTGCAGTGAGTCCAGAGAGTGCACTGGCACCAGTGGGGATGCAGTGCAGTGAGTCGTTAGAGTGCACTGGCACCACTGGGATTGCACTGCCGTGAGTCTGGAGAGTGCACTGGCACCACTGGGTATGCACTGCAGTGAGTCCAGAGAGTGCAGTTGCACCACAATGGATGTAGTTCAGTGAGTCCAGAGAGTGCACTGGCACCACTGGGGATGCACTGCAGTGAGTCCAGAGAATGCACTGGCACTAATGGGGATGCAGTGCAGTGAGTCCAGAGAGTGCACTGGCACCACTGGGGATGCAGTGCACTGAGTCCAGAGAGTGCACTGGCACCACTGGGGACGCAATGCAGTGAGTCCAGAGAGAACACTGGCACCACTGGGGCTGCAGTGCAGTGAGTCCAGAGAGTGCACTGGCACCACTGGTGTGCAGTGCAGTGAGTCCAGAGAGTGCACTGGCACCACTGGGGATGCACTGCAGTGAGTCCAGAGAGTGCACTGTCTCCAATGGGGATGCACTGCACTGAGTCCAGAGAGTGCACTGGCACCACAGGGGATGCAATGCAGTGAGTCCAGAGAGTGGAATGGAACCACTGGGGATGCAGTGCAGTGAGTCCAGAGAATGCACTGGCACTAATGGGGATGCAGTGCAGTGAGTCCAGAGAGTGCACTGGCACCACTGGGGATGCAGTGCACTGAGTCCAGAGAGTGCACTGGCACCACTGGGGACGCACTGCAGTGAGTCCAGAGAGAGCACTGGCACCACTGGGGCTGCAGTGCAGTGAGTCCAGAGAGTGCACTGGCACCACTGGTGTGCAGTGCAGTGAGTCCAGAGAGTGCACTGGCACCACTGGGGATGCAGTGCAGTGAGTCCAGAGAGTGCACTGGCACCACTGGGGATGCAGTGCAGTGAGTCCATAGAGTGCACTGGCACCACTGGGGATGCACTGCCGTGAGTCTGGAGAGTGCACTGGCACCACTGGGTATGCAGTGCTGTGAGTCCAGAGAGTGCAGTTGCACCACAATGGATGCAGTGCAGTGAGTCCAGAGAGTGCACTGGCACCACTGGGGATGCAGTGCAGTGAGTCCATAGAGTGCACTGGCACCACTGGGGATGCACTGCCGTGAGTCTGGAGAGTGCACTGGCACCACTGGATATGCAGTGCTGTGAGTCCAGAGAGTGCAGTTGCACCACAATGGATGCAGTGCAGTGAGTCCAGAGAGTGCACTGGCACCACTGGGGATGCACTGGAGTGAGTCCAGAGAATGCACTGGCACTAATGGGGATGCAGTGCAGTGAGTCCAGAGAGTGCACTGGCACCACTGGGGATGCACTGCAGTGAGTCCAGAGACTACACTGGCACCACTGGGGATGCAGTGCAGTGACTCTAGAGAGTGCACTGGCACCACTGGGGATGCAGTGCAGTGAGTCCAGAGAGTGTACTGGCACCACAGGGGATGCAGTGCAGTGATTCCAGAGAGTGCACTGGCACCACTGGGGATGCACTTCAGTGAGTCCAGAGAGTGCAGTGGCCCCACTGGGGATGTAGTTCAGTGAGTCCAGAGAGTGCACTGGCACCACTGGGGATGCACTGCAGTGAGTCCAGAGAATTGCCTGGCACCACTGGGGATGCAGTGCAGTGAGTCCAGAGAGTGCCCTTGCACCACTAGGGATAAACTGAAGTGAGTCCAGACAGTGCACTGGCACCACTGGGGATGCACTGCAGTGAGTCCAGAGAGTTCTCTGGCACCACTGGGGATGCAGTGTAGTGATTACAGAGAGTGCACCGGCTCCAATGGGGATACACTGCAGTGAGTCCAGAGGGTGCACTGGCACCACTGGGGATGCAGTTCAGTGAGTCCAGAGAGTGCACTGGCACCACTGGGGATGCACTGCAGTGAGTCCAGAGACTACACTGGCACCACTGGGGATGCAGTGCAGTGAGTCCAGAGAGTGCACTGGCACCACTGTTGATGTAGTGCAGTGACTCCATAGAGTGCACTGGCACCACTGGGGATGCAGTGCAGTGAGTCCAGAGAGTGCACTGGCACCACTGGTGATGCAGTGCAGTGAGTACAGAGAGTGCACTGGCACCACTGGGGATGCAGTGCACTGAGTCCAGAGAGTGCACTCTCAGCACTGGGGATGCACTGCAGTGAGTCCAAAGAGTGCACTGGCACCAGTGGGGATGCAGTGCAGTGAGTCCAGAGAGTACACTGGCACCACTGGGGATGCACTGCAGTGAGTGCAGAGAGTGCACTAGCACAACAGGAGATGCACTGCAGTGAGTCCAGAGAGTGCACTGGCACCTCTGGGGATGCAGTGCAGGTAGTCCAGAGAGTGCACTGGCACCACTGGGGATGCACCCCGGTGAGTCCAGAGAGTGCACTGGCACCACTGGGGATACACTGCAGTGAGTCCTGAGAGTTCTCAGGCACCACTGGGGATGCAGTTTAGTGAGTCCAGAGAGTGCACCGGCTCCAATGGGGATACACTGCAGTGAGTCCAGAGAGTGCAGTGGCCCCACTGGGGATGGAGTGCAGTGAGTCCAGAGAGTGCACTGGCACCACTGGGGATGCAGTGCAGTGAGACCAGAGAGTGATATGGCACCACTTATCTGCACTGCAGTGAGTCCAGACAGTGCACTGGCACCACTGGGGATGCAGTGCAGTGAGTCCAGAGAGTGCACTGGCACGACTGGGGATGCAATGCAGTGAGTCCAGAGAGTGCACTGGCACCACTGTTGATGCAATGCAGTGAGTCCAGAGAGTGCACTGGCACCACTGGTAATGCAGTGCAGTGAGTCCAGAGAGTGCACTGGCACCACTGGGGATGCAGTGCAGTGAGCTCAGAGAGTGCACTGGCACCACTGGAGATGCAGTGCAGTGAGTCCAGAGAGTGCACTGGTACCACTGGGGATGCACTGCAGTGAGTCCAGAGAGTGCACTGGCACCATTGGTGATGCAGTGCAGTGAGTCCAGAGAGTGCACTGGCACCACTGGGGATGCAGTGCACTGAGTCCAGAGATTGCACTGTCAGCACTGGGGATGCACTGCAGTGAGTCCAGAGAGTGCACTGGCACCACTGGGGATGCAGTGCAGTGAGTCCAGAGAGTGCACTGGCACCACTGGGGATGCAATGCAGTTAGTCCAGAGAGTGCACTGGCACCACTGGGGATGCAGTGCAGTGAGTCCAGAGAGTGCACTGGCACCACTGGGGATGCACTGCAGTGAGTCCTGAGAGTGCAATGGCACCACAAGTGATGCACTGCAGTGAGTCCAGAGAGAGCACTGGCACCACTGGGGATGCACTGCAGTGAGTCCAGAGAGTGCACTGGCACCTAAGGGGCTGCACTGCAGTGAGTTCAGAGAGTGCACTGGCACCACTAGGGCTGCAGCACAGTGAGTCCAGAGAGTGCACTGGCACCACTGGGGATGCAGTGCAGTGAGTCCACAGAGTGCACTGGCACTACAGGGCATACACTGCAGTGAGTCCAGCGAGTGCACTGGCACCAATGGGGATGCAGCAGAGTGAGTCCAGCGAGTGCACTGGCACCACTGGGGATGCAGTGCAGTGAGTCCAGAGAGTGCACTGGCACCACTGGGGATGCACTGCAGTGAGTCCAGAGAGTGCACTGGCACCACTGGGGATGCAGTGCAGTAAGTCCAGAGAGTGCACTGGCACCACTGGTGATGCACTGCAGTGAGTCCAGAGAGTGCACTGGCACCACTGGGGATGCAGTGCAGTGAGTCCAGAGAGTGCACTGGCTCCACTGGGGATGCAGTGCAGTGAGTCCAGAGAGTGCACTGGCTCCACTGGGGATGCAGTGCAGTGAGTCCAGAGAGTGCACTGGCACCACTGGGGATGCACTGCAGTGAGTCCTGAGAGTGCAATGGCACCACAGGTGATGCAGTGCAGTGAGTCCAGAGAGTGCACTGGCACCAGTGGGGATGCACTGCAGTGAGTCCAGAGAGTGCACTGGCACTTCTGGGGATGCAGTGCAGTGAATGCAGAGAGTGCACTAGCACAACAGGGGATGCACTGCAGTGACTCCAGAAAGTGCACTGGCACCAGTGGGGATGCACTGCAGTGAGTCCAGAGAGTGCACTGGCACCACTGGTGATGCAGTGCAGTGAGTCCTGAGAGTGCAGTGGCACCACTGGGGATGCAGTGCAGTGAGTCCAGAGAGTACACTGGCACCACTGGGGATGCACTGCAGTGAGTCCAGAGACTTCACAGGCACCACTGGGGATGCGGTACAGTGAGTCCAGAGAGTGCACTGGCACCACTGGGGATTCAGTTCAGTGAGTCCAGAGAGTGAACTGGCACCACTGGGGATGTAGTGCAGTGAGTCCAGAGAGTGCACTGGCACCACCGGGGATTCACTGCAAGGAGTCCAGAGAGTGCACTGGCACCACTGTGAATGCACTGCAGTGAGTACAGAGAGTGCACTGTCAGCACTGGGGATGCACTGCAGTGAGTCCAGAGAGTGCCCTGGAACCACTGGTGATGCAGTGCAGTGAGTCCAGAGAGTACACTGGCACCACTGGGGATGCAATGCAGTTAGTCCAGAGAGTGCACTGGCTCCAATGGGGATGCAGTGCAGTGAGTCCAGAGAGTGCACTGGCACCACTGGGGATGCAGTGCAGTGAGTCCTGAGAGTGCAATGGCACCACAAGGGATGCACTGCAGTGAGTCCAGAGAGTGCACTGGCACCACTGGGGATGCAGTGCAGTGAGTCCAGAGAGTGCACTGGCACCACTGGGGATGCACTGCAGTGAGTCCAGAGAGTGCACTGGCACCTAAGGGGCTGCACTGCAGTGAGTCCAGAGAGTGCACTGGCACCACTGGGGATGCAGAGCAGTGAGTCCAGAGATTGCACTGGCACCACTGGGGTGCAGTGAGTCCAGAGAGTGCACTGGCACCACTGGGGATGCACTGCAGTGAGTCCAGAGAGTGCACTGGCTCCAATGGGGATGCACTGCACTGATCCAGAGAGTGCACTGGCACCACTGGGGATGCAATGCAGTGAGTCCAGAGAGTGCACTGGCACCACTGGGGATGCAGTGCAGTGAGTCCAGAGAGTGCACTGGCACCAGTGGGGATGCAGTGCAGTGAGTCGTTAGAGTGCACTGGCACCACTGGGATTGCACTGCCGTGAGTCTGGAGAGTGCACTGGCACCACTGGGTATGCACTGCAGTGAGTCCAGAGAGTGCAGTTGCACCACAATGGATGTAGTTCAGTGAGTCCAGAGAGTGCACTGGCACCACTGGGGATGCACTGCAGTGAGTCCAGAGAATGCACTGGCACTAATGGGGATGCAGTGCAGTGAGTCCAGAGAGTGCACTGGCACCACTGGGGATGCAGTGCACTGAGTCCAGAGAGTGCACTGGCACCACTGGGGACGCACTGCAGTGAGTCCAGAGAGAACACTGGCACCACTGGGGCTGCAGTGCAGTGAGTCCAGAGAGTGCACTGGCACCACTGGTGTGCAGTGCAGTGAGTCCAGAGAGTGCACTGGCACCACTGGGGATGCACTGCAGTGAGTCCAGAGAGTGCACTGTCTCCAATGGGGATGCACTGCACTGAGTCCAGAGAGTGCACTGGCACCACAGGGGATGCAATGCAGTGAGTCCAGAGAGTGGAATGGAACCACTGGGGATGCAGTGCAGTGAGTCCAGAGAATGCACTGGCACTAATGGGGATGCAGTGCAGTGAGTCCAGAGAGTGCACTGGCACCACTGGGGATGCAGTGCACTGAGTCCAGAGAGTGCACTGGCACCACTGGGGACGCACTGCAGTGAGTCCAGAGAGAGCACTGGCACCACTGGGGCTGCAGTGCAGTGAGTCCAGAGAGTGCACTGGCACCACTGGGGTGCAGTGCAGTGAGTCCAGAGAGTGCACTGGCACCACTGGGGATGCAGTGCAGTGAGTCCAGAGAGTGCACTGGCACCACTGGGGATGCAGTGCAGTGAGTCCATAGAGTGCACTGGCACCACTGGGGATGCACTGCCGTGAGTCTGGAGAGTGCACTGGCACCACTGGGTATGCAGTGCTGTGAGTCCAGAGAGTGCAGTTGCACCACAATGGATGCAGTGCAGTGAGTCCAGAGAGTGCACTGGCACCACTGGGGATGCAGTGCAGTGAGTCCATAGAGTGCACTGGCACCACTGGGGATGCACTGCCGTGAGTCTGGAGAGTGCACTGGCACCACTGGATATGCAGTGCTGTGAGTCCAGAGAGTGCAGTTGCACCACAATGGATGCAGTGCAGTGAGTCCAGAGAGTGCACTGGCACCACTGGGGATGCACTGGAGTGAGTCCAGAGAATGCACTGGCACTAATGGGGATGCAGTGCAGTGAGTCCAGAGAGTGCACTGGCACCACTGGGGATGCACTGCAGTGAGTCCAGAGACTACACTGGCACCACTGGGGATGCAGTGCAGTGACTCTAGAGAGTGCACTGGCACCACTGGGGATGCAGTGCAGTGAGTCCAGAGAGTGTACTGGCACCACAGGGGATGCAGTGCAGTGATTCCAGAGAGTGCACTGGCACCACTGGGGATGCACTTCAGTGAGTCCAGAGAGTGCAGTGGCCCCACTGGGGATGTAGTTCAGTGAGTCCAGAGAGTGCACTGGCACCACTGGGGATGCACTGCAGTGAGTCCAGAGAATTGCCTGGCACCACTGGGGATGCAGTGCAGTGAGTCCAGAGAGTGCCCTTGCACCACTAGGGATAAACTGAAGTGAGTCCAGACAGTGCACTGGCACCACTGGGGATGCACTGCAGTGAGTCCAGAGAGTTCTCTGGCACCACTGGGGATGCAGTGTAGTGATTACAGAGAGTGCACCGGCTCCAATGGGGATACACTGCAGTGAGTCCAGAGGGTGCACTGGCACCACTGGGGATGCAGTTCAGTGAGTCCAGAGAGTGCACTGGCACCACTGGGGATGCACTGCAGTGAGTCCAGAGACTACACTGGCACCACTGGGGATGCAGTGCAGTGAGTCCAGAGAGTGCACTGGCACCACTGTTGATGTAGTGCAGTGACTCCATAGAGTGCACTGGCACCACTGGGGATGCAGTGCAGTGAGTCCAGAGAGTGCACTGGCACCACTGGTGATGCAGTGCAGTGAGTACAGAGAGTGCACTGGCACCACTGGGGATGCAGTGCACTGAGTCCAGAGAGTGCACTCTCAGCACTGGGGATGCACTGCAGTGAGTCCAAAGAGTGCACTGGCACCAGTGGGGATGCAGTGCAGTGAGTCCAGAGAGTACACTGGCACCACTGGGGATGCACTGCAGTGAGTGCAGAGAGTGCACTAGCACAACAGGAGATGCACTGCAGTGAGTCCAGAGAGTGCACTGGCACCTCTGGGGATGCAGTGCAGGTAGTCCAGAGAGTGCACTGGCACCACTGGGGATGCACCCCGGTGAGTCCAGAGAGTGCACTGGCACCACTGGGGATACACTGCAGTGAGTCCTGAGAGTTCTCAGGCACCACTGGGGATGCAGTTTAGTGAGTCCAGAGAGTGCACCGGCTCCAATGGGGATACACTGCAGTGAGTCCAGAGAGTGCAGTGGCCCCACTGGGGATGGAGTGCAGTGAGTCCAGAGAGTGCACTGGCACCACTGGGGATGCAGTGCAGTGAGACCAGAGAGTGATATGGCACCACTTATCTGCACTGCAGTGAGTCCAGACAGTGCACTGGCACCACTGGGGATGCAGTGCAGTGAGTCCAGAGAGTGCACTGGCACGACTGGGGATGCAATGCAGTGAGTCCAGAGAGTGCACTGGCACCACTGTTGATGCAATGCAGTGAGTCCAGAGAGTGCACTGGCACCACTGGTAATGCAGTGCAGTGAGTCCAGAGAGTGCACTGGCACCACTGGGGATGCAGTGCAGTGAGCTCAGAGAGTGCACTGGCACCACTGGAGATGCAGTGCAGTGAGTCCAGAGAGTGCACTGGCACCACTGGGGATGCACTGCAGTGAGTCCAGAGAGTGCACTGGCACCATTGGTGATGCAGTGCAGTGAGTCCAGAGAGTGCACTGGCACCACTGGGGATGCAGTGCACTGAGTCCAGAGATTGCACTGTCAGCACTGGGGATGCACTGCAGTGAGTCCAGAGAGTGCACTGGCACCACTGGGGATGCAGTGCAGTGAGTCCAGAGAGTGCACTGGCACCACTGGGGATGCAATGCAGTTAGTCCAGAGAGTGCACTGGCACCACTGGGGATGCAGTGCAGTGAGTCCAGAGAGTGCACTGGCACCACTGGGGATGCACTGCAGTGAGTCCTGAGAGTGCAATGGCACCACAAGTGATGCACTGCAGTGAGTCCAGAGAGAGCACTGGCACCACTGGGGATGCACTGCAGTGAGTCCAGAGAGTGCACTGGCACCTAAGGGGCTGCACTGCAGTGAGTCCAGAGAGTGCACTGGCACCACTAGGGCTGCAGCACAGTGAGTCCAGAGAGTGCACTGGCACCACTGGGGATGCAGTGCAGTGAGTCCACAGAGTGCACTGGCACTACAGGGCATACACTGCAGTGAGTCCAGCGAGTGCACTGGCACCAATGGGGATGCAGCAGAGTGAGTCCAGCGAGTGCACTGGCACCACTGGGGATGCAGTGCAGTGAGTCCAGAGAGTGCACTGGCACCACTGGGGATGCACTGCAGTGAGTCCAGAGAGTGCACTGGCACCACTGGGGATGCAGTGCAGTAAGTCCAGAGAGTGCACTGGCACCACTGGTGATGCACTGCAGTGAGTCCAGAGAGTGCACTGGCACCACTGGGGATGCAGTGCAGTGAGTCCAGAGAGTGCACTGGCTCCACTGGGGATGCAGTGCAGTGAGTCCAGAGAGTGCACTGGCTCCACTGGGGATGCAGTGCAGTGAGTCCAGAGAGTGCACTGGCACCACTGGGGATGCACTGCAGTGAGTCCTGAGAGTGCAATGGCACCACAGGTGATGCAGTGCAGTGAGTCCAGAGAGTGCACTGGCACCAGTGGGGATGCACTGCAGTGAGTCCAGAGAGTGCACTGGCACTTCTGGGGATGCAGTGCAGTGAATGCAGAGAGTGCACTAGCACAACAGGGGATGCACTGCAGTGACTCCAGAAAGTGCACTGGCACCAGTGGGGATGCACTGCAGTGAGTCCAGAGAGTGCACTGGCACCACTGGTGATGCAGTGCAGTGAGTCCAGAGAGTGCAGTGGCACCACTGGGGATGCAGTGCAGTGAGTCCAGAGAGTACACTGGCACCACTGGGGATGCACTGCAGTGAGTCCAGAGACTTCACAGGCACCACTGGGGATGCGGTACAGTGAGTCCAGAGAGTGCACTGGCACCACTGGGGATTCAGTTCAGTGAGTCCAGAGAGTGAACTGGCACCACTGGGGATGTAGTGCAGTGAGTCCAGAGAGTGCACTGGCACCACCGGGGATTCACTGCAAGGAGTCCAGAGAGTGCACTGGCACCACTGTGAATGCACTGCAGTGAGTACAGAGAGTGCACTGGCACCTAAGGGGCTGCACTGCAGTGAGTCCAGAGAGTGCACTGGCACCACTTGGGCTGCACTGCAGTGAGACCAGAGAGTGCACTGGCACCACTGGGATGCAGTGCAGTGAGAGCACAGAGTGCACTGGCACCACAGGGGATACACTGCAGTGAGTCCAGAGAGTGCACTGGCACCACTGGGGATGCAGCACAGTGAGTCCAGAGAGTGCACTGGCACCACAGGGGATGCACTGCAGTGAGTCCAGAGAGTGCACTGGCACCACTGGGGATGCAGTGCAGTGAGTCCAGAGAGTGCACTGGCACCACTGGGGATGCACTGTAGTGAGTCCAGAGATTGCACTGGCACCACTGGGGATGCAGTGCAGTGAGTCCGGAGAGTGCACTGGCACCACTGGTGATGCACTGCAGTGAGTCCAGAGAGTGCACTGGCACCACTGGGGATGCAGTGCAGTGAGTCCCGAGATTGCACTGGTACCACTGGGGATGCAGTGCAGTGAGTCCAGAGAGTGCACTGGCACCACTGGGGTGCAGTGCAGTGCGTCCAGAGAGTGCACTGGCACCACTGGGGATGCACTGCAGTGAGTCCAGAGAGTGCACTGGCTCCATAGGGGATGCAGTGTAGTGAGTCCAGAGAGTGCACTGGCACCACTGGGGTGAAGTGAGTAAAGAGAGTGCACTGTCACCACTGGGGATGCACTGCAGTGAGTCCAGAGAGTGCACTGGCTCCAATGGGGATGCACTGCACTGAGTCCAGAGAGTACACTGGCACCACTGGGAATGCAATGCAGTGAGTCCAGAGAGTGCTATGGAACCACTGGGGATGCACTGCAGTGAGTCCAGAGAGTGCACTGGCACCACTGGGGATGCAGTGCAGTGAGTCCAGAGAGTGCACTGGCACCAGTGGGGATACAGTGCAGTGAGTCCATAGAGTGCACTGGCACCACTGGGATTGCACTGCCGTGAGTCTGGAGAGTGCACTGGCACCACTGGGTATGCAGTGCAGTGAGTCCAGAGAGTGCAGTTGCACCACAATGGATGCAGTGCAGTGAGTCCAGAGAGTGCACTGGCACCACTGGGGATGCACTGCAGTGAGTCCAGAGAATGCACTGGCACTAATGGGAATGCAGTGCAGTGAGTCCAGAGAGTGCACTGTCACCACTGGGGATGCACTGCAGTGAGTCCAGAGAGTGCACTGGCACCACTGGGGATGCACTGCAGTGAGTCCAGAGAGTGCACTGGCACCACTGGGGATGCAGTGCAGTGAGTCCAGAGAATGTACTGGCACCACTGGGGATGCAGTGCAGTGATTCCACAGAGTGCACTGGCACCACTGGGGATGCACTTCAGTGAGTCCAGAGAGTGCAGTGGCACCACTGGGGATGCAGTGCAGTGAGTCCAGAGAGTGCTCTGGCACCAGTGATCTGCACTGCAGTGAGTCCAGTAATTGCCCTGGCACCACTGGGGATGCAGTGCAGTGAGTCCAGAGAGTGCACTGGCACGACAGGGGATGCAGTGCAGTGAGTCCAGAGAGTGCACTGGCACCACTGGGGATGCACTGCAGTGAGTCCAGAGAGTGCACTGGCACCACTGGGGATGCACTACAGTGAGTCCAGAGAGTGCACTGGCACCACTGGGGATGCAGTGCAGTGAGCTCAGAGGGTGCACTGGCACCACTGGGGATGCAGTGCAGTGAGTCCAGAGAGTGCACTGGCACCACTGGGGATGCACTGCAGTGAGTCCAGAGAGTGCACTGGCACAATTGGGGATGCAGTGCACTGAGTCCAGAGAGTGCACTGGCACCACTGGGGATGCAGTGCACTGAGTCCAGAGAGTGCACTGTCAGCACTGGGGATGCACTGCAGTGAGTCCAGAGAGTGCACTGGAACCACTGGGGATGCAGTGCAGTGAGTCCAGAGAGTGCACTGGCACCACTGGGGATGCAATGCAGTTAGTCCAGAGAGTGCACTGGCTCCAATGGGGATGCAGTGCAGTGAGTCCAGAGAGTGCACTGGCACCACTGGGGATGCAGTGCAGTGAGTCCTGAGAGTGCAATGGCACCACAAGGGATGCACAGCAGTGAGTCCAGAGAGTGCACTGGTACCACTGGGGATGCAGTGCAGTGAGTCCAGAGAGTGCACTGGCACCACTGGGGATGCACTGCAGTGAGTCCAGAGAGCGCACTGGCACCTAAGGGGCTGCACTGCAGTGAGTCCAGAGAGTGCACTGGCACCACTGGGGATGCAGAGCAGTGAGTCCAGAGATTGCACTGGCACCACTGGGGTGCAGTGAGTCCAGAGAGTGCTCTGGCACCTCTGGGGATGCACTGCAGTGAGTCCAGAGAGTGCACTGGCTCCAATGGGGATGCACTGCAGTGATCCAGAGAGTGCACTGGCACCACTGGGGATGCAATGCAGTGAGTCCAGAGAGTGCACTGTCAGCACTGGGGATGCACTGCAGTGAGTCCAGAGAGTGCACTGGCACCACTGGGGATGCAGTGCAGTGAGTCCAGAGAGTGCACTGGCACCAGTGGGGATGCAGTGCAGTGAGTCCATAGAGTGCACTGGCACCACTGGGATTGCACTGCCGTGAGTCTGGAGAGTGCACTGGCACCACTGGGTATGCATTGCAGTGAGTCCAGAGAGTGCAGTTGCACCACAATGGATGTAGTTCAGTGAGTCCAGAGAGTGCACTGGCACCACTGGGGATGCACTGCAGTGAGTCCAGAGAATGCACTGGCACTAATGGGGATGCAGTGCAGTGAGTCCAGAGAGTGCACTGGCACCACTGGGGATGCAGTGCACTGAGTCCAGAGAGTGCACTGGCACCACTGGGGACGCACTGCAGTGAGTCCAGAGAGAGCACTGGCACCACTGGGGCTGCAGTGCAGTGAGTCCAGAGAGTGCACTGGCACCACTGGTTATGCACTGCAGTGAGTCCAGAGAGTGCACTGGCACCACTGGGGATTAAGTGCACTGAGTCCAGAGAGTGCACTCTTAGCACTGGGGATGCACTGCAGTGAGTCCAAAGAGTGCACTGGCACCACTGGGGATGCAGTACAGTGAGTCCAGAGAGTACACTGGCACCACTGGGGATGCACTGCAGTGAGTGCAGAGAGTGCACTAGCACAACAGGGGATGCACTGCAGTGAGTCCAGAGAGTGCACTGGCACCTCTGGGGATGCAGTGCAGGTAGTCCAGAGAGTGCACTGGCACCACTGGGGATGCACTGCAGTGAGTCCAGAGAGTGTACTGGCACCACAGGGGATGCACTGCAGTGATTCCAGAGAGTGCACTGGCACCACTGGGGATGCACCCCGGTGAGTCCAGAGAGTGCACTGGCACCACTGGGGATACACTGCAGTGAGTCCTGAGAGTTCTCCGGCACCACTGGGGATGCAGTTTAGTGAGTCCAGGGAGTGCACCGGCTCCAATGGGGATACACTGCAGTGAGTCCAGAGAGTGCAGTTACCCCACTGGGGATGGAGTGCAGTGAGTCCAGAGAGTGCACTGGCACCACTGGGGATGCAGTGCAGTGAGTCCAGAGAGTGCTCTGGCACCACTGATCTGCACTGCAGTGAGTCCAGAGAGTGCACTGGCACCACTGGGGATGCACTGCAGTGAGTCCAGAGAGTGCACTGGCACCACTGCGGATGCAGTGCAGTGAGTCCAGAGAGTGCACTGGCACCACTGTTGATGCAGTGCAGTGAGTCCAGAGAGTGCACTGGCACCACTGGGGATGCAGTGCAGTGAGTCCAGAGAGTGCACTGGCACCACTGGGGATGCAGTGCAGTGAGCTCAGAGAGTGCACTGGCACCACTGGGGATGCAGTGCAGTGAGTCCAGAGAGTGCACTGGCACCACTGGGGATGCACTGCAGTGACTCCAGAGAGTGCACTGGCACCATTGGGGATGCAGTGCACTGAGTCCAGAGAGTGCACTGGCACCACTGGGGATGCAGTGCACTGTGTCCAGAGATTGCACTGTCAGCACTGGGGATGCACTGCAGGGAGTCCAGAGAGTGCACTGGCACCACTGGGGATGCAGTGCACTGAGTCCAGAGATTGCACTGTCAGCACTGGGGATGCACTGCAGTGAGTCCAGAGAGTGCACTGGCACCACTGGTGATGCAGTGCAGTGAGTCCTGTGAGTGCAATGGCACCACAAGTGATGCACTGCAGTGAGTCCATAGAGTGCACTGGCACCACTGGGGATGCAGTGCAGTGAGTCCAGAGAGTGCACTGGCAACACTGGGGATGCACTGCAGTGAGTCCAGAGAGTGCACTGGCACCTAAGGGGCTGCACTGCAGTGAGTCCAGAGAGTGCACTGGCACCACTAGGGCTGCAGCACAGTGAGTCCAGAGAGTGCACTGTCACCACTGGGTATGCAGTGCAGTGAGTCCACAGAGTGCACTGGCACCACAGGGCATACACTGCAGTGAGTCCAGCGAGTGCACTGGCACCACTGGGGATGCAGCACAGTGAGTCCAGAGAGTGCACTGGCACCACTGGGGATGCAGCGCAGTGAATACAGAGAGTGCACTGGCACCACTGGGGATGCACTGCAGTGAGTCCAGAGAGTGCACTGGCACCAGTGGGGATGCACTGCAGTGGGTCCAGAGAGTGCACTGGCACCACTGGGGATGCAGTGCCGTGAGTCCAGAGATTGCACTGGCACCACTGGGGATGCAGCACAGTGAGTCCAGAGAGTGAACTGTCACCACTGGAGACGCAGCGCAGTGACTACAGAGAGTGCACTGGCACCACGGGGTATGCACTGCAGTGAGTCCAGAGAGTGCACTGGTACCAGTGGGGATGCAGTGCAGTGGGTCCAGAGAGTGCACTGGCTCCAGTGGGGATGCAGTGCAGTGAGTCCAGAGAGTGCACTGGCTCCACTGGGGATGCAGTGCAGTGAGTCCAGAGAGTGCACTGGCACCACTGGGGATGCACTGCAGTGAGTCCTGAGAGTGCAATGGCACCACAGGTGATGGACTGCAGTCAGTCCAGAGAGTGCACTGGCACCACTGGGGATGCAGTGCAGTGAGTCCAGAGAGTGCACTGGCACTTCTGGGGATGCAGTGCAGTGAATGCAGAGAGTGCACTAGCACAACAGGGGATGCACTGCAGTGACTCCAGAAAGTGCACTGGCACCAGTGGGGATGCACTGCAGTGAGTCCAGAGAGTGCACTGGCACCACTGGGGATGCACTGCAGTGAGTGCAGAGAGTGCAGTGGCACCACTGGGGATGCAGTGCAGTGAGTCCAGAGAGTGCACTGGCACCACTGTTGATACAGTGCAGTGAGTCCAGAGAGTGCACTGGCACCACTGGGGATGCAGTGCAGTGAGTCCAGAGAGTGCACTGGCACCACTGGGGATTCAGTTCAGTGAGTCCAGAGAGTGAACTGGCACCACTGGGGATGTAGTGCAGTGAGTCCAGAGAGTGCACTGGCACCACCGGGGATTCACTTCAAGGAGTCCAGAGAGTGCAGTGGCACCACTGGGAATGCACTGCAGTGAGTACAGAGAGTGCACTGGCACCTAAGGGGCTGCACTGCAGTGAGTCCAGAGAGTGCACTGGCACCACTTGGGCTGCACTGCAGTGAGTCCAGAGAGTGCACTGGCACCACTGGGATGCAGTGCAGTGAGAGCACAGAGTGCACTGGCACCACAGGGGATACACTGCAGTGAGTCCAGAGAGTGCACTGGCACCACTGGGGATGCAGCACAGTGAGTCCAGAGAGTGCACTGGCACCACTGGGGATGCAGCGCAGTGACTACAGAGAGTTCTCTGGCACCACAGGGGATACACTGCAGTGAGTCCAGAGAGTGCACTGGCACCAGTGGGGATGCACTGCAGTGAATCCAGAGAGTGCACTGGCACCACTGGGGATGCAGTGCAGTGAGTCCAGAGAGTGCACTGGCACCACTGGGGATGCACTGCAGTGAGTCCAGAGAGTGTACTGGCACCACTGGGGATGCACTGCAGTGAGTCCAGAGAGTGCACTGGCACCACTGGGGATGCACCCCGGTGAGTCCAGAGAGTGCACTGGCACCACTGGGGATGCAATGCAGTGAGTCCAGCGAGTTCTCTGGCACCACTTGGGATGCAGTTTAGTGAGTCCAGAGAGTGAACTGTCACCACTGGGGACGCAGCGCAGTGACTCCAGAGAGTGCACTGGCACCACTGGGGATGCACTGCAGTGAGTCCAGAGAGTGCACTGGCACCAGTGGGGATGCACTGCAGTGGGTCCAGAGCGTGCACTGGCACCACTGGGGATGCAGTGCAGTGAGTGCAGAGAGTGCACTGGCACCACTGGGGATGCACTGCAGTGAGTCCAGAGAGTGCACTGGCACGACTGGGGATGCAGTGCAGTGAGTCCAGAGAGTGCACTGGCACCACTGTTGATGCAGTGCAGTGAGTCCAGAGAGTGCAATGGTACCACTGGGGATGAAGTGCAGTGAGTACAGAGAGTGCTCTGGCACCACTGATCTGCACTGCTGTGAGTCCAGTAATTACACTGGCACCACTGGGGATGCAGTGCAGTGAGTCCAGAGAGTGCACTGGCACCACTGTTGATGCAGTGCAGTGAGTCCAGAGAGTGCACTGGCACGACTGGGGATGCAGTGCAGTGAGTCCAGAGAGTGCACTGGCACCACTGGGGATGCAGTGCAGTGAGCTCAGAGAGTGCACTGGCACCACTGGGGATGCAGTGCAGTGAGTCCAGAGAGTGCACTGGCACCACTAGGGCTGCAGCACAGTGAGTCCAGAGAGTGAACTGTCACCACTGGGGACGCATCACAGTGACTCCAGAGAGTGCACTGGCACCACTGGGGATGCACTGCAGTGAGTCCAGAGAGTGCACTGGCACCAGTGGGGATGCACTGCAGTGGGTCCAGAGCGTGCACTGGCACCACTGGGGATGCACTGCAGTGAGTCCAGAGAGTGCACTGGCACCACTGTTGATGCAGTGCAGTGAGTCCAGAGAGTGCACTGGCACCACTGGGGATGCAGTGCAGTGAGTCCAGAGAGTGCACTGGCACCACTGGTGATGCACTGCAGTGAGTCCAGAGAGTGCACTGGCACCACTGGGGATGCACTGCAGTGAGTCCAGAGAGTGCACTGGCACCACTGGGGATGCACTGCAGTGAGTCCAGAGAGTGCACTGGCTCCACTGGGGATGCACTGCACTGAGTCCAGAGAGTGCACTGGCACCACTGGGGTATGCAATGCAGTGAGTCCAGAGAGTGCAAAGGAACCACTGGGGATGCACTGCAGTGAGTCCAGAGAGTGCACTGGCACCACTGGGGATGCAGTGCAGTGAGTCCAGAGAGTGCACTGGCACCACTGGGGATGCACTGCAGTGAGTCCAGAGAGTGTACTGGCACCACTGGGGATGCACTGCAGTGAGTCCAGAGAGTGCACTGGCACCACTGGGGATGCACCCCGGTGAGTCCAGAGAGTGCACTGGCACCACTGGGGATGCAATGCAGTGAGTCCAGCGAGTTCTCTGGCACCACTTGGGATGCAGTTTAGTGAGTCCAGAGAGTGAACTGTCACCACTGGGGACGCAGCGCAGTGACTCCAGAGAGTGCACTGGCACCACTGGGGATGCACTGCAGTGAGTCCAGAGAGTGCACTGGCACCAGTGGGGATGCACTGCAGTGGGTCCAGAGCGTGCACTGGCACCACTGGGGATGCAGTGCAGTGAGTGCAGAGAGTGCACTGGCACCACTGGGGATGCACTGCAGTGAGTCCAGAGAGTGCACTGGCACGACTGGGGATGCAGTGCAGTGAGTCCAGAGAGTGCACTGGCACCACTGTTGATGCAGTGCAGTGAGTCCAGAGAGTGCAATGGTACCACTGGGGATGAAGTGCAGTGAGTACAGAGAGTGCTCTGGCACCACTGATCTGCACTGCTGTGAGTCCAGTAATTACACTGGCACCACTGGGGATGCAGTGCAGTGAGTCCAGAGAGTGCACTGGCACCACTGTTGATGCAGTGCAGTGAGTCCAGAGAGTGCACTGGCACGACTGGGGATGCAGTGCAGTGAGTCCAGAGAGTGCACTGGCACCACTGGGGATGCAGTGCAGTGAGCTCAGAGAGTGCACTGGCACCACTGGGGATGCAGTGCAGTGAGTCCAGAGAGTGCACTGGCACCACTAGGGCTGCAGCACAGTGAGTCCAGAGAGTGAACTGTCACCACTGGGGACGCATCACAGTGACTCCAGAGAGTGCACTGGCACCACTGGGGATGCACTGCAGTGAGTCCAGAGAGTGCACTGGCACCAGTGGGGATGCACTGCAGTGGGTCCAGAGCGTGCACTGGCACCACTGGGGATGCACTGCAGTGAGTCCAGAGAGTGCACTGGCACCACTGTTGATGCAGTGCAGTGAGTCCAGAGAGTGCACTGGCACCACTGGGGATGCAGTGCAGTGAGTCCAGAGAGTGCACTGGCACCACTGGTGATGCACTGCAGTGAGTCCAGAGAGTGCACTGGCACCACTGGGGATGCACTGCAGTGAGTCCAGAGAGTGCACTGGCACCACTGGGGATGCACTGCAGTGAGTCCAGAGAGTGCACTGGCTCCACTGGGGATGCACTGCACTGAGTCCAGAGAGTGCACTGGCACCACTGGGGTATGCAATGCAGTGAGTCCAGAGAGTGCAAAGGAACCACTGGGGATGCACTGCAGTGAGTCCAGAGAGTGCACTGGCACCACTGGGGATGCAGTGCAGTGAGTCCAGAGAGTGCACTGGCACCACTGGGAATGCACTGCCGTGAGTCTGGAGAGTGCACTGGCACCACTGGGTATGCAGTGCAGTGAGTCCAGAGAGTGCAGTTGCACCACAATGGATGCAGTGCAGTGAGTCCAGAGAGTGCACTGGCACCACTGGGGATACACTGCAGTGAGTCCAGAGAGTGCACTGGCACCACTGGGGATGCAGCACAGTGAGTCCAGAGAGTGAACTGTCACCACTGGGGACGCAGCGCAGTGACTACAGAGAGTGCACTGGCACCACGGGGGATGCACTGCAGTGAGTCCAGAGAGTGCACTGGCACCAGTGGGGATGCAGTGCAGTGGGTCCAGAGAGTGCACTGGCACCACTGGGGATGCAGTGCAGTGAGTCCAGAGAGTGCACTGGCACCACTGGGGATGCACTGCAGTGAGTCCAGAGAGTGCACTGGCACCACTGGGGATGCAGTGCAGTAAGTCCAGAGAGTGCACTGGCACCACTGGTGATGCACTGCAGTGAGTCTAGAGAGTGCACTTGCACCACTGGGGATGCAGTGCAGTGAGTCCGGAGAGTGCACTGGCACCAGTGGGGATGCACTGCAGTGGGTCCAGAGAGTGCACTGGCACCACTGGGGATGCACTGCAGTGAGTCCAGAGATTGCACTGGCACCACTGGGGATGCACTGCAGTGAGTCCAGAGAGTGCACTGGCACCACTGGGGATGCAGTGCAGTGAGTCCGGAGAGTGCACTGGCACCACTGGGGATGCAGTGCAGTGAGTCCAGAGAGTGCCCTTGCACCACTGGGATGCAGTGCAGTGAGTCCACAAAGTGCACTGGCACCACAGGGGATACACTGCAGTGAGTCCAGAGAGTGCACTGGCACCACTGGGGATGCAGCACAGTGAGTCCAGAGAGTGAACTGTCACCACTGGGGACGCAGCGCAGTGACTACAGAGAGTGCACTGGCACCACTGGGGATGCACTGCAGTGAGTCCAGAGAGTGCACTGGCACCAGTGGGGATGCAGTGCAGTGGGTCCAGAGAGTGCACTGGCACCACTGGGGATGCAGTGCAGTGAGTCCAGAGAGTGCACTGGCACCACTGGGGATGCACTGCAGTGAGTCCAGAGAGTGCACTGGCACCACTGGGGATGCAGTGCAGTAAGTCCAGAGAGTGCACTGGCACCACTGGTGATGCACTGCAGTGAGTCCAGAGAGTGCACTGGCACCACTGGGGATGCAGTGCAGTGAGTCCAGAGAGTGCACTGGCTCCACTGGGGATGCAGTGCAGTGAGTCCAGAGAGTGCACTGGCTCCACTGGGGATGCAGTGCAGTGAGTCCGGAGAGTGCACTGGCACCACTGGGGATGCAGTGCAGTGAGCCCTGAGAGTGCAATAGCACCACAGGTGATGCACTGCAGTGAGTCCAGAGAGTGCACTGGCACCACTGGGGATGCAGTGCCGTGAGTCCAGAGAGTGCACTGGCACTTCTGGGGATGCAGTGCAGTGAATGCAGAGAGTGCACTAGCACAACAGGGGATGCACTGCAGTGACTCCAGAAAGTGCACTGGCACCAGTGGGTATGCAGTGCAGTGAGTCCAGAGAGTGCACTGGCACCACTGGTGATGCAGTGCAGTGAGTCCAGAGAGTGCAGTGGCACCACTGGGGATGCAGTGCAGTGAATCCAGAGAGTGCACTGGCACCACTGGGGATGCACTGCAGTGAGTCCAGAGACTTCACAGGCACCACTGGGGATGCAGTACAGTGAGGCCAGAGAGTGCACTGGCACCACTGGGGATTCAGTTCAGTGAGTCCAGAGAGTGAACTGGCATCACTGGGGATGTAGTGCAGTGAGTCCAGAGAGTGCACTGGCACCACCGGGGATTCACTGCAAGGAGTCCAGAGAGTGCAGTGGCACCACTGGGAATGCACTGCAGTGAGTCCAGAGAGTGCACTGGCACCTAAGGGGCTGCAGTGCAGTGAGTCCAGAGAGTGCACTGGCACCACTGGGGATGCAGTGCAGTGAGTCCAGAGAGTGCACTGGCACAACCGGGGATTCACTGCAAGGAGTCCAGAGAGTGCAGTGGCACCACTGGGAATGCACTGCAGTGAGTCCAGAGAGTGCACTGGCACCTAAGGGGCTGCAGTGCAGTGAGTCCAGAGAGTGCACTGGCACCACTGGGGATGCAGTGCAGTGAGTCCAGAGAGTGCACTGGCACCAATGGGATGCAGTGCAGTGAGAGCACAGAGTGCACTGGCACCACAGGGGATACACTGCAGTGAGTCCAGAGAGTGCACTGGCACCACTGGGGATGCAGCACAGTGAGTCCAGAGAGTGCACTGGCACCACTGGTGATGCAGCGCAGTGACTACAGAGAGTGCACTGGCACCGCAGGGGATGCACTGTAGTGAGTCCAGAGATTGCACTGGCACCACTGGGGATGCAGTGCAGTGAGTCCACAAAGTGCACTGGCACCACTGGTGATGCACTGCAGTGAGTCCAGAGAGTTCACTGGCACCATTGGGGATGCAGTGCAGTGAGTCCAGAGATTGCACTGGCACCACTGGGGATGCAGTGCAGTGAGTCCACAAAGTGCACTGGCACCACTGGTGATGCAGTGCAGTGAGTCCAGAGAGTGAACTGGCACCACTGGGGATGCAGTGCAGTGAGTCCAGAGAGTGCACTGGCACCACCGGGGATTCACTGCAGTGAGTCCAGAGAGTGCACTGACACCACTGGGAATGCACTGCATTGAGTACAGAGAGTGCACTGGCACCTCAGGGCCTGCACTGCAGTGAGTCCAGAGAGTGCACTGGCACCACTGGGGATGCACTGGAGTGAGTCCAGACAGTGCACTGGCACCACTGGGGATGCAATGCAGTGAGTCCAGAGAGTACACTGGCACCAATGGGATGCAGTGCAGTGAGTCCACAGAGTGCACTGGCACCACAGGGGATACACTGCAGTGAGTCCAGAGAGTGCACTGGCACCACTAGGGATGCAGCACAGTGAGTCCAGAGAGTGAACTGTCACCACTGGGGACGCAGCGCAGTGACTCCAGAGAGTGCGCTGGCACCAGTGGAGATGCACTGCAGTGGGTCCAGAGAGTGCACTGGCACCAGTGGAGATGCACTGCAGTGGGTCCAGAGCGTGCACTGGCACCACTGGGGATGCAGTGCAGTGAGTGCAGAGAGTGCACTGGCACCACTGGGGATGCACTGCAGTGAGTCCAGAGAGTGCACTGGCACCACTGGGGATGGAGTGCAGTGAGTCCAGAGAGTGCACTGGCACCACTGGTGCTACACTGCAGTGAGTCCAGAGAGTGCACTGGCACCACTGGGGATGCACTGCAGTGAGTCCAGAGAGTGCACTGGCACCACTGGAGATGCACTGCACTGAGTCCAGAGAGTGCACTGGCTCCACTTGGGATGCAGTGCAGTGTGTGCAGAGACTGCAGTAGCACAACAGGGGATGCACTGCAGTGACTCCAGAAAGTGCACTGGCACCACTGGGGATGCAGTGCAGTGAGTCCAGAGAGTGCACTGGCACCACTGGTGATGCAGTGCAGTGAGTCCAGAGAGTACACTGGCACCACTGGGGATGCACTGCAGTGAGTCCAGAGAATGCACTGGCACTAATGGGGATGCAGTGCAGTGACTCGAAAGAGTGCACTGGCACCACTGCGGATGCACTGCAGTGAGTCCGGAGAGTGCCCTGGCACCAATGGTGATGCAGTGCAGTGACTCCAGAGAGTGCACTGGCACCACTGGGGATGCAGTGCAGTGAGTCCAGAGAGTGCACTGGCACCACTGGGATGCACTGCAGTGAGTCCAGAGAGTGTACTGGCACCACAGGGGATGCAGTGCAGTGAGTCCGGAGAGTGCCCTGGCACCACTGGGGATGCAGTGCAGTGAGTCCAGAGAGTGCCCTTGCACCACTGGGATGCAGTGCAGTGAGTCCACAAAGTGCACTGGCACCACAGGGGATACACTGCAGTGAGTCCAGAGAGTGCACTGGCACCACTGGGGATGCAGCACAGTGAGTCCAGAGAGTGAACTGTCACCACTGGGGACGCAGCGCAGTGACTACAGAGAGTGCACTGGCACCATTGGGGATGCAGTGCAGTGAGTCCAGAGAGTGCACTGGCACCAGTGGGGATGCAGTGCAGTGGGTCCAGAGAGTGCACTGGCACCACTGGGGATGCAGTGCAGTGAGTCCAGAGAGTGCACTGGCACCACTGGGGATGCACTGCAGTGAGTCCAGAGAGTGCACTGGCACCACTGGGAATGCAGTGCAGTAAGTCCAGAGAGTGCACTGGCACCACTGGTGATGCACTGCAGTGAGTCCAGAGAGTGCACTGGCACCACTGGGGATGCAGTGCAGTGAGTCCAGAGAGTGCACTGGCTCCACTGGGGATGCAGTGCAGTGAGTCCAGAGAGTGCACTGGCTCCACTGGGGATGCAGTGCAGTGAGTCCGGAGAGTGCACTGGCACCACTAGGGATGCAGTGCAGTGAGTCCTGAGAGTGCAATAGCACCACAGGCGATGCACTGCAGTGAGTCCAGAGAGTGCACTGGCACCACTGGGGATGCAGTGCAGTGAGTCCAGAGAGTGCACTGGCACTTCTGGGGATGCAGTGCAGTGAATGCAGAGAGTGCACTAGCACAACAGGGGATGCACTGCAGTGACTCCAGAATGTGCACTGGCACCAGTGGGGATGCACTGCAGTGAGTCCAGAGAGTGCACTGGCACCACTGGTGATGCAGTGCAGTGAGTCCAGAGAGTGCAGTGGCACCACTGGGGATGCAGTGCAGTGAGTCCAGAGAGTGCACTGGCACCACTGGGGATGCACTGCAGTGAGTCCAGAGACTTCACAGGCACCACTGGGGATGCAGTACAGTGAGGCCAGAGAGTGCACTGGCACCACTGGGGATTCAGTTCAGTGAGTCCAGAGAGTGAACTGGCACCACTGGGGATGTAGTGCAGTGAGTCCAGAGAGTGCACTGGCACCACCGGGGATTCACTGCAAGGAGTCCAGAGAGTGCAGTGGCACCACTGGGATGCAGTGCAGTGAGAGCACAGAGTGCACTGGCACCACAGGGGATACACTGCAGTGAGTCCAGAGAGTGCACTGGCACCACTGGGGATGCAGCACAGTGAGTCCAGAGAGTGCACTGGCACCACTGGGGATGCAGCGCAGTGACTACAGAGAGTGCACTGGCACCACAGGGGATGCACTACAGTGAGTCCAGAGAGTGTACTGGCACCAGTGGGGATGCACTGCAGTGAGTCCAGAGAGTGCACTGGCACCACTGGGGATGCAGTGCAGTGAGTCGAGAGAGTGCACTGGCACCACGGGGGATGCACTGTAGTGAGTCCAGAGATTGCACTGGCACCACTGGGGATGCAGTGCAGTGAGTCCACAAAGTGCACTGGCACCACTGGTGATGCACTGCAGTGAGTCCAGAGAGTTCACTGGCACCACTGGGGATGCAGTGCAGTGAGTCCAGAGATTGCACTGGCACCACTGGGGATGCAGTGCAGTGAGTCCAGAGAGTGCACTGGCACCACTGGGGATGCAGTGCAGTGAGACCTGAGAGTGAACTGGCACCACTGGGGATGCAGTGCAGTGAGTCCAGAGAGTGCACTGGCACCACCGGGGATTCACTGCAGTGAGTCCAGAGAGTGCACTGACACCACTGGGAATGCACTGCATTGAGTACAGAGAGTGCACTGGCACCTCAGGGGCTGCACTGCAGTGAGTCCAGAGAGTGCACTGGCACCACTGGGGATGCACTGGAGTGAGTCCAGACAGTGCACTGGCACCACTGGGGATGCAATGCAGTGAGTCCAGAGAGTACACTGGCACCAATGGGATGCAGTGCAGTGAGTCCACAGAGTGCACTGGCACCACAGGGGATACACTGCAGTGAGTCCAGAGAGTGCACTGGCACCACTAGGGATGCAGCACAGTGAGTCCAGAGAGTGAACTGTCACCACTGGGGACGCAGCGCAGTGACTCCAGAGAGTGCGCTGGCACCAGTGGAGATGCACTGCAGTGGGTCCAGAGAGTGCACTGGCACCAGTGGAGATGCATTGCAGTGGGTCCAGAGCGTGCACTGGCACCACTGGGGATGCAGTGCAGTGAGTGCAGAGAGTGCACTGGCACCACTGGGGATGCACTGCAGTGAGTCCAGAGAGTGCACTGGCACCACTGGGGATGGAGTGCAGTGAGTCCAGAGAGTGCACTGGCACCACTGGTGCTACACTGCAGTGAGTCCAGAGAGTGCACTGGCACCACTGGGGATGCACTGCAGTGAGTCCAGAGAGTGCACTGGCACCACTGGAGATGCACTGCACTGAGTCCAGAGAGTGCACTGGCTCCACTGGGGATGCAGTGCAGTGAGTGCAGAGAGTGCAGTAGCACAACAGGGGATGCACTGCAGTGACTCCAGAAAGTGCACTGGCACCACTGGGGATGCAGTGCAGTGAGTCCAGAGAGTACACTGGCACCACTGGGGATGCACTGCAGTGAGTCCAGAGAGTGAACTGGCACTAATGGGGATGCAGTGCAGTGACTCGAAAGAGTGCACTGGCACCACTGCGGATGCACTGCAGTGAGTCCGGAGAGTGCCCTGGCACCAATGGTGATGCAGTGCAGTGAGTCCAGAGAGTGCACTGTCAGCACTGGGGATGCACTGCAGTGAGTCCAGAGAGTGCACTGGCACTACGGGGGATGCAGTGCAGTGACTCCAGAGAGTGCACTGGCACCACTGGGGATGCAGTGCAGTGAGTCCAGAGAGTGCACTGGCACCACTGGGATGCACTGCAGTGAGTCCAGAGAGTGTATTGGCACCACAGGGGATGCACTGCATTGAGTCCAGAGAGTGCACTGGCACCACTGGGGATGCACCCCGGTGAGTCCAGAGAGTGCACTGGCACCACTGGGGATGCACTGCAGTGAGTCCAGAGAGTTCTCTGGCACCACTGGGGATGCAGTTTAGTGAGTCCAGAGAGTGCACCGGCTCCAATGGGGATACACTGCAGTGAGTCTAGAGAGTGCACTGGCACCACTGGGGATGCAGTGCAGTGAGTCCAGAGAGTGCCCTTGCACCACCGGGGATTCAGTGCAAGGAGTCCAGAGAGTGCACTGGCACCACTGGGAATGCACTGCAGTGAGTACAGAGAATGCACTGGCACCTAAGGGGCTGCACTGCAGTGAGTCCAGAGAGTGCACTGGCACCACTGGGGATGCACTGCAGTGAGTCCAGAGAGTGCACTGGCACCACTGGGGATGCAGTGCAGTGAGTCCAGAGAGTGCACTGGCACCACTGGGGATGCAGCACAGTGAGTCTAAAGAGTGCACTGTCACCACTGCTTATGCAGCGCAGTGAGTCCAGAGAGTTCACTGGCACCACTGGGGATGCAGTGCAGTGAGTCCAGAGATTGCACTGGCACCACTGGTGATGCACTGCAGTGAGTCCAGAGAGTGCACTGGCACCTCTGGGGATGCAGTGCAGGTAGTCCAGAGAGTGCACTGGCACCACTGGGGATGCACCCCGGTGAGTCCAGAGAGTGCACTGGCACCACTGGGGATACACTGCAGTGAGTCCTGAGAGTTCTCAGGCACCACTGGGGATGCAGTTTAGTGAGTCCAGAGAGTGCACCGGCTCCAATGGGGATACACTGCAGTGAGTCCAGAGAGTGCAGTGGCCCCACTGGGGATGGAGTGCAGTGAGTCCAGAGAGTGCACTGGCACCACTGGGGATGCAGTGCAGTGAGTCCAGAGAGTGCACTGGCACGACTGGGGATGCAATGCAGTGAGTCCAGAGAGTGCACTGGCACCACTGTTGATGCAATGCAGTGAGTCCAGAGAGTGCACTGGCACCACTGGTAATGCAGTGCAGTGAGTCCAGAGAGTGCACTGGCACCACTGGCGATGCAGTGCAGTGAGCTCAGAGAGTGCACTGGCACCACTGGAGATGCAGTGCAGTGAGTCCAGAGAGTGCACTGGCACCACTGGGGATGCACTGCAGTGAGTCCAGAGAGTGCACTGGCACCATTGGGGATGCAGTGCAGTGAGTCCAGAGAGTGCACTGGCACCACTGGGGATGCAGCACAGTGAGTCTAAAGAGTGCACTGTCACCACTGCTTATGCAGCGCAGTGAGTCCAGAGAGTTCACTGGCACCACTGGGGATGCAGTGCAGTGAGTCCAGAGATTGCACTGGCACCACTGGTGATGCACTGCAGTGAGTCCAGAGAGTGCACTGGCACCTCTGGGGATGCAGTGCAGGTAGTCCAGAGAGTGCACTGGCACCACTGGGGATGCACCCCGGTGAGTCCAGAGAGTGCACTGGCACCACTGGGGATACACTGCAGTGAGTCCTGAGAGTTCTCAGGCACCACTGGGGATGCAGTTTAGTGAGTCCAGAGAGTGCACCGGCTCCAATGGGGATACACTGCAGTGAGTCCAGAGAGTGCAGTGGCCCCACTGGGGATGGAGTGCAGTGAGTCCAGAGAGTGCACTGGCACCACTGGGGATGCAGTGCAGTGAGTCCAGAGAGTGCACTGGCACGACTGGGGATGCAATGCAGTGAGTCCAGAGAGTGCACTGGCACCACTGTTGATGCAATGCAGTGAGTCCAGAGAGTGCACTGGCACCACTGGGGATGCAGTGCAGTGAGTCCAGAGAGTGCACTGGCACCACTGGGGATGCAGTGCAGTGAGTCCTGAGAGTGCAATGGCACCACAAGTGATGCACTGCAGTGAGTCCAGAGAGTGCACTGGCACCTAAGGGGCTGCACTGCAGTGAGTCCAGAGAGTGCACTGGCACCACTAGGGCTGCAGCACAGTGAGTCCAGAGAGTGCACTGGCACCACTGGGGATGCAGTGCAGTGAGTCCACAGAGTGCACTGGCACTACAGGGCATACACTGCAGTGAGTCCAGCGAGTGCACTGGCACCAATGGGGATGCAGCACAGTGAGTCCAGCGAGTGCACTGGCACCACTGGGGATGCAGTGCAGTGAGTCCAGAGAGTGCACTGGCACCACTGGGGATGCACTGCAGTGAGTCCAGAGAGTGCACTGGCACCACTGGGGATGCAGTGCAGTAAGTCCAGAGAGTGCACTGGCACCACTGGTGATGCACTGCAGTGAGTCCAGAGAGTGCACTGGCACCACTGGGGATGCAGTGCAGTGAGTCCAGAGAGTGCACTGGCTCCACTGGGGATGCAGTGCAGTGAGTCCAGAGAGTGCACTGGCTCCACTGGGGATGCAGTGCAGTGAGTCCAGAGAGTGCACTGGCACCACTGGGGATGCACTGCAGTGAGTCCTGAGAGTGCAATGGCACCACAGGTGATGCACTGCAGTGAGTCCAGAGAGTGCACTGGCACCAGTGGGGATGCAGTGCAGTGAGTCCAGAGAGTGCACTGGCACTTCTGGGGATGCAGTGCAGTGAATGCAGAGAGTGCACTAGCACAACAGGGGATGCACTGCAGTGACTCCAGAAAGTGCACTGGCACCAGTGGGGATGCACTGCAGTGAGTCCAGAGAGTGCACTGGCACCACTGGTGATGCAGTGCAGTGAGTCCAGAGAGTGCAGTGGCACCACTGGGGATGCAGTGCACTGAGTCCAGAGAGTGCACTGGCACCACTGGGGATGCACTGCAGTGAGTCCAGAGACTTCACAGGCACCACTGGGGATGCGGTACAGTGAGTCCAGAGAGTGCACTGGCACCACTGGGGATTCAGTTCAGTGAGTCCAGAGAGTGAACTGGCACCACTGGGGATGTAGTGCAGTGAGTCCAGAGAGTGCACTGGCACCACCGGGGATTCACTGCAAGGAGTCCAGAGAGTGCACTGGCACCACTGTGAATGCACTGCAGTGAGTACAGAGAGTGCACTGGCACCTAAGGGGCTGCACTGCAGTGAGTCCAGACAGTGCACTGGCACCACTTGGGCTGCACTGCAGTGAGTCCAGAGAGTGCACTGGCACCACTGGGATGCAGTGCAGTGAGAGCACAGAGTGCACTGGCACCACAGGGGATACACTGCAGTGAGTCCAGAGAGTGCACTGGCACCACTGGGGATGCAGCACAGTGAGTCCAGAGAGTGCACTGGCACCACAGGAGATGCACTGCAGTGAGTCCAGAGAGTGCACTGGCACCAGTGGGGATGCACTGCAGTGGATCCAGAGAGTGCACTGGCACCACTGGGGATGCAGTGCAGTGAGTCCAGAGAGTGCACTGGCACCACTGGGGATGCAGTGCAGTGAGTCCAGAGATTGCACTGGCACCACTGGGGATGCAGTGCAGTGAGTCCGGAGAGTGCACTGGCACCACTGGTGATGCACTGCAGTGAGTCCAGAGAGTGCACTGGCACCACTGGGGATGCAGTGCAGTGAGTCCCGAGATTGCACTGGTACCACTGGGGATGCAGTGCAGTGAGTCCAGAGAGTGCACTGGCACCACTGGGGTGCAGTGCAGTGCATCCAGAGAGTGCACTGGCACCACTGGGGATGCACTGCAGTGAGTCCAGAGAGTGCACTGGCTCCATTGGGGATGCAGTGTAGTGAGTCCAGAGAGTGCACTGGCACCACTGGGGTGAAGTGAGTCCAGAGAGTGCACTGTCACCACTGGGGATGCACTGCAGTGAGTCCAGAGAGTGCACTGGCTCCAATGGGGATGCACTGCACTGAGTCCAGAGAGTACTCTGGCACCACTGGGAATGCAATGCAGTGAGTCCAGAGAGTGCTATGGAACCACTGGGGATGCACTGCAGTGAGTCCAGAGAGTGCACTGGCACCACTGGGGATGCAGTGCAGTGAGTCCAGAGAGTGCACTGGCACCAGTGGGGATACAGTGCAGTGAGTCCATAGAGTGCACTGGCACCACTGGGATTGCACTGCCGTGAGTCTGGAGAGTGCACTGGCACCACTGGGTATGCAGTGCAGTGAGTCCAGAGAGTGCAGTTGCACCACAATGGATGCAGTGCAGTGAGTCCAGAGAGTGCACTGGCACCACTGGGGATGCACTGCAGTGAGTCCAGAGAATGCACTGGCACTAATGGGAATGCAGTGCAGTGAGTCCAGAGAGTGCACTGTCACCACTGGGGATGCACTGCAGTGAGTCCAGAGAGTGCACTGGCACCACTGGGGATGCAGTGCAGTGAGTCCAGAGAGTGCACTGGCACCACTGGGGATGCAGTGCAGTGAGTCCAGAGAATGTACTGGCACCACTGGGGATGCAGTGCAGTGATTCCACAGAGTGCAGTGGCACCACTGGGGATGCACTTCAGTGAGTCCAGAGAGTGCAGTGGCACCACTGGGGATGCAGTGCAGTGAGTCCAGAGAGTGCTCTGGCACCAGTGATCTGCACTGCAGTGAGTCCAGTAATTGCCCTGGCACCACTGGGGATGCAGTGCAGTGAGTCCAGAGAGTGCACTGGCACGACAGGGGATGCAGTGCAGTGAGTCCAGAGAGTGCACTGGCACCACTGGGGATGCACTGCAGTGAGTCCAGAGAGTGCACTGGCACCACTGGGGATGCACTACAGTGAGTCCAGAGAGTGCACTGGCTCCACTGGGGATGCAGTGCAGTGAGTCCAGAGAGTGCACTGGCACCACTGGGGATGCACTGCAGTGAGTCCTGAGAGTGCAATGGCACCACAGGTGATGCACTGCAGTGAGTCCAGAGAGTGCACTGGCACCAGTGGGGATGCAGTGCAGTGAGTCCAGAGAGTGCACTGGCACTTCTGGGGATGCAGTGCAGTGAATGCAGAGAGTGCACTAGCACAACAGGGGATGCACTGCAGTGACTCCAGAAAGTGCACTGGCACCAGTGGGGATGCACTGCAGTGAGTCCAGAGAGTGCACTGGCACCACTGGTGATGCAGTGCAGTGAGTCCAGAGAGTGCAGTGGCACCACTGGGGATGCAGTGCACTGAGTCCAGAGAGTGCACTGGCACCACTGGGGATGCACTGCAGTGAGTCCAGAGACTTCACAGGCACCACTGGGGATGCGGTACAGTGAGTCCAGAGAGTGCACTGGCACCACTGGGGATTCAGTTCAGTGAGTCCAGAGAGTGAACTGGCACCACTGGGGATGTAGTGCAGTGAGTCCAGAGAGTGCACTGGCACCACCGGGGATTCACTGCAAGGAGTCCAGAGAGTGCACTGGCACCACTGTGAATGCACTGCAGTGAGTACAGAGAGTGCACTGGCACCACTTGGGCTGCACTGCAGTGAGTCCAGAGAGTGCACTGGCACCACTGGGATGCAGTGCAGTGAGAGCACAGAGTGCACTGGCACCACAGGGGATACACTGCAGTGAGTCCAGAGAGTGCACTGGCACCACTGGGGATGCAGCACAGTGAGTCCAGAGAGTGCACTGGCACCACAGGGGATGCACTGCAGTGAGTCCAGAGAGTGCACTGGCACCAGTGGGGATGCACTGCAGTGGATCCAGAGAGTGCACTGGCACCACTGGGGATGCAGTGCAGTGAGTCCAGAGAGTGCACTGGCACCACTGGGGATGCAGTGCAGTGAGTCCAGAGATTGCACTGGCACCACTGGGGATGCAGTGCAGTGAGTCCGGAGAGTGCACTGGCACCACTGGTGATGCACTGCAGTGAGTCCAGAGAGTGCACTGGCACCACTGGGGATGCAGTGCAGTGAGTCCCGAGATTGCACTGGTACCACTGGGGATGCAGTGCAGTGAGTCCAGAGAGTGCACTGGCACCACTGGGGTGCAGTGCAGTGCGTCCAGAGAGTGCACTGGCACCACTGGGGATGCACTGCAGTGAGTCCAGAGAGTGCACTGGCTCCATTGGGGATGCAGTGTAGTGAGTCCAGAGAGTGCACTGGCACCACTGGGGTGAAGTGAGTCCAGAGAGTGCACTGTCACCACTGGGGATGCACTGCAGTGAGTCCAGAGAGTGCACTGGCTCCAATGGGGATGCACTGCACTGAGTCCAGAGAGTACTCTGGCACCACTGGGAATGCAATGCAGTGAGTCCAGAGAGTGCTATGGAACCACTGGGGATGCACTGCAGTGAGTCCAGAGAGTGCACTGGCACCACTGGGGATGCAGTGCAGTGAGTCCAGAGAGTGCACTGGCACCAGTGGGGATACAGTGCAGTGAGTCCATAGAGTGCACTGTCTCCACTGGGATTGCACTGCCGTGAGTCTGGAGAGTGCACTGGCACCACTGGGTATGCAGTGCAGTGAGTCCAGAGAGTGCAGTTGCACCACAATGGATGCAGTGCAGTGAGTCCAGAGAGTGCACTGGCACCACTGGGGATGCACTGCAGTGAGTCCAGAGAATGCACTGGCACTAATGGGAATGCAGTGCAGTGAGTCCAGAGAGTGCACTGTCACCACTGGGGATGCACTGCAGTGAGTCCAGAGAGTGCACTGGCACCACTGGGGATGCAGTGCAGTGAGTCCAGAGAGTGCACTGGCACCACTGGGGATGCAGTGCAGTGAGTCCAGAGAATGTACTGGCACCACTGGGGATGCAGTGCAGTGATTCCACAGAGTGCACTGGCACCACTGGGGATGCACTTCAGTGAGTCCAGAGAGTGCAGTGGCACCACTGGGGATGCAGTGCAGTGAGTCCAGAGAGTGCTCTGGCACCAGTGATCTGCACTGCAGTGAGTCCAGTAATTGCCCTGGCACCACTGGGGATGCAGTGCAGTGAGTCCAGAGAGTGCACTGGCACGACAGGGGATGCAGTGCAGTGAGTCCAGAGAGTGCACTGGCACCACTGGGGATGCACTGCAGTGAGTCCAGAGAGTGCACTGGCACCACTGGGGATGCACTACAGTGAGTCCAGAGAGTGCACTGGCACCACTGGGGATGCAGTGCAGTGAGCTCAGAGGGTGCACTGGCACCACTGGGGATGCAGTGCAGTGAGTCCAGAGAGTGCACTGGCACCACTGGGGATGCACTGCAGTGAGTCCAGAGAGTGCACTGGCACCATTGGGGATGCAGTGCACTGAGTCCAGAGAGTGCACTGCCACCACTGGGGATGCAGTGCACTGAGTCCAGAGAGTGCACTGTCAGCACTGGGGATTCACTGCAGTGAGTCCAGAGAGTGCACTGGAACCACTGGGGATGCAGTGCAGTGAGTCCAGAGAGTGCACTGGCACCACTGGGGATGCAATGCAGTTAGTCCAGAGAGTGCACTGGCTCCAATGGGGATGCAGTGCATTGAGTCCAGAGAGTGCACTGGCACCACTGGGGATGCAGTGCAGTGAGTCCTGAGAGTGCAATGGCACCACAAGGGATGCACTGCAGTGAGTCCAGAGAGTGCACTGGCACCACTGGGGATGCAGTGCAGTGAGTCCAGAGAGTGCACTGGCACCACTGGGGATGCACTGCAGTGAGTCCAGAGAGTGCACTGGCACCTAAGGGGCTGCACTGCAGTGAGTCCAGAGAGTGCACTGGCACCACTGGGGATGCAGAGCAGTGAGTCCAGAGATTGCACTGGCACCACTGGGGTGCAGTGAGTCCAGAGAGTGCTCTGGCACCACTGGGGATGCACTGCAGTGAGTCCAGAGAGTGCACTGGCTCCAATGGGGATGCACTGCAGTGATCCAGAGAGTGCACTGGCACCACTGGGGATGCAGTGCAGTGAGTCCAGAGAGTGCACTGGCACCACTGGGGATGCAGTGCAGTGAGTCCATAGAGTGCACTGGCACCACTGGGATTGCACTGCCGTGAGTCTGGAGAGTGCACTGGCACCACTGGGTATGCATTGCAGTGAGTCCAGAGAGTGCAGTTGCACCACAATGGATGTAGTTCAGTGAGTCCAGAGAGTGCACTGGCACCACTGGGGATGCACTGCAGTGAGTCCAGAGAATGCACTGGCACTAATGGGGATGCAGTGCAGTGAGTCCAGAGAGTGCACTGGCACCACTGGGGATGCAGTGCACTGAGTCCAGAGAGTGCACTGGCACCACTGGGGACGCACTGCAGTGAGTCCAGAGAGAGCACTGGCACCACTGGGGCTGCAGTGCAGTGAGTCCAGAGAGTGCACTGGCACCACTGGGGATGCACTGCAGTGAGTCCAGAGAGTGCACTGGCACCACTGGGGATGCAGTGCAGTGAGTCCAGAGATTGCACTGGCACCACTGGGGATGCAGTGCAGTGAGTCCGGAGAGTGCACTGGCACCACTGGTGATGCACTGCAGTGAGTCCAGAGAGTGCACTGGCACCACTGGGGATGCAGTGCAGTGAGTCCCGAGATTGCACTGGTACCACTGGGGATGCAGTGCAGTGAGTCCAGAGAGTGCACTGGCACCACTGGGGTGCAGTGCAGTGCGTCCAGAGAGTGCACTGGCACCACTGGGGATGCACTGCAGTGAGTCCAGAGAGTGCACTGGCTCCATTGGGGATGCAGTGTAGTGAGTCCAGAGAGTGCACTGGCACCACTGGGATGAAGTGAGTCCAGAGAGTGCACTGTCACCACTGGGGATGCACTGCAGTGAGTCCAGAGAGTGCACTGGCTCCAATGGGGATGCACTGCACTGAGTCCAGAGAGTACTCTGGCACCACTGGGAATGCAATGCAGTGAGTCCAGAGAGTGCTATGGAACCACTGGGGATGCACTGCAGTGAGTCCAGAGAGTGCACTGGCATCACTGGGGATGCAGTGCAGTGAGTCCAGAGAGTGCACTGGCACCAGTGGGGATACAGTGCAGTGAGTCCATAGAGTGCACTGGCACCACTGGGATTGCACTGCCGTGAGTCTGGAGAGTGCACTGGCACCACTGGGTATGCAGTGCAGTGAGTCCAGAGAGTGCAGTTGCACCACAATGGATGCAGTGCAGTGAGTCCAGAGAGTGCACTGGCACCACTGGGGATGCACTGCAGTGAGTCCAGAGAATGCACTGGCACTAATCGGAATGCAGTGCAGTGAGTCCAGAGAGTGCACTGTCACCACTGGGGATGCACTGCAGTGAGTCCAGAGAGTGCACTGGCACCACTGGGGATGCAGTGCAGTGAGTCCAGAGAATGTACTGGCACCACTGGGGATGCAGTGCAGTGATTCCACAGAGTGCACTGGCACCACTGGGGATGCACTTCAGTGAGTCCAGAGAGTGCACTGTCACCACTGGGGATGCACTGCAGTGAGTCCAGTAATTGCCCTGGCACCACTGGGGATGCAGTGCAGTGAGTCCAGAGAGTGCACTGGCACGACAGGGGATGCAGTGCAGTGAGTCCAGAGAGTGCACTGGCACCACTGGGGATGCACTGCAGTGAGTCCAGAGAGTGCACTGGCACCACTGGGGATGCACTACAGTGAGTCCAGAGAGTGCACTGGCACCACTGGGGATGCAGTGCAGTGAGCTCAGAGGGTGCACTGGCACCACTGGGGATGCAGTGCAGTGAGTCCAGAGAGTGCACTGGCACCACTGGGGATGCACTGCAGTGAGTCCAGAGAGTGCACTGGCACCATTGGGGATGCAGTGCACTGAGTCCAGAGAGTGCACTGCCACCACTGGGGATGCAGTGCACTGAGTCCAGAGAGTGCACTGTCAGCACTGGGGATGCACTGCAGTGAGTCCAGAGAGTGCACTGGAACCACTGGGGATGCAGCACAGTGAGTCCAGAGAGTGCACTGGCACCACTGGGGATGCAGTGCAGTGAGTCCAGAGAGTGCACTGGCTCCAATGGGGATGCAGTGCATTGAGTCCAGAGAGTGCACTGGCACCACTGGGGATGCAGCACAGTGAGTCCTGAGAGTGCAATGGCACCACAAGGGATGCACTGCAGTGAGTCCAGAGAGTGCACTGGCACCACTGGGGATGCAGTGCAGTGAGTCCAGAGAGTGCACTGGCACCACTGGGGATGCACTGCAGTGAGTCCAGAGAGTGCACTGGCACCTAAGGGGCTGCACTGCAGTGAGTCCAGAGAGTGCACTGGCACCACTGGGGATGCAGAGCAGTGAGTCCAGAGATTGCACTGGCACCACTGGGGTGCAGTGAGTCCAGAGAGTGCTCTGGCACCACTGGGGATGCACTGCAGTGAGTCCAGAGAGTGCACTGGCTCCAATGGGGATGCACTGCAGTGATCCAGAGAGTGCACTGGCACCACTGGGGATGCAGTGCAGTGAGTCCAGAGAGTGCACTGGCACCACTGGGGATGCAGTGCAGTGAGTCCATAGAGTGCACTGGCACCACTGGGATTGCACTGCCGTGAGTCTGGAGAGTGCACTGGCACCACTGGGTATGCATTGCAGTGAGTCCAGAGAGTGCAGTTGCACCACAATGGATGTAGTTCAGTGAGTCCAGAGAGTGCACTGGCACCACTGGGGATGCACTGCAGTGAGTCCAGAGAATGCACTGGCACTAATGGGGATGCAGTGCAGTGAGTCCAGAGAGTGCACTGGCACCACTGGGGATGCAGTGCACTGAGTCCAGAGAGTGCAATGGCACCACTGGGGACGCACTGCAGTGAGTCCAGAGAGAGCACTGGCACCACTGGGGCTGCAGTGCAGTGAGTCCAGAGAGTGCACTGGCACCACTGGGGATGCACTGCAGTGAGTCCAGAGAGTGCACTGGCACCACTGGGGATTAAGTGCACTGAGTCCAGAGAGTGCACTCTTAGCACTGGGGATGCACTGCAGTGAGTCCAAAGAGTGCACTGGCACCACTGGGGATGCAGTGCAGTGAGTCCAGAGAGTACACTGGCACCACTGGGGATGCACTGCAGTGAGTGCAGAGAGTGCACTAGCACAACAGGGGATGCACTGCAGTGAGTCCAGAGAGTGCACTGGCACCTCTGGGGATGCAGTGCAGTGAGTCCAGAGAGTGCACTGGCACCACTGCGGATGCACTGCAGTGAGTCCAGAGAGTGTACTGGCACCACAGGGGATGCACTGCAGTGATTCCAGAGAGTGCACTGGCACCACTGGGGATGCACCCCGGTGAGTCCAGAGAGTGCACTGGCACCACTGGGGATACACTGCAGTGAGTCCTGAGAGTTCTCCGGCACCACTGGGGATGCAGTTTAGTGAGTCCAGAGAGTGCACCGGCTCCAATGGGGATACACTGCAGTGAGTCCAGAGAGTGCAGTTACCCCACTGGGGATGGAGTGCAGTGAGTCCAGAGAGTGCACTGGCACCACTGGGGATGCAGTGCAGTGAGTCCAGAGAGTGCTCTGGCACCACTGATCTGCACTGCAGTGAGTCCAGAGAGTGCACTGGCACCACTGGGGATGCAGTGCAGTGAGTCCAGAGAGTGCACTGGCACCACTGCGGATGCAGTGCAGTGAGTCCAGAGAGTGCACTGGCACCACTGTTGATGCAGTGCAGTGAGTCCAGAGAGTGCACTGGCACTACTGGGGATGCAGTGCAGTGAGTCCAGAGAGTGCACTGGCACCACTGGGGATGCAGTGCAGTGAGCTCAGAGAGTGCACTGGCACCACTGGGGATGCAGTGCAGTGAGTCCAGAGAGTGCACTGGCACCACTGGGGATGCACTGCAGTGACTCCAGAGAGTGCACTGGCACCATTGGGGATGCAGTGCACTGAGTCCAGAGAGTGCACTGGCACCACTGGGGATGCAGTGCACTGAGTCCAGAGATTGCACTGTCAGCACTGGGGATGCACTGCAGGGAGTCCAGAGAGTGCACTGGCACCACTGGGGATGCAGTGCACTGAGTCCAGAGATTGCACTGTCAGCACTGGGGATGCAGTGCCGTGAGTCCAGAGAGTGCACTGGCACCACTGGGGATGCAGCACAGTGAGTCCAGAGAGTGAACTGTCACCACTGGAGACGCAGCGCAGTGACTACAGAGAGTGCACTGGCACCACGGGGGATGCACTGCAGTGAGTCCAGAGAGTGCACTGGTACCAGTGGGGATGCAGTGCAGTGGGTCCAGAGAGTGCACTGGCTCCAGTGGGGATGCAGTGCAGTGAGTCCAGAGAGTGCACTGGCTCCACTGGGGATGCAGTGCAGTGAGTCCAGAGAGTGCACTGGCACCACTGGGGATGCACTGCAGTGAGTCCTGAGAGTGCAATGGCACCACAGGTGATGCACTGCAGTGAGTCCAGAGAGTGCACTGGCACCACTGGGGATGCAGTGCAGTGAGTCCAGAGAGTGCACTGGCACTTCTGGGGATGCAGTGCAGTGAATGCAGAGAGTGCACTAGCACAACAGGGGATGCACTGCAGTGACTCCAGAAAGTGCACTGGCACCAGTGGGGATGCACTGCAGTGAGTCCAGAGAGTGCACTGGCACCACTGGGGATGCACTACAGTGAGTGCAGAGAGTGCAGTGGCACCACTGGGGATGCAGTGCAGTGAGTCCAGAGAGTGCACTGGCACCACTGTTGATACAGTGCAGTGAGTCCAGAGAGTGCACTGGCACCACTGGGGATGCAGTGCAGTGAGTCCAGAGAGTGCACTGGCACCACTGGGGATTCAGTTCAGTGAGTCCAGAGAGTGAACTGGCACCACTGGGGATGTAGTGCAGTGAGTCCAGAGAGTGCACTGGCACCACCGGGGATTCACTTCAAGGAGTCCAGAGAGTGCAGTGGCACCACTGGGAATGCACTGCAGTGAGTACAGAGAGTGCACTGGCACCTAAGGGGCTGCACTGCAGTGAGTCCAGAGAGTGCACTGGCACCACTTGGGCTGCACTGCAGTGAGTCCAGAGAGTGCACTGGCACCACTGGGATGCAGTGCAGTGAGAGCACAGAGTGCACTGGCACCACTGGGGATACACTGCAGTGAGTCCAGAGAGTGCACTGGCACCACTGGGGATGCAGCACAGTGAGTCCAGAGAGTGCACTGGCACCACTGGGGATGCAGCGCAGTGACTACAGAGAGTTCTCTGGCACCACAGGGGATACACTGCAGTGAGTCCAGAGAGTGCACTGGCACCAGTGGGGATGCACTGCAGTGAATCCAGAGAGTGCACTGGCACCACTGGGGATGCAGTGCAGTGAGTCCAGAGAGTGCACTGGCACCACTGGGGATGCACTGCAGTGAGTCCAGAGAGTGTACTGGCACCACTGGGGATGCACTGCAGTGAGTCCAGAGAGTGCACTGGCACCACTGGGGATGCACCCCGGTGAGTCCAGAGAGTGCACTGGCACCACTGGGGATGCAATGCAGTGAGTCCAGAGAGTTCTCTGGCACCACTGGGGATGCAGTTTAGTGAGTCCAGAGAGTGAACTGTCACCACTGGGGACGCAGCGCAGTGACTCCAGAGAGTGCACTGGCACCACTGGGGATGCACTGCAGTGAGTCCAGAGAGTGCACTGGCACCAGTGGGGATGCACTGCAGTGGGTCCAGAGCGTGCACTGGCACCACTGGGGATGCAGTGCAGTGAGTGCAGAGAGTGCACTGGCACCACTGGGGATGCACTGCAGTGAGTCCAGAGAGTGCACTGGCACCACTGGGGATGCAGTGCAGTGAGTCCAGAGAGTGCACTGGCACCACTGTTGATGCAGTGCAGTGAGTCCAGAGAGTGCACTGGTACCACTGGGGATGAAGTGCAGTGAGTCCAGAGAGTGCTCTGGCACCACTGATCTGCACTGCTGTGAGTCCAGTAATTACACTGGCACCACTGGGGATGCAGTGCAGTGAGTCCAGAGAGTGCACTGGCACCACTGTTGATGCAGTGCAGTGAGTCCAGAGAGTGCACTGGCACCACTAGGGCTGCAGCGCAGTGACTACAGAGAGTGAACTGTCACCACTGGGGACGCAGCGCAGTGACTCCAGAGAGTGCACTGGCACCACTGGGGATGCACTGCAGTGAGTCCAGAGAGTGCACTGGCACCAGTGGGGATGCACTGCAGTGGGTCCAGAGCGTGCACTGGCACCACTGGGGATGCACTGCAGTGAGTCCAGAGAGTGCACTGGCACCACTGGGGATGCACTGCAGTGAGTCCAGAGAGTGCACTGGCACCACGGGGGATGCAGTGCAGTTGAGTCCAGAGAGTGCACTGGCACCACTGGTGATGCACTGCAGTGAGTCCAGAGAGTGCACTGGCACCACTGGGGATGCACTGCAGTGAGTCCAGAGAGTGCACTGGCACCACTGGGGATGCACTGCAGTGAATCCAGAGAGTGCACTGGCTCCACTGGGGATGCACTGCACTGAGTCCAGAGAGTGCACTGGCACCACTGGGGATGCAATGCAGTGAGTCCAGAGAGTGCAAAGGAACCACTGAGGATGCACTGCAGTGAGTCCAGAGAGTGCACTGGCACCACTGGGGATGCACTGCAGTGAGTCCAGAGAGTGCACTGGCACCACTGGGAATGCACTGCCGTGAGTCTGGAGAGTGCACTGGCACCACTGGGTATGCAGTGCAGTGAGTCCAGAGAGTGCAGTTGCACCACAATGGATGCAGTGCAGTGAGTCCAGAGAGTGCACTGGCACCACTGGGGATACACTGCAGTGAGTCCAGAGAGTGCACTGGCACCACTGGGGATGCAGCACAGTGAGTCCAGAGAGTGAACTGTCACCAATGGGGACGCAGCGCAGTGACTACAGAGAGTGCACTGGCACCAGTGGGGATGCACTGCAGTGGGTCCAGAGAGTGCACTGGCACCACTGGGGATGCACTGCAGTGAGTCCAGAGAGTGCACTGGCACCACTGGGGATGCACTGCAGTGAGTCCAGAGAGTGCACTGGCACCACTGGGGATGCAGTGCAGTGAGTCCGGAGAGTGCACTGGCACCACTGGGGATGCAGTGCAGTGAGTCCAGAGAGTGCCCTTGCACCACTGGGATGCAGTGCAGTGAGTCCACAAAGTGCACTGGCACCACAGGGGATACACTGCAGTGAGTCCAGAGAGTGCACTGGCACCACTGGGGATGCAGCACAGTGAGTCCAGAGAGTGAACTGTCACCACTGGGGACGCAGCGCAGTGACTACAGAGAGTGCACTGGCACCACGGGGGATGCACTGCAGTGAGTCCAGAGAGTGCACTGGCACCAGTGGGGATGCAGTGCAGTGGGTCCAGAGAGTGCACTGGCACCACTGGGGATGCAGTGCAGTGAGTCCAGAGAGTCCACTGGCACCACTGGGGATGCACTGCAGTGAGTCCAGAGAGTGCACTGGCACCACTGGGGATGCAGTGCAGTAAGTCCAGAGAGTGCACTGGCACCACTGGTGATGCACTGCAGTGAGTCCAGAGAGTGCACTGGCACCACTGGGGATGCAGTGCAGTGAGTCCAGAGAGTGCACTGGCTCCACTGGGGATGCAGTGCAGTGAGTCCAGAGAGTGCACTGGCACCACTAGGGCTGCAGCACAGTGAGTCCAGAGAGTGAACTGTCACCACTGGGGACGCATCGCAGTGACTCCAGAGAGTGCACTGGCACCACTGGGGATGCACTGCAGTGAGTCCAGAGAGTGCACTGGCTCCACTGGGGATGCACTGCACTGAGTCCAGAGAGTGCACTGGCACCACTGGGGATGCAATGCAGTGAGTCCAGAGAGTGCAAAGGAACCACTGGGGATGCACTGCAGTGAGTCCAGAGAGTGCACTGGCACCACTGGGGATGCAGTGCAGTGAGTCCAGAGAGTGCACTGGCACCACTGGGAATGCACTGCCGTGAGTCTGGAGAGTGCACTGGCACCACTGGGTATGCAGTGCAGTGAGTCCAGAGAGTGCAGTTGCACCACAATGGATGCAGTGCAGTGAGTCCAGAGAGTGCACTGGCACCACTGGGGATACACTGCAGTGAGTCCAGAGAGTGCACTGGCACCACTGGGGATGCAGCACAGTGAGTCCAGAGAGTGAACTGTCACCACTGGGGACGCAGCGCAGTGACTACAGAGAGTGCACTGGCACCACGGGGGATGCACTGCAGTGAGTCCAGAGAGTGCACTGGCTCCAGTGGGGATGCAGTGCAGTGGGTCCAGAGAGTGCACTGGCACCACTGGGGATGCAGTGCAGTGAGTCCAGAGAGTGCACTGGCACCACTGGGGATGCACTGCAGTGAGTCCAGAGAGTGCACTGGCACCACTGGGGATGCAGTGCAGTAAGTCCAGAGAGTGCACTGGCACCACTGGTGATGCACTGCAGTGAGTCTAGAGAGTGCACTGGCACCACTGGGGATGCAGTGCAGTGAGTCCGGAGAGTGCACTGGCACCAGTGGGGATGCACTGCAGTGGGTCCAGAGAGTGCACTGGCACCACTGGGGATGCACTGCAGTGAGTCCAGAGATTGCACTGGCACCACTGGGGATGCACTGCAGTGAGTCCAGAGAGTGCACTGGCACCACTGGGGATGCAGTGCAGTGAGTCCGGAGAGTGCACTGGCACCACTGGGGATGCAGTGCAGTGAGTCCAGAGAGTGCCCTTGCACCACTGGGATGCAGTGCAGTGAGTCCACAAAGTGCACTGGCACCACAGGGGATACACTGCAGTGAGTCCAGAGAGTGCACTGGCACCACTGGGGATGCAGCACAGTGAGTCCAGAGAGTGAACTGTCACCACTGGGGACGCAGCGCAGTGACTACAGAGAGTGCACTGGCACCACTGGGGATGCACTGCAGTGAGTCCAGAGAGTGCACTGGCACCAGTGGGGATGCAGTGCAGTGGGTCCAGAGAGTGCACTGGCACCACTGGGGATGCAGTGCAGTGAGTCCAGAGAGTGCACTGGCACCACTGGGGATGCACTGCAGTGAGTCCAGAGAGTGCACTGGCACCACTGGGGATGCAGTGCAGTAAGTCCAGAGAGTGCACTGGCACCACTGGTGATGCACTGCAGTGAGTCCAGAGAGTGCACTGGCACCACTGGGGATGCAGTGCAGTGAGTCCAGAGAGTGCACTGGCTCCACTGGGGATGCAGTGCAGTGAGTCCAGAGAGTGCACTGGCTCCACTGGGGATGCAGTGCAGTGAGTCCGGAGAGTGCACTGGCACCACTGGGGATGCAGTGCAGTGAGCCCTGAGAGTGCAATAGCACCACAGGTGATGCACTGCAGTGAGTCCAGAGAGTGCACTGGCACCACTGGGGATGCAGTGCCGTGAGTCCAGAGAGTGCACTGGCACTTCTGGGGATGCAGTGCAGTGAATGCAGAGAGTGCACTAGCACAACAGGGGATGCACTGCAGTGACTCCAGAAAGTGCACTGGCACCAGTGGGTATGCAGTGCAGTGAGTCCAGAGAGTGCACTGGCACCACTGGTGATGCAGTGCAGTGAGTCCAGAGAGTGCAGTGGCACCACTGGGGATGCAGTGCAGTGAATCCAGAGAGTGCACTGGCACCACTGGGGATGCACTGCAGTGAGTCCAGAGACTTCACAGGCACCACTGGGGATGCAGTACAGTGAGGCCAGAGAGTGCACTGGCACCACTGGGGATTCAGTTCAGTGAGTCCAGAGAGTGAACTGGCATCACTGGGGATGTAGTGCAGTGAGTCCAGAGAGTGCACTGGCACCACCGGGGATTCACTGCAAGGAGTCCAGAGAGTGCAGTGGCACCACTGGGAATGCACTGCAGTGAGTCCAGAGAGTGCACTGGCACCTAAGGGGCTGCAGTGCAGTGAGTCCAGAGAGTGCACTGGCACCACTGGGGATGCAGTGCAGTGAGTCCAGAGAGTGCACTGGCACCAATGGGATGCAGTGCAGTGAGAGCACAGAGTGCACTGGCACCACAGGGGATACACTGCAGTGAGTCCAGAGAGTGCACTGGCACCACTGGGGATGCAGCACAGTGAGTCCAGAGAGTGCACTGGCACCACTGGTGATGCAGCGCAGTGACTACAGAGAGTGCACTGGCACCGCAGGGGATGCACTGTAGTGAGTCCAGAGATTGCACTGGCACCACTGGGGATGCAGTGCAGTGAGTCCACAAAGTGCACTGGCACCACTGGTGATGCACTGCAGTGAGTCCAGAGAGTTCACTGGCACCATTGGGGATGCAGTGCAGTGAGTCCAGAGATTGCACTGGCACCACTGGGGATGCAGTGCAGTGAGTCCACAAAGTGCACTGGCACCACTGGTGATGCAGTGCAGTGAGTCCAGAGAGTGAACTGGCACCACTGGGGATGCAGTGCAGTGAGTCCAGAGAGTGCACTGGCACCACCGGGGATTCACTGCAGTGAGTCCAGAGAGTGCACTGACACCACTGGGAATGCACTGCATTGAGTACAGAGAGTGCACTGGCACCTCAGGGCCTGCACTGCAGTGAGTCCAGAGAGTGCACTGGCACCACTGGGGATGCACTGGAGTGAGTCCAGACAGTGCACTGGCACCACTGGGGATGCAATGCAGTGAGTCCAGAGAGTACACTGGCACCACTAGGGATGCAGCACAGTGAGTCCAGAGAGTGAACTGTCACCACTGGGGACGCAGCGCAGTGACTCCAGAGAGTGCGCTGGCACCAGTGGAGATGCACTGCAGTGGGTCCAGAGAGTGCACTGGCACCAGTGGAGATGCACTGCAGTGGGTCCAGAGCGTGCACTGGCACCACTGGGGATGCAGTGCAGTGAGTGCAGAGAGTGCACTGGCACCACTGGGGATGCACTGCAGTGAGTCCAGAGAGTGCACTGGCACCACTGGGGATGGAGTGCAGTGAGTCCAGAGAGTGCACTGGCACCACTGGTGCTACACTGCAGTGAGTCAAGAGAGTGCACTGGCACCACTGGGGATGCACTGCAGTGAGTCCAGAGAGTGCACTGGCACCACTGGAGATGCACTGCACTGAGTCCAGAGAGTGCACTGGCTCCACTGGGGATGCAGTGCAGTGAGTGCAGAGACTGCAGTAGCACAACAGGGGATGCACTGCAGTGACTCCAGAAAGTGCACTGGCACCACTGGGGATGCAGTGCAGTGAGTCCAGAGAGTGCACTGGCACCACTGGTGATGCAGTGCAGTGAGTCCAGAGAGTACACTGGCACCACTTGGGATGCACTGCAGTGAGTCCAGAGAATGCACTGGCACTAATGGGGATGCAGTGCAGTGACTCGAAAGAGTGCACTGGCACCACTGCGGATGCACTGCAGTGAGTCCGGAGAGTGCCCTGGCACCAATGGTGATGCAGTGCAGTGACTCCAGAGAGTGCACTGGCACCACTGGGGATGCAGTGCAGTGAGTCCAGAGAGTGCACTGGCACCACTGGGATGCACTGCAGTGAGTCCAGAGAGTGTACTGGCACCACAGGGGATGCAGTGCAGTGAGTCCGGAGAGTGCACTGGCACCACTGGGGATGCAGTGCAGTGAGTCCAGAGAGTGCCCTTGCACCACTGGGATGCAGTGCAGTGAGTCCACAAAGTGCACTGGCACCACAGGGGATACACTGCAGTGAGTCCAGAGAGTGCACTGGCACCACTGGGGATGCAGCACAGTGAGTCCAGAGAGTGAACTGTCACCACTGGGGACGCAGCGCAGTGACTACAGAGAGTGCACTGGCACCACGGGGGATGCACTGCAGTGAGTCCAGAGAGTGCACTGGCACCAGTGGGGATGCAGTGCAGTGGGTCCAGAGAGTGCACTGGCACCACTGGGGATGCAGTGCAGTGAGTCCAGAGAGTGCACTGGCACCACTGGGGATGCACTGCAGTGAGTCCAGAGAGTGCACTGGCACCACTGGGGATGCAGTGCAGTAAGTCCAGAGAGTGCACTGGCACCACTGGTGATGCACTGCAGTGAGTCCAGAGAGTGCACTGGCACCACTGGGGATGCAGTGCAGTGAGTCCAGAGAGTGCACTGGCTCCACTGGGGATGCAGTGCAGTGAGTCCAGAGAGTGCACTGGCTCCACTGGGGATGCAGTGCAGTGAGTCCGGAGAGTGCACTGGCACCACTAGGGATGCAGTGCAGTGAGTCCTGAGAGTGCAATAGCACCACAGGCGATGCACTGCAGTGAGTCCAGAGAGTGCACTGGCACCACTGGGGATGCAGTGCAGTGAGTCCAGAGAGTGCACTGGCACTTCTGGGGATGCAGTGCAGTGAATGCAGAGAGTGCACTAGCACAACAGGGGATGCACTGCAGTGACTCCAGAAAGTGCACTGGCACCAGTGGGGATGCACTGCAGTGAGTCCAGAGAGTGCACTGGCACCACTGGTGATGCAGTGCAGTGAGTCCAGAGAGTGCAGTGGCACCACTGGGGATGCAGTGCAGTGAGTCCAGAGAGTGCACTGGCACCACTGGGGATGCACTGCAGTGAGTCCAGAGACTTCACAGGCACCACTGGGGATGCAGTACAGTGAGGCCAGAGAGTGCACTGGCACCACTGGGGATTCAGTTCAGTGAGTCCAGAGAGTGAACTGGCACCACTGGGGATGTAGTGCAGTGAGTCCAGAGAGTGCACTGGCACCACCGGGGATTCACTGCAAGGAGTCCAGAGAGTGCAGTGGCACCACTGGGATGCAGTGCAGTGAGTCCAGAGAGTGCACTGGCACCACAGGGGATACACTGCAGTGAGTCCAGAGAGTGCACTGGCACCACTGGGGATGCAGCACAGTGAGTCCAGAGAGTGCACTGGCACCACTGGGGATGCAGCGCAGTGACTACAGAGAGTGCACTGGCACCACAGGGGATGCACTACAGTGAGTCCAGAGAGTGTACTGGCACCAGTGATCTGCACTGCAGTGAGTCCAGAGAGTGCACTGGCACCACTGGGGATGCAGTGCAGTGAGTCGAGAGAGTGCACTGCCACCACTGGGGATGCACTGTAGTGAGTCCAGAGATTGCACTGGCACCACTGGGGATGCAGTGCAGTGAGTCCACAAAGTGCACTGGCACCACTGGTGATGCACTGCAGTGAGTCCAGAGAGTTCACTGGCACCACTGGGGATGCAGTGCAGTGAGTCCAGAGATTGCACTGGCACCACTGGGGATGCAGTGCAGTGAGTCCAGAGAGTGCACTGGCACCACTGGGGATACACTGCAGTGAGACCTGAGAGTGAACTGGCACCACTGGGGATGCAGTGCAGTGAGTCCAGAGAGTGCACTGGCACCACCGGGGATTCACTGCAGTGAGTCCAGAGAGTGCACTGACACCACTGGGAATGCACTGCATTGAGTACAGAGAGTGCAATGGCACCTCAGGGGCTGCACTGCAGTGAGTCCAGAGAGTGCACTGGCACCACTGGGGATGCACTGGAGTGAGTCCAGACAGTGCACTGGCACCACTGGGGATGCAATGCAGTGAGTCCAGAGAGTACACTGGCACCAATGGGATGCAGTGCAGTGAGTCCACAGAGTGCACTGGCACCACAGGGGATACACTGCAGTGAGTCCAGAGAGTGCACTGGCACCACTAGGGATGCAGCACAGTGAGTCCAGAGAGTGAACTGTCACCACTGGGGACGCAGCGCAGTGACTCCAGAGAGTGCGCTGGAACCAGTGGAGATGCACTGCAGTGGGTCCAGATAGTGCACTGGCACCAGTGGAGATGCATTGCAGTGGGTCCAGAGCGTGCACTGGCACCACTGGGGATGCAGTGCAGTGAGTGCAGAGAGTGCACTGGCACCACTGGGGATGCACTGCAGTGAGTCCAGAGAGTGCACTGGCACCACTGGGAATGGAGTGCAGTGAGTCCAGAGAGTGCACTGGCACCACTGGTGCTACACTGCAGTGAGTCCAGAGAGTGCACTGGCACCACTGGGGATGCACTGCAGTGAGTGCAGAGAGTGCACTGGCACCACTGGAGATGCACTGCACTGAGTCCAGAGAGTGCACTGGCTCCACTGGGGATGCAGTGCAGTGAGTGCAGAGAGTGCAGTAGCACAACAGGGGATGCACTGCAGTGACTCCAGAAAGTGCACTGGCACCACTGGGGATGCAGTGCAGTGAGTCCAGAGAGTACACTGGCACCACTGGGGATGCACTGCAGTGAGTCCAGAGAGTGAACTGGCACTAATGGGGATGCAGTGCAGTGACTCGAAAGAGTGCACTGGCACCACTGCGGATGCACTGCAGTGAGTCCGGAGAGTGCCCTGGCACCAATGGTGATGCAGTGCAGTGAGTCCAGAGAGTGCACTGTCAGCACTGGGGATGCACTGCAGTGAGTCCAGAGAGTGCACTGGCACTACGGGGGATGCAGTGCAGTGACTCCAGAGAGTGCACTGGCACCACTGGGGATGCAGTGCAGTGAGTCCAGAGAGTGCACTGGCACCACTGGGATGCACTGCAGTGAGTCCAGAGAGTGTATTGGCACCACAGGGGATGCACTGCATTGAGTCCAGAGAGTGCACTGGCACCACTGGGGATGCACCCCGGTGAGTCCAGAGAGTGCACTGGCACCACTGGGGATGCACTGCAGTGAGTCCAGAGAGTTCTCTGGCACCACTGGGGATGCAGTTTAGTGAGTCCAGAGAGTGCACCGGCTCCAATGGGGATACACTGCAGTGAGTCTAGAGAGTGCACTGGCACCACTGGGGATGCAGTGCAGTGAGTCCAGAGAGTGCCCTTGCACCACCGGGGATTCAGTGCAAGGAGTCCAGAGAGTGCACTGGCACCACTGGGAATGCACTGCAGTGAGTACAGAGAATGCACTGGCACCTAAGGGGCTGCTCTGCAGTGAGTCCAGAGAGTGCACTGGCACCACTGGGGATGCACTGCAGTGAGTCCAGAGAGTGCACTGGCACCACTGGGGATGCAGTGCAGTGAGTCCAGAGAGTGCACTGGCACCACTGGGGATGCAGCACAGTGAGTCTAAAGAGTGCACTGTCACCACTGCTTATGCAGCGCAGTGAGTCCAGAGAGTTCACTGGCACCACTGGGGATGCAGTGCAGTGAGTCCAGAGATTGCACTGGCACCACTGGTGATGCACTGCAGTGAGTCCAGAGAGTGCACTGGCACCTCTGGGGATGCAGTGCAGGTAGTCCAGAGAGTGCACTGGCACCACTGGGGATGCACCCCGGTGAGTCCAGAGAGTGCACTGGCACCACTGGGGATACACTGCAGTGAGTCCTGAGAGTTCTCAGGCACCACTGGGGATGCAGTTTAGTGAGTCCAGAGAGTGCACCGGCTCCAATGGGGATACACTGCAGTGAGTCCAGAGAGTGCAGTGGCCCCACTGGGGATGGAGTGCAGTGAGTCCAGAGAGCGCACTGGCACCACTGGGGATGCAGTGCAGTGAGTCCAGAGAGTGCACTGGCACGACTGGGGATGCAATGCAGTGAGTCCAGAGAGTGCACTGGCACCACTGTTGATGCAATGCAGTGAGTCCAGAGAGTGCACTGGCACCACTGGTAATGCAGTGCAGTGAGTCCAGAGAGTGCACTGGCACCACTGGGGATGCAGAGCAGTGAGCTCAGAGAGTGCACTGGCACCACTGGAGATGCAGTGCAGTGAGTCCAGAGAGTGCACTGGCACCACTGGGGATGCACTGCAGTGAGTCCAGAGAGTGCACTGGCACCATTGGGGATGCAGTGCAGTGAGTCCAGAGAGTGCACTGGCACCACTGGGGATGCAGTGCACTGAGTCCAGAGATTGCACTGTCAGCACTGGGGATGCACTGCAGTGAGTCCAGAGAGTGCACTGGCACCACTGGTGATGCAGTGCAGTGAGTCCAGAGAGTACACTGGCACCACTGGGGATGCAATGCAGTTAGTCCAGAGAGTGCACTGGCACCACTGGGGATGCAGTGCAGTGAGTCCAGAGAGTGCACTGGCACCACTGGGGATGCAGTGCAGTGAGTCCTGAGAGTGCAATGGCACCACAAGTGATGCACTGCAGTGAGTCCAGAGAGAGCACTGGCACCACTGGGGATGCACTGCAGTGAGTCCAGAGAGTGCACTGGCACCTAAGGGGCTGCACTGCAGTGAGTCCAGAGAGTGCACTGGCACCACTAGGGCTGCAGCACAGTGAGTCCAGAGAGTGCACTGGCACCACTGGGGATGCAGTGCAGTGAGTCCACAGAGTGCACTGGCACTACAGGGCATACACTGCAGTGAGTCCAGCGAGTGCACTGGCACCAATGGGGATGCAGCACAGTGAGTCCAGCGAGTGCACTGGCACCACTGGGGATGCAGTGCAGTGAGTCCAGAGAGTGCACTGGCACCACTGGGGATGCACTGCAGTGAGTCCAGAGAGTGCACTGGCACCACTGGGGATGCAGTGCAGTAAGTCCAGAGAGTGCACTGGCACCACTGGTGATGCACTGCAGTGAGTCCAGAGAGTGCACTGGCACCACTGGGGATGCAGTGCAGTGAGTCCAGAGAGTGCACTGGCTCCACTGGGGATGCAGTGCAGTGAGTCCAGAGAGTGCACTGGCTCCACTGGGGATGCAGTGCAGTGAGTCCAGAGAGTGCACTGGCACCACTGGGGATGCACTGCAGTGAGTCCTGAGAGTGCAATGGCACCACAGGTGATGCACTGCAGTGAGTCCAGAGAGTGCACTGGCACCAGTGGGGATGCAGTGCAGTGAGTCCAGAGAGTGCACTGGCACTTCTGGGGATGCAGTGCAGTGAATGCAGAGAGTGCACTAGCACAACAGGGGATGCACTGCAGTGACTCCAGAAAGTGCACTGGCACCAGTGGGGATGCACTGCAGTGAGTCCAGAGAGTGCACTGGCACCACTGGTGATGCAGTGCAGTGAGTCCAGAGAGTGCAGTGGCACCACTGGGGATGCAGTGCACTGAGTCCAGAGAGTGCACTGGCACCACTGGGGATGCACTGCAGTGAGTCCAGAGACTTCACAGGCACCACTGGGGATGCGGTACAGTGAGTCCAGAGAGTGCACTGGCACCACTGGGGATTCAGTTCAGTGAGTCCAGAGAGTGAACTGGCACCACTGGGGATGTAGTGCAGTGAGTCCAGAGAGTGCACTGGCACCACCGGGGATTCACTGCAAGGAGTCCAGAGAGTGCACTGGCACCACTGTGAATGCACTGCAGTGAGTACAGAGAGTGCACTGGCACCTAAGGGGCTGCACTGCAGTGAGTCCAGACAGTGCACTGGCACCACTTGGGCTGCACTGCAGTGAGTCCAGAGAGTGCACTGGCACCACTGGGATGCAGTGCAGTGAGAGCACAGAGTGCACTGGCACCACAGGGGATACACTGCAGTGAGTCCAGAGAGTGCACTGGCACCACTGGGGATGCAGCACAGTGAGTCCAGAGAGTGCACTGGCACCAGTGGGGATGCACTGCAGTGGATCCAGAGAGTGCACTGGCACCACTGGGGATGCAGTGCAGTGAGTCCAGAGAGTGCACTGGCACCACTGGGGATGCAGTGCAGTGAGTCCAGAGATTGCACTGGCACCACTGGGGATGCAGTGCAGTGAGTCCGGAGAGTGCACTGGCACCACTGGTGATGCACTGCAGTGAGTCCAGAGAGTGCACTGGCACTACTGGGGATGCAGTGTAGTGAGTCCCGAGATTGCACTGGTACCACTGGGGATGAAGTGCAGTGAGTCCAGAGAGTGCACTGGCACCACTGGGGTGCAGTGCAGTGCGTCCAGAGAGCGCACTGGCACCACTGGGGATGCACTGCAGTGAGTCCAGAGAGTGCACTGGCTCCATTGGGGATGCAGTGTAGTGAGTCCAGAGAGTGCACTGGCACCACTGGGGTGAAGTGAGTCCAGAGAGTGCACTGTCACCACTGGGGATGCACTGCAGTGAGTCCAGAGAGTGCACTGGCTCCAATGGGGATGCACTGCACTGAGTCCAGAGAGTACTCTGGCACCACTGGGAATGCAATGCAGTGAGTCCAGAGAGTGCTATGGAACCACTGGGGATGCACTGCAGTGAGTCCAGAGAGTGCACTGGCACCACTGGGGATGCAGTGCAGTGAGTCCAGAGAGTGCACTGGCACCAGTGGGGATACAGTGCAGTGAGTCCATAGAGTGCACTGGCACCACTGGGATTGCACTGCCGTGAGTCTGGAGAGTGCACTGGCACCACTGGGTATGCAGTGCAGTGAGTCCAGAGAGTGCAGTTGCACCACAATGGATGCAGTGCAGTGAGTCCAGAGAGTGCACTGGCACCACTGGGGATGCACTGCAGTGAGTCCAGAGAATGCACTGGCACTAATGGGAATGCAGTGCAGTGAGTCCAGAGAGTGCACTGTCACCACTGGGGATGCACTGCAGTGAGTCCAGAGAGTGCACTGGCACCACTGGGGATGCAGTGCAGTGAGTCCAGAGAGTGCACTGGCACCACTGGGGATGCAGTGCAGTGAGTCCAGAGAATGTACTGGCACCACTGGGGATGCAGTGCAGTGATTCCACAGAGTGCACTGGCACCACTGGGGATGCACTTCAGTGAGTCCAGAGAGTGCAGTGGCACCACTGGGGATGCAGTGCAGTGAGTCCAGAGAGTGCTCTGGCACCAGTGATCTGCACTGCAGTGAGTCCAGTAATTGCCCTGGCACCACTGGGGATGCAGTGCAGTGAGTCCAGAGAGTGCACTGGCACGACAGGGGATGCAGTGCAGTGAGTCCAGAGAGTGCACTGGCACCACTGGGGATGCACTGCAGTGAGTCCAGAGAGTGCACTGGCACCACTGGGGATGCACTACAGTGAGTCCAGAGAGTGCACTGGCACCACTGGGGATGCAGTGCAGTGAGCTCAGAGGGTGCACTGGCACCACTGGGGATGCAGTGCAGTGAGTGCAGAGAGTGCACTGGCACCACTGGGGATGCACTGCAGTGAGTCCAGAGAGTGCACTGGCACCATTGGGGATGCAGTGCACTGAGTCCAGAGAGTGCACTGCCACCACTGGGGATGCAGTGCACTGAGTCCAGAGAGTGCACTGTCAGCACTGGGGATGCACTGCAGTTAGTCCAGAGAGTGCACTGGAACCACTGGGGATGCAGTGCAGTGAGTCCAGAGAGTGCACTGGCACCACTGGGGATGCACTGCAGTGAGTCCAGAGAGTGCACTGGCACCACTGGGGATGCAGTGCAGTGAGTCCAGAGAGTGCACTGGCACCACTGGGGATGCAGTGCAGTGAGTCCAGAGATTGCACTGGCACCACTGGGGTGCAGTGAGTCCAGAGAGTGCTCTGGCACCACTGGGGATGCACTGCAGTGAGTCCAGAGAGTGCACTGGCTCCAATGGGGATGCACTGCAGTGATCCAGAGAGTGCACTGGCACCACTGGGGATGCAGTGCAGTGAGTCCAGAGAGTGCACTGGCACCACTGGGGATGCAGTGCAGTGAGTCCATAGAGTGCACTGGCACCACTGGGATTGCACTGCCGTGAGTCTGGAGAGTGCACTGGCACCACTGGGTATGCATTGCAGTGAGTCCAGAGAGTGCAGTTGCACCACAATGGATGTAGTTCAGTGAGTCCAGAGAGTGCACTGGCACCACTGGGGATGCACTGCAGTGAGTCCAGAGAATGCACTGGCACTAATGGGGATGCAGTGCAGTGAGTCCAGAGAGTGCACTGGCACCACTGGGGATGCAGTGCACTGAGTCCAGAGAGTGCACTGGCACCACTGGGGACGCACTGCAGTGAGTCCAGAGAGAGCACTGGCACCACTGGGGCTGCAGTGCAGTGAGTCCAGAGAGTGCACTGGCACCACTGGGGATGCACTGCAGTGAGTCCAGAGAGTGCACTGGCACCACTGGGGATGCAGTGCAGTGAGTCCAGAGATTGCACTGGCACCACTGGGGATGCAGTGCAGTGAGTCCGGAGAGTGCACTGGCACCACTGGTGATGCACTGCAGTGAGTCCAGAGAGTGCACTGGCACCACTGGGGATGCAGTGCAGTGAGTCCCGAGATTGCACTGGTACCACTGGGGATGCAGTGCAGTGAGTCCAGAGAGTGCACTGGCACCACTGGGGTGCAGTGCAGTGCGTCCAGAGAGTGCACTGGCACCACTGGGGATGCACTGCAGTGAGTCCAGAGAGTGCACTGGCTCCATTGGGGATGCAGTGTAGTGAGTCCAGAGAGTGCACTGGCACCACTGGGATGAAGTGAGTCCAGAGAGTGCACTGGCACCACTGGGGATGCAGTGCAGTGAGCTCAGAGGGTGCACTGGCACCACTGGGGATGCAGTGCAGTGAGTCCAGAGAGTGCACTGGCACCACTGGGGATGCACTGCAGTGAGTCCAGAGAGTGCACTGGCACCATTGGGGATGCAGTGCACTGAGTCCAGAGAGTGCACTGCCACCACTGGGGATGCAGTGCACTGAGTCCAGAGAGTGCACTGTCAGCACTGGGGATGCACTGCAGTGAGTCCAGAGAGTGCACTGGAACCACTGGGGATGCAGCACAGTGAGTCCAGAGAGTGCACTGGCACCACTGGGGATGCAGTGCAGTGAGTCCAGAGAGTGCACTGGCTCCAATGGGGATGCAGTGCATTGAGTCCAGAGAGTGCACTGGCACCACTGGGGATGCAGCACAGTGAGTCCTGAGAGTGCAATGGCACCACAAGGGATGCACTGCAGTGAGTCCAGAGAGTGCACTGGCACCACTGGGGATGCAGTGCAGTGAGTCCAGAGAGTGCACTGGCACCACTGGGGATGCACTGCAGTGAGTCCAGAGAGTGCACTGGCACCTAAGGGGCTGCACTGCAGTGAGTCCAGAGAGTGCACTGGCACCACTGGGGATGCAGAGCAGTGAGTCCAGAGATTGCACTGGCACCACTGGGGTGCAGTGAGTCCAGAGAGTGCTCTGGCACCACTGGGGATGCACTGCAGTGAGTCCAGAGAGTGCACTGGCTCCAATGGGGATGCACTGCAGTGATCCAGAGAGTGCACTGGCACCACTGGGGATGCAGTGCAGTGAGTCCAGAGAGTGCACTGGCACCACTGGGGATGCAGTGCAGTGAGTCCATAGAGTGCACTGGCACCACTGGGATTGCACTGCCGTGAGTCTGGAGAGTGCACTGGCACCACTGGGTATGCATTGCAGTGAGTCCAGAGAGTGCAGTTGCACCACAATGGATGTAGTTCAGTGAGTCCAGAGAGTGCACTGGCACCACTGGGGATGCACTGCAGTGAGTCCAGAGAATGCACTGGCACTAATGGGGATGCAGTGCAGTGAGTCCAGAGAGTGCACTGGCACCACTGGGGATGCAGTGCACTGAGTCCAGAGAGTGCAATGGCACCACTGGGGACGCACTGCAGTGAGTCCAGAGAGAGCACTGGCACCACTGGGGCTGCAGTGCAGTGAGTCCAGAGAGTGCACTGGCACCACTGGGGATGCACTGCAGTGAGTCCAGAGAGTGCACTGGCACCACTGGGGATTAAGTGCACTGAGTCCAGAGAGTGCACTCTTAGCACTGGGGATGCACTGCAGTGAGTCCAAAGAGTGCACTGGCACCACTGGGGATGCAGTGCAGTGAGTCCAGAGAGTACACTGGCACCACTGGGGATGCACTGCAGTGAGTGCAGAGAGTGCACTAGCACAACAGGGGATGCACTGCAGTGAGTCCAGAGAGTGCACTGGCACCTCTGGGGATGCAGTGCAGTGAGTCCAGAGAGTGCACTGGCACCACTGCGGATGCACTGCAGTGAGTCCAGAGAGTGTACTGGCACCACAGGGGATGCACTGCAGTGATTCCAGAGAGTGCACTGGCACCACTGGGGATGCACCCCGGTGAGTCCAGAGAGTGCACTGGCACCACTGGGGATACACTGCAGTGAGTCCTGAGAGTTCTCCGGCACCACTGGGGATGCAGTTTAGTGAGTCCAGAGAGTGCACCGGCTCCAATGGGGATACACTGCAGTGAGTCCAGAGAGTGCAGTTACCCCACTGGGGATGGAGTGCAGTGAGTCCAGAGAGTGCACTGGCACCACTGGGGATGCAGTGCAGTGAGTCCAGAGAGTGCTCTGGCACCACTGATCTGCACTGCAGTGAGTCCAGAGAGTGCACTGGCACCACTGGGGATGCAGTGCAGTGAGTCCAGAGAGTGCACTGGCACCACTGCGGATGCAGTGCAGTGAGTCCAGAGAGTGCACTGGCACCACTGTTGATGCAGTGCAGTGAGTCCAGAGAGTGCACTGGCACTACTGGGGATGCAGTGCAGTGAGTCCAGAGAGTGCACTGGCACCACTGGGGATGCAGTGCAGTGAGCTCAGAGAGTGCACTGGCACCACTGGGGATGCAGTGCAGTGAGTCCAGAGAGTGCACTGGCACCACTGGGGATGCACTGCAGTGACTCCAGAGAGTGCACTGGCACCATTGGGGATGCAGTGCACTGAGTCCAGAGAGTGCACTGGCACCACTGGGGATGCAGTGCACTGAGTCCAGAGATTGCACTGTCAGCACTGGGGATGCACTGCAGGGAGTCCAGAGAGTGCACTGGCACCACTGGGGATGCAGTGCACTGAGTCCAGAGATTGCACTGTCAGCACTGGGGATGCACTGCAGTGAGTCCAGAGAGTGCACTGGCACCACTGGAGATGCAGTGCAGTGAGTCCTGTGAGTGCAATGGCACCACAAGTGATGCACTGCAGTGAGTCCATAGAGTGCACTGGCACCACTGGGGATGCAGTGCAGTGAGTCCAGAGAGTGCACTGGCAACACTGGGGATGCACTGCAGTGAGTCCAGAGAGTGCACTGGCACCTAAGGGGCTGCACTGCAGTGAGTCCAGAGAGTGCACTGGCACCACTAGGGCTGCAGCACAGTGAGTCCAGAGAGTGCACTGTCACCACTGGGTATGCAGTGCAGTGAGTCCACAGAGTGCACTGGCACCACAGGGCATACACTGCAGTGAGTCCAGCGAGTGCACTGGTACCACTGGGGATGCAGCACAGTGAGTCCAGAGAGTGCACTGGCACCACTGGGGATGCAGCGCAGTGAATACAGAGAGTGCACTGGCACCACTGGGGATGCACTGCAGTGAGTCCAGAGAGTGCACTGGCACCAGTGGGGATGCACTGCAGTGGGTCCAGAGAGTGCACTGGCACCACTGGGGATGCAGTGCCGTGAGTCCAGAGATTGCACTGGCACCACTGGGGATGCAGCACAGTGAGTCCAGAGAGTGAACTGTCACCACTGGAGACGCAGCGCAGTGACTACAGAGAGTGCACTGGCACCACGGGGGATGCACTGCAGTGAGTCCAGAGAGTGCACTGGTACCAGTGGGGATGCAGTGCAGTGGGTCCAGAGAGTGCACTGGCTCCAGTGGGGATGCAGTGCAGTGAGTCCAGAGAGTGCACTGGCTCCACTGGGGATGCAGTGCAGTGAGTCCAGAGAGTGCACTGGCACCACTGGGGATGCACTGCAGTGAGTCCTGAGAGTGCAATGGCACCACAGGTGATGCACTGCAGTGAGTCCAGAGAGTGCACAGGCACCACTGGGGATGCAGTGCAGTGAGTCCAGAGAGTGCACTGGCACTTCTGGGGATGCAGTGCAGTGAATGCAGAGAGTGCACTAGCACAACAGGGGATGCACTGCAGTGACTCCAGAAAGTGCACTGGCACCAGTGGGGATGCACTGCAGTGAGTCCAGAGAGTGCACTGGCACCACTGGGGATGCACTACAGTGAGTGCAGAGAGTGCAGTGGCACCACTGGGGATGCAGTGCAGTGAGTCCAGAGAGTGCACTGGCACCACTGTTGATACAGTGCAGTGAGTCCAGAGAGTGCACTGGCACCACTGGGGATGCAGTGCAGTGAGTCCAGAGAGTGCACTGGCACCACTGGGGATTCAGTTCAGTGAGTCCAGAGAGTGAACTGGCACCACTGGGGATGTAGTGCAGTGAGTCCAGAGAGTGCACTGGCACCACCGGGGATTCACTTCAAGGAGTCCAGAGAGTGCAGTGGCACCACTGGGAATGCACTGCAGTGAGTACAGAGAGTGCACTGGCACCTAAGGGGCTGCACTGCAGTGAGTCCAGAGAGTGCACTGGCACCACTTGGGCTGCACTGCAGTGAGTCCAGAGAGTGCACTGGCACCACTGGGATGCAGTGCAGTGAGAGCACAGAGTGCACTGGCACCACTGGGGATACACTGCAGTGAGTCCAGAGAGTGCACTGGCACCACTGGGGATGCAGCACAGTGAGTCCAGAGAGTGCACTGGCACCACTGGGGATGCAGCGCAGTGACTACAGAGAGTTCTCTGGCACCACAGGGGATACACTGCAGTGAGTCCAGAGAGTGCACTGGCACCAGTGGGGATGCACTGCAGTGAATCCAGAGAGTGCACTGGCACCACTGGGGATGCAGTGCAGTGAGTCCAGAGAGTGCACTGGCACCACTGGGGATGCACTGCAGTGAGTCCAGAGAGTGTACTGGCACCACTGGGGATGCACTGCAGTGAGTCCAGAGAGTGCACTGGCACCACTGGGGATGCACCCCGGTGAGTCCAGAGAGTGCACTGGCACCACTGGGGATGCAATGCAGTGAGTCCAGAGAGTTCTCTGGCACCACTGGGGATGCAGTTTAGTGAGTCCAGAGAGTGAACTGTCACCACTGGGGACGCAGCGCAGTGACTCCAGAGAGTGCACTGGCACCACTGGGGATGCACTGCAGTGAGTCCAGAGAGTGCACTGGCACCAGTGGGGATGCACTGCAGTGGGTCCAGAGCGTGCACTGGCACCACTGGGGATGCAGTGCAGTGAGTGCAGAGAGTGCACTGGCACCACTGGGGATGCACTGCAGTGAGTCCAGAGAGTGCACTGGCACCACTGGGGATGCAGTGCAGTGAGTCCAGAGAGTGCACTGGCACCACTGTTGATGCAGTGCAGTGAGTCCAGAGAGTGCACTGGTACCACTGGGGATGAAGTGCAGTGAGTCCAGAGAGTGCTCTGGCACCACTGATCTGCACTGCTGTGAGTCCAGTAATTACACTGGCACCACTGGGGATGCAGTGCAGTGAGTCCAGAGAGTGCACTGGCACCACTGTTGATGCAGTGCAGTGAGTCCAGAGAGTGCACTGGCACCACTAGGGCTGCAGCGCAGTGACTACAGAGAGTGAACTGTCACCACTGGGGACGCAGCGCAGTGACTCCAGAGAGTGCACTGGCACCACTGGGGATGCACTGCAGTGAGTCCAGAGAGTGCACTGGCACCAGTGGGGATGCACTGCAGTGGGTCCAGAGCGTGCACTGGCACCACTGGGGATGCACTGCAGTGAGTCCAGAGAGTGCACTGGCACCACTGGGGATGCACTGCAGTGAGTCCAGAGAGTGCACTGGCACCACGGGGGATGCAGTGCAGTTGAGTCCAGAGAGTGCACTGGCACCACTGGTGATGCACTGCAGTGAGTCCAGAGAGTGCACTGGCACCACTGGGGATGCACTGCAGTGAGTCCAGAGAGTGCACTGGCACCACTGGGGATGCACTGCAGTGAATCCAGAGAGTGCACTGGCTCCACTGGGGATGCACTGCACTGAGTCCAGAGAGTGCACTGGCACCACTGGGGATGCAATGCAGTGAGTCCAGAGAGTGCAAAGGAACCACTGAGGATGCACTGCAGTGAGTCCAGAGAGTGCACTGGCACCACTGGGGATGCACTGCAGTGAGTCCAGAGAGTGCACTGGCACCACTGGGAATGCACTGCCGTGAGTCTGGAGAGTGCACTGGCACCACTGGGTATGCAGTGCAGTGAGTCCAGAGAGTGCAGTTGCACCACAATGGATGCAGTGCAGTGAGTCCAGAGAGTGCACTGGCACCACTGGGGATACACTGCAGTGAGTCCAGAGAGTGCACTGGCACCACTGGGGATGCAGCACAGTGAGTCCAGAGAGTGAACTGTCACCAATGGGGACGCAGCGCAGTGACTACAGAGAGTGCACTGGCACCAGTGGGGATGCACTGCAGTGGGTCCAGAGAGTGCACTGGCACCACTGGGGATGCACTGCAGTGAGTCCAGAGATTGCACTGGCACCACTGGGGATGCACTGCAGTGAGTCCAGAGAGTGCACTGGCACCACTGGGGATGCAGTGCAGTGAGTCCGGAGAGTGCACTGGCACCACTGGGGATGCAGTGCAGTGAGTCCAGAGAGTGCCCTTGCACCACTGGGATGCAGTGCAGTGAGTCCACAAAGTGCACTGGCACCACAGGGGATACACTGCAGTGAGTCCAGAGAGTGCACTGGCACCACTGGGGATGCAGCACAGTGAGTCCAGAGAGTGAACTGTCACCACTGGGGACGCAGCGCAGTGACTACAGAGAGTGCACTGGCACCACGGGGGATGCACTGCAGTGAGTCCAGAGAGTGCACTGGCACCAGTGGGGATGCAGTGCAGTGGGTCCAGAGAGTGCACTGGCACCACTGGGGATGCAGTGCAGTGAGTCCAGAGAGTCCACTGGCACCACTGGGGATGCACTGCAGTGAGTCCAGAGAGTGCACTGGCACCACTGGGGATGCAGTGCAGTAAGTCCAGAGAGTGCACTGGCACCACTGGTGATGCACTGCAGTGAGTCCAGAGAGTGCACTGGCACCACTGGGGATGCAGTGCAGTGAGTCCAGAGAGTGCACTGGCTCCACTGGGGATGCAGTGCAGTGAGTCCAGAGAGTGCACTGGCACCACTAGGGCTGCAGCACAGTGAGTCCAGAGAGTGAACTGTCACCACTGGGGACGCATCGCAGTGACTCCAGAGAGTGCACTGGCACCACTGGGGATGCACTGCAGTGAGTCCAGAGAGTGCACTGGCTCCACTGGGGATGCACTGCACTGAGTCCAGAGAGTGCACTGGCACCACTGGGGATGCAATGCAGTGAGTCCAGAGAGTGCAAAGGAACCACTGGGGATGCACTGCAGTGAGTCCAGAGAGTGCACTGGCACCACTGGGGATGCAGTGCAGTGAGTCCAGAGAGTGCACTGGCACCACTGGGAATGCACTGCCGTGAGTCTGGAGAGTGCACTGGCACCACTGGGTATGCAGTGCAGTGAGTCCAGAGAGTGCAGTTGCACCACAATGGATGCAGTGCAGTGAGTCCAGAGAGTGCACTGGCACCACTGGGGATACACTGCAGTGAGTCCAGAGAGTGCACTGGCACCACTGGGGATGCAGCACAGTGAGTCCAGAGAGTGAACTGTCACCACTGGGGACGCAGCGCAGTGACTACAGAGAGTGCACTGGCACCACGGGGGATGCACTGCAGTGAGTCCAGAGAGTGCACTGGCTCCAGTGGGGATGCAGTGCAGTGGGTCCAGAGAGTGCACTGGCACCACTGGGGATGCAGTGCAGTGAGTCCAGAGAGTGCACTGGCACCACTGGGGATGCACTGCAGTGAGTCCAGAGAGTGCACTGGCACCACTGGGGATGCAGTGCAGTAAGTCCAGAGAGTGCACTGGCACCACTGGTGATGCACTGCAGTGAGTCTAGAGAGTGCACTGGCACCACTGGGGATGCAGTGCAGTGAGTCCGGAGAGTGCACTGGCACCAGTGGGGATGCACTGCAGTGGGTCCAGAGAGTGCACTGGCACCACTGGGGATGCACTGCAGTGAGTCCAGAGATTGCACTGGCACCACTGGGGATGCACTGCAGTGAGTCCAGAGAGTGCACTGGCACCACTGGGGATGCAGTGCAGTGAGTCCGGAGAGTGCACTGGCACCACTGGGGATGCAGTGCAGTGAGTCCAGAGAGTGCCCTTGCACCACTGGGATGCAGTGCAGTGAGTCCACAAAGTGCACTGGCACCACAGGGGATACACTGCAGTGAGTCCAGAGAGTGCACTGGCACCACTGGGGATGCAGCACAGTGAGTCCAGAGAGTGAACTGTCACCACTGGGGACGCAGCGCAGTGACTACAGAGAGTGCACTGGCACCACTGGGGATGCACTGCAGTGAGTCCAGAGAGTGCACTGGCACCAGTGGGGATGCAGTGCAGTGGGTCCAGAGAGTGCACTGGCACCACTGGGGATGCAGTGCAGTGAGTCCAGAGAGTGCACTGGCACCACTGGGGATGCACTGCAGTGAGTCCAGAGAGTGCACTGGCACCACTGGGGATGCAGTGCAGTAAGTCCAGAGAGTGCACTGGCACCACTGGTGATGCACTGCAGTGAGTCCAGAGAGTGCACTGGCACCACTGGGGATGCAGTGCAGTGAGTCCAGAGAGTGCACTGGCTCCACTGGGGATGCAGTGCAGTGAGTCCAGAGAGTGCACTGGCTCCACTGGGGATGCAGTGCAGTGAGTCCGGAGAGTGCACTGGCACCACTGGGGATGCAGTGCAGTGAGCCCTGAGAGTGCAATAGCACCACAGGTGATGCACTGCAGTGAGTCCAGAGAGTGCACTGGCACCACTGGGGATGCAGTGCCGTGAGTCCAGAGAGTGCACTGGCACTTCTGGGGATGCAGTGCAGTGAATGCAGAGAGTGCACTAGCACAACAGGGGATGCACTGCAGTGACTCCAGAAAGTGCACTGGCACCAGTGGGTATGCAGTGCAGTGAGTCCAGAGAGTGCACTGGCACCACTGGTGATGCAGTGCAGTGAGTCCAGAGAGTGCAGTGGCACCACTGGGGATGCAGTGCAGTGAATCCAGAGAGTGCACTGGCACCACTGGGGATGCACTGCAGTGAGTCCAGAGACTTCACAGGCACCACTGGGGATGCAGTACAGTGAGGCCAGAGAGTGCACTGGCACCACTGGGGATTCAGTTCAGTGAGTCCAGAGAGTGAACTGGCATCACTGGGGATGTAGTGCAGTGAGTCCAGAGAGTGCACTGGCACCACCGGGGATTCACTGCAAGGAGTCCAGAGAGTGCAGTGGCACCACTGGGAATGCACTGCAGTGAGTCCAGAGAGTGCACTGGCACCTAAGGGGCTGCAGTGCAGTGAGTCCAGAGAGTGCACTGGCACCACGGGGGATGCAGTGCAGTGAGTCCAGAGAGTGCACTGGCACCAATGGGATGCAGTGCAGTGAGAGCACAGAGTGCACTGGCACCACAGGGGATACACTGCAGTGAGTCCAGAGAGTGCACTGGCACCACTGGGGATGCAGCACAGTGAGTCCAGAGAGTGCACTGGCACCACTGGTGATGCAGCGCAGTGACTACAGAGAGTGCACTGGCACCGCAGGGGATGCACTGTAGTGAGTCCAGAGATTGCACTGGCACCACTGGGGATGCAGTGCAGTGAGTCCACAAAGTGCACTGGCACCACTGGTGATGCACTGCAGTGAGTCCAGAGAGTTCACTGGCACCATTGGGGATGCAGTGCAGTGAGTCCAGAGATTGCACTGGCACCACTGGGGATGCAGTGCAGTGAGTCCACAAAGTGCACTGGCACCACTGGTGATGCAGTGCAGTGAGTCCAGAGAGTGAACTGGCACCACTGGGGATGCAGTGCAGTGAGTCCAGAGAGTGCACTGGCACCACCGGGGATTCACTGCAGTGAGTCCAGAGAGTGCACTGACACCACTGGGAATGCACTGCATTGAGTACAGAGAGTGCACTGGCACCTCAGGGCCTGCACTGCAGTGAGTCCAGAGAGTGCACTGGCACCACTGGGGATGCACTGGAGTGAGTCCAGACAGTGCACTGGCACCACTGGGGATGCAATGCAGTGAGTCCAGAGAGTACACTGGCACCACTAGGGATGCAGCACAGTGAGTCCAGAGAGTGAACTGTCACCACTGGGGACGCAGCGCAGTGACTCCAGAGAGTGCGCTGGCACCAGTGGAGATGCACTGCAGTGGGTCCAGAGAGTGCACTGGCACCAGTGGAGATGCACTGCAGTGGGTCCAGAGCGTGCACTGGCACCACTGGGGATGCAGTGCAGTGAGTGCAGAGAGTGCACTGGCACCACTGGGGATGCACTGCAGTGAGTCCAGAGAGTGCACTGGCACCACTGGGGATGGAGTGCAGTGAGTCCAGAGAGTGCACTGGCACCACTGGTGCTACACTGCAGTGAGTCAAGAGAGTGCACTGGCACCACTGGGGATGCACTGCAGTGAGTCCAGAGAGTGCACTGGCACCACTGGAGATGCACTGCACTGAGTCCAGAGAGTGCACTGGCTCCACTGGGGATGCAGTGCAGTGAGTGCAGAGACTGCAGTAGCACAACAGGGGATGCACTGCAGTGACTCCAGAAAGTGCACTGGCACCACTGGGGATGCAGTGCAGTGAGTCCAGAGAGTGCACTGGCACCACTGGTGATGCAGTGCAGTGAGTCCAGAGAGTACACTGGCACCACTTGGGATGCACTGCAGTGAGTCCAGAGAATGCACTGGCACTAATGGGGATGCAGTGCAGTGACTCGAAAGAGTGCACTGGCACCACTGCGGATGCACTGCAGTGAGTCCGGAGAGTGCCCTGGCACCAATGGTGATGCAGTGCAGTGACTCCAGAGAGTGCACTGGCACCACTGGGGATGCAGTGCAGTGAGTCCAGAGAGTGCACTGGCACCACTGGGATGCACTGCAGTGAGTCCAGAGAGTGTACTGGCACCACAGGGGATGCAGTGCAGTGAGTCCGGAGAGTGCACTGGCACCACTGGGGATGCAGTGCAGTGAGTCCAGAGAGTGCCCTTGCACCACTGGGATGCAGTGCAGTGAGTCCACAAAGTGCACTGGCACCACAGGGGATACACTGCAGTGAGTCCAGAGAGTGCACTGGCACCACTGGGGATGCAGCACAGTGAGTCCAGAGAGTGAACTGTCACCACTGGGGACGCAGCGCAGTGACTACAGAGAGTGCACTGGCACCACGGGGGATGCACTGCAGTGAGTCCAGAGAGTGCACTGGCACCAGTGGGGATGCAGTGCAGTGGGTCCAGAGAGTGCACTGGCACCACTGGGGATGCAGTGCAGTGAGTCCAGAGAGTGCACTGGCACCACTGGGGATGCACTGCAGTGAGTCCAGAGAGTGCACTGGCACCACTGGGGATGCAGTGCAGTAAGTCCAGAGAGTGCACTGGCACCACTGGTGATGCACTGCAGTGAGTCCAGAGAGTGCACTGGCACCACTGGGGATGCAGTGCAGTGAGTCCAGAGAGTGCACTGGCTCCACTGGGGATGCAGTGCAGTGAGTCCAGAGAGTGCACTGGCTCCACTGGGGATGCAGTGCAGTGAGTCCGGAGAGTGCACTGGCACCACTAGGGATGCAGTGCAGTGAGTCCTGAGAGTGCAATAGCACCACAGGCGATGCACTGCAGTGAGTCCAGAGAGTGCACTGGCACCACTGGGGATGCAGTGCAGTGAGTCCAGAGAGTGCACTGGCACTTCTGGGGATGCAGTGCAGTGAATGCAGAGAGTGCACTAGCACAACAGGGGATGCACTGCAGTGACTCCAGAAAGTGCACTGGCACCAGTGGGGATGCACTGCAGTGAGTCCAGAGAGTGCACTGGCACCACTGGTGATGCAGTGCAGTGAGTCCAGAGAGTGCAGTGGCACCACTGGGGATGCAGTGCAGTGAGTCCAGAGAGTGCACTGGCACCACTGGGGATGCACTGCAGTGAGTCCAGAGACTTCACAGGCACCACTGGGGATGCAGTACAGTGAGGCCAGAGAGTGCACTGGCACCACTGGGGATTCAGTTCAGTGAGTCCAGAGAGTGAACTGGCACCACTGGGGATGTAGTGCAGTGAGTCCAGAGAGTGCACTGGCACCACCGGGGATTCACTGCAAGGAGTCCAGAGAGTGCAGTGGCACCACTGGGATGCAGTGCAGTGAGTCCAGAGAGTGCACTGGCACCACAGGGGATACACTGCAGTGAGTCCAGAGAGTGCACTGGCACCACTGGGGATGCAGCACAGTGAGTCCAGAGAGTGCACTGGCACCACTGGGGATGCAGCGCAGTGACTACAGAGAGTGCACTGGCACCACAGGGGATGCACTACAGTGAGTCCAGAGAGTGTACTGGCACCAGTGATCTGCACTGCAGTGAGTCCAGAGAGTTCACTGGCACCACTGGGGATGCAGTGCAGTGAGTCGAGAGAGTGCACTGCCACCACTGGGGATGCACTGTAGTGAGTCCAGAGATTGCACTGGCACCACTGGGGATGCAGTGCAGTGAGTCCACAAAGTGCACTGGCACCACTGGTGATGCACTGCAGTGAGTCCAGAGAGTTCACTGGCACCACTGGGGATGCAGTGCAGTGAGTCCAGAGATTGCACTGGCACCACTGGGGATGCAGTGCAGTGAGTCCAGAGAGTGCACTGGCACCACTGGGGATACACTGCAGTGAGACCTGAGAGTGAACTGGCACCACTGGGGATGCAGTGCAGTGAGTCCAGAGAGTGCACTGGCACCACCGGGGATTCACTGCAGTGAGTCCAGAGAGTGCACTGACACCACTGGGAATGCACTGCATTGAGTACAGAGAGTGCAATGGCACCTCAGGGGCTGCACTGCAGTGAGTCCAGAGAGTGCACTGGCACCACTGGGGATGCACTGGAGTGAGTCCAGACAGTGCACTGGCACCACTGGGGATGCAATGCAGTGAGTCCAGAGAGTACACTGGCACCAATGGGATGCAGTGCAGTGAGTCCACAGAGTGCACTGGCACCACAGGGGATACACTGCAGTGAGTCCAGAGAGTGCACTGGCACCACTAGGGATGCAGCACAGTGAGTCCAGAGAGTGAACTGTCACCACTGGGGACGCAGCGCAGTGACTCCAGAGAGTGCGCTGGAACCAGTGGAGATGCACTGCAGTGGGTCCAGATAGTGCACTGGCACCAGTGGAGATGCATTGCAGTGGGTCCAGAGCGTGCACTGGCACCACTGGGGATGCAGTGCAGTGAGTGCAGAGAGTGCACTGGCACCACTGGGGATGCACTGCAGTGAGTCCAGAGAGTGCACTGGCACCACTGGGAATGGAGTGCAGTGAGTCCAGAGAGTGCACTGGCACCACTGGTGCTACACTGCAGTGAGTCCAGAGAGTGCACTGGCACCACTGGGGATGCACTGCAGTGAGTCCAGAGAGTGCACTGGCACCACTGGAGATGCACTGCACTGAGTCCAGAGAGTGCACTGGCTCCACTGGGGATGCAGTGCAGTGAGTGCAGAGAGTGCAGTAGCACAACAGGGGATGCACTGCAGTGACTCCAGAAAGTGCACTGGCACCACTGGGGATGCAGTGCAGTGAGTCCAGAGAGTACACTGGCACCACTGGGGATGCACTGCAGTGAGTCCAGAGAGTGAACTGGCACTAATGGGGATGCAGTGCAGTGACTCGAAAGAGTGCACTGGCACCACTGCGGATGCACTGCAGTGAGTCCGGAGAGTGCCCTGGCACCAATGGTGATGCAGTGCAGTGAGTCCAGAGAGTGCACTGTCAGCACTGGGGATGCACTGCAGTGAGTCCAGAGAGTGCACTGGCACTACGGGGGATGCAGTGCAGTGACTCCAGAGAGTGCACTGGCACCACTGGGGATGCAGTGCAGTGAGTCCAGAGAGTGCACTGGCACCACTGGGATGCACTGCAGTGAGTCCAGAGAGTGTATTGGCACCACAGGGGATGCACTGCATTGAGTCCAGAGAGTGCACTGGCACCACTGGGGATGCACCCCGGTGAGTCCAGAGAGTGCACTGGCACCACTGGGGATGCACTGCAGTGAGTCCAGAGAGTTCTCTGGCACCACTGGGGATGCAGTTTAGTGAGTCCAGAGAGTGCACCGGCTCCAATGGGGATACACTGCAGTGAGTCTAGAGAGTGCACTGGCACCACTGGGGATGCAGTGCAGTGAGTCCAGAGAGTGCCCTTGCACCACCGGGGATTCAGTGCAAGGAGTCCAGAGAGTGCACTGGCACCACTGGGAATGCACTGCAGTGAGTACAGAGAATGCACTGGCACCTAAGGGGCTGCTCTGCAGTGAGTCCAGAGAGTGCACTGGCACCACTGGGGATGCACTGCAGTGAGTCCAGAGAGTGCACTGGCACCACTGGGGATGCAGTGCAGTGAGTCCAGAGAGTGCACTGGCACCACTGGGGATGCAGCACAGTGAGTCTAAAGAGTGCACTGTCACCACTGCTTATGCAGCGCAGTGAGTCCAGAGAGTTCACTGGCACCACTGGGGATGCAGTGCAGTGAGTCCAGAGATTGCACTGGCACCACTGGTGATGCACTGCAGTGAGTCCAGAGAGTGCACTGGCACCTCTGGGGATGCAGTGCAGGTAGTCCAGAGAGTGCACTGGCACCACTGGGGATGCACCCCGGTGAGTCCAGAGAGTGCACTGGCACCACTGGGGATACACTGCAGTGAGTCCTGAGAGTTCTCAGGCACCACTGGGGATGCAGTTTAGTGAGTCCAGAGAGTGCACCGGCTCCAATGGGGATACACTGCAGTGAGTCCAGAGAGTGCAGTGGCCCCACTGGGGATGGAGTGCAGTGAGTCCAGAGAGCGCACTGGCACCACTGGGGATGCAGTGCAGTGAGTCCAGAGAGTGCACTGGCACGACTGGGGATGCAATGCAGTGAGTCCAGAGAGTGCACTGGCACCACTGTTGATGCAATGCAGTGAGTCCAGAGAGTGCACTGGCACCACTGGTAATGCAGTGCAGTGAGTCCAGAGAGTGCACTGGCACCACTGGGGATGCAGTGCAGTGAGCTCAGAGAGTGCACTGGCACCACTGGAGATGCAGTGCAGTGAGTCCAGAGAGTGCACTGGCACCACTGGGGATGCACTGCAGTGAGTCCAGAGAGTGCACTGGCACCATTGGGGATGCAGTGCAGTGAGTCCAGAGAGTGCACTGGCACCACTGGGGATGCAGTGCACTGAGTCCAGAGATTGCACTGTCAGCACTGGGGATGCACTGCAGTGAGTCCAGAGAGTGCACTGGCACCACTGGTGATGCAGTGCAGTGAGTCCAGAGAGTACACTGGCACCACTGGGGATGCAATGCAGTTAGTCCAGAGAGTGCACTGGCACCACTGGGGATGCAGTGCAGTGAGTCCAGAGAGTGCACTGGCACCACTGGGGATGCAGTGCAGTGAGTCCTGAGAGTGCAATGGCACCACAAGTGATGCACTGCAGTGAGTCCAGAGAGAGCACTGGCACCACTGGGGATGCACTGCAGTGAGTCCAGAGAGTGCACTGGCACCTAAGGGGCTGCACTGCAGTGAGTCCAGAGAGTGCACTGGCACCACTAGGGCTGCAGCACAGTGAGTCCAGAGAGTGCACTGGCACCACTGGGGATGCAGTGCAGTGAGTCCACAGAGTGCACTGGCACTACAGGGCATACACTGCAGTGAGTCCAGAGAGTGCACTGGCACCAATGGGGATGCAGCACAGTGAGTCCAGCGAGTGCACTGGCACCACTGGGGATGCAGTGCAGTGAGTCCAGAGAGTGCACTGGCACCACTGGGGATGCACTGCAGTGAGTCCAGAGAGTGCACTGGCACCACTGGGGATGCAGTGCAGTAAGTCCAGAGAGTGCACTGGCACCACTGGTGATGCACTGCAGTGAGTCCAGAGAGTGCACTGGCACCACTGGGGATGCAGTGCAGTGAGTCCAGAGAGTGCACTGGCTCCACTGGGGATGCAGTGCAGTGAGTCCAGAGAGTGCACTGGCTCCACTGGGGATGCAGTGCAGTGAGTCCAGAGAGTGCACTGGCACCACTGGGGATGCACTGCAGTGAGTCCTGAGAGTGCAATGGCACCACAGGTGATGCACTGCAGTGAGTCCAGAGAGTGCACTGGCACCAGTGGGGATGCAGTGCAGTGAGTCCAGAGAGTGCACTGGCACTTCTGGGGATGCAGTGCAGTGAATGCAGAGAGTGCACTAGCACAACAGGGGATGCACTGCAGTGACTCCAGAAAGTGCACTGGCACCAGTGGGGATGCACTGCAGTGAGTCCAGAGAGTGCACTGGCACCACTGGTGATGCAGTGCAGTGAGTCCAGAGAGTGCAGTGGCACCACTGGGGATGCAGTGCACTGAGTCCAGAGAGTGCACTGGCACCACTGGGGATGCACTGCAGTGAGTCCAGAGACTTCACAGGCACCACTGGGGATGCGGTACAGTGAGTCCAGAGAGTGCACTGGCACCACTGGGGATTCAGTTCAGTGAGTCCAGAGAGTGAACTGGCACCACTGGGGATGTAGTGCAGTGAGTCCAGAGAGTGCACTGGCACCACCGGGGATTCACTGCAAGGAGTCCAGAGAGTGCACTGGCACCACTGTGAATGCACTGCAGTGAGTACAGAGAGTGCACTGGCACCTAAGGGGCTGCACTGCAGTGAGTCCAGACAGTGCACTGGCACCACTTGGGCTGCACTGCAGTGAGTCCAGAGAGTGCACTGGCACCACTGGGATGCAGTGCAGTGAGAGCACAGAGTGCACTGGCACCACAGGGGATACACTGCAGTGAGTCCAGAGAGTGCACTGGCACCACTGGGGATGCAGCACAGTGAGTCCAGAGAGTGCACTGGCACCAGTGGGGATGCACTGCAGTGGATCCAGAGAGTGCACTGGCACCACTGGGGATGCAGTGCAGTGAGTCCAGAGAGTGCACTGGCACCACTGGGGATGCAGTGCAGTGAGTCCAGAGATTGCACTGGCACCACTGGGGATGCAGTGCAGTGAGTCCGGAGAGTGCACTGGCACCACTGGTGATGCACTGCAGTGAGTCCAGAGAGTGCACTGGCACTACTGGGGATGCAGTGTAGTGAGTCCCGAGATTGCACTGGTACCACTGGGGATGAAGTGCAGTGAGTCCAGAGAGTGCACTGGCACCACTGGGGTGCAGTGCAGTGCGTCCAGAGAGCGCACTGGCACCACTGGGGATGCACTGCAGTGAGTCCAGAGAGTGCACTGGCTCCATTGGGGATGCAGTGTAGTGAGTCCAGAGAGTGCACTGGCACCACTGGGGTGAAGTGAGTCCAGAGAGTGCACTGTCACCACTGGGGATGCACTGCAGTGAGTCCAGAGAGTGCACTGGCTCCAATGGGGATGCACTGCACTGAGTCCAGAGAGTACTCTGGCACCACTGGGAATGCAATGCAGTGAGTCCAGAGAGTGCTATGGAACCACTGGGGATGCACTGCAGTGAGTCCAGAGAGTGCACTGGCACCACTGGGGATGCAGTGCAGTGAGTCCAGAGAGTGCACTGGCACCAGTGGGGATACAGTGCAGTGAGTCCATAGAGTGCACTGGCACCACTGGGATTGCACTGCCGTGAGTCTGGAGAGTGCACTGGCACCACTGGGTATGCAGTGCAGTGAGTCCAGAGAGTGCAGTTGCACCACAATGGATGCAGTGCAGTGAGTCCAGAGAGTGCACTGGCACCACTGGGGATGCACTGCAGTGAGTCCAGAGAATGCACTGGCACTAATGGGAATGCAGTGCAGTGAGTCCAGAGAGTGCACTGTCACCACTGGGGATGCACTGCAGTGAGTCCAGAGAGTGCACTGGCACCACTGGGGATGCAGTGCAGTGAGTCCAGAGAGTGCACTGGCACCACTGGGGATGCAGTGCAGTGAGTCCAGAGAATGTACTGGCACCACTGGGGATGCAGTGCAGTGATTCCACAGAGTGCACTGGCACCACTGGGGATGCACTTCAGTGAGTCCAGAGAGTGCAGTGGCACCACTGGGGATGCAGTGCAGTGAGTCCAGAGAGTGCTCTGGCACCAGTGATCTGCACTGCAGTGAGTCCAGTAATTGCCCTGGCACCACTGGGGATGCAGTGCAGTGAGTCCAGAGAGTGCACTGGCACGACAGGGGATGCAGTGCAGTGAGTCCAGAGAGTGCACTGGCACCACTGGGGATGCACTGCAGTGAGTCCAGAGAGTGCACTGGCACCACTGGGGATGCACTACAGTGAGTCCAGAGAGTGCACTGGCACCACTGGGGATGCAGTGCAGTGAGCTCAGAGGGTGCACTGGCACCACTGGGGATGCAGTGCAGTGAGTGCAGAGAGTGCACTGGCACCACTGGGGATGCACTGCAGTGAGTCCAGAGAGTGCACTGGCACCATTGGGGATGCAGTGCACTGAGTCCAGAGAGTGCACTGCCACCACTGGGGATGCAGTGCACTGAGTCCAGAGAGTGCACTGTCAGCACTGGGGATGCACTGCAGTTAGTCCAGAGAGTGCACTGGAACCACTGGGGATGCAGTGCAGTGAGTCCAGAGAGTGCACTGGCACCACTGGGGATGCACTGCAGTGAGTCCAGAGAGTGCACTGGCACCACTGGGGATGCAGTGCAGTGAGTCCAGAGAGTGCACTGGCACCACTGGGGATGCAGTGCAGTGAGTCCAGAGAATGTACTGGCACCACTGGGGATGCAGTGCAGTGATTCCACAGAGTGCACTGGCACCACTGGGGATGCAGTGCAGTGAGTCCAGAGAGTGCACTGGCACCACTGGGGATGCAGTGCAGTGAGTCCAGAGAATGTACTGGCACCACTGGGGATGCAGTGCAGTGATTCCACAGAGTGCACTGGCACCACTGGGGATGCACTTCAGTGAGTCCAGAGAGTGCAGTGGCACCACTGGGGATGCAGTGCAGTGAGTCCAGAGAGTGCTCTGGCACCAGTGATCTGCACTGCAGTGAGTCCAGTAATTGCCCTGGCACCACTGGGGATGCAGTGCAGTGAGTCCAGAGAGTGCACTGGCACGACAGGGGATGCAGTGCAGTGAGTCCAGAGAGTGCACTGGCACCACTGGGGATGCACTGCAGTGAGTCCAGAGAGTGCACTGGCACCACTGGGGATGCACTACAGTGAGTCCAGAGAGTGCACTGGCACCACTGGGGATGCAGTGCAGTGAGCTCAGAGGGTGCACTGGCACCACTGGGGATGCAGTGCAGTGAGTGCAGAGAGTGCACTGGCACCACTGGGGATGCACTGCAGTGAGTCCAGAGAGTGCACTGGCACCATTGGGGATGCAGTGCACTGAGTCCAGAGAGTGCACTGCCACCACTGGGGATGCAGTGCACTGAGTCCAGAGAGTGCACTGTCAGCACTGGGGATGCACTGCAGTTAGTCCAGAGAGTGCACTGGAACCACTGGGGATGCAGTGCAGTGAGTCCAGAGAGTGCACTGGCACCACTGGGGATGCAGTGCAGTGAGTCCTGAGAGTGCAATGGCACCACAAGGGATGCACTGCAGTGAGTCCAGAGAGTGCACTGGCACCACTGGGGATGCAGTGCAGTGAGTCCAGAGAGTGCACTGGCACCACTGGGGATGCACTGCAGTGAGTCCAGAGAGTGCACTGGCACCTAAGGGGCTGCACTGCAGTGAGTCCAGAGAGTGCACTGGCACCACTGGGGATGCAGAGCAGTGAGTCCAGAGATTGCACTGGCACCACTGGGGTGCAGTGAGTCCAGAGAGTGCTCTGGCACCACTGGGGATGCACTGCAGTGAGTCCAGAGAGTGCACTGGCTCCAATGGGGATGCACTGCAGTGATCCAGAGAGTGCACTGGCACCACTGGGGATGCAGTGCAGTGAGTCCAGAGAGTGCACTGGCACCACTGGGGATGCAGTGCAGTGAGTCCATAGAGTGCACTGGCACCACTGGGATTGCACTGCCGTGAGTCTGGAGAGTGCACTGGCACTACTGGGTATGCATTGCAGTGAGTCCAGAGAGTGCAGTTGCACCACAATGGATGTAGTTCAGTGAGTCCAGAGAGTGCACTGGCACCACTGGGGATGCACTGCAGTGAGTCCAGAGAATGCACTGGCACTAATGGGGATGCAGTGCAGTGAGTCCAGAGAGTGCACTGGCACCACTGGGGATGCAGTGCAGTGAGTCCAGAGAGAGCACTGGCACCACTGGGGCTGCAGTGCAGTGAGTCCAGAGAGTGCACTGGCACCACTGGGGATGCACTGCAGTGAGTCCAGAGAGTGCACTGGCACCACTGGGGATTAAGTGCACTGAGTCCAGAGAGTGCACTCTTAGCACTGGGGATGCACTGCAGTGAGTCCAAAGAGTGCACTGGCACCACTGGGGATGCAGTGCAGTGAGTCCAGAGAGTACACTGGCACCACTGGGGATGCACTGCAGTGAGTGCAGAGAGTGCACTAGCACAACAGGGGATGCACTGCAGTGAGTCCAGAGAGTGCACTGGCACCTCTGGGGATGCAGTGCAGGTAGTCCAGAGAGTGCACTGGCACCACTGGGGATGCACTGCAGTGAGTCCAGAGAGTGTACTGGCACCACAGGGGATGCACTGCAGTGATTCCAGAGAGTGCACTGGCACCACTGGGGATGCACCCCGGTGAGTCCAGAGAGTGCACTGGCACCACTGGGGATACACTGCAGTGAGTCCTGAGAGTTCTCCGGCACCACTGGGGATGCAGTTTAGTGAGTCCAGAGAGTGCACCGGCTCCAATGGGGATACACTGCAGTGAGTCCAGAGAGTGCAGTTACCCCACTGGGGATGGAGTGCAGTGAGTCCAGAGAGTGCACTGGCACCACTGGGGATGCAGTGCAGTGAGTCCAGAGAGTGCTCTGGCACCACTGATCTGCACTGCAGTGAGTCCAGAGAGTGCACTGGCACCACTGGGGATGCACTGCAGTGAGTCCAGAGAGTGCACTGGCACCACTGCGGATGCAGTGCAGTGAGTCCAGAGAGTGCACTGGCACCACTGTTGATGCAGTGCAGTGAGTCCAGAGAGTGCACTGGCACCACTGGGGATGCAGTGCAGTGAGTCCAGAGAGTGCACTGGCACCACTGGGGATGCAGTGCAGTGAGCTCAGAGAGTGCACTGGCACCACTGGGGATGCAGTGCAGTGAGTCCAGAGAGTGCACTGGCACCACTGGGGATGCACTGCAGTGACTCCAGAGAGTGCACTGGCACCATTGGGGATGCAGTGCACTGAGTCCAGAGAGTGCACTGGCACCACTGGGGATGCAGTGCACTGAGTCCAGAGATTGCACTGTCAGCACTGGGGATGCACTGCAGGGAGTCCAGAGAGTGCACTGGCACCACTGGGGATGCAGTGCACTGAGTCCAGAGATTGCACTGTCAGCACTGGGGATGCACTGCAGTGAGTCCAGAGAGTGCACTGGCACCACTGGAGATGCAGTGCAGTGAGTCCTGTGAGTGCAATGGCACCACAAGTGATGCACTGCAGTGAGTCCATAGAGTGCACTGGCACCACTGGGGATGCAGTGCAGTGAGTCCAGAGAGTGCACTGGCAACACTGGGGATGCACTGCAGTGAGTCCAGAGAGTGCACTGGCACCTAAGGGGCTGCACTGCAGTGAGTCCAGAGAGTGCACTGGCACCACTAGGGCTGCAGCACAGTGAGTCCAGAGAGTGCACTGTCACCACTGGGTATGCAGTGCAGTGAGTCCACAGAGTGCACTGGCACCACAGGGCATACACTGCAGTGAGTCCAGCGAGTGCACTGGTACCACTGGGGATGCAGCACAGTGAGTCCAGAGAGTGCACTGGCACCACTGGGGATGCAGCGCAGTGAATACAGAGAGTGCACTGGCACCACTGGGGATGCACTGCAGTGAGTCCAGAGAGTGCACTGGCACCAGTGGGGATGCACTGCAGTGGGTCCAGAGAGTGCACTGGCACCACTGGGGATGCAGTGCCGTGAGTCCAGAGATTGCACTGGCACCACTGGGGATGCAGCACAGTGAGTCCAGAGAGTGCACTGGCACCACTGGAGACGCAGCGCAGTGACTACAGAGAGTGCACTGGCACCACGGGGGATGCACTGCAGTGAGTCCAGAGAGTGCACTGGTACCAGTGGGGATGCAGTGCAGTGGGTCCAGAGAGTGCACTGGCTCCAGTGGGGATGCAGTGCAGTGAGTCCAGAGAGTGCACTGGCTCCACTGGGGATGCAGTGCAGTGAGTCCAGAGAGTGCACTGGCACCACTGGGGATGCACTGCAGTGAGTCCTGAGAGTGCAATGGCACCACAGGTGATGCACTGCAGTGAGTCCAGAGAGTGCACTGGCACCACTGGGGATGCAGTGCAGTGAGTCCAGAGAGTGCACTGGCACTTCTGGGGATGCAGTGCAGTGAATGCAGAGAGTGCACTAGCACAACAGGGGATGCACTGCAGTGACTCCAGAAAGTGCACTGGCACCAGTGGGGATGCACTGCAGTGAGTCCAGAGAGTGCACTGGCACCACTGGGGATGCACTGCAGTGAGTGCAGAGAGTGCAGTGGCACCACTGGGGATGCAGTGCAGTGAGTCCAGAGAGTACACTGGCACCACTGTTGATACAGTGCAGTGAGTCCAGAGAGTGCACTGGCACCACTGGGGATGCAGTGCAGTGAGTCCAGAGAGTGCACTGGCACCACTGGGGATTCAGTTCAGTGAGTCCAGAGAGTGAACTGGCACCACTGGGGATGTAGTGCAGTGAGTCCAGAGAGTGCACTGGCACCACCGGGGATTCACTTCAAGGAGTCCAGAGAGTGCAGTGGCACCACTGGGAATGCACTGCAGTGAGTACAGAGAGTGCACTGGCACCTAAGGGGCTGCACTGCAGTGAGTCCAGAGAGTGCACTGGCACCACTTGGGCTGCACTGCAGTGAGTCCAGAGAGTGCACTGGCACCACTGGGATGCAGTGCAGTGAGAGCACAGAGTGCACTGGCACCACAGGGGATACACTGCAGTGAGTCCAGAGAGTGCACTGGCACCACTGGGGATGCAGCACAGTGAGTCCAGAGAGTGCACTGGCACCACTGGGGATGCAGCGCAGTGACTACAGAGAGTTCTCTGGCACCACAGGGGATACACTGCAGTGAGTCCAGAGAGTGCACTGGCACCACTGGGGATGCACTGCAGTGAATCCAGAGAGTGCACTGGCACCACTGGGGATGCAGTGCAGTGAGTCCAGAGAGTGCACTGGCACCACTGGGGATGCACTGCAGTGAGTCCAGAGAGTGTACTGGCACCACTGGGGATGCACTGCAGTGAGTCCAGAGAGTGCACTGGCACCACTGGGGATGCACCCCGGTGAGTCCAGAGAGTGCACTGGCACCACTGGGGATGCAATGCAGTGAGTCCAGAGAGTTCTCTGGCACCACTGGGGATGCAGTTTAGTGAGTCCAGAGAGTGAACTGTCACCACTGGGGACGCAGCGCAGTGACTCCAGAGAGTGCACTGGCACCACTGGGGATGCACTGCAGTGAGTCCAGAGAGTGCACTGGCACCAGTGGGGATGCAGTGCAGTGGGTCCAGAGCGTGCACTGGCACCACTGGGGATGCAGTGCAGTGAGTGCAGGGAGTGCACTGGCACCACTGGGGATGCACTGCAGTGAGTCCAGAGAGTGCACTGGCACGACTGGGGATGCAGTGCAGTGAGTCCAGAGAGTGCACTGGCACCACTGTTGATGCAGTGCAGTGAGTCCAGAGAGTGCACTGGTACCACTGGGGATGAAGTGCAGTGAGTCCAGAGAGTGCTCTGGCACCACTGATCTGCACTGCTGTGAGTCCAGTAATTACACTGGCACCACTGGGGATGCAGTGCAGTGAGTCCAGAGAGTGCACTGGCACCACTGTTGATGCAGTGCAGTGAGTCCAGAGAGTGCACTGGCACCACTAGGGCTGCAGCACAGTGAGTCCAGAGAGTGAACTGTCACCACTGGGGACGCAGCGCAGTGACTCCAGAGAGTGCACTGGCACCACTGGGGATGCACTGCAGTGAGTCCAGAGAGTGCACTGGCACCAGTGGGGATGCACTGCAGTGGGTCCAGAGCGTGCACTGGCACCACTGGGGATGCACTGCAGTGAGTCCAGAGAGTGCACTGGCACCACTGGGGATGCACTGCAGTGAGTCCAGAGAGTGCACTGGCACCACTGGGGATGCAGTGCAGTTGAGTCCAGAGAGTGCACTGGCACCACTGGTGATGCACTGCAGTGAGTCCAGAGAGTGCACTGGCACCACTGGGGATGCACTGCAGTGAGTCCAGAGAGTGCACTGGCACCACTGGGGATGCACTGCAGTGAGTCCAGAGAGTGCACTGGCTCCACTGGGGATGCACTGCACTGAGTCCAGAGAGTGCACTGGCACCACTGGGGATGCAATGCAGTGAGTCCAGAGAGTGCAAAGGAACCACTGGGGATGCACTGCAGTGAGTCCAGAGAGTGCACTGGCACCACTGGGGATGCACTGCAGTGAGTCCAGAGAGTGCACTGGCACCACTGGGAATGCACTGCCGTGAGTCTGGAGAGTGCACTGGCACCACTGGGTATGCAGTGCAGTGAGTCCAGAGAGTGCAGTTGCACCACAATGGATGCAGTGCAGTGAGTCCAGAGAGTGCACTGGCACCACTGGGGATACACTGCAGTGAGTCCAGAGAGTGCACTGGCACCACTGGGGATGCAGCACAGTGAGTCCAGAGAGTGAACTGTCACCACTGGGGACGCAGCGCAGTGACTACAGAGAGTGCACTGGCACCAGTGGGGATGCACTGCAGTGGGTCCAGAGAGTGCACTGGCACCACTGGGGATGCACTGCAGTGAGTCCAGAGATTGCACTGGCACCACTGGGGATGCACTGCAGTGAGTCCAGAGAGTGCACTGGCACCACTGGGGATGCAGTGCAGTGAGTCCGGAGAGTGCACTGGCACCACTGGGGATGCAGTGCAGTGAGTCCAGAGAGTGCCCTTGCACCACTGGGATGCAGTGCAGTGAGTCCACAAAGTGCACTGGCACCACAGGGGATACACTGCAGTGAGTCCAGAGAGTGCACTGGCACCACTGGGGATGCAGCACAGTGAGTCCAGAGAGTGAACTGTCACCACTGGGGACGCAGCGCAGTGACTACAGAGAGTGCACTGGCACCACGGGGGATGCACTGCAGTGAGTCCAGAGAGTGCACTGGCACCAGTGGGGATGCAGTGCAGTGGGTCCAGAGAGTGCACTGGCACCACTGGGGATGCAGTGCAGTGAGTCCAGAGAGTCCACTGGCACCACTGGGGATGCACTGCAGTGAGTCCAGAGAGTGCACTGGCACCACTGGGGATGCAGTGCAGTAAGTCCAGAGAGTGCACTGGCACCACTGGTGATGCACTGCAGTGAGTCCAGAGAGTGCACTGGCACCACTGGGGATGCAGTGCAGTGAGTCCAGAGAGTGCACTGGCTCCACTGGGGATGCAGTGCAGTGAGTCCAGAGAGTGCACTGGCTCCACTGGGGATGCAGTGCAGTGAGTCCGGAGAGTGCACTGGCACCACTGGGGATGCAGTGCAGTGAGTCCTGAGAGTGCAATAGCACCACTGGTGATGCACTGCAGTGAGTCCAGAGCGTGCACTGGCACCACTGGGGATGCAGTGCAGTGAGTCCAGAGAGTGCACTGGCACTTCTGGGGATGCAGTGCAATGAATGCAGAGAGTGCACTAGCACAACAGTGGATGCACTGCAGTGACTCCAGAAAGTGCACTGGCACCAGTGGGGATGCACTGCAGTGAGTCCAGAGAGTGCACTGGCACCACTGGTGATGCAGTGCAGTGAGTCCAGAGAGTGCAGTGGCACCACTGGGGATGCAGTGCAGTGAATCCAGAGAGTGCACTGGCACCACTGGGGATGCACTGCAGTGAGTCCAGAGACTTCACAGGCACCACTGGGGATGCAGTACAGTGAGGCCAGAGAGTGCACTGGCACCACTGGGGATTCAGTTCAGTGAGTCCAGAGAGTGAACTGGCACCACTGGGGATGTAGTGCAGTGAGTCCAGAGAGTGCACTGGCACCACCGGGGATTCACTGCAAGGAGTCCAGAGAGTGCAGTGGCACCACTGGGAATGCACTGCAGTGAGTCCAGAGAGTGCACTGGCACCTAAGGGGCTGCAGTGCAGTGAGTCCAGAGATTGCACTGGCACCACTGGGGATGCAGTGCAGTGAGTCCACAAAGTGCACTGGCACCACTGGTGATGCAGTGCAGTGAGCCCAGAGAGTGAACTGGCACCACTGGGGATGCAGTGCAGTGAGTCCAGAGAGTGCACTGGCACCACCGGGGATTCACTGCAGTGAGTCCAGAGAGTGCACTGACACCACTGGGAATGCACTGCATTGAGTACAGAGAGTGCACTGGCACCTCAGGGCCTGCACTGCAGTGAGTCCAGAGAGTGCGCTGGCACCACTGGGGATGCACTGGAGTGAGTCCAGACAGTGCACTGGCACCACTGGGGATGCAATGCAGTGAGTCCAGAGAGTACACTGGCACCAATGGGATGCAGTGCAGTGAGTCCACAGAGTGCACTGGCACCAAAGGGGATACACTGCAGTGAGTCCAGAGAGTGCACTGGCACCACTAGGGATGCAGCACAGTGAGTCCAGAGAGTGAACTGTCACCACTGGGGACGCAGCGCAGTGACTCCAGAGAGTGCGCTGGCACCAGTGGAGATGCACTGCAGTGGGTCCAGAGAGTGCACTGGCACCAGTGGAGATGCACTGCAGTGGGTCCAGAGCGTGCACTGGCACCACTGGGGATGCAGTGCAGTGAGTGCAGAGAGTGCACTGGCACCACTGGGTATGCACTGCAGTGAGTCCAGAGAGTGCACTGGCACCACTGGGGATGGAGTGCAGTGAGTCCAGAGAGTGCACTGGCACCACTGGTGCTACACTGCAGTGAGTCCAGAGAGTGCACTGGCACCACTGGGGATGCACTGCAGTGAGTCCAGAGAGTGCACTGGCACCACTGGAGATGCACTGCACTGAGTTCAGAGAGTGCACTGGCTCCACTGGGGATGCAGTGCAGTGAGTGCAGAGACTGCAGTAGTACAACAGGGGATGCACTGCAGTGACTCCAGAAAGTGCACTGGCACCACTGGGGATGCAGTGCAGTGAGTCCAGAGAGTGCACTGGCACCACTGGTGATGCAGTGCAGTGAGTCCAGAGAGTACACTGGCACCACTGGGGATGCACTGCAGTGAGTCCAGAGAATGCACTGGCACTAATGGGGATGCAGTGCAGTGACTCGAAAGAGTGCACTGGCACCACTGCGGATGCACTGCAGTGAGTCCGGAGAGTGCCCTGGCACCAATGGTGATGCAGTGCAGTGACTCCAGAGAGTGCACTGGCACCACTGGGGATGCAGTGCAGTGAGTCCAGAGAGTGCACTGGCACCACTGGGATGCACTGCAGTGAGTCCAGAGAGTGTACTGGCACCACAGGGGATGCAGTGCAGTGAGTCCGGAGAGTGCACTGGCACCACTGGGGATGCAGTGCAGTGAGTCCAGAGAGTGCCCTTGCACCACTGGGATGCAGTGCAGTGAGTCCACAAAGTGCACTGGCACCACAGGGGATACACTGCAGTGAGTCCAGAGAGTGCACTGGCACCACTGGGGATGCAGCACAGTGAGTCCAGAGAGTGAACTGTCACCACTGGGGACGCAGCGCAGTGACTACAGAGAGTGCACTGGCACCACGGGGGATGCACTGCAGTGAGTCCAGAGAGTGCACTGGCACCAGTGGGGATGCAGTGCAGTGGGTCCAGAGAGTGCACTGGCACCACTGGGGATGCAGTGCAGTGAGTCCAGAGAGTGCACTGGCACCACTGGGGATGCACTGCAGTGAGTCCAGAGAGTGCACTGGCACCACTGGGGATGCAGTGCAGTAAGTCCAGAGAGTGCACTGGCACCACTGGTGATGCACTGCAGTGAGTCCAGAGAGTGCACTGGCACCACTGGGGATGCAGTGCAGTGAGTCCAGAGAGTGCACTGGCTCCACTGGGGATGCAGTGCAGTGAGTCCAGAGAGTGCACTGGCTCCACTGGGGATGCAGTGCAGTGAGTCCGGAGAGTGCACTGGCACCACTAGGGATGCAGTGCAGTGAGTCCTGAGAGTGCAATAGCACCACAGGCGATGCACTGCAGTGAGTCCAGAGAGTGCACTGGCACCACTGGGGATGCAGTGCAGTGAGTCCAGAGAGTGCACTGGCACTTCTGGGGATGCAGTGCAGTGAATGCAGAGAGTGCACTAGCACAACAGGGGATGCACTGCAGTGACTCCAGAAAGTGCACTGGCACCAGTGGGGATGCACTGCAGTGAGTCCAGAGAGTGCACTGGCACCACTGGTGATGCAGTGCAGTGAGTCCAGAGAGTGCAGTGGCACCACTGGGGATGCAGTGCAGTGAGTCCAGAGAGTGCACTGGCACCACTGGGGATGCACTGCAGTGAGTCCAGAGACTTCACAGGCACCACTGGGGATGCAGTGCAGTGAGGCCAGAGAGTGCACTGGCACCACTGGGGATTCAGTTCAGTGAGTCCAGAGAGTGAACTGGCACCACTGGGGATGCACTACAGTGAGTCCAGAGAGTGTACTGGCACCAGTGGGGATGCACTGCAGTGGATCCAGAGAGTGCACTGGCACCACTGGAGATGCAGTGGAGTGAGTCGAGAGAGTGCACTGGCACCACTGGGGATGCACTGTAGTGAGTCCAGAGATTGCACTGGCACCACTGGGGATGCAGTGCAGTGAGTCCACAAAGTGCACTGGCACCACTGGTGATGCACTGCAGTGAGTCCAGAGAGTTCACTGGCACCACTGGGGATGCAGTGCAGTGAGTCCAGAGATTGCACTGGCACCACTGGGGATGCAGTGCAGTGAGTCCAGAGAGTGCACTGGCACCACTGGGGATACACTGCAGTGAGACCTGAGAGTGAACTGGCACCACTGGGGATGCAGTGCAGTGAGTCCAGAGAGTGCACTGGCACCACCGGGGATTCACTGCAGTGAGTCCAGAGAGTGCACTGACACCACTGGGAATGCACTGCATTGAGTACAGAGAGTGCACTGGCACCTCAGGGGCTGCACTGCAGTGAGTCCAGAGAGTGCACTGGCACCACTGGGGATGCACTGGAGTGAGTCCAGACAGTGCACTGGCACCACTGGGGATGCAATGCAGTGAGTCCAGAGAGTACACTGGCACCACTGGGGATGCAGTGCAGTGAGTCCACAGAGTGCACTGGCACCACAGGGGATACACTGCAGTGAGTCCAGAGAGTGCACTGGCACCACTAGGGATGCAGCACAGTGAGTCCAGAGAGTGAACTGTCACCACTGGGGACGCAGCGCAGTGACTCCAGAGAGTGCGCTGGCACCAGTGGAGATGCACTGCAGTGGGTCCAGAGAGTGCACTGGCACCAGTGGAGATGCATTGCAGTGGGTCCAGAGCGTGCACTGGCACCACTGGGGATGCAGTGCAGTGAGTGCAGAGAGTGCACTGGCACCACTGGGGATGCACTGCTGTGAGTCCAGAGAGTGCACTGGCACCACTGGGGATGGAGTGCAGTGAGTCCAGAGAGTGCACTGGCACCACTGGTGCTACACTGCAGTGAGTCCAGAGAGTGCACTGGCACCACTGGGGATGCACTGCAGTGAGTCCAGAGACTACACTGGCACCACTGGGGATGCACTGCAGTGAGTCCAGAGAGTGCACTGGCTCCACTGGGGATGCAGTGCAGTGAGTCCAGAGAGTGCACAGGCACCACTGGGGATGCACTGCAGTGAGTCCAGAGAGTACTCTGGCACCACTGAGCTGCACTGCAGTGAGTCCAGAGATTGCACTGGCACCACTGGGGATGCACTGCAGTGAGTCCAGAGACTACACTGGCACCACTGGGGATGCACTGCAGTGTGTCCAGAGAGTGCACTGGCACCACTGTTGATGCAGTGCAGTGAGTCCAGAGAGTGCACTGTCACCACTGGTGATGCAGTGCAGTGAGTCCAGAGAGTGCACTGTCACCACTGGTGATGCAGTGCAGTGAGTCCAGAGAGCCACTGGCACCACTGGGGATGCAGTGCAGTGAGTCCAGAGAGTGCACTGGCACCATTGGGGATGCAGTGTACTGAGTCCAGAGAGTGCACTGGCACCACTGGGGATGCAGTGCACTGAGTCCAGAGAGTGCACTCTCAGCACTGGGGATGCAGTGGAGTGAGTCCAAAGAGTGCACTGGCACCACAGGGGATGCAGTGCAGTGAGACCAGAGAGTGCACTGGCACCACTGGGGATGCAGTGCAGTGAGTCCAGAGAGTGCACTGGCTCCACTGGGGATGCAATGCAGTGAGTCTAGAGAGTGCACTGGCACCACTGGGGATGCAGTGCAGTGAGTCCTGAGAGTGCAATGGCACCACTGGGGATGCAGTGCAGTGAGTCCAGAGAGTGCACTGGCACCACTGGGGATGCAGTGCAGTGAGTCCAGAGAGTGCACTGGCACCACTGGGGATGCACCGCGGTGAATCCAGAGAGTGCACTGGCACCACCGGGGATTCACTGCAGTGAGTCCAGAGAGTGCACTGGCACCTCAGGGGCTGCACTACAGTGAGTCCAGAGAGTGTACTGGCACCAGTGGGGATGCACTGCAGTGGATCCAGAGAGTGCACTGGCACCACTGGAGATGCAGTGGAGTGAGTCGAGAGAGTGCACTGGCACCACTGGGGATGCACTGTAGTGAGTCCAGAGATTGCACTGGCACCACTGGGGATGCAGTGCAGTGAGTCCACAAAGTGCACTGGCACCACTGGTGATGCACTGCAGTGAGTCCAGAGAGTTCACTGGCACCACTGGGGATGCAGTGCAGTGAGTCCAGAGATTGCACTGGCACCACTGGGGATGCAGTGCAGTGAGTCCAGAGAGTGCACTGGCACCACTGGGGATACACTGCAGTGAGACCTGAGAGTGAACTGGCACCACTGGGGATGCAGTGCAGTGAGTCCAGAGAGTGCACTGGCACCACTGGGGATGCACCGCGGTGAATCCAGAGAGTGCACTGACACCACTGGGAATGCACTGCATTGAGTACAGAGAGTGCACTGGCACCTCAGGGGCTGCACTGCAGTGAGTCCAGAGAGTGCACTGGCACCACTGGGGATGCACTGGAGTGAGTCCAGACAGTGCACTGGCACCACTGGGGATGCAATGCAGTGAGTCCAGAGAGTACACTGGCACCACTGGGGATGCAGTGCAGTGAGTCCACAGAGTGCACTGGCACCACAGGGGATACACTGCAGTGAGTCCAGAGAGTGCACTGGCACCACTAGGGATGCAGCACAGTGAGTCCAGAGAGTGAACTGTCACCACTGGGGACGCAGCGCAGTGACTCCAGAGAGTGCGCTGGCACCAGTGGAGATGCACTGCAGTGGGTCCAGAGAGTGCACTGGCACCAGTGGAGATGCATTGCAGTGGGTCCAGAGCGTGCACTGGCACCACTGGGGATGCAGTGCAGTGAGTGCAGAGAGTGCACTGGCACCACTGGGGATGCACTGCTGTGAGTCCAGAGAGTGCACTGGCACCACTGGGGATGGAGTGCAGTGAGTCCAGAGAGTGCACTGGCACCACTGGTGCTACACTGCAGTGAGTCCAGAGAGTGCACTGGCACCACTGGGGATGCACTGCAGTGAGTCCAGAGACTACACTGGCACCACTGGGGATGCACTGCAGTGAGTCCAGAGAGTGCACTGGCTCCACTGGGGATGCAGTGCAGTGAGTCCAGAGAGTGCACAGGCACCACTGGGGATGCACTGCAGTGAGTCCAGAGAGTACTCTGGCACCACTGAGCTGCACTGCAGTGAGTCCAGAGATTGCACTGGCACCACTGGGGATGCACTGCAGTGAGTCCAGAGACTACACTGGCACCACTGGGGATGCACTGCAGTGTGTCCAGAGAGTGCACTGGCACCACTGTTGATGCAGTGCAGTGAGTCCAGAGAGTGCACTGTCACCACTGGTGATGCAGTGCAGTGAGTCCAGAGAGTGCACTGTCACCACTGGTGATGCAGTGCAGTGAGTCCAGAGAGCCACTGGCACCACTGGGGATGCAGTGCAGTGAGTCCAGAGAGTGCACTGGCACCATTGGGGATGCAGTGTACTGAGTCCAGAGAGTGCACTGGCACCACTGGGGATGCAGTGCACTGAGTCCAGAGAGTGCACTCTCAGCACTGGGGATGCAGTGGAGTGAGTCCAAAGAGTGCACTGGCACCACAGGGGATGCAGTGCAGTGAGACCAGAGAGTGCACTGGCACCACTGGGGATGCAGTGCAGTGAGTCCAGAGAGTGCACTGGCTCCACTGGGGATGCAATGCAGTGAGTCTAGAGAGTGCACTGGCACCACTGGGGATGCAGTGCAGTGAGTCCTGAGAGTGCAATGGCACCACTGGGGATGCAGTGCAGTGAGTCCAGAGAGTGCACTGGCACCACTGGGGATGCAGTGCAGTGAGTCCAGAGAGTGCACTGGCACCACTGGGGATGCACCGCGGTGAATCCAGAGAGTGCACTGGCACCACCGGGGATTCACTGCAGTGAGTCCAGAGAGTGCACTGGCACCACTGGGGATGCACCGCGGTGAATCCAGAGAGTGCACTGGCACCACCGGGGTTGCACTGCAGTGAGTCCAGAGAGTTCTCTGGCACCACTGGGGATGCAGTGTAGTGATTACAGAGAGTGCACCGGCTCCAATGAGGATACACTGCAGTGAGTCCAGAGAGTGCACTGGCACCACTGGGGATGCAGTTCAGTGAGTCCAGAGAGTGCACTGGCACCACTGGGGATGCACTGCAGTGAGTCCAGAGAGTGCTCTGGCACCACTGAGTTGCACTGCAGTGAGTCCAGAGAGTGCACTGGCTCCCCTGGTGATGTACTGCAGTGAGTCCAGAGACTACACTGGCACCACTGGGGATGCAGTGCAGTGATTCTAGAGAGTGCACTGGCACCACTGTTGATGCAGTGCAGTGACTCCAGAGAGTGCGCTGTCACCACTGGGGATGCAGTGCAGTGAGTCCAGAAAGTGAACTGTCACCACTGGTGATGCAGTGCAGTGAGTCCAGAGAGTGCACTGGCACCACTGGGGATGCAGTGAACTGAGTCCAGAGAGTGCACTCTCAGCACTGGGGATGCACTGCAGTGAGTCCAAAGAGTGCACTGGCACCACTGGGGATGCAGTGCAGTGAGTCCAGAGAGTACACTGGCACCACTGGGGATGGACTGCAGTGAGTGCAGAGAGTGCACTAGCACAACAGGGGATGCACTGCAGTGAGTCCAGAGAGTGCACTGGCAACACTGGGGATGCAGTGCAGGTAGTCCAGAGAGTGCACTGGCACCACTGGGGATGCACTGCAGTGAGTCCAGAGAGTGTACTGGCACCACAGGGGATGCACTGCAGTGATTCCAGAGAGTGCACTGGCACCACTGGGGATGCACCCCGGTGAGTCCAGAGAGTGCACTGGCACCACTGGGGATACACTGCAGTGAGTCCTGAGAGTTCTCCGGCACCACTGGGGATGCAGTTTAGTGAGTCCAGAGAGTGCACCGGCTCCAATGGGGATACACTGCAGTGAGTCCAGAGAGTGCAGTGGCCCCACTGGGGATGGAGTGCAGTGAGTCCAGAGAGTGCACTGGCACCACTGGGGATGCAGTGCAGTGAGTCCAGAGAGTGCTCTGGCACCACTGGTCTGCACTGCAGTGAGTCCAGAGAGTGCACTGGCACCACTGGGGATGCAGTGCAGTGAGTCCAGAGAGTGGACTGGCACGACTGGGGATGCAGTGCAGTGAGTCCAGAGACTGCACTGGCACCACTGGGGATGCAGTGCAGTGAGTGCAGAGAGTGCACTGGCACCACTGGGGATGCAGTGCAGTGAGCTCAGAGAGTGCACTGGCACCACTGGGGATGCACTGCAGTGAGTCCAGAGAGTGCTCTGGCACCACTGGGGATGGAGTGCAGTGAGTCCAGAGAGTGCACTGGCACCATTGGGGATGCAGTGCACTGAGTCCAGAGAGTGCACTGGCACCACTGGGGATGCAGTGCACTGAGTCCAGAGATTGCACTGTCAGCACTGGGGATGCACTGCAGTGAGTCCAGCGAGTGCACTGGCACCACTGGGGATGCAGCACAGTGAGTCCAGAGAGTGCACTGGCACCAATGGGGATGCAGCGCAGTGAATACAGAGAGTGCACTGGCACCACTGGGGATGCAGTGCAGTGAGTCCAGAGAGTGCACTGGCACCAGTGGGGATGCACTGCAGTGGGTCTAGAGAGTGCACTGGCACCACTGGGGATGCAGTGCAGTGAGTCCAGAGAGTGCACTGGCACCACTGGGGATGCAGTGCAGTGAGTCCAGAGAGTGCCCTTGCACCACTGGGATGCAGTGCAGTGAGTCCACAAAGTGCACTGGCACCACAGGGGATACACTGCAGTGAGTCCAGAGAGTGCACTGGCTCCACTGGGGATGCAGTGCAGTGAGTCCAGAGAGTGCACTGGCACCACTGGGGATGCAGTGCAGTGAGTCCAGAGAGTGCACTGGCTCCACTGGGGATGCAGTGCAGTGAGTCCAGAGAGTGCACTGGCACCACTGGTGATGCACTGCAGTGAGTCCAGAGAGTGCACTGGCACCACTGGGGATGCAGTGCAGTGAGTCCAGAGAGTGCACTGGCTCCACTGGGGATGCAGTGCAGTGAGTCCAGAGAGTGCACTGGCTCCACTGGGGATGCAGTGCAGTGAGTCCAGAGAGTGCACTGGCACCACTGGGGATGCACTGCAGTGAGTCCAGAGAGTGCACTGGCACCTAAGGGGCTGCACTGCAGTGAGTCCAGAGAGTGCACTGGCACCACTAGGGCTGCAGCACAGTGAGTCCAGAGAGTGCACTGTCACCACTGGGTATGCAGTGCAGTGAGTCCACAGAGTGCACTGGCACCACAGGGCATACACTGCAGTGAGTCCAGCGAGTGCACTGGCACCACTGGGGATGCAGCACAGTGAGTCCAGAGAGTGCACTGGCACCACTGGGGATGCAGCGCAGTGAATACAGAGAGTGCACTGGCACCACTGGGGATGCAGTGCAGTGAGTCCAGAGAGTGCACTGGCACCAGTGGGGATGCACTGCAGTGGGTCTAGAGAGTGCACTGGCACCACTGGGGATGCAGTGCAGTGAGTCCGGAGAGTGCACTGGCACCACTGGGGATGCAGTGCAGTGAGTCCAGAGAGTGCCCTTGCACCACTGGGATGCAGTGCAGTGAGTCCACAAAGTGCACTGGCACCACAGGGGATACACTGCAGTGAGTCCAGAGAGTACACTGGCACCACTGGGGATGCAGTGCGGTGAGTCCAGAGAGTGCACTGGCACCACTGGGGATGCAGTGCAGTGAGTCCAGAGAGTGCACTGGCTCCACTGGGGATGCAGTGCAGTGAGTCCAGAGAGTGCACTGGCTCCACTGGGGATGCACTGCAGTGAGTCCAGAGAGTGCACTGGCACCACTGGGGATGCACTGCAGTGAGTCCTGAGAATGCAATGGCACCACAGGTGATGCAGTGCAGTGAGTCCAGAGAGTGCACTGGCACCACTGGGGATGCAGTGCAGTGAGTCCAGAGAGTGCACTGGCACTTCTGGGGATGCAGTGCAGTGAATGCAGAGAGTGCACTAGCACAACAGGGGATGCACTGCAGTGACTCCAGAAAGTGCACTGGCACCAGTGGGGATGCACTGCAGTGGGTCTAGAGAGTGCACTGGCACCACTGGGGATGCAGTGCAGTGAGTCCGGAGAGTGCACTGGCACCACTGGGGATGCAGTGCAGTGAGTCCAGGGAGTGCCCTTGCACCACTGGGATGCAGTGCAGTGAGTCCACAAAGTGCACTGGCACCACAGGGGATACACTGCAGTGAGTCCAGAGAGTACACTGGCACCACTGGGGATGCAGTGCGGTGAGTCCAGAGAGTGCACTGGCACCACTGGGGATGCAGTGCAGTGAGTCCAGAGAGTGCACTGGCTCCACTGGGGATGCAGTGCAGTGAGTCCAGAGAGTGCACTGGCTCCACTGGGGATGCAGTGCAGTGAGTCCAGAGAGTGCACTGGCACCACTGGGGATGCACTGCAGTGAGTCCTGAGAATGCAATGGCACCACAGGTGATGCAGTGCAGTGAGTCCAGAGAGTGTACTGGCACCACTGGGGATGCAGTGCAGTGAGTCCAGAGAGTGCACTGGCACTTCTGGGGATGCAGTGCAGTGAATGCAGAGAGTGCACTAGCACAACAGGGGATGCACTGCAGTGACTCCAGAAAGTGCACTGGCACCAGTGGGGATGCACTGCAGTGAGTCCAGAGAGTGCACTGGCACCACTGGTGATGCAGTGCAGTGAGTCCAGAGAGTGCAGTGGCAGCACTGGGGATGCAGTGCAGTGAGTCCAGAGAGTGCACTGGCACCACTGGGGATGCACTGCAGTGAGTCCAGAGACTTCACAGGCACCACTGGGGATGCAGTACAGTGAGTCCAGAGAGTGCACTGGCACCAGTGGGGATTCAGTTCAGTGAGTCCAGAGAGTGAACTGGCACTACTGGGGATGTAGTGCAGTGAGTCCAGAGAGTGCACTGGCACCACCGGGGATTCACTGCAAGGAGTCCAGAGAGTGCAGTGGCACCACTGGAAATGCACTGCAGTGAGTACAGAGAGTGCACTGGCACCTAAGGGGCTGCACTGCAGTGAGTCCAGAGAGTGCACTGGCACCACTGGGGATGCACTGCAGTGAGTCCAGAGAGTGCACTGACACCACTGGGAATGCACTGCATTGAGTACAGAGAGTGCACTGGCACCTCAGGGGCTGCACTGCAGTGAGTCCAGAGAGTGCACTGGCACCACTGGGGATGCACTGGAGTGAGTCCAGACAGTGCACTGGCACCACTGGGGATGCAATGCAGTGAGTCCAGAGAGTACACTGGCACCAATGGGATGCAGTGCAGTGAGTCCAGAGAGTGCACTGGCACCACAGGTGATGCACTGCAGTGAGTCCAGAGAGTGCACTGGCACCACTAGGGATGCAGCACAGTGAGTCCAGAGAGTGAACTGTCACCACTGGGGACGCAGCGCAGTGACTCCAGAGAGTGCGCTGGCACCAGTGGGGATGCACTGCAGTGAGTCCAGAGAGTGCACTGGCACCACTGGGGATGCAGTGCAGTGAGTCCAGAGAGTGCACTGGCACCACTGGGATGCACTGCAGTGAGTCCAGAGAGTGTACTGGCACCACAGGGGATGCACTGCAGTGAGTCCAGAGAGTGCACTGGCACCACTGGGGATGCACTGCAGTGAGTCCAGAGAGTGCACTGGCACCACTGGAGATGCACTGCACTGAGTCCAGAGAGTGCACTGGCTCCACTGGGGATGCAGTGCAGTGAGTGCAGAGAGTGCACTAGCACAACAGGGGATGCACTGCAGTGACTCCAGAAAGTGCACTGGCACCACTGGGGATGCAGTGCAGTGAGTCCAGAGAGTGCACTGGCACCACTGGTGATGCAGTGCAGTGAGTCCACAGAGTACACTGGCACCACTGGGGATGCACTGCAGTGAGTCCAGAGAATGCACTGGCACTAATGGGGATGCAGTGCAGTGACTCGAAAGAGTGTACTGGCACCACTGCGGATGCACTGCAGTGAGTCCGGAGAGTGCACTGGCACCACCGGGGATTCACTGCAGTGAGTCCAGAGAGTGCACTGGCACCACTGGTGATGCACCGCGGTGAATCCAGAGAGTGCACTGGCACCACCGGGGTTGCACTGCAGTGAGTCCAGAGAGTTCTCTGGCACCACTGGGGATGCAGTGTAGTGATTACAGAGAGTGCACCGGCTCCAATGAGGATACACTGCAGTGAGTCCAGAGAGTGCACTGGCACCACTGGGGATGCAGTTCAGTGAGTCCAGAGAGTGCACTGGCACCACTGGGGATGCACTGCAGTGAGTCCAGAGAGTGCTCTGGCACCATTGAGTTGCACTGCAGTGAGTCCAGAGAGTGCACTGGCTCCCCTGGTGATGCACTGCAGTGAGTCCAGAGACTACACTGGCACCACTGGGGATGCAGTGCAGTGAGTCTAGAGAGTGCACTGGCACCACTGTTGATGCAGTGCAGTGACTCCAGAGAGTGCACTGTCACCACTGGGGATGCAGTGCAGTGAGTCCAGAAAGTGAACTGTCACCACTGGTGATGCAGTGCAGTGAGTCCAGAGAGTGCACTGGCACCACTGGGGATGCAGTGAACTGAGTCCAGAGAGTGCACTCTCAGCACTGGGGATGCACTGCAGTGAGTCCAAAGAGTGCACTGGCACCACTGGGGATGCAGTGCAGTGAGTCCAGAGAGTACACTGGCACCACTGGGGATGGACTGCAGTGAGTGCAGAGAGTGCACTAGCACAACAGGGGATGCACTGCAGTGAGTCCAGAGAGTGCACTGGCAACACTGGGGATGCAGTGCAGGTAGTCCAGAGAGTGCACTGGCACCACTGGGGATGCACTGCAGTGAGTCCAGAGAGTGTACTGGCACCACAGGGGATGCACTGCAGTGATTCCAGAGAGTGCACTGGCACCACTGGGGATGCACCCCGGTGAGTCCAGAGAGTGCACTGGCACCACTGGGGATACACTGCAGTGAGTCCTGAGAGTTCTCCGGCACCACTGGGGATGCAGTTTAGTGAGTCCAGAGAGTGCACCGGCTCCAATGGGGATACACTGCAGTGAGTCCAGAGAGTGCAGTGGCCCCACTGGGGATGGAGTGCAGTGAGTCCAGAGAGTGCACTGGCACCACTGGGGATGCAGTGCAGTGAGTCCAGAGAGTGCTCTGGCACCACTGGTCTGCACTGCAGTGAGTCCAGAGAGTGCACTGGCACCACTAGGGATGCACTGCAGTGAGTCCAGAGAGTGGACTGGCACGACTGGGGATGCAGTGCAGTGAGTCCAGAGACTGCACTGGCACCACTGGGGATGCAGTGCAGTGAGTGCAGAGAGTGCACTGGCACCACTGGGGATGCAGTGCAGTGAGCTCAGAGAGTGCACTGGCACCACTGGGGATGCACTGCAGTGAGTCCAGAGAGTGCTCTGGCACCACTGGGGATGGAGTGCAGTGAGTCCAGAGAGTGCACTGGCACCATTGGGGATGCAGTGCACTGAGTGCAGAGAGTGCACTGGCACCACTGGGGATGCAGTGCACTGAGTCCAGAGATTGCACTGTCAGCACTGGGGATGCACTGCAGTGAGTCCAGCGAGTGCACTGGCACCACTGGGGATGCAGCACAGTGAGTCCAGAGAGTGCACTGGCACCAATGGGGATGCAGCGCAGTGAATACAGAGAGTGCACTGGCACCACTGGGGATGCAGTGCAGTGAGTCCAGAGAGTGCACTGGCACCAGTGGGGATGCACTGCAGTGGGTCTAGAGAGTGCACTGGCACCACTGGGGATGCAGTGCAGTGAGTCCAGAGAGTGCACTGGCACCACTGGGGATGCAGTGCAGTGAGTCCAGAGAGTGCCCTTGCACCACTGGGATGCAGTGCAGTGAGTCCACAAAGTGCACTGGCACGACAGGGGATACACTGCAGTGAGTCCAGAGAGTGCACTGGCTCCACTGGGGATGCAGTGCAGTGAGTCCAGAGAGTGCACTGGCACCACTGGGGATGCAGTGCAGTGAGTCCAGAGAGTGCACTGGCTCCACTGGGGATGCAGTGCAGTGAGTCCAGAGAGTGCACTGGCACCACTGGTGATGCACTGCAGTGAGTCCAGAGAGTGCACTGGCACCACTGGGGATGCAGTGCAGTGAGTCCAGAGAGTGCACTGGCTCCACTGGGGATGCAGTGCAGTGAGTCCAGAGAGTGCACTGGCTCCACTGGGGATGCAGTGCAGTGAGTCCAGAGAGTGCACTGGCACCACTGGGGATGCACTGCAGTGAGTCCAGAGAGTGCACTGGTACCTAAGGGGCTGCACTGCAGTGAGTCCAGAGAGTGCACTGGCACCACTAGGGCTGCAGCACAGTGAGTCCAGAGAGTGCACTGTCACCACTGGGTATGCAGTGCAGTGAGTCCACAGAGTGCACTGGCACCACAGGGCATACACTGCAGTGAGTCCAGCGAGTGCACTGGCACCACTGGGGATGCAGCACAGTGAGTCCAGAGAGTGCACTGGCACCACTGGGGATGCAGCGCAGTGAATACAGAGAGTGCACTGGCACCACTGGGGATGCAGTGCAGTGAGTCCAGAGAGTGCACTGGCACCAGTGGGGATGCACTGCAGTGGGTCTAGAGAGTGCACTGGCACCACTGGGGATGCAGTGCAGTGAGTCCGGAGAGTGCACTGGCACCACTGGGGATGCAGTGCAGTGAGTCCAGAGAGTGCCCTTGCACCACTGGGATGCAGTGCAGTGAGTCCACAAAGTGCACTGGCACCACAGGGGATACACTGCAGTGAGTCCAGAGAGTACACTGGCACCACTGGGGATGCAGTGCGGTGAGTCCAGAGAGTGCACTGGCACCACTGGGGATGCAGTGCAGTGAGTCCAGAGAGTGCACTGGCTCCACTGGGGATGCAGTGCAGTGAGTCCAGAGAGTGCACTGGCTCCACTGGGGATGCACTGCAGTGAGTCCAGAGAGTGCACTGGCACCACTGGGGATGCACTGCAGTGAGTCCTGAGAATGCAATGGCACCACAGGTGATGCAGTGCAGTGAGTCCAGAGAGTGCACTGGCACCACTGGGGATGCAGTGCAGTGAGTCCAGAGAGTGCACTGGCACTTCTGGGGATGCAGTGCAGTGAATGCAGAGAGTGCACTAGCACAACAGGGGATGCACTGCAGTGACTCCAGAAAGTGCACTGGCACCACTGGGGATGCACTGCAGTGGGTCTAGAGAGTGCACTGGCACCACTGGGGATGCAGTGCAGTGAGTCCGGAGAGTGCACTGGCACCACTGGGGATGCAGTGCAGTGAGTCCAGGGAGTGCCCTTGCACCACTGGGATGCAGTGCAGTGAGTCCACAAAGTGCACTGGCACCACAGGGGATACACTGCAGTGAGTCCAGAGAGTACACTGGCACCACTCGGGATGCAGTGCGGTGAGTCCAGAGAGTGCACTGGCACCACTGGGGATGCAGTGCAGTGAGTCCAGAGAGTGCACTGGCTCCACTGGGGATGCAGTGCAGTGAGTCCAGAGAGTGCACTGGCTCCACTGGGGATGCAGTGCAGTGAGTCCAGAGAGTGCACTGGCACCACTGGGGATGCACTGCAGTGAGTCCTGAGAATGCAATGGCACCACAGGTGATGCAGTGCAGTGAGTCCAGAGAGTGTACTGGCACCACTGGGGATGCAGTGCAGTGAGTCCAGAGAGTGCACTGGCACTTCTGGGGATGCAGTGCAGTGAATGCAGAGAGTGCACTAGCACAACAGGGGATGCACTGCAGTGACTCCAGAAAGTGCACTGGCACCAGTGGGGATGCACTGCAGTGAGTCCAGAGAGTGCACTGGCACCACTGGTGATGCAGTGCAGTGAGTCCAGAGAGTGCAGTGGCAGCACTGGGGATGCAGTGCAGTGAGTCCAGAGAGTGCACTGGCACCACTGGGGATGCACTGCAGTGAGTCCAGAGACTTCACAGGCACCACTGGGGATGCAGTACAGTGAGTCCAGAGAGTGCACTGGCACCAGTGGGGATTCAGTTCAGTGAGTCCAGAGAGTGAACTGGCACTACTGGGGATGTAGTGCAGTGAGTCCAGAGAGTGCACTGGCACCACCGGGGATTCACTGCAAGGAGTCCAGAGAGTGCAGTGGCACCACTGGAAATGCACTGCAGTGAGTACAGAGAGTGCACTGGCACCTAAGGGGCTGCACTGCAGTGAGTCCAGAGAGTGCACTGGCACCACTGGGGATGCAGTGCAGTGAGTCCAGAGAGTGCACTGACACCACTGGGAATGCACTGCATTGAGTACAGAGAGTGCACTGGCACCTCAGGGGCTGCACTGCAGTGAGTCCAGAGAGTGCACTGGCACCACAGGGGATGCACTGCAGTGAGTCCAGAGAGTGCACTGGCACCACTGGGGATGCACTGCAGTGAGTCCAGAGAGTGCACTGGCACCACTGGAGATGCACTGCACTGAGTCCAGAGAGTGCACTGGCTCCACTGGGGATGCAGTGCAGTGAGTGCAGAGAGTGCACTAGCACAACAGGGGATGCACTGCAGTGACTCCAGAAAGTGCACTGGCACCACTGGGGATGCAGTGCAGTGAGTCCAGAGAGTGCACTGGCACCACTGGTGATGCAGTGCAGTGAGTCCAGAGAGTGCACTGGCACCACTGGGGATGCACTGCAGTGAGTCCAGAGAATGCACTGGCACTAATGGGGATGCAGTGCAGTGACTCGAAAGAGTGTACTGGCACCACTGCGGATGCACTGCAGTGAGTCCGGAGAGTGCCCTGGCACCAATGGTGATGCAGTGCAGTGAGTCCAGAGAGTGCACTGTCAGCACTGGGGATGCACTGCAGTGAGTCCAGAGAGTGCACTGGCACCACTGGGGATGCAGTGCAGTGACTCCAGAGAGTGCACTGGCACCACTGGGGATGCAGTGCAGTGAGTCCAGAGAGTGCACTGGCACCACTGGGATGCACTGCAGTGAGTCCAGAGAGTGTACTGGCACCACAGGGGATGCACTGCATTGAGTCCAGAGAGTGCACTGGCACCACTGGGGATGCACCCCGGTGAGTCCAGAGAGTGCACTGGCACCACTGGGGATGCACTGCAGTGAGTCCAGAGAGTTCTCTGGCACTACTGGGGATGCAGTTTAGTGAGTCCAGAGAGTGCACCGGCTCCAATGGGGATACACTGCAGTGAGTCCAGAGAGTGCACTGGCACCACTGGGGATGCAGTGCAGTGAGTCCAGAGAGTGCCCTTGCACCACTGGGGATAAACTGCAGTGAGTCCAGACAGTGCACTGGCACCACTGGGGATGCAGTTCAGTGAGTCCAGAGAGTGCACTGGCACCACCGGGGATTCAGTGCAAGGAGTCCAGAGAGTGCACTGGCACCACTGGGAATGCACTGCAGTGAGTACAGAGAGTGCACTGGCACCTAAGGGGATGCACTGCAGTGAGTCCAGAGAGTGCACTAGCACCACTGGGGCTGCACTGCAGTGAGTCCAGAGAGTGCACTGGCACCACTGGGGATGCAGTGCAGTGAGTCCAGAGAGTGCACTGGCACCACTGGGATGCAGTTTATTGAGTCCACAGAGTGCACTGGCACCTCAGGGGATACACTGCAGTGAGTCCTGAGAGTGCACTGGCACCACTGGGGATGCAGCACAGTGAGTCTAGAGAGTGCACTGTCACCACTGCTTATGCAGCGCAGTGAGTCCAGAGAGTTCACTGGCACCACTGGTGATGCAGTGCAGTGAGTCCAGAGATTGCACTGGCACCACTGGGGATGCAGTGCAGTGAGTCCAGAGATTGCACTGGCACCACTGGGGATGCAGTGCAGTTAGCCCAGAGAGTGCACTGGCACCACTGGGGATGCACTGCACTGAGTCCAGAGAGTGCACTGGCACCACTGGGGATGCAATGCAGTGAGCCCAGAGAGTGCAATGGAACCACTGGGGATGCAGTGCAGTGAGTCCAGAGACTGCACTGGCACCACTGGGGTTTTAGTGCAGTTAGTCCAGAGAGTGCACTGGCACCAAAGGGGATGCAGTGCAGTGAGTCCTGAGAGTGCCCTTGCACCACTGGGGATGCACTGCAGTGAGTCCAGAGAGTGCACTGGCTCCACTGGGGATGCAGTGCAGTGAGTCCAGAGAGTGCACTGGCACCACTGGGGATGCACTGCAGTGAGTCCAGAGAGTACTCTGGCACCACTGAGCTGCACTGCAGTGAGTCCAGAGATTGCACTGGCACCACTGGGGATGCACTGCAGTGAGTCCAGAGATTACACTGTCACCACTGGGGATGCAGTGCAGTGAGTCCAGAGAGTGCACTGGCACCACTGGTGATGCAGTGCAGTGAGTCCAGAGAGTGCACTGGCACCACTGGTGATACAGTGCAGTGAGTCCTGAGAGTGCAATGGCACCACAAGTGATGCACTGCAGTGAGTCCATAGAGTGCACTGGCACCACTGGGGATGCAGTGCAGTGAGTCCAGAGAGTGCACTGGCACCACTGGGGATGCAGTGCAGTGAGTCCAGAGAGTGCACTGTCACCACTGGGGAGGCAGTGCAGTGAGTCCACAGAGTGCACTGGCACCACAGGGCATACACTGCAGTGAGTCCAGCGAGTGCACTTGTACCACTGGGGATGCTGCACAGTGAGTCCAGAGAGTGCACTGGCACCACTGGGGATGCAGCGCAGTGAATACAGAGAGTGCACTGTCAGAACTGGGGATGCAGTGCAGTGAGTCCAGAGAGTGCACTGGCACCAGTGGGGATGCACTGCAGTGGGTCCAGAGAGTGCACTGGCACCACTGGGGATGCACTGCAATGAGTCCAGAGATTGCACTGGCACCACTGGGGATGCACTGTAGTGAGTGCAGAGAGTGCACTGGCACCACTGGGGATGCAGTGCAGTGAGTCCGGAGAGTGCACTGGCACCACTGGTGATGCAGTGCAGTGAGTCCAGAGAGTGCCCTTGCACCACTGGGATGCAGTGCAGTGAGTCCACAAAGTGCACTGGCACCACAGGGGATATACTGCAGTGAGTCCAGAGAGTGCACTGGCACCACTGGGGATGCAGCACAGTGAGTCCAGAGAGTGCACTGGCACCACTGGGGATGCAGTGCAGTGAGTCCAGAGAGTACACTGGCACCACTGGGGATGCACTGCAGTGAGTGCAGAGAGTGCACTAGCACAACAGGGGATGCACTGCAGTGAGTCCAGAGAGTGCACTGGCACCTCTGGGGATGCAGTGCAGGTAGTCCAGAGAGTGCACTGGCACCACTGGGGATGCACTGCAGTGAGTCCAGAGAGTGTACTGGCACCACAGGGGATGCACTGCAGTGATTCCAGAGAGTGCACTGGCACCACTGGGGATGCACCCCGGTGAGTCCAGAGAGTGCACTGGCACCACTGGGGATACACTGCAGTGAGTCCTGAGAGTTCTCCGGCACCACTGGGGATGCAGTTTAGTGAGTCCAGAGAGTGCACCGGCTCCAATGGGGATAGACTGCAGTGAGTCCAGAGAGTGCAGTTACCCCACTGGGGATGGAGTGCAGTGAGTCCAGAGAGTGCACTGGCACCACTGGGGATGCAGTGCAGTGAGTCCAGAGAGTGCTCTGGCACCACTGATCTGCACTGCAGTGAGTCCAGAGAGTGCACTGGCACCACTGGGGATGCACTGCAGTGAGTCCAGAGAGTGCACTGGCACCACTGCGGATGCAGTGCAGTGAGTCCAGAGAGTGCACTGGCACCACTGTTGATGCAGTGCAGTGAGTCCAGAGAGTGCACTGGCACCACTGGGGATGCAGTGCAGTGAGTCCAGAGAGTGCACTGGCACCACTGGGGATGCAGTGCAGTGAGCTCAGAGAGTGCACTGGCACCACTGGGGATGCAGTGCAGTGAGTCCAGAGAGTGCACTGGCACCACTGGGGATGCACTGCAGTGACTCCAGAGAGTGCACTGGCACCATTGGGGATGCAGTGCACTGAGTCCAGAGAGTGCACTGGCACCACTGGGGATGCAGTGCACTGAGTCCAGAGATTGCACTGTCAGCACTGGGGATGCACTGCAGGGAGTCCAGAGAGTGCACTGGCACCACTGGGGATGCAGTGCACTGAGTCCAGAGATTGCACTGTCAGCACTGGGGATGCACTGCAGTGAGTCCAGAGAGTGCACTGGCACCACTGGAGATGCAGTGCAGTGAGTCCTGTGAGTGCAATGGCACCACAAGTGATGCACTGCAGTGAGTCCATAGAGTGCACTGGCACCACTGGGGATGCAGTGCAGTGAGTCCAGAGAGTGCACTGGCAACACTGGGGATGCACTGCAGTGAGTCCAGAGAGTGCACTGGCACCTAAGGGGCTGCACTGCAGTGAGTCCAGAGAGTGCACTGGCACCACTAGGGCTGCAGCACAGTGAGTCCAGAGAGTACACTGTCACCACTGGGTATGCAGTGCAGTGAGTCCACAGAGTGCACTGGCACCACAGGGCATACACTGCAGTGAGTCCAGCGAGTGCACTGGCACCACTGGGGATGCAGTGCAGTGAGCTCAGAGAGTGCACTGGCACCACTGGGGATGCAGTGCAGTGAGTCCAGAGAGTGCACTGGCACCACTGGGGATGCACTGCAGTGACTCCAGAGAGTGCACTGGCACCATTGGGGATGCAGTGCACTGAGTCCAGAGAGTGCACTGGCACCACTGGGGATGCAGTGCACTGAGTCCAGAGATTGCACTGTCAGCACTGGGGATGCACTGCAGGGAGTCCAGAGAGTGCACTGGCACCACTGGGGATGCAGTGCACTGAGTCCAGAGATTGCACTGTCAGCACTGGGGATGCACTGCAGTGAGTCCAGAGAGTGCACTGGCACCACTGGAGATGCAGTGCAGTGAGTCCTGTGAGTGCAATGGCACCACAAGTGATGCACTGCAGTGAGTCCATAGAGTGCACTGGCACCACAGGGGATGCAGTGCAGTGAGTCCAGAGAGTGCACTGGCAACACTGGGGATGCACTGCAGTGAGTCCAGAGAGTGCACTGGCACCTAAGGGGCTGCACTGCAGTGAGTCCAGAGAGTGCACTGGCACCACTAGGGCTGCAGCACAGTGAGTCCAGAGAGTGCACTGTCACCACTGGGTATGCAGTGCAGTGAGTCCACAGAGTGCACTGGCACCACAGGGCATACACTGCAGTGAGTCCAGCGAGTGCACTCTCACCACTGGGGATGCAGCACAGTGAGTCCAGAGAGTGCACTGGCACCACTGGGGATGCAGCGCAGTGAATACAGAGAGTGCACTGGCACCACTGGGGATGCACTGCAGTGAGTCCAGAGAGTGCACTGGCACCAGTGGGGATGCACTGCAGTGGGTCCAGAGAGTGCACTGGCACCACTGGGGATGCAGTGCCGTGAGTCCAGAGATTGCACTGGCACCACTGGGGATGCAGCACAGTGAGTCCAGAGAGTGAACTGTCACCACTGGAGACGCAGCGCAGTGACTACAGAGAGTGCACTGGCACCACGGGGGATGCACTGCAGTGAGTCCAGAGAGTGCACTGGTACCAGTGGGGATGCAGTGCAGTGGGTCCAGAGAGTGCACTGGCTCCAGTGGGGATGCAGTGCAGTGAGTCCAGAGAGTGCACTGGCTCCACTGGGGATGCAGTGCAGTGAGTCCAGAGAGTGCACTGGCACCACTGGGGATGCACTGCAGTGAGTCCTGAGAGTGCAATGGCACCACAGGTGATGCACTGCAGTGAGTCCAGAGAGTGCACTGGCACCACTGGGGATGCAGTGCAGTGAGTCCAGAGAGTGCACTGGCACTTCTGGGGATGCAGTGCAGTGAATGCAGAGAGTGCACTAGCACAACAGGGGATGCACTGCAGTGACTCCAGAAAGTGCACTGGCACCAGTGGGGATGCACTGCAGTGAGTCCAGAGAGTGCACTGGCACCACTGGGGATGCACTGCAGTGAGTGCAGAGAGTGCAGTGGCACCACTGGGGATGCAGTGCAGTGAGTCCAGAGAGTGCACTGGCACCACTGTTGATACAGTGCAGTGAGTCCAGAGAGTGCACTGGCACCACTGGGGATGCAGTGCAGTGAGTCCAGAGAGTGCACTGGCACCACTGGGGATTCAGTTCAGTGAGTCCAGAGAGTGCACTGGCACCACCGGGGATTCACTTCAAGGAGTCCAGAGAGTGCAGTGGCACCACTGGGAATGCACTGCAGTGAGTACAGAGAGTGCACTGGCACCTAAGGGGCTGCACTGCAGTGAGTCCAGAGAGTGCACTGGCACCACTGGGGATGCAGCACAGTGAGTCCAGAGAGTGCACTGGCACCACAGGGGATACACTGCAGTGAGTCCAGAGAGTGCACTGGCACCACTGGGGATGCAGCACAGTGAGTCCAGAGAGTGCACTGGCACCACTGGGGATGCAGCGCAGTGACTACAGAGAGTTCTCTGGCACCACAGGGGATACACTGCAGTGAGTCCAGAGAGTGCACTGGCACCAGTGGGGATGCACTGCAGTGAATCCAGAGAGTGCACTGGCACCACTGGGGATGCAGTGCAGTGAGTCCAGAGAGTGCACTGGCACCACTGGGGATGCACTGCAGTGAGTCCAGAGAGTGCCCTGGCACCACTGGGGATGCACCCCGGTGAGTCCAGAGAGTGCACTGGCACCACTGGGGATGCAATGCAGTGAGTCCAGAGAGTTCTCTGGCACCACTGGGGATGCAGTTTAGTGAGTCCAGAGAGTGAACTGTCACCACTGGGGACGCAGCTCAGTGACTCCAGAGAGTGCACTGGCACCACTGGGGATGCACTGCAGTGAGTCCAGAGAGTGCACTGGCACCAGTGGGGATGCACTGCAGTGGGTCCAGAGCGTGCACTGGCACCACTGGGGATGCAGTGCAGTGAGTGCAGAGAGTGCACTGGCACCACTGGGGATGCACTGCAGTGAGTCCAGAGAGTGCACTGGCACGACTGGGGATGCAGTGCAGTGAGTCCAGAGAGTGCACTGGCACCACTGTTGATGCAGTGCAGTGAGTCCAGAGAGTGCACTGGTACCACTGGGGATGAAGTGCAGTGAGTCCAGAGAGTGCTCTGGCACCACTGGGGATGCAGTGCAGTGAGTCCAGTAATTACACTGGCACCACTGGGGATGCAGTGCAGTGAGTCCAGAGAGTGCACTGGCACCACTGTTGATGCAGTGCAGTGAGTCCAGAGAGTGCACTGGCACCACTGGGGATGCAGTGCAGTGAGTCCAGAGAGTGCACTGGCACCACTGGGGATGCAGTGCAGTGAGCTCAGAGAGTGCACTGGCACCACTGGGGATGCAGTGCAGTGAGTCCAGAGAGTGCACTGGCACCACTAGGGCTGCAGCACAGTGAGTCCAGAGAGTGAACTGTCACCACTGGGGACGCAGCGCAGTGACTCCAGAGAGTGCACTGGCACCACTGGGGATGCACTGCAGTGAGTCCAGAGAGTGCACTGGCACCAGTGGGGATGCACTGCAGTGGGTCCAGAGCGTGCACTGGCACCACTGGGGATGCACTGCAGTGAGTCCAGAGAGTGCACTGGCACCACTGGGGATGCAGCACAGTGAATCCAGAGAGTGAACTGTCACCACTGGGGACGCAGCGCAGTGACTACAGAGAGTGCACTGGCACCAGTGGGGATGCACTGCAGTGGGTACAGAGAGTGCACTGGCACCACTGGGGATGCACTGCAGTGAGTCCAGAGATTGCACTGGCACCACTGGGGATGCAGTGCAGTGAGTCCTGAGAGTGCACTGGCACCACTGGGGATGCAGTGCAGTGAGTCCAGAGAGTGCCCTTGCACCACTGGGATGCAGTGCAGTGAGTCCACAAAGTGCACTGGCACCACTGGGGATACACTGCAGTGAGTCCAGAGAGTGCACTGGCACCACTGGGGATGCAGCACAGTGAGTCCAGAGAGTGAACTGTCACCACTGGGGACGCAGCGCAGTGACTACAGAGAGTGCACTGGCACCACGGGGGATGCACTGCAGTGAGTCCAGAGAGTGCACTGGCACCAGTGGGGATGCAGTGCAGTGGGTCCAGAGAGTGCACTGGCACCACTGGGGATGCAGTGCAGTGAGTCCAGAGAGTGCACTGGCACCACTGGGGATGCACTGCAGTGAGTCCAGAGAGTGCACTGGCACCACTGGGGATGCAGTGCAGTAAGTCCAGAGAGTGCACTGGCACCACTGGGGATGCAGTGCAGTGAGTCCAGAGAGTGCAGTGGCACCACTGGGGATGCAGTGCAGTGAATCCCGAGAGTGCAGTGGCACCACTGGGGATGCACTGCAGTGAGTCCAGAGACTTCACAGGCACCACTGGGGATGCAGTACAGTGAGGCCAGAGAGTGCACTGGCACCACCGGGGATTCAGTTCAGTGAGTCCAGAGAGTGAACTGGCACCACTGGGGATGTAGTGCAGTGAGTCCAGAGAGTGCACTGCACCACCGGGGATTCACTGCAAGGAGTCCAGAGAGTGCAGTGGCACCACTGGGAATGCACTGCAGTGAGTCCAGAGAGTGCACTGGCACCTAAGGGGCTGCAGTGCAGTGAGTCCAGAGAGTGCACTGGCACCACTGGGGATGCAGTGCAGTGAGTCCAGAGAGTGCACTGGCACCAATGGGATGCAGTGCAGTGAGAGCACAGAGTGCACTGGCACCACAGGGGATACACTGCAGTGAGTCCAGAGAGTGCACTGGCACCACTGGGGATGCAGCACAGTGAGTCCAGAGAGTGCACTGGCACCACTGGGGATGCAGCGCAGTGACTACAGAGAGTGCACTGGCACCGCAGGGGATGCACTGTAGTGAGTCCAGAGATTGCACTGGCACCACTGGGGATGCAGTGCAGTGAGTCCACAAAGTGCACTGGCACCACTGGTGATGCACTGCAGTGAGTCCAGAGAGTTCACTGGCACCATTGGGGATGCAGTGCAGTGAGTCCAGAGATTGCACTGGCACCACTGGGGATGCAGTGCAGTGAGTCCACAAAGTGCACTGGCACCACTGGTGATGCAGTGCAGTGAGTCCAGAGAGTGAACTGGCACCACTGGGGATGCAGTGCAGTGAGTCCAGAGAGTGCACTGGCACCACCGGGGATTCACTGCAGTGAGTCCAGAGAGTGCACTGACACCACTGGGAATGCACTGCATTGAGTACAGAGAGTGCACTGGCACCTCAGGGCCTGCACTGCAGTGAGTCCAGAGAGTGCACTGGCACCACTGGGGATGCACTGGAGTGAGTCCAGACAGTGCACTGGCACCACTGGGGATGCAATGCAGTGAGTCCAGAGAGTACACTGGCACCAATGGGATGCAGTGCAGTGAGTCCACAGAGTGCACTGGCACCACAGGGGATACACTGCAGTGAGTCCAGAGAGTGCACTGGCACCACTAGGGATGCAGCACAGTGAGTCCAGAGAGTGAACTGTCACCACTGGGGACGCAGCGCAGTGACTCCAGAGAGTGCGCTGGCACCAGTGGAGATGCACTGCAGTGGGTCCAGAGAGTGCACTGGCACCAGTGGAGATGCACTGCAGTGGGTCCAGAGCGTGCACTGGCACCACTGGGGATGCAGTGCAGTGAGTGCAGAGAGTGCACTGGCACCACTGGGGATGCACTGCAGTGAGTCCAGAGAGTGCACTGGCACCACTGGGGATGGAGTGCAGTGAGTCCAGAGAGTGCACTGGCACCACTGGTGCTACACTGCAGTGAGTCCAGAGAGTGCACTGGCACCACTGGGGATGCACTGCAGTGAGTCCAGAGAGTGCACTGGCACCACTGGAGATGCACTGCACTGAGTCCAGAGAGTGCACTGGCTCCACTGGGGATGCAGTGCAGTGAGTGCAGAGACTGCAGTAGCACAACAGGGGATGCACTGCAGTGACTCCAGAAAGTGCACTGGCACCACTGGGGATGCAGTGCAGTGAGTCCAGAGAGTGCACTGGCACCACTGGTGATGCAGTGCAGTGAGTCCAGAGAGTACACTGGCACCACTGGGGATGCACTGCAGTGAGTCCAGAGAATGCACTGGCACTAATGGGGATGCAGTGCAGTGACTCGAAAGAGTGCACTGGCACCACTGCGGATGCACTGCAGTGAGTCCGGAGAGTGCCCTGGCACCAATGGTTATGCAGTGCAGTGACTCCAGAGAGTGCACTGGCACCACTGGGGATGCAGTGCAGTGAGTCCAGAGAGTGCACTGGCACCACTGGGATGCACTGCAGTGAGTCCAGAGAGTGTACTGGCACCACAGGGGATGCAGTGCAGTGAGTCCAGAGAGTGCACTGGCACCACTGGGGATGCAGTGCAGTGAGTCCAGAGAGTGCCCTTGCACCACTGGGATGCAGTGCAGTGAGTCCACAAAGTGCACTGGCACCACAGGGGATACACTGCAGTGAGTCCAGAGAGTGCACTGGCACCACTGGGGATGCAGCACAGTGAGTCCAGAGAGTGAACTGTCACCACTGGGGACGCAGCGCAGTGACTACAGAGAGTGCACTGGCACCACGGGGGATGCACTGCAGTGAGTCCAGAGAGTGCACTGGCACCACTGGGGATGCAGTGCAGTGGGTCCAGAGAGTGCACTGGCACCACTGGGGATGCAGTGCAGTGAGTCCAGAGAGTGCACTGGCACCACTGGGGATGCACTGCAGTGAGTCCAGAGAGCGCACTGGCACCACTGGGGATGCAGCGCAGTAAGTCCAGAGAGTGCACTGGCACCACTGGTGATGCACTGCAGTGAGTCCAGAGAGTGCACTGGCACCACTGGGGATGCAGTGCAGTGAGTCCAGAGAGTGCACTGGCTCCACTGGGGATGCAGTGCAGTGAGTCCAGAGAGTGCACTGGCTCCACTGGGGATGCAGTGCAGTGAGTCCGGAGAGTGCACTGGCACCACTAGGGATGCAGTGCAGTGAGTCCTGAGAGTGCAATAGCACCACAGGCGATGCACTGCAGTGAGTCCAGAGAGTGCACTGGCACCACTGGGGATGCAGTCCAGTGAGTCCAGAGAGTGCACTGGCTCCACTGGGGATGCAGTGCAGTGAGTCCAGAGAGTGCACTGGCTCCACTGGGGATGCAGTGCAGTGAGTCCGGAGAGTGCACTGGCACCACTAGGGATGCAGTGCAGTGAGTCCTGAGAGTGCAATAGCACCACAGGCGATGCACTGCAGTGACTCCAGAAAGTGCACTGGCACCAGTGGGGATGCACTGCAGTGAGTCCAGAGAGTGCACTGGCACCACTGGTGATGCAGTGCAGTGAGTCCAGAGAGTGCAGTGGCACCACTGGGGATGCACTGCAGTGAGTCCAGAGACTTCACAGGCACCACTGGGGATGCAGTACAGTGAGGCCAGAGAGTGCACTGGCACCACTGGGGATTCAGTTCAGTGAGTCCAGAGAGTGAACTGGCACCACTGGGGATGTAGTGCAGTGAGTCCAGAGAGTGCACTGGCACCACCGGGGATTCACTGCAAGGAGTCCAGAGAGTGCAGTGGCACCACTGGGATGCAGTGCAGTGAGAGCACAGAGTGCACTGGCACCACAGGGGATACACTGCAGTGAGTCCAGAGAGTGCACTGGCACCACTGGGGATGCACTGCAGTGAGTCCAGAGAGTGCACTGGCACCACTGGGGATGCAGCGCAGTGACTACAGAGAGTGCACTGGCACCACAGGGGATGCACTACAGTGAGTCCAGAGAGTGTACTGGCACCAGTGGGGATGCACTGCAGTGGATCCAGAGAGTGCACTGGCACCACTGGGGATGCAGTGCAGTGAGTCGAGAGAGTGCACTGGCACCACTGGGGATGCACTGTAGTGAGTCCAGAGATTGCACTGGCACCACTGGGGATGCAGTGCAGTGAGTCCACAAAGTGCACTGGCACCACTGGTGATGCACTGCAGTGAGTCCAGAGAGTTCACTGGCACCACTGGGGATGCAGTGCAGTGAGTCCAGAGATTGCACTGGCACCACTGGGGATGCAGTGCAGTGAGTCCAGAGAGTGCACTGGCACCACTGGGGATACACTGCAGTGAGACCTGAGAGTGAACTGGCACCACTGGGGATGCAGTGCAGTGAGTCCAGAGAGTGCACTGGCACCACCGGGGATTCACTGCAGTGAGTCCAGAGAGTGCACTGACACCACTGGGAATGCACTGCATTGAGTACAGAGAGTGCACTGGCACCTCAGGGGCTGCACTGCAGTGAGTCCAGAGAGTGCACTGGCACCACTGGGGATGCACTGGAGTGAGTCCAGACAGTGCACTGGCACCACTGGGGATGCAATGCAGTGAGTCCAGAGAGTACACTGGCACCAATGGGATGCAGTGCAGTGAGTCCACAGAGTGCACTGGCACCACAGGGGATACACTGCAGTGAGTCCAGAGAGTGCACTGGCACCACTAGGGATGCAGCACAGTGAGTCCAGAGAGTGAACTGTCACCACTGGGGACGCAGCGCAGTGACTCCAGAGAGTGCGCTGGCACCAGTGGAGATGCACTGCAGTGGGTCCAGAGAGTGCACTGGCACCAGTGGAGATGCATTGCAGTGGGTCCAGAGCGTGCACTGGCACCACTGGGGATGCAGTGCAGTGAGTGCAGAGAGTGCACTGGCACCACTGGGGATGCACTGCAGTGAGTCCAGAGAGTGCACTGGCACCACTGGGGATGGAGTGCAGTGAGTCCAGAGAGTGCACTGGCACCACTGGTGCTACACTGCAGTGAGTCCAGAGAGTGCACTGGCACCACTGGGGATGCACTGCAGTGAGTCCAGAGAGTGCACTGGCACCACTGGAGATGCACTGCACTGAGTCCAGAGAGTGCACTGGCTCCACTGGGGATGCAGTGCAGTGAGTGCAGAGAGTGCAGTAGCACAACAGGGGATGCACTGCAGTGACTCCAGAAAGTGCACTGGCACCACTGGGGATGCAGTGCAGTGAGTCCAGAGAGTACACTGGCACCACTGGGGATGCACTGCAGTGAGTCCAGAGAATGCACTGGCACTAATGGGGATGCAGTGCAGTGACTCGAAAGAGTGCACTGGCACCACTGCGGATGCACTGCAGTGAGTCCGGAGAGTGCCCTGGCACCAATGGTGATGCAGTGCAGTGAGTCCAGAGAGTGCACTGTCAGCACTGGGGATGCACTGCAGTGAGTCCAGAGAGTGCACTGGCACTACGGGGGATGCAGTGCAGTGACTCCAGAGAGTGCACTGGCACCACTGGGGATGCAGTGCAGTGAGTCCAGAGAGTGCACTGGCACCACTGGGATGCACTGCAGTGAGTCCAGAGAGTGTACTGGCACCACAGGGGATGCACTGCATTGAGTCCAGAGAGTGCACTGGCACCACTGGGGATGCACCCCGGTGAGTCCAGAGAGTGCACTGGCACCACTGGGGATGCACTGCAGTGAGTCCAGAGAGTGCACTGGCACCACTGGTGATGCACTGCAGTGAGTCCAGAGAGTGCACTGGCACCACTGGGGATGCAGTGCAGTGAGTCCAGAGAGTGCACTGGCTCCACTGGGGATGCAGTGCAGTGTGTCCAGAGAGTGCACTGGCTCCACTGGGGATGCAGTGCAGTGAGTCCGGAGAGTGCACTGGCACCACTGGGGATGCAGTGCAGTGAGTCCTGAGAGTGCAATAGCACCACTGGTGATGCACTGCAGTGAGTCCAGAGAGTGCACTGGCACCACTGGGGATGCAGTGCAGTGAGTCCAGAGAGTGCACTGGCACTTCTGGGGATGCAGTGCAGTGAATGCAGAGAGTGCACTAGCAGAACAGGGGATGCACTGCAGTGACTCCAGAAAGTGCACTGGCACCAGTGGGGATGCACTGCAGTGAGTCCAGAGAGTGCACTGGCACCACTGGTGATGCAGTGCAGTGAGTCCAGAGAGTGCAGTGGCACCACTGGGGATGCAGTGCAGTGAATCCAGAGAGTGCACTGGCACCACTGGGGATGCACTGCAGTGAGTCCAGAGACTTCACAGGCACCACTGGGGATGCAGTACAGTGAGGCCAGAGAGTGCACTGGCACCACTGGGGATTCAGTTCAGTGAGTCCAGAGAGTGAACTGGCACCACTGGGGATGTAGTGCAGTGAGTCCAGAGAGTGCACTGCACCACCGGGGATTCACTGCAAGGAGTCCAGAGAGTGCAGTGGCACCACTGGGAATGCACTGCAGTGAGTCCAGAGAGTGCACTGGCACCTAAGGGGCTGCAGTGCAGTGAGTCCAGAGAGTGCACTGGCACCACTGGGGATGCAGTGCAGTGAGTCCAGAGAGTGCACTGGCACCAATGGGATGCAGTGCAGTGAGAGCACAGAGTGCACTGGCACCACAGGGGATACACTGCAGTGAGTCCAGAGAGTGCACTGGCACCACTGGGGATGCAGCACAGTGAGTCCAGAGAGTGCACTGGCACCACTGGGGATGCAGCGCAGTGACTACAGAGAGTGCACTGGCACCGCAGGGGATGCACTGTAGTGAGTCCAGAGATTGCACTGGCACCACTGGGGATGCAGTGCAGTGAGTCCACAAAGTGCACTGGCACCACTGGTGATGCACTGCAGTGAGTCCAGAGAGTTCACTGGCACCATTGGGGATGCAGTGCAGTGAGTCCAGAGATTGCACTGGCACCACTGGGGATGCAGTGCAGTGAGTCCACAAAGTGCACTGGCACCACTGGTGATGCAGTGCAGTGAGTCCAGAGAGTGAACTGGCACCACTGGGGATGCAGTGCAGTGAGTCCAGAGAGTGCACTGGCACCACCGGGGATTCACTGCAGTGAGTCCAGAGAGTGCACTGACACCACTGGGAATGCACTGCATTGAGTACAGAGAGTGCACTGGCACCTCAGGGCCTGCACTGCAGTGAGTCCAGAGAGTGCACTGGCACCACTGGGGATGCACTGGAGTGAGTCCAGACAGTGCACTGGCACCACTGGGGATGCAATGCAGTGAGTCCAGAGAGTACACTGGCACCAATGGGATGCAGTGCAGTGAGTGCAGAGACTGCAGTAGCACAACAGGGGATGCACTGCAGTGACTCCAGAAAGTGCACTGGCACCACTGGGGATGCAGTGCAGTGAGTCCAGAGAGTGCACTGGCACCACTGGTGATGCAGTGCAGTGAGTCCAGAGAGTACACTGGCACCACTGGGGATGCACTGCAGTGAGTCCAGAGAATGCACTGGCACTAATGGGGATGCAGTGCAGTGACTCGAAAGAGTGCACTGGCACCACTGCGGATGCACTGCAGTGAGTCCGGAGAGTGCCCTGGCACCAATGGTGATGCAGTGCAGTGACTCCAGAGAGTGCACTGGCACCACTGGGGATGCAGTGCAGTGAGTCCAGAGAGTGCACTGGCACCACTGGGATGCACTGCAGTGAGTCCGGAGAGTGTACTGGCACCACAGGGGATGCAGTGCAGTGAGTCCGGAGAGTGCACTGGCACCACTGGGGATGCAGTGCAGTGAGTCCAGAGAGTGCCCTTGCACCACTGGGATGCAGTGCAGTGAGTCCACAAAGTGCACTGGCACCACAGGGGATACACTGCAGTGAGTCCAGAGAGTGCACTGGCACCACTGGGGATGCAGCACAGTGAGTCCAGAGAGTGAACTGTCACCACTGGGGACGCAGCGCAGTGACTACAGAGAGTGCACTGGCACCACGGGGGATGCACTGCAGTGAGTCCAGAGAGTGCACTGGCACCAGTGGGGATGCAGTGCAGTGGGTCCAGAGAGTGCACTGGCACCACTGGGGATGCAGTGCAGTGAGTCCAGAGAGTGCACTGGCACCACTGGGGATGCACTGCAGTGAGTCCAGAGAGTGCACTGGCACCACTGGGGATGCAGTGCAGTAAGTCCAGAGAGTGCACTGGCACCACTGGTGATGCACTGCAGTGAGTCCAGAGAGTGCACTGGCACCACTGGGGATGCAGTGCAGTGAGTCCAGAGAGTGCACTGGCTCCACTGGGGATGCAGTGCAGTGAGTCCAGAGAGTGCACTGGCTCCACTGGGGATGCAGTGCAGTGAGTCCGGAGAGTGCACTGGCACCACTAGGGATGCAGTGCAGTGAGTCCTGAGAGTGCAATAGCACCACAGGCGATGCACTGCAGTGAGTCCAGAGAGTGCACTGGAACCACTGGGGATGCAGTGCAGTGAGTCCAGAGAGTGCACTGGCTCCACTGGGGATGCAGTGCAGTGAGTCCAGAGAGTGCACTGGCTCCACTGGGGATGCAGTGCAGTGAGTCCGGAGAGTGCACTGGCACCACTAGGGATGCAGTGCAGTGAGTCCTGAGAGTGCAATAGCACCACAGGCGATGCACTGCAGTGACTCCAGAAAGTGCACTGGCACCAGTGGGGATGCACTGCAGTGAGTCCAGAGAGTGCACTGGCAAAACTGGTGATGCAGTGCAGTGAGTCCAGAGAGTGCAGTGGCACCACTGGGGATGCAGTGCAGTGAGTCCAGAGAGTGCACTGGCACCACTGGGGATGCACTGCAGTGAGTCCAGAGACTTCACAGGCACCACTGGGGATGCAGTACAGTGAGGCCAGAGAGTGCACTGGCACCACTGGGGATTCAGTTCAGTGAGTCCAGAGAGTGAACTGGCACCACTGGGGATGTAGTGCAGTGAGTCCAGAGAGTGCACTGGCACCACCGGGGATTCACTGCAAGGAGTCCAGAGAGTGCAGTGGCACCACTGGGATGCAGTGCAGTGAGAGCACAGAGTGCACTGGCACCACAGGGGATACACTGCAGTGAGTCCAGAGAGTGCACTGGCACCACTGGGGATGCAGCACAGTGAGTCCAGAGAGTGCACTGGCACCACTGGGGATGCAGCGCAGTGACTACAGAGAGTGCACTGGCACCACAGGGGATGCACTACAGTGAGTCCAGAGAGTGTACTGGCACCAGTGGGGATGCACTGCAGTGGATCCAGAGAGTGCACTGGCACCACTGGGGATGCAGCACAGTGAGTCCAGAGAGTGAACTGTCACCACTGGGGACGCAGTGCAGTGACTCCAGAGAGTGCGCTGGCACCAGTGGAGATGCACTGCAGTGGGTCCAGAGAGTGCACTGGCACCAGTGGAGATGCATTGCAGTGGGTCCAGAGCGTGCACTGGCACCACTGGGGATGCAGTGCAGTGAGTGCAGAGAGTGCACTGGCACCACTGGGGATGCACTGCAGTGAGTCCAGAGAGTGCACTGGCACCACTGGGGATGGAGTGCAGTGAGTCCAGAGAGTGCACTGGCACCACTGGTGCTACACTGCAGTGAGTCCAGAGAGTGCACTGGCACCACTGGGGATGCACTGCAGTGAGTCCAGAGAGTGCACTGGCACCACTGGAGATGCACTGCACTGAGTCCAGAGAGTGCACTGGCTCCACTGGGGATGCAGTGCAGTGAGTGCAGAGAGTGCAGTAGCACAACAGGGGATGCACTGCAGTGACTCCAGAAAGTGCACTGGCACCACTGGGGATGCAGTGCAGTGAGTCCAGAGAGTACACTGGCACCATTGGGGATGCACTGCAGTGAGTCCAGAGAATGCACTGGCACTAATGGGGATGCAGTGCAGTGACTCGAAAGAGTGCACTGGCACCACTGCGGATGCACTGCAGTGAGTCCGGAGAGTGCCCTGGCACCAATGGTGATGCAGTGCAGTGAGTCCAGAGAGTGCACTGTCAGCACTGGGGATGCACTGCAGTGAGTCCAGAGAGTGCACTGGCACTACGGGGGATGCAGTGCAGTGACTCCAGAGAGTGCACTGGCACCACTGGGGATGCAGTGCAGTGAGTCCAGAGAGTGCACTGGCACCACTGGGATGCACTGCAGTGAGTCCAGAGAGTGTACTGGCACCACAGGGGATGCACTGCATTGAGTCCAGAGAGTGCACTGGCACCACTGGGGATGCACCCCGGTGAGTCCAGAGAGTGCACTGGCACCACTGGGGATGCACTGCAGTGAGTCCAGAGAGTTCTCTGGCACCACTGGGGATGCAGTTTAGTGAGTCCAGAGTGTGCACCGGCTCCAATGGGGATACACTGCAGTGAGTCTAGAGAGTGCACTGGCACCACTGGGGATGCAGTGCAGTGAGTCCAGAGAGTGCCCTTGCACCACCGGGGATTCAGTGCAAGGAGTCCAGAGAGTGCACTGGCACCACTGGGAATGCACTGCAGTGAGTACAGAGAGTGCACTGGCACCTAAGGGGCTGCACTGCTGTGAGTCCAGAGAGTGCACTGGCACCACTGGGGATGCACTGCAGTGAGTCCAGAGAGTGCACTGGCACCACTAGGGATGCAGTGCAGTGAGTCCAGAGAGTGCACTGGCACCACTGGGATGCAGTTTATTGAGTCCACAGAGTGCACTGGCACCTCAGGGGATACACTGCAGTGAGTCCTGAGAGTGCACTGGCACCACTGGGGATGCAGCACAGTGAGTCTAAAGAGTGCACTGTCACCACTGCTTATGCAGCGCAGTGAGTCCAGAGAGTTCACTGGCACCACTGGGGATGCAGTGCAGTGAGTCCAGAGATTGCACTGGCACCACTGGTGATGCACTGCAGTGAGTCCAGAGAGTGCACTGGCACCTAAGGGGATGCAGTGCAGTGAGTCCAGAGAGTGCAATGGCACCACAGGGGATGCACTGCAGTGATTCTAGAGAGTGCACTGTCACCACTGGGGATGCAGTGCAGTGAGTCCAGAGAGTGCACTGGCACCAGTGGGGGTGCAGTGCAGTGAGTCCAGAGACTGCACTGGCACCAACTGGAGCTGCACTGCAGTGAGTCCTGAGATTGCACTGGCACCACTGGGGATGCACTGCAGTGAGTCCAGAGACTACACTGGCACCACTGGGGATGCACTGCAGTGAGTCCAGAGAGTGCACTGGCTCCACTGGGGATGCAGTGCAGTGAGTCCAGAGAGTGCACTGGCACCACTGGGGATGCACTGCAGTGAGTCCAGAGAGTACTCTGGCACCACTGAGCTGCACTGCAGTGAGTCCAGAGATTGCACTGGCACCACTGTTGATGCAGTGCAGTGAGTCCAGAGAGTGCACTGGCACCACTGGGGATGCAGTGCAGTGAGTCCAGAGAGTGCACTGTCACCACTGGTGATGCAGTGCAGTGAGTCCAGAGAGCCACTGGCACCACTGGGGATGCAGTGCAGTGAGTCCAGAGAGTGCACTGGCACCATTGGGGATGCAGTGTACTGAGTCCAGAGAGTGCACTGGCACCACTGGGGATGCAGTGCACTGAGTCCAGAGAGTGCACTCTCAGCACTGGGGATGCAGTGGAGTGAGTCCAAAGAGTGCACTGGCACCACAGGGGATGCAGTGCAGTGAGACCAGAGAGTGCACTGGCACCACTGGGGATGCAGTGCAGTGAGTCCAGAGAGTGCACTGGCTCCACTGGGGATGCAGTGCAGTGAGTCTAGAGAGTGCACTGGCACCACTGGGGATGCAGTGCAGTGAGTCCTGAGAGTGCAATGGCACCACTGGGGATGCAGTGCAGTGAGTCCAGAGAGTGCACTGGCACCACTGGGGATGCAGTGCAGTGAGTCCAGAGAGTGCACTGGCACTAATGGGGACGCACCGCGGTGAATCCAGAGAGTGCACTGGCACCACCGGGGATTCACTGCAGTGAGTCCAGAGAGTGCACTGGCACCACTGGGGATGCACCGCGGTGAATCCAGAGAGTGCACTGGCACCACCGGGGTTGCACTGCAGTGAGTCCAGAGAGTTCTCTGGCACCACTGGGGATGCAGTGTAGTGATTACAGAGAGTGCACCGGCTCCAATGAGGATACACTGCAGTGAGTCCAGAGAGTGCACTGGCACCACTGGGGATGCAGTTCAGTGAGTCCAGAGAGTGCACTGGCACCACTGGGGATGCACTGCAGTGAGTCCAGAGAGTGCTCTGGCACCACTGAGTTGCACTGCAGTGAGTCCAGAGAGTGCACTGGCTCCCCTGGTGATGCACTGTAGTGAGTCCAGAGACTACACTGGCACCACTGGGGATGCAGTGCAGTGAGTCTAGAGAGTGCACTGGCACCACTGTTGATGCAGTGCAGTGACTCCAGAGAGTGCACTGTCACCACTGGGGATGCAGTGCAGTGAGTCCAGAAAGTGAACTGTCACCACTGGTGATGCAGTGCAGTGAGTCCAGAGAGTGCACTGGCACCACTGGGGATGCAGTGAACTGAGTCCAGAGAGTGCACTCTCAGCACTGGGGATGCACTGCAGTGAGTCCAAAGAGTGCACTGGCACCACTGGGGATGCAGTGCAGTGAGTCCAGAGAGTACACTGGCACCACTGGGGACGCACTGTAGTGAGTGCAGAGAGTGCACTAGCACAACAGGGGATGCACTGCAGTGAGTCCAGAGAGTGCACTGGCACCTCTGGGGATGCAGTGCAGGTAGTCCAGAGAGTGCACTGGCACCACTGGGGATGCACTGCAGTGAGTCCAGAGAGTGTACTGGCACCACAGGGGATGCACTGCAGTGATTCCAGAGAGTGCACTGGCACCACTGGGGATGCACCCCGGTGAGTCCAGAGAGTGCACTGGCACCACTGGGGATACACTGCAGTGAGTCCTGAGAGTTCTCCGGCACCACTGGGGATGCAGTTTAGTGAGTCCAGAGAGTGCACTGGCACCAATGGGGATGCAGCGCAGTGAATACAGAGAGTGCACTGGCACCACTGGGGATGCAGTGCAGTGAGTCCAGAGAGTGCACTGGCACCAGTGGGGATGCACTGCAGTGGGTCTAGAGAGTGCACTGGCACCACTGGGGATGCAGTGCAGTGAGTCCGGAGAGTGCACTGGCACCACTGGGGATGCAGTGCAGTGAGTCCAGAGAGTGCCCTTGCACCACTGGGATGCAGTGCAGTGAGTCCACAAAGTGCACTGGCACCACAGGGGATACACTGCAGTGAGTCCAGAGAGTGCACTGGCTCCACTGGGGATGCAGTGCAGTGAGTCCAGAGAGTGCACTGGCACCACTGGGGATGCAGTGCAGTGAGTCCAGAGAGTGCACTGGCTCCACTGGGGATGCAGTGCAGTGAGTCCAGAGAGTGCACTGGCACCACTGGTGATGCACTGCAGTGAGTCCAGAGAGTGCACTGGCACCACTGGGGATGCAGTGCAGTGAGTCCAGAGAGTGCACTGGCTCCACTGGGGATGCAGTGCAGTGAGTCCAGAGAGTGCACTGGCTCCACTGGGGATGCAGTGCAGTGAGTCCAGAGAGTGCACTGGCACCACTGGGGATGCACTGCAGTGAGTCCAGAGAGTGCACTGGCACCTAAGGGGCTGCACTGCAGTGAGTCCAGAGAGTGCACTGGCACCACTAGGGCTGCAGCACAGTGAGTCCAGAGAGTGCACTGTCACCACTGGGTATGCAGTGCAGTGAGTCCACAGAGTGCACTGGCACCACAGGGCATACACTGCAGTGAGTCCAGCGAGTGCACTGGCACCACTGGGGATGCAGCACAGTGAGTCCAGAGAGTGCACTGGCACCACTGGGGATGCAGCGCAGTGAATACAGAGAGTGCACTGGCACCACTGGGGATGCAGTGCAGTGAGTCCAGAGAGTGCACTGGCACCAGTGGGGATGCACTGCAGTGGGTCTAGAGAGTGCACTGGCACCACTGGGGATGCAGTGCAGTGAGTCCGGAGAGTGCACTGGCACCACTGGGGATGCAGTGCAGTGAGTCCAGAGAGTGCACTGGCACTTCTGGGGATGCAGTGCAGTGAATGCAGAGAGTGCACTAGCACAACAGGGGATGCACTGCAGTGACTCCAGAAAGTGCACTGGCACCAGTGGGGATGCACTGCAGTGAGTCCAGAGAGTGCACTGGCACCACTGGGGATGCAGTGCAGTGAGTCCAGAGAGTGCAGTGGCACAACTGGGGATGCAGTGCAGTGAGTCCAGAGAGTGCACTGGCACCACTGGGGATGCAGTGCAGTGAGTCCAGAGACTTCACAGGCACCACTGGGTATGCAGTACAGTGAGTCCAGAGAGTGCACTGGCACCACTGGGGATTCAGTTCAGTGAGTCCAGAGAGTGAACTGGCACCACTGGGGATGTAGTGCAGTGAGTCCAGAGAGTGCACTGGCACCACCGGGGATTCACTGCAAGGAGTCCAGAGAGTGCAGTGGCACCACTGGGAATGCACTGCAGTGAGTACAGAGAGTGCACTGGCACCTAAGGGGCTGCACTGCAGTGAGTCCAGAGAGTGCACTGGCACCACTTGGGCTGCACTGCAGTGAGTCCAGAGAGTGCACTGACACCACTGGGAATGCACTGCATTGAGTACAGAGAGTGCACTGGCACCTCAGGGGCTGCACTGCAGTGAGTCCAGAGAGTGCACTGGCACCACTGGGGATGCACTGGAGTGAGTCCAGACAGTGCACTGGCACCACTGGGGATGCAATGCAGTGAGTCCAGAGAGTACACTGGCACCAATGGGATGCAGTGCAGTGAGTCCACAGAGTGCACTGGCACCACAGGGGATACACTGCAGTGAGTCCAGAGAGTGCACTGGCACCACAAGGGATGCCGCACAGTGAGTCCAGAGAGTGAACTGTCACCACTGGGGACGCAGCGCAGTGACTCCAGAGAGTGCGCTGGCACCACAGGGGATGCACTGCAGTGAGTCCAGAGAGTGCACTGGCACCACTGGGGATGCACTGCAGTGAGTCCAGAGAGTGCACTGGCACCACTGGGGATGCAGTGCAGTGAGTCCAGAGACTTCACAGGCACCACTGGGTATGCAGTACAGTGAGTCCAGAGAGTGCACTGGCACCACTGGGGATTCAGTTCAGTGAGTCCAGAGAGTGAACTGGCACCACTGGGGATGTAGTGCAGTGAGTCCAGAGAGTGCACTGGCACCACCGGGGATTCACTGCAAGGAGTCCAGAGAGTGCAGTGGCACCACTGGGAATGCACTGCAGTGAGTACAGAGAGTGCACTGGCACCTAAGGGGCTGCACTGCAGTGAGTCCAGAGAGTGCACTGGCACCACTTGGGCTGCACTGCAGTGAGTCCAGAGAGTGCACTGACACCACTGGGAATGCACTGCATTGAGTACAGAGAGTGCACTGGCACCTCAGGGGCTGCACTGCAGTGAGTCCAGAGAGTGCACTGGCACCACTGGGGATGCACTGGAGTGAGTCCAGACAGTGCACTGGCACCACTGGGGATGCAATGCAGTGAGTCCAGAGAGTGCACTGGCACCACTGGAGAAGCACTGCAGTGAGTCCAGAGAGTGCACTGGCACCACTGGAGAAGCACTGCACTGAGTCCAGAGAGTGCACTGGCTCCACTGGGGATGCAGTGCAGTGAGTGCAGAGAGTGCACTAGCACAACAGGGGATGCACTGCAGTGACTCCAGAAAGTGCACTGGCACAACTGGGGATGCAGTGCAGTGAGTCCAGAGAGTGCACTGGCACCACTGGTGATGCAGTGCAGTGAGTCTAGAGAGTACACTGGCACCACTGGGGATGCACTGCAGTGAGTCCAGAGAATGCACTGGCACTAATGGGGATGCAGTTCAGTGAGTCCAGAGAGTTCTCTGGCACCACTGGGGATGCAGTTTAGTGAGTCCAGAGAGTGCACCGGCTCCAATGGGGATACACTGCAGTGATTCCAGAGAGTGCACTGGCACCACTGGGGATGCAGTGCAGTGAGTCCAGAGAGTGCCCTTGCACCACTGGGGATAAACTGCAGTGAGTCCAGACAGTGCACTGGCACCACTGGGGATGCAGTGCAGTGAGTCCAGAGAGTGAACTGGCACCACTGGGGATGTAGTGCAGTGAGTCCAGAGAGTGCACTGGCACCACCGGGGATTCAGTGCAAGGAGTCCAGAGAGTGCACTGGCACCACTGGGAATGCACTGCAGTGACTCCAGAGAGTGCACTGGCACCACTGGGGCTGCACTGCAGTGAGTCCAGAGAGTGCACTGGCACCACTGGGGCTGCACTGAAGTGAGTCCAGAGAGTGCACTGGCACCACTGGGGATGCAGTGCAGTGAGTCCAGAGAGTGCACTGGCACCACTGGGAGGCAGTTTATTGAGTCCACAGAGTGCACTGGCACCTCAGGGGATACACTGCAGTGAGTCCTGAGAGTGCACTGGCACCACTGGGGATGCAGCACAGTGAGTCTAGAGAGTGCACTGTCACCACTGCTTATGCAGCGCAGTGAGTCCAGAGAGTTCACTGGCACCACTGGGGATGCAGTGCAGTGAGTCCAGAGATTGCACTGGCACCACTGGGGATGCAGTGCAGTGAGTCCAGAGAGTGCACTGGCACCTAAGGGGATGCAGTGCAGTGAGTCCAGAGAGTGCACTGGCACCACTGGGGATGCACTGCACTGAGTCCAGAGAGTGCACTGGCACCACTGGGGATGCAATGCAGTGAGCCCAGAGAGTGCAATGGAACCACTGGGGATGCAGTGCAGTGAGTCCAGAGACTGCACTGGCAACACTGGGGTTTTAGTGCAGTTAGTCCAGAGAGTGCACCGGCTCCAACGGGGATGCAGTGCAGTGAGTCCTGAGAGTGCCCTTGCACCACTGGGGATGCACTGCAGTGAGTCCAGAGAGTGCACTGGCTCCACTGGGGATGCAGTGCAGTGAGTCCAGAGAGTGCACTGGCACCACTGGGGATGCACTGCAGTGAGTCCAGAGAGTACTCTGGCACCACTGAGCTGCACTGCAGTGAGTCCAGAGATTGCACTGGCACCACTGGGGATGCACTGCAGTGAGTCCACAGACTACACTGGCACCACTGGGGATGCACTGCAGTGAGTCCAGAGAGTGCACTGGCACCACTGTTGATGCAGTGTAGTGAGTCCAGAGAGTGCACTGGCACCACTGGGGATGCAGTGCAGTGAGTCCAGAGAGTGCACTGTTACCACTGGTGATGCAGTGCAGTGAGTCCAGAGAGCCACTGGCATCACTGGGGATGCAGTGCAGTGAGTCCAGAGAGTGCACTGGCACCATTGGGGATGCAGTGTACTGAGTCCAGAGAGTGCACTGGCACCACTGGGGATGCAGTGCAGTGAGTCCAGAGAGTGCACTGGCTCCACTGGAGATGCAGTGCAGTGACTCTAGAGAGTGCACTGGCACCACTGGGGATGCAGTGCAGTGAGTCCTGAGAGTGCAATGGCACCACTGGGGATGCAGTGCAGTGAGTCCAGAGAGTGCACTGGCACCACTGGGGATGCAGTGCAGTGAGTCCAGAGAGTGCACTGGCACCACTGGGGATGCACCGCGGTGAGTCCATAGAGTGCACTGGCACCACCGGGGATTCACTGCAGTGAGTCCAGAGAGTGCACTGACACCACTGGGAATGCACTGCAGTGAGTGCAGAGAGTGCACTGGCACCACTGGGGATGCAGTGCAGTGAGTCCAGAGAGTGCACTGGCACCACTGGGGATGCAGTGCAGTGAGTCCAGAGAGTGCACTGGCACCACTGGGGATGCAGTGCAGTGAGTCCAGAGAGTACACTGGCACCTCAGGGGCTGCACTGCAGTGAGTCCAGAGAGTGCACTGGCACCACTGGGGATGCAGTGCGGTGAGTCCAGAGAGTGCACTGGCACCACTGGGGATGCACCTCGGTGAGTCCAGAGAGTGCACTGGCACCACTGGGGATGCAGTGTAGTGACTCCAGAGAGTGCACTGGCACCACTGGGGATGCAGTGCAGTGAGTCCAGAGAGTACACTGGCACCTCAGGGGCTGCACTGCAGTGAGTCCAGAGAGTGCACTGGCACCAGAGGGGATGCACTGCAGTGATTCCAGAGAGTGCACTGTCACCACTGGGGATGCAGTGCAGTGAGTCCAGAGAGTGCACTGGCACCACTGGGGATGCAGTGCAGTGAGTGTAGAGAGTGCACTGGCACCACTGGGGATGCAGTGCAGTGAGTCCGGAGAATGCACTGGCACCACTGGGGATGCAGTGCAGTGAGTCCAGAGAGTGCACTGGCACCACTGGAGATGCACTGCAGTGAGTCCAGAGAGTGCACTGGCACCACTGGGGATGCAGTGCAGTGAGTCCGGAGAGTGCACTGGCACCACTGGGGATGCAGTGCAGTGAGTCCAGAGAGTGCACTGTCAGCACTGGGGATGCAGTGCAGTGACTCCAGAGAGTGCACTGGCACCACTGGGGATGCACTGCAGTGAGTCCAGAGAGTGCACTGGCACCACTGGGGATGCAGTGCAGTGAGTCCAGAGAGTGCACTGGCACCACTGGGGATGCACTGCAATGAGTCCAGAGAATGCACTGGCACTAATGGGGATGCAGTGCAGTGACTCGAAAGAGTGCACTGGCACCACTGCGGATGCACTGCAGTGAGTCCAGAGAGTGCACTGTCAGCACTGGGGATGCAGTGCAGTGAGTCCAGAGAGTGCAGTGGCACCACTGGGGATGCAGTGCAGTGAGTGCAGAGAGTGCACTGGCACAAAAGGGGATGCACTACAGTGAGTCCAGAGAGTGCACTGGCACCACTGGGGATGCAGTGCAGTGAGTCCAGAGAGTGCACTGGCACCACTGGGGATGCACTGCTGTGAGTCCAGAGAGTGCAGTGGAACCACTGGGGATGCAGTGCACTGAGTCCAGAGAGTGCACTGTCAGCACTGGGGATGCAGTGCAGTGAGTCCAGAGAGTGCACTGGCACCACTGGGGATGCACTGCAGTGAGTCCAGAGACTGCACTGGCACCACTGGGGATGCACTGCAGTGAGTCCAGAGAATGCACTGGCACCACTGGGAATGCAGTGCAGTGACTCGAAAGAGTGCACTGGCACCACTGGGGATGCACTGCAGTGAGTCCGGAGAGTGCCCTGGCACCAATGGTGATGCAGTGCAGTGATCCAGAGAGTGCACTGGAACCACTGGGGATGCAGTGCAGTGAGTCCAGAGAGTGCACTGGCACCACTGGGGATGCAGTGCAGTTAGTCCATAGAGTGCACTGGCTCCGCTGGGGATGCAGAGCAGTGACTCAAGAGAGTGCACAGACACCACTGGGGATGCAGTGCAGTGAGTCCAGAGAGTGCAATGGCACCACAGGGGATGCACTGCAGTGATTCCAGAGAGTGCACTGTCACCACTGGGGATGCAGTGCAGTGAGTCCAGAGAGTGCACTGGCACCAGTGGGGGTGCAGTGCAGTGAGTCCAGAGACTGCACTGGCACCAACTGGAGCTGCACTGCAGTGAGTCCTGAGATTGCACTGGCACCACTGGGGATGCAGTGCAGTGAGTCCAGAGACTACACTGGCACCACTGGAAATGCACTGCAGTGAGTCCAGAGAGTGCACTGGCACCACTGGGGATGCAGTGTAGTGACTCCAGAGAGTGCACTGGCACCACTGGGGATGCAGTGCAGTGAGTCCAGAGAGTACACTGGCACCTCAGGGGCTGCACTGCAGTGAGTCCAGAGAGTGCACTGGCACCACTGCCGATGCAGTGCAGTGAGTCCAGAGAGTGCACTGGCACCTCAGAGGCTGCACTGCAGTGAGTCCAGAGAGTGCACTGGCACCACAGGGGATGCACTGCAGTGATTCCAGAGAGTGCACTGTCACCACTGGGGATGCAGTGCAGTGAGTCCAGAGAGTGCACTGGCACCACTGGGGATGCAGTGCAGTGAGTGCAGAGAGTGCACTGGCACCACTGGGGATGCAGTGCAGTGAGTCCAGAGAGTGCACTGGCACCACTGGGGATGCACTGCAGTGAGTCCAGAGAGTGCACTGGCAAACTGGGAATGCAGTGCAGTGAGTCCAGAGAGTGCACTGGCACCACATGGGATGCAGTGCAGTGAGTGCAGAGAGTGCACTGGCACAACAGGGGATGCACTGCAGTGAGTCCAGAGACTGCACTGGCACCACTGGGGATGCAGTGCAGTGAGTCCAGAGAGTGCACTGGCACCACTGGGGATGCAGTGCAGTGAGTCCAGAGAGTGCACTGGCACCACAGGGGATGCAGTGCAGTGATTGCAGAGAGTGCACTGGCACAACAGGGGATGCACTGCAGTGACTCCAGAGACTCCACTGGCACCACTGGCGATGCAGTGCAGTGAGTCCAGAGAGTGCACTGTCACCACTGGGGATGCAGTGCAGTGAGTCCAGAGAGTGCACTGGCACCACTGGGGATGCACTGCAGTGAGTCCAGAGAGTGCACTGGAACCAATGGGGATGCACTGCAGTGAGTCCAGAGAGTGCAGTGGCACCACTGGGGATGCAGTGCAGTGAGTTAGAGAGTGCACTGGCATCACTGGGGATGCAGTGCAGTGAGTCCAGAGAGTGCACTGGCACCACTGGGGATGCAGTGCAGTGATTCCAGAGAGTGCACTGTCAGCACTGGGGATGCAGTGCAGTGAGTCCAGAGAGTGCACTGTCAGCACTGGGGATGCAGTGCAGTGAGTCCAGAGAGTGCACTGGCACCACTGGGGATGCACTGCAGTGAGTCCAGAGAGTGCACTGGCACCACTGGGGATGCAGCGCAGTGACTACAGTGAGTGCACTGGCACCATTGGGGATGCACTGCAGTGAGTCCAGAGAGTGCAATGGCACCACTGGGGATGCACTGCAGTGAGTCCAGAGAGTGCACTGGCACCACTGGGGATGCACTGCAGTGAGTCCAGAGAGTGCACTGGCACCACTGGTGATGCAGTGCAGTGAGTCCAGAGAGTGCACTGACACCACTGGGGATGCAGTGCAGTGAGTCCAGAGAGTGCACTGGCACCACTGGGGATGCAGTGCAGTGAGTCCAGAGAGTGCACTGGCACCACAGGGGATGCAGTGCAGTGAGTCCAGAGAGTGCACTGGCACAACAGGGGATACAGTGAAGTGAGTCCAGAGAGTGCACTGGCACCACTGGGGATGCAGTGCAGTGAGTCCAGAGAGTGCACTGGCACCACTGGGGATGCAGTGCTGTGACTACAAAGAGTGCACTGGAACCACTGGGGATGCAGTGCAGTGAGTCCAGAGAGTGCACTGGCACCACTGGGGATGCACTGCAGTGAGTCCAGAGAGTGCACTGTCAGCACTGGGGATGCAATGCAGTGAGTCCAGAGAGTGCACTGGCACCACTGGGGATGCAGTGCAGTGAGTCCAGAGAGTGCACTGTCAGCACTAGGGATGCAGTGCAGTGAGTCCAGAGAGTGCACTGGCACCACTGGGGATGCAGTGCAGTGAGTCCAGAGAGTGCACTGGCACCACTGGGGATGCAGTGCAGTGAGTCCAGAGAGTGCACTGTCAGCACTGGGGATGCAGTGCAGTGAGTCCAGAGAGTGCACTCGCACCACTGGTGATGCACTGCAGTGACTACAGAGAGTGCACTGGCACCACTGGTGATGCACTGCAGTGAGTCCAGAGAGTGCACTGGCACCACTGGGGATGCAGTGCAGTGAGTCCAGAGAATGCACTGGCACAATTGGGGATGCAGTGCAGTGAGTCCAGAGAGTGCACTGGCACCACTGGGGATGCAGTGCAGAGAGTGCACAGGCACCACTGGAGATGCAGTGCAGTGAGTGCAGAGAATGCACTAGCACAACAGGGGATGCAGTGCAGTGAGTCCAGAGAGTGCACTGGCACCACTGCGGGTGCAGTGCAGTGAGTCCAGAGAATGCACTGGCACAATTGGGGATGCAGTGCAGTGAGTCCAGAGAATGCACTGGCACCACTGGGGATGCAGTGCAGTGACTCCAGAGAGTCCACTGCCACCACTGGGGATGCAGTGCAGTGAGTCCAGAGAGTGCACTGGCACCACTGGGGATGCAGTGCAGTGATTACAGAGAGTGCACTGTCACCACTGGGGATGCACTGCAGTGAGTCCAGAGAGTTCACTGGCACCACTGGGGATGCACTGCAGTGAGTCCAGAGAGTGCACTGGCACCACTAGAGATGCACTGCAGTGAGTCCAGAGAGTGCACTGGCACCACTGGGGATGCAGTGCAGTGAGTCCAGAGAGTGCACTGTCACCACCACCGGGATGCAGCGCAGTGACTACAGAGAGTGCACTGGCACCACTGGGGATGCAGTGCAGTGAGTCCAGAGAGTGCACTGGCACCCCTGGGAATGCAGTGCAGTGAGTCCAGAGAGTGCACTGTCACCACTGGGGATGCAGTGCAGTAAGTCCAGAGAGTGCACTGTCACCACTGGGGATGCACTGCAGTGAGTCCAGAGAGTGCACTGGCACCACTGGGGATGCAGTGCAGTGAGTCCAGAGAGTGCACTGGCACCACTGGGGATGCACTGCAGTGAGTCCAGAGACTGCACTGGCACCACTGGGGATGCAGTGCAGTGACTCCAGAGAGTCCACTGCCACCACTGGGGATGCAGTGCAGTGAGTCCAGAGAGTGCACTGGCACCACTGGGAATGCACTGCAGTGAGTCCAGAGAGTGCAGTGGCACCATTGGGGATGCAGTGCAGTGAGTCCAGAGAGTGCACTGGCACCACTGGGGATTCAGTGCAGTGAGTCCAGAGACTGCACTGTCAGCACAGGGGATGCAGTGCAGTGAGTGCAGAGAGTGCACTGGCACCACTGGGGATGCAGTGCAGTGAGTCCAGAGAGTGCACTGGCACCACTGGGGATGCAGTGCAGTGAGCCCAGAGAGTGCGCTGGCAGCACTGGGGATGCACTGCAGTGAGTGCAGAGAGTGCACTGGCACCACTGGGGATGCAGTGCAGTGAGTCCACAGAGTGCACTGGCACCACAGGGTATTCACTGCAGTGACTCAGATTGTGCTCTGGCACCACTGGTGATGCATTGCAGTGAGTCCAGAGAGTGCACTGGCACCACTGGAGGTGCACTGCAGTGACTCCAGAAAGTGCACTGGCACCACTGGGGATGCAGTGCGGTGAGTCCAGAGAGTGCACTGGCACTTCTGGGGTTGCACTGCAGTGAGTCCAGAGAGTGCACTGGCACCAATGGGGATGCAATGCAGTGAGTCCAGAGAGTGCACTGGCACCACTGGGGATGCAGTGCAGTGAGTCCAGAGAGTGCACTGGCACCACTGGGGATGCAGTGCAGAGAGTGCACTGGCACCAATGGGGATGCAGCGCAGTGAATACAGAGAGTGCACTGGCACCACTGGGGATGCAGTGCAGTGAGTCCAGAGAGTGCACTGGCACCAGTGGGGATGCACTGCAGTGGGTCTAGAGAGTGCACTGGCACCACTGGGGATGCAGTGCAGTGAGTCCAGAGAGTGCACTGGCACCACTGGGGATGCAGTGCAGTGAGTCCAGAGAGTGCCCTTGCACCACTGGGATGCAGTGCAGTGAGTCCACAAAGTGCACTGGCACCACAGGGGATACACTGCAGTGAGTCCAGAGAGTGCACTGGCTCCACTGGGGATGCAGTGCAGTGAGTCCAGAGAGTGCACTGGCACCACTGGGGATGCAGTGCAGTGAGTCCAGAGAGTGCACTGGCTCCACTGGGGATGCAGTGCAGTGAGTCCAGAGAGTGCACTGGCACCACTGGTGATGCACTGCAGTGAGTCCAGAGAGTGCACTGGCACCACTGGGGATGCAGTGCAGTGAGTCCAGAGAGTGCACTGGCTCCACTGGGGATGCAGTGCAGTGAGTCCAGAGAGTGCACTGGCTCCACTGGGGATGCAGTGCAGTGAGTCCAGAGAGTGCACTGGCACCACTGGGGATGCACTGCAGTGAGTCCAGAGAGTGCACTGGCACCTAAGGGGCTGCACTGCAGTGAGTCCAGAGAGTGCACTGGCACCACTAGGGCTGCAGCACAGTGAGTCCAGAGAGTGCACTGTCACCACTGGGTATGCAGTGCAGTGAGTCCACAGAGTGCACTGGCACCACTGGGGATGCAGTGCAGTGAGTCCAGCGAGTGCACTGGCACCACTGGGGATGCAGCACAGTGAGTCCAGAGAGTGCACTGGCACCACTGGGGATGCAGCGCAGTGAATACAGAGAGTGCACTGGCACCACTGGGGATGCAGTGCAGTGAGTCCAGAGAGTGCACTGGCACCAGTGGGGATGCACTGCAGTGGGTCTAGAGAGTGCACTGGCACCACTGGGGATGCAGTGCAGTGAGTCCGGAGAGTGCACTGGCACCACTGGGGATGCAGTGCAGTGAGTCCAGAGAGTGCCCTTGCACCACTGGGATGCAGTGCAGAGAGTCCACAAAGTGCACTGGCACCACAGGGGATACACTGCAGTGAGTCCAGAGAGTACACTGGCACCACTGGGGATGCAGTGCGGTGAGTCCAGAGAGTGCACTGGCACCACTGGGGATGCAGTGCAGTGAGTCCAGAGAGTGCACTGGCTCCACTGGGGATGCAGTGCAGTGAGTCCAGAGAGTGCACTGGCTCCACTGGGGATGCACTGCAGTGAGTCCAGAGAGTGCACTGGCACCACTGGGGATGCACTGCAGTGAGTCCTGAGAATGCAATGGCACCACAGGTGATGCAGTGCAGTGAGTCCAGAGAGTGCACTGGCACCACTGGGGATGCAGTGCAGTGAGTCCAGAGAGTGCACTGGCACTTCTGGGGATGCAGTGCAGTGAATGCAGAGAGTGCACTAGCACAACAGGGGATGCACTGCAGTGACTCCAGAAAGTGCACTGGCACCAGTGGGGATGCACTGCAGTGGGTCTAGAGAGTGCACTGGCACCACTGGGGATGCAGTGCAGTGAGTCCGGAGAGTGCACTGGCACCACTGGGGATGCAGTGCAGTGAGTCCAGGGAGTGCCCTTGCACCACTGGGATGCAGTGCAGTGAGTCCACAAAGTGCACTGGCACCACAGGGTATACACTGCAGTGAGTCCAGAGAGTACACTGGCACCACTCGGGATGCAGTGCGGTGAGTCCAGAGAGTGCACTGGCACCACTGGGGATGCAGTGCAGTGAGTCCAGAGAGTGCACTGGCTCCACTGGGGATGCAGTGCAGTGAGTCCAGAGAGTGCACTGGCTCCACTGGGGATGCAGTGCAGTGAGTCCAGAGAGTGCACTGGCACCACTGGGGATGCACTGCAGTGAGTCCTGAGAATGCAATGGCACCACAGGTGATGCAGTGCAGTGAGTCCAGAGAGTGTACTGGCACCACTGGGGATGCAGTGCAGTGAGTCCAGAGAGTGCACTGGCACTTCTGGGGATGCAGTACAGTGAATGCAGAGAGTGCACTAGCACAACAGGGGATGCACTGCAGTGACTCCAGAAAGTGCACTGGCACCAGTGGGGATGCACTGCAGTGAGTCCAGAGAGTGCACTGGCACCACTGGTGATGCAGTGCAGTGAGTCCAGAGAGTGCAGTGGCAGCACTGGGGATGCAGTGCAGTGAGTCCAGAGAGTGCACTGGCACCACTGGGGATGCACTGCAGTGAGTCCAGAGACTTCACAGGCACCACTGGGGATGCAGTACAGTGAGTCCAGAGAGTGCACTGGCACCAGTGGGGATTCAGTTCAGTGAGTCCAGAGAGTGAACTGGCACTACTGGGGATGTAGTGCAGTGAGTCCAGAGAGTGCACTGGCACCACCGGGGATTCACTGCAAGGAGTCCAGAGAGTGCAGTGGCACCACTGGAAATGCACTGCAGTGAGTACAGAGAGTGCACTGGCACCTAAGGGGCTGCACTGCAGTGAGTCCAGAGAGTGCACTGGCACCACTGGGGATGCAGTGCAGTGAGTCCAGAGAGTGCACTGACACCACTGGGAATGCACTGCATTGAGTACAGAGAGTGCACTGGCACCTCAGGGGCTGCACTGCAGTGAGTCCAGAGAGTGCACTGGCACCACTGGGGATGCACTGGAGTGAGTCCAGACAGTGCACTGGCACCACTGGGGATGCAATGCAGTGAGTCCAGAGAGTACACTGGCACCAATGGGATGCAGTGCAGTGAGTCCAGAGAGTGCACTGGCACCACAGGTGATGCACTGCAGTGAGTCCAGAGAGTGCACTGGCACCACTAGGGATGCAGCACAGTGAGTCCAGAGAGTGAACTGTCACCACTGGGGACGCAGCGCAGTGACTCCAGAGAGTGCGCTGGCACCAGTGGGGATGCACTGCAGTGAGTCCAGAGAGTGCACTGGCACCACTGGGGATGCAGTGCAGTGAGTCCAGAGAGTGCACTGGCACCACTGGGATGCACTGCAGTGAGTCCAGAGAGTGTACTGGCACCACAGGGGATGCACTCCAGTGAGTCCAGAGAGTGCACTGGCACCACTGGGGATGCACTGCAGTGAGTCCAGAGAGTGCACTGGCACCACTGGAGATGCACTGCACTGAGTCCAGAGAGTGCACTGGCTCCACTGGGGATGCAGTGCAGTGAGTGCAGAGAGTGCACTAGCACAACAGGGGATGCACTGCAGTGACTCCAGAAAGTGCACTGGCACCACTGGGGATGCAGTGCAGTGAGTCCAGAGAGTGCACTGGCACCACTGGTGATGCAGTGCAGTGAGTCCAGAGAGTGCACTGGCACCACTGGGGATGCACTGCAGTGAGTCCAGAGAATGCACTGGCACTAATGGGGATGCAGTGCAGTGACTCGAAAGAGTGTACTGGCACCACTGCGGATGCACTGCAGTGAGTCCGGAGAGTGCCCTGGCACCAATGGTGATGCAGTGCAGTGAGTCCAGAGAGTGCACTGTCAGCACTGGGGATGCACTGCAGTGAGTCCAGAGAGTGCACTGGCACCACTGGGGATGCAGTGCAGTGACTCCAGAGAGTGCACTGGCACCACTGGGGATGCAGTGCAGTGAGTCCAGAGAGTGCACTGGCACCACTGGGATGCACTGCAGTGAGTCCAGAGAGTGTACTGGCACCACAGGGGATGCACTGCATTGAGTCCAGAGAGTGCACTGGCACCACTGGGGATGCACCCCGGTGAGTCCAGAGAGTGCACTGGCACCACTGGGGATGCACTGCAGTGAGTCCAGAGAGTTCTCTGGCACTACTGGGGATGCAGTTTAGTGAGTCCAGAGAGTGCACCGGCTCCAATGGGGATACACTGCAGTGAGTCCAGAGAGTGCACTGGCACCACTGGGGATGCAGTGCAGTGAGTCCAGAGAGTGCCCTTGCACCACTGGGGATAAACTGCAGTGAGTCCAGACAGTGCACTGGCACCACTGGGGATGCAGTTCAGTGAGTCCAGAGAGTGCACTGGCACCACCGGGGATTCAGTGCAAGGAGTCCAGAGAGTGCACTGGCACCACTGGGAATGCACTGCAGTGAGTACAGAGAGTGCACTGGCACCTAAGGGGATGCACTGCAGTGAGTCCAGAGAGTGCACTAGCACCACTGGGGCTGCACTGCAGTGAGTCCAGAGAGTGCACTGGCACCACTGGGGATGCAGTGCAGTGAGTCCAGAGAGTGCACTGGCACCACTGGGATGCAGTTTATTGAGTCCACAGAGTGCACTGGCACCTCAGGGGATACACTGCAGTGAGTCCTGAGAGTGCACTGGCACCACTGGGGATGCAGCACAGTGAGTCTAGAGAGTGCACTGTCACCACTGCTTATGCAGCGCAGTGAGTCCAGAGAGTTCACTGGCACCACTGGTGATGCAGTGCAGTGAGTCCAGAGATTGCACTGGCACCACTGGGGATGCAGTGCAGTGAGTCCAGAGATTGCACTGGCACCACTGGGGATGCAGTGCAGTTAGCCCAGAGAGTGCACTGGCACCACTGGGGATGCACTGCACTGAGTCCAGAGAGTGCACTGGCACCACTGGGGATGCAATGCAGTGAGCCCAGAGAGTGCAATGGAACCACTGGGGATGCAGTGCAGTGAGTCCAGAGACTGCACTGGCACCACTGGGGTTTTAGTGCAGTTAGTCCAGAGAGTGCACTGGCACCAAAGGGGATGCAGTGCAGTGAGTCCTGAGAGTGCCCTTGCACCACTGGGGATGCACTGCAGTGAGTCCAGAGAGTGCACTGGCTCCACTGGGGATGCAGTGCAGTGAGTCCAGAGAGTGCACTGGCACCACTGGGGATGCACTGCAGTGAGTCCAGAGAGTACTCTGGCACCACTGAGCTGCACTGCAGTGAGTCCAGAGATTGCACTGGCACCACTGGGGATGCACTGCAGTGAGTCCAGAGATTACACTGTCACCACTGGGGATGCACTGCAGTGAGTCCAGAGAGTGCACTGGCACCACTGGTGATGCAGTGCAGTGAGTCCAGAGAGTGCACTGGCACCACTGGTGATGCAGTGCAGTGAGTCCTGAGAGTGCAATGGCACCACAAGTGATGCACTGCAGTGAGTCCATAGAGTGCACTGGCACCACTGGGGATGCAGTGCAGTGAGTCCAGAGAGTGCACTGGCACCACTGGGGATGCAGTGCAGTGAGTCCAGAGAGTGCACTGTCACCACTGGGGAGGCAGTGCAGTGAGTCCACAGAGTGCACTGGCACCACAGGGCATACACTGCAGTGAGTCCAGCGAGTGCACTTGTACCACTGGGGATGCTGCACAGTGAGTCCAGAGAGTGCACTGGCACCACTGGGGATGCAGCGCAGTGAATACAGAGAGTGCACTGTCAGAACTGGGGATGCAGTGCAGTGAGTCCAGAGAGTGCACTGGCACCAGTGGGGATGCACTGCAGTGGGTCCAGAGAGTGCACTGGCACCACTGGGGATGCACTGCAATGAGTCCAGAGATTGCACTGGCACCACTGGGGATGCACTGTAGTGAGTGCAGAGAGTGCACTGGCACCACTGGGGATGCAGTGCAGTGAGTCCGGAGAGTGCACTGGCACCACTGGTGATGCAGTGCAGTGAGTCCAGAGAGTGCCCTTGCACCACTGGGATGCAGTGCAGTGAGTCCACAAAGTGCACTGGCACCACAGGGGATACACTGCAGTGAGTCCAGAGAGTGCACTGGCACCACTGGGGATGCAGCACAGTGAGTCCAGAGAGTGCACTGGCACCACTGGGGATGCAGTGCAGTGAGTCCAGAGAGTACACTGGCACCACTGGGGATGCACTGCAGTGAGTGCAGAGAGTGCACTAGCACAACAGGGGATGCACTGCAGTGAGTCCAGAGAGTGCACTGGCACCTCTGGGGATGCAGTGCAGGTAGTCCAGAGAGTGCACTGGCACCACTGGGGATGCACTGCAGTGAGTCCAGAGAGTGTACTGGCACCACAGGGGATGCACTGCAGTGATTCCAGAGAGTGCACTGGCACCACTGGGGATGCACCCCGGTGAGTCCAGAGAGTGCACTGGCACCACTGGGGATACACTGCAGTGAGTCCTGAGAGTTCTCCGGCACCACTGGGGATGCAGTTTAGTGAGTCCAGAGAGTGCACCGGCTCCAATGGGGATAGACTGCAGTGAGTCCAGAGAGTGCAGTTACCCCACTGGGGATGGAGTGCAGTGAGTCCAGAGAGTGCACTGGCACCACTGGGGATGCAGTGCAGTGAGTCCAGAGAGTGCTCTGGCACCACTGATCTGCACTGCAGTGAGTCCAGAGAGTGCACTGGCACCACTGGGGATGCACTGCAGTGAGTCCAGAGAGTGCACTGGCACCACTGCGGATGCAGTGCAGTGAGTCCAGAGAGTGCACTGGCACCACTGTTGATGCAGTGCAGTGAGTCCAGAGAGTGCACTGGCACCACTGGGGATGCAGTGCAGTGAGTCCAGAGAGTGCACTGGCACCACTGGGGATGCAGTGCAGTGAGCTCAGAGAGTGCACTGGCACCACTGGGGATGCAGTGCAGTGAGTCCAGAGAGTGCACTGGCACCACTGGGGATGCACTGCAGTGACTCCAGAGAGTGCACTGGCACCATTGGGGATGCAGTGCACTGAGTCCAGAGAGTGCACTGGCACCACTGGGGATGCAGTGCACTGAGTCCAGAGATTGCACTGTCAGCACTGGGGATGCACTGCAGGGAGTCCAGAGAGTGCACTGGCACCACTGGGGATGCAGTGCACTGAGTCCAGAGATTGCACTGTCAGCACTGGGGATGCACTGCAGTGAGTCCAGAGAGTGCACTGGCACCACTGGAGATGCAGTGCAGTGAGTCCTGTGAGTGCAATGGCACCACAAGTGATGCACTGCAGTGAGTCCATAGAGTGCACTGGCACCACTGGGGATGCAGTGCAGTGAGTCCAGAGAGTGCACTGGCAACACTGGGGATGCACTGCAGTGAGTCCAGAGAGTGCACTGGCACCTAAGGGGCTGCACTGCAGTGAGTCCAGAGAGTGCACTGGCACCACTAGGGCTGCAGCACAGTGAGTCCAGAGAGTACACTGTCACCACTGGGTATGCAGTGCAGTGAGTCCACAGAGTGCACTGGCACCACAGGGCATACACTGCAGTGAGTCCAGCGAGTGCACTGGCACCACTGGGGATGCAGTGCAGTGAGCTCAGAGAGTGCACTGGCACCACTGGGGATGCAGTGCAGTGAGTCCAGAGAGTGCACTGGCACCACTGGGGATGCACTGCAGTGACTCCAGAGAGTGCACTGGCACCATTGGGGATGCAGTGCACTGAGTCCAGAGAGTGCACTGGCACCACTGGGGATGCAGTGCACTGAGTCCAGAGATTGCACTGTCAGCACTGGGGATGCACTGCAGGGAGTCCAGAGAGTGCACTGGCACCACTGGGGATGCAGTGCACTGAGTCCAGAGATTGCACTGTCAGCACTGGGGATGCACTGCAGTGAGTCCAGAGAGTGCACTGGCACCACTGGAGATGCAGTGCAGTGAGTCCTGTGAGTGCAATGGTACCACAAGTGATGCACTGCAGTGAGTCCATAGAGTGCACTGGCACCACAGGGGATGCAGTGCAGTGAGTCCAGAGAGTGCACTGGCAACACTGGGGATGCACTGCAGTGAGTCCAGAGAGTGCACTGGCACCTAAGGGGCTGCACTGCAGTGAGTCCAGAGAGTGCACTGGCACCACTAGGGCTGCAGCACAGTGAGTCCAGAGAGTGCACTGTCACCACTGGGTATGCAGTGCAGTGAGTCCACAGAGTGCACTGGCACCACAGGGCATACACTGCAGTGAGTCCAGCGAGTGCACTCTCACCACTGGGGATGCAGCACAGTGAGTCCAGAGAGTGCACTGGCACCACTGGGGATGCAGCGCAGTGAATACAGAGAGTGCACTGGCACCACTGGGGATGCACTGCAGTGAGTCCAGAGAGTGCACTGGCACCAGTGGGGATGCACTGCAGTGGGTCCAGAGAGTGCACTGGCACCACTGGGGATGCAGTGCCGTGAGTCCAGAGATTGCACTGGCACCACTGGGGATGCAGCACAGTGAGTCCAGAGAGTGAACTGTCACCACTGGAGACGCAGCGCAGTGACTACAGAGAGTGCACTGGCACCACGGGGGATGCACTGCAGTGAGTCCAGAGAGTGCACTGGTACCAGTGGGGATGCAGTGCAGTGGGTCCAGAGAGTGCACTGGCTCCAGTGGGGATGCAGTGCAGTGAGTCCAGAGAGTGCACTGGCTCCACTGGGGATGCAGTGCAGTGAGTCCAGAGAGTGCACTGGCACCACTGGGGATGCACTGCAGTGAGTCCTGAGAGTGCAATGGCACCACAGGTGATGCACTGCAGTGAGTCCAGAGAGTGCACTGGCACCACTGGGGATGCAGTGCAGTGAGTCCAGAGAGTGCACTGGCACTTCTGGGGATGCAGTGCAGTGAATGCAGAGAGTGCACTAGCACAACAGGGGATGCACTGCAGTGACTCCAGAAAGTGCACTGGCACCAGTGGGGATGCACTGCAGTGAGTCCAGAGAGTGCACTGGCACCACTGGGGATGCACTGCAGTGAGTGCAGAGAGTGCAGTGGCACCACTGGGGATGCAGTGCAGTGAGTCCAGAGAGTGCACTGGCACCACTGTTGATACAGTGCAGTGAGTCCAGAGAGTGCACTGGCACCACCGGGGATTCACTTCAAGGAGTCCAGAGAGTGCAGTGGCACCACTGGGAATGCACTGCAGTGAGTACAGAGAGTGCACTGGCACCTAAGGGGCTGCACTGCAGTGAGTCCAGAGAGTGCACTGGCACCACTGGGGATGCAGCACAGTGAGTCCAGAGAGTGCACTGGCACCACAGGGGATACACTGCAGTGAGTCCAGAGAGTGCACTGGCACCACTGGGGATGCAGCACAGTGAGTCCAGAGAGTGCACTGGCACCACTGGGGATGCAGCGCAGTGACTACAGAGAGTTCTCTGGCACCACAGGGGATACACTGCAGTGAGTCCAGAGAGTGCACTGGCACCAGTGGGGATGCACTGCAGTGAATCCAGAGAGTGCACTGGCACCACTGGGGATGCAGTGCAGTGAGTCCAGAGAGTGCACTGGCACCACTGGGGATGCACTGCAGTGAGTCCAGAGAGTGCCCTGGCACCACTGGGGATGCACCCCGGTGAGTCCAGAGAGTGCACTGGCACCACTGGGGATGCAATGCAGTGAGTCCAGAGAGTTCTCTGGCACCACTGGGGATGCAGTTTAGTGAGTCCAGAGAGTGAACTGTCACCACTGGGGACGCAGCTCAGTGACTCCAGAGAGTGCACTGGCACCACTGGGGATGCACTGCAGTGAGTCCAGAGAGTGCACTGGCACCAGTGGGGATGCACTGCAGTGGGTCCAGAGCGTGCACTGGCACCACTGGGGATGCAGTGCAGTGAGTGCAGAGAGTGCACTGGCACCACTGGGGATGCACTGCAGTGAGTCCAGAGAGTGCACTGGCACGACTGGGGATGCAGTGCAGTGAGTCCAGAGAGTGCACTGGCACCACTGTTGATGCAGTGCAGTGAGTCCAGAGAGTGCACTGGTACCACTGGGGATGAAGTGCAGTGAGTCCAGAGAGTGCTCTGGCACCACTGATCTGCACTGCTGTGAGTCCAGTAATTACACTGGCACCACTGGGGATGCAGTGCAGTGAGTCCAGAGAGTGCACTGGCACCACTGTTGATGCAGTGCAGTGAGTCCAGAGAGTGCACTGGCACCACTGGGGATGCAGTGCAGTGAGTCCAGAGAGTGCACTGGCACCACTGGGGATGCAGTGCAGTGAGCTCAGAGAGTGCACTGGCACCACTGGGGATGCAGTGCAGTGAGTCCAGAGAGTGCACTGGCACCACTAGGGCTGCAGCACAGTGAGTCCAGAGAGTGAACTGTCACCACTGGGGACGCAGCGCAGTGACTCCAGAGAGTGCACTGGCACCACTGGGGATGCACTGCAGTGAGTCCAGAGAGTGCACTGGCACCAGTGGGGATGCACTGCAGTGGGTCCAGAGCGTGCACTGGCACCACTGGGGATGCAGCACAGTGAATCCAGAGAGTGAACTGTCACCACTGGGGACGCAGCGCAGTGACTACAGAGAGTGCACTGGCACCAGTGGGGATGCACTGCAGTGGGTACAGAGAGTGCACTGGCACCACTGGGGATGCACTGCAGTGAGTCCAGAGATTGCACTGGCACCACTGGGGATGCAGTGCAGTGAGTCCGGAGAGTGCACTGGTACCACTGGGGATGCAGTGCAGTGAGTCCAGAGAGTGCCCTTGCACCACTGGGATGCAGTGCAGTGAGTCCACAAAGTGCACTGGCACCACAGGGGATACACTGCAGTGAGTCCAGAGAGTGCACTGGCACCACTGGGGATGCAGCACAGTGAGTCCAGAGAGTGAACTGTCACCACTGGGGACGCAGCGCAGTGACTACAGAGAGTGCACTGGCACCACGGGGGATGCACTGCAGTGAGTCCAGAGAGTGCACTGGCACCAGTGGGGATGCAGTGCAGTGGGTCCAGAGAGTGCACTGGCACCACTGGGGATGCAGTGCAGTGAGTCCAGAGAGTGCACTGGCACCACTGGGGATGCACTGCAGTGAGTCCAGAGAGTGCACTGGCACCACTGGGGATGCAGTGCAGTAAGTCCAGAGAGTGCACTGGCACCACTGGTGATGCACTGCAGTGAGTCCAGAGAGTGCACTGGCACCACTGGGGATGCACTGCAGTGAGTCCAGAGAGTGCACTGGCTCCACTGGGGATGCAGTGCAGTGAGTCCAGAGAGTGCACTGGCTCCACTGGGGATGCAGTGCAGTGAGTCCGGAGAGTGCACTGGCACCACTGGGGATGCAGTGCAGTGAGTCCTGAGAGTGCAATAGCACCACTGGTGATGCACTGCAGTGAGTCCAGAGAGTGCACTGGCACCAGTGGGGATGCAGTGCAGTGAGTCCAGAGAGTGCACTGGCACTTCTGGGGATGCAGTGCAGTGAATGCAGAGAGTGCACTAGCACAACAGGGGATGCACTGCAGTGACTCCAGAAAGTGCACTGGCACCAGTGGGGATGCACTGCAGTGAGTCCAGAGAGTGCACTGGCACCACTGGTGATGCAGTGCAGTGAGTCCAGAGAGTGCAGTGGCACCACTGGGGATGCAGTGCAGTGAATCCAGAGAGTGCAGTGGCACCACTGGGGATGCACTGCAGTGAGTCCAGAGACTTCACAGGCACCACTGGGGATGCAGTACAGTGAGGCCAGAGAGTGCACTGGCACCACCGGGGATTCAGTTCAGTGAGTCCAGAGAGTGAACTGGCACCACTGGGGATGTAGTGCAGTGAGTCCAGAGAGTGCACTGCACCACCGGGGATTCACTGCAAGGAGTCCAGAGAGTGCAGTGGCACCACTGGGAATGCACTGCAGTGAGTCCAGAGAGTGCACTGGCACCTAAGGGGCTGCAGTGCAGTGAGTCCAGAGAGTGCACTGGCACCACTGGGGATGCAGTGCAGTGAGTCCAGAGAGTGCACTGGCACCAATGGGATGCAGTGCAGTGAGAGCACAGAGTGCACTGGCACCACAGGGGATACACTGCAGTGAGTCCAGAGAGTGCACTGGCACCACTGGGGATGCAGCACAGTGAGTCCAGAGAGTGCACTGGCACCACTGGGGATGCAGCGCAGTGACTACAGAGAGTGCACTGGCACCGCAGGGGATGCACTGTAGTGAGTCCAGAGATTGCACTGGCACCACTGGGGATGCAGTGCAGTGAGTCCACAAAGTGCACTGGCACCACTGGTGATGCACTGCAGTGAGTCCAGAGAGTTCACTGGCACCATTGGGGATGCAGTGCAGTGAGTCCAGAGATTGCACTGGCACCACTGGGGATGCAGTGCAGTGAGTCCACAAAGTGCACTGGCACCACTGGTGATGCAGTGCAGTGAGTCCAGAGAGTGAACTGGCACCACTGGGGATGCAGTGCAGTGAGTCCAGAGAGTGCACTGGCACCACCGGGGATTCACTGCAGTGAGTCCAGAGAGTGCACTGACACCACTGGGAATGCACTGCATTGAGTACAGAGAGTGCACTGGCACCTCAGGGCCTGCACTGCAGTGAGTCCAGAGAGTGCACTGGCACCACTGGGGATGCACTGGAGTGAGTCCAGACAGTGCACTGGCACCACTGGGGATGCAATGCAGTGAGTCCAGAGAGTACACTGGCACCAATGGGATGCAGTGCAGTGAGTCCACAGAGTGCACTGGCACCACAGGGGATACACTGCAGTGAGTCCAGAGAGTGCACTGGCACCACTAGGGATGCAGCACAGTGAGTCCAGAGAGTGAACTGTCACCACTGGGGACGCAGCGCAGTGACTCCAGAGAGTGCGCTGGCACCAGTGGAGATGCACTGCAGTGGGTCCAGAGAGTGCACTGGCACCAGTGGAGATGCACTGCAGTGGGTCCAGAGCGTGCACTGGCACCACTGGGGATGCAGTGCAGTGAGTGCAGAGAGTGCACTGGCACCACTGGGGATGCACTGCAGTGAGTCCAGAGAGTGCACTGGCACCACTGGGGATGGAGTGCAGTGAGTCCAGAGAGTGCACTGGCACCACTGGTGCTACACTGCAGTGAGTCCAGAGAGTGCACTGGCAGCACTGGGGATGCACTGCAGTGAGTCCAGAGAGTGCACTGGCACCACTGGAGATGCACTGCACTGAGTCCAGAGAGTGCACTGGCTCCACTGGGGATGCAGTGCAGTGAGTGCAGAGACTGCAGTAGCACAACAGGGGATGCACTGCAGTGACTCCAGAAAGTGCACTGGCACCACTGGGGATGCAGTGCAGTGAGTCCAGAGAGTGCACTGGCACCACTGGTGATGCAGTGCAGTGAGTCCAGAGAGTACACTGGCACCACTGGGGATGCACTGCAGTGAGTCCAGAGAATGCACTGGCACTAATGGGGATGCAGTGCAGTGACTCGAAAGAGTGCACTGGCACCACTGCGGATGCACTGCAGTGAGTCCGGAGAGTGCCCTGGCACCAATGGTTATGCAGTGCAGTGACTCCAGAGAGTGCACTGGCACCACTGGGGATGCAGTGCAGTGAGTCCAGAGAGTGCACTGGCACCACTGGGATGCACTGCAGTGAGTCCAGAGAGTGTACTGGCACCACAGGGGATGCAGTGCAGTGAGTCCAGAGAGTGCACTGGCACTACTGGGGATGCAGTGCAGTGAGTCCAGAGAGTGCCCTTGCACCACTGGGATGCAGTGCAGTGAGTCCACAAAGTGCACTGGCACCACAGGGGATACACTGCAGTGAGTCCAGAGAGTGCACTGGCACCACTGGGGATGCAGCACAGTGAGTCCAGAGAGTGAACTGTCACCACTGGGGACGCAGCGCAGTGACTACAGAGAGTGCACTGGCACCACGGGGGATGCACTGCAGTGAGTCCAGAGAGTGCACTGGCACCAGTGGGGATGCAGTGCAGTGGGTCCAGAGAGTGCACTGGCACCACTGGGGATGCAGTGCAGTGAGTCCAGAGAGTGCACTGGCACCACTGGGGATGCACTGCAGTGAGTCCAGAGAGCGCACTGGCACCACTGGGGATGCAGCGCAGTAAGTCCAGAGAGTGCACTGGCACCACTGGTGATGCACTGCAGTGAGTCCAGAGAGTGCACTGGCACCACTGGGGATGCAGTGCAGTGAGTCCAGAGAGTGCACTGGCTCCACTGGGGATGCAGTGCAGTGAGTCCAGAGAGTGCACTGGCTCCACTGGGGATGCAGTGCAGTGAGTCCGGAGAGTGCACTGGCACCACTAGGGATGCAGTGCAGTGAGTCCTGAGAGTGCAATAGCACCACAGGCGATGCACTGCAGTGAGTCCAGAGAGTGCACTGGCACCACTGGGGATGCAGTGCAGTGAGTCCAGAGAGTGCACTGGCTCCACTGGGGATGCAGTGCAGTGAGTCCAGAGAGTGCACTGGCTCCACTGGGGATGCAGTGCAGTGAGTCCGGAGAGTGCACTGGCACCACTAGGGATGCAGTGCAGTGAGTCCTGAGAGTGCAATAGCACCACAGGCGATGCACTGCAGTGACTCCAGAAAGTGCACTGGCACCAGTGGGGATGCACTGCAGTGAGTCCAGAGAGTGCACTGGCACCACTGGTGATGCAGTGCAGTGAGTCCAGAGAGTGCAGTGGCACCACTGGGGATGCACTGCAGTGAGTCCAGAGACTTCACAGGCACCACTGGGGATGCAGTACAGTGAGGCCAGAGAGTGCACTGGCACCACTGGGGATTCAGTTCAGTGAGTCCAGAGAGTGAACTGGCACCACTGGGGATGTAGTGCAGTGAGTCCAGAGAGTGCACTGGCACCACCGGGGATTCACTGCAAGGAGTCCAGAGAGTGCAGTGGCACCACTGGGATGCAGTGCAGTGAGAGCACAGAGTGCACTGGCACCACAGGGGATACACTGCAGTGAGTCCAGAGAGTGCACTGGCACCACTGGGGATGCACTGCAGTGAGTCCAGAGAGTGCACTGGCACCACTGGGGATGCAGCGCAGTGACTACAGAGAGTGCACTGGCACCACAGGGGATGCACTACAGTGAGTCCAGAGAGTGTACTGGCACCAGTGGGGATGCACTGCAGTGGATCCAGAGAGTGCACTGGCACCACTGGGGATGCAGTGCAGTGAGTCGAGAGAGTGCACTGGCACCACTGGGGATGCACTGTAGTGAGTCCAGAGATTGCACTGGCACCACTGGGGATGCAGTGCAGTGAGTCCACAAAGTGCACTGGCACCACTGGTGATGCACTGCAGTGAGTCCAGAGAGTTCACTGGCACCACTGGGGATGCAGTGCAGTGAGTCCAGAGATTGCACTGGCACCACTGGGGATGCAGTGCAGTGAGTCCAGAGAGTGCACTGGCACCACTGGGGATACACTGCAGTGAGACCTGAGAGTGAACTGGCACCACTGGGGATGCAGTGCAGTGAGTCCAGAGAGTGCACTGGCACCACCGGGGATTCACTGCAGTGAGTCCAGAGAGTGCACTGACACCACTGGGAATGCACTGCATTGAGTACAGAGAGTGCACTGGCACCTCAGGGGCTGCACTGCAGTGAGTCCAGAGAGTGCACTGGCACCACTGGGGATGCACTGGAGTGAGTCCAGACAGTGCACTGGCACCACTGGGGATGCAATGCAGTGAGTCCAGAGAGTACACTGGCACCAATGGGATGCAGTGCAGTGAGTCCACAGAGTGCACTGGCACCACAGGGGATACACTGCAGTGAGTCCAGAGAGTGCACTGGCACCACTAGGGATGCAGCACAGTGAGTCCAGAGAGTGAACTGTCACCACTGGGGACGCAGCGCAGTGACTCCAGAGAGTGCGCTGGCACCAGTGGAGATGCACTGCAGTGGGTCCAGAGAGTGCACTGGCACCAGTGGAGATGCATTGCAGTGGGTCCAGAGCGTGCACTGGCACCACTGGGGATGCAGTGCAGTGAGTGCAGAGAGTGCACTGGCACCACTGGGGATGCACTGCAGTGAGTCCAGAGAGTGCACTGGCACCACTGGGGATGGAGTGCAGTGAGTCCAGAGAGTGCACTGGCACCACTGGTGCTACACTGCAGTGAGTCCAGAGAGTGCACTGGCACCACTGGGGATGCACTGCAGTGAGTCCAGAGAGTGCACTGGCACCACTGGAGATGCACTGCACTGAGTCCAGAGAGTGCACTGGCTCCACTGGGGATGCAGTGCAGTGAGTGCAGAGAGTGCAGTAGCACAACAGGGGATGCACTGCAGTGACTCCAGAAAGTGCACTGGCACCACTGGGGATGCAGTGCAGTGAGTCCAGAGAGTACACTGGCACCACTGGGGATGCACTGCAGTGAGTCCAGAGAATGCACTGGCACTAATGGGGATGCAGTGCAGTGACTCGAAAGAGTGCACTGGCACCACTGCGGATGCACTGCAGTGAGTCCGGAGAGTGCCCTGGCACCAATGGTGATGCAGTGCAGTGAGTCCAGAGAGTGCACTGTCAGCACTGGGGATGCACTGCAGTGAGTCCAGAGAGTGCACTGGCACTACGGGGGATGCAGTGCAGTGACTCCAGAGAGTGCACTGGCACCACTGGGGATGCAGTGCAGTGAGTCCAGAGAGTGCACTGGCACCACTGGGATGCACTGCAGTGAGTCCAGAGAGTGTACTGGCACCACAGGGGATGCACTGCATTGAGTCCAGAGAGTGCACTGGCACCACTGGGGATGCACCCCGGTGAGTCCAGAGAGTGCACTGGCACCACTGGGGATGCACTGCAGTGAGTCCAGAGAGTGCACTGGCACCACTGGTGATGCACTGCAGTGAGTCCAGAGAGTGCACTGGCACCACTGGGGATGCAGTGCAGTGAGTCCAGAGAGTGCACTGGCTCCACTGGGGATGCAGTGCAGTGAGTCCAGAGAGTGCACTGGCTCCACTGGGGATGCAGTGCAGTGAGTCCGGAGAGTGCACTGGCACCACTGGGGATGCAGTGCAGTGAGTCCTGAGAGTGCAATAGCACCACTGGTGATGCACTGCAGTGAGTCCAGAGAGTGCACTGGCACCACTGGGGATGCAGTGCAGTGAGTCCAGAGAGTGCACTGGCACTTCTGGGGATGCAGTGCAGTGAATGCAGAGAGTGCACTAGCAGAACAGGGGATGCACTGCAGTGACTCCAGAAAGTGCACTGGCACCAGTGGGGATGCACTGCAGTGAGTCCAGAGAGTGCACTGGCACCACTGGTGATGCAGTGCAGTGAGTCCAGAGAGTGCAGTGGCACCACTGGGGATGCAGTGCAGTGAATCCAGAGAGTGCACTGGCACCACTGGGGATGCACTGCAGTGAGTCCAGAGACTTCACAGGCACCACTGGGGATGCAGTACAGTGAGTCCAGAGAGTGCACTGGCACCACTGGGGATTCAGTTCAGTGAGTCCAGAGAGTGAACTGGCACCACTGGGGATGTAGTGCAGTGAGTCCAGAGAGTGCACTGCACCACCGGGGATTCACTGCAAGGAGTCCAGAGAGTGCAGTGGCACCACTGGGAATGCACTGCAGTGAGTCCAGAGAGTGCACTGGCACCTAAGGGGCTGCAGTGCAGTGAGTCCAGAGAGTGCACTGGCACCACTGGGGATGCAGTGCAGTGAGTCCAGAGAGTGCACTGGCACCAATGGGATGCAGTGCAGTGAGAGCACAGAGTGCACTGGCACCACAGGGGATACACTGCAGTGAGTCCAGAGAGTGCACTGGCACCACTGGGGATGCAGCACAGTGAGTCCAGAGAGTTCACTGGCACCACTGGGGATGCAGCGCAGTGACTACAGAGAGTGCACTGGCACCGCAGGGGATGCACTGTAGTGAGTCCAGAGATTGCACTGGCACCACTGGGGATGCAGTGCAGTGAGTCCACAAAGTGCACTGGCACCACTGGTGATGCACTGCAGTGAGTCCAGAGAGTTCACTGGCACCATTGGGGATGCAGTGCAGTGAGTCCAGAGATTGCACTGGCACCACTGGGGATGCAGTGCAGTGAGTCCACAAAGTGCACTGGCACCACTGGTGATGCAGTGCAGTGAGTCCAGAGAGTGAACTGGCACCACTGGGGATGCAGTGCAGTGAGTCCAGAGAGTGCACTGGCACCACCGGGGATTCACTGCAGTGAGTCCAGAGAGTGCACTGACACCACTGGGAATGCACTGCATTGAGTACAGAGAGTGCACTGGCACCTCAGGGCCTGCACTGCAGTGAGTCCAGAGAGTGCACTGGCACCACTGGGGATGCACTGGAGTGAGTCCAGACAGTGCACTGGCACCACTGGGGATGCAATGCAGTGAGTCCAGAGAGTACACTGGCACCAATGGGATGCAGTGCAGTGAGTCCACAGAGTGCACTGGCACCACAGGGGATACACTGCAGTGAGTCCAGAGAGTGCACTGGCACCACTAGGGATGCAGCACAGTGAGTCCAGAGAGTGAACTGTCACCACTGGGGACGCAGCGCAGTGACTCCAGAGAGTGCGCTGGCACCAGTGGAGATGCACTGCAGTGGGTCCAGAGCGTGCACTGGCACCACTGGGGATGCAGTGCAGTGAGTGCAGAGAGTGCACTGGCACCACTGGGGATGCACTGCAGTGAGTCCAGAGAGTGCACTGGCACCACTGGGGATGGAGTGCAGTGAGTCCAGAGAGTGCACTGGCACCACTGGTGCTACACTGCAGTGAGTCCAGAGAGTGCACTGGCACCACTGGGGATGCACTGCAGTGAGTCCAGAGAGTGCACTGGCACCACTGGAGATGCACTGCACTGAGTCCAGAGAGTGCACTGGCTCCACTGGGGATGCAGTGCAGTGAGTGCAGAGACTGCAGTAGCACAACAGGGGATGCACTGCAGTGACTCCAGAAAGTGCACTGGCACCACTGGGGATGCAGTGCAGTGAGTCCAGAGAGTGCACTGGCACCACTGGTGATGCAGTGCAGTGAGTCCAGAGAGTACACTGGCACCACTGGGGATGCACTGCAGTGAGTCCAGAGAATGCACTGGCACTAATGGGGATGCAGTGCAGTGACTCGAAAGAGTGCACTGGCACCACTGCGGATGCACTGCAGTGAGTCCGGAGAGTGCCCTGGCACCAATGGTGATGCAGTGCAGTGACTCCAGAGAGTGCACTGGCACCACTGGGGATGCAGTGCAGTGAGTCCAGAGAGTGCACTGGCACCACTGGGATGCACTGCAGTGAGTCCGGAGAGTGTACTGGCACCACAGGGGATGCAGTGCAGTGAGTCCGGAGAGTGCACTGGCACCACTGGGGATGCAGTGCAGTGAGTCCAGAGAGTGCCCTTGCACCACTGGGATGCAGTGCAGTGAGTCCACAAAGTGCACTGGCACCACAGGGGATACACTGCAGTGAGTCCAGAGAGTGCACTGGCACCACTGGGGATGCAGCACAGTGAGTCCAGAGAGTGAACTGTCACCACTGGGGACGCAGCGCAGTGACTACAGAGAGTGCACTGGCACCACGGGGGATGCACTGCAGTGAGTCCAGAGAGTGCACTGGCACCAGTGGGGATGCAGTGCAGTGGGTCCAGAGAGTGCACTGGCACCACTGGGGATGCAGTGCAGTGAGTCCAGAGAGTGCACTGGCACCACTGGGGATGCACTGCAGTGAGTCCAGAGAGTGCACTGGCACCACTGGGGATGCAGTGCAGTAAGTCCAGAGAGTGCACTGGCACCACTGGTGATGCACTGCAGTGAGTCCAGAGAGTGCACTGGCACCACTGGGGATGCAGTGCAGTGAGTCCAGAGAGTGCATTGGCTCCACTGGGGATGCAGTGCAGTGAGTCCAGAGAGTGCACTGGCTCCACTGGGGATGCAGTGCAGTGAGTCCGGAGAGTGCACTGGCACCACTAGGGATGCAGTGCAGTGAGTCCTGAGAGTGCAATAGCACCACAGGCGATGCACTGCAGTGAGTCCAGAGAGTGCACTGGCACCACTGGGGATGCAGTGCAGTGAGTCCAGAGAGTGCACTGGCTCCACTGGGGATGCAGTGCAGTGAGTCCAGAGAGTGCACTGGCTCCACTGGGGATGCAGTGCAGTGAGTCCGGAGAGTGCACTGGCACCACTAGGGATGCAGTGCAGTGAGTCCTGAGAGTGCAATAGCACCACAGGCGATGCACTGCAGTGACTCCAGAAAGTGCACTGGCACCAGTGGGGATGCACTGCAGTGAGTCCAGAGAGTGCACTGGCACCACTGGTGATGCAGTGCAGTGAGTCCAGAGAGTGCAGTGGCACCACTGGGGATGCAGTGCAGTGAGTCCAGAGAGTGCACTGGCACCACTGGGGATGCACTGCAGTGAGTCCAGAGACTTCACAGGCACCACTGGGGATGCAGTACAGTGAGGCCAGAGAGTGCACTGGCACCACTGGGGATTCAGTTCAGTGAGTCCAGAGAGTGAACTGGCACCACTGGGGATGTAGTGCAGTGAGTCCAGAGAGTGCACTGGCACCACCGGGGATTCACTGCAAGGAGTCCAGAGAGTGCAGTGGCACCACTGGGATGCAGTGCAGTGAGAGCACAGAGTGCACTGGCACCACAGGGGATACACTGCAGTGAGTCCAGAGAGTGCACTGGCACCACTGGGGATGCAGCACAGTGAGTCCAGAGAGTGCACTGGCACCACTGGGGATGCAGCGCAGTGACTACAGAGAGTGCACTGGCACCACAGGGGATGCACTACAGTGAGTCCAGAGAGTGTACTGGCACCAGTGGGGATGCACTGCAGTGGATCCAGAGAGTGCACTGGCACCACTGGGGATGCAGCACAGTGAGTCCAGAGAGTGAACTGTCACTACTGGGGACGCAGTGCAGTGACTCCAGAGAGTGCGCTGGCACCAGTGGAGATGCACTGCAGTGGGTCCAGAGAGTGCACTGGCACCAGTGGAGATGCATTGCAGTGGGTCCAGAGCGTGCACTGGCACCACTGGGGATGCAGTGCAGTGAGTGCAGAGAGTGCACTGGCACCACTGGGGATGCACTGCAGTGAGTCCAGAGAGTGCACTGGCACCACTGGGGATGGAGTGCAGTGAGTCCAGAGAGTGCACTGGCACCACTGGTGCTACACTGCAGTGAGTCCAGAGAGTGCACTGGCACCACTGGGGATGCACTGCAGTGAGTCCAGAGAGTGCACTGGCACCACTGGAGATGCACTGCACTGAGTCCAGAGAGTGCACTGGCTCCACTGGGGATGCAGTGCAGTGAGTGCAGAGAGTGCAGTAGCACAACAGGGGATGCACTGCAGTGACTCCAGAAAGTGCACTGGCACCACTGGGGATGCAGTGCAGTGAGTCCAGAGAGTACACTGGCACCACTGGGGATGCACTGCAGTGAGTCCAGAGAATGCACTGGCACTAATGGGGATGCAGTGCAGTGACTCGAAAGAGTGCACTGGCACCACTGCGGATGCACTGCAGTGAGTCCGGAGAGTGCCCTGGCACCAATGGTGATGCAGTGCAGTGAGTCCAGAGAGTGCACTGTCAGCACTGGGGATGCACTGCAGTGAGTCCAAAGAGTGCACTGGCACTACGGGGGATGCAGTGCAGTGACTCCAGAGAGTGCACTGGCACCACTGGGGATGCAGTGCAGTGAGTCCAGAGAGTGCACTGGCACCACTGGGATGCACTGCAGTGAGTCCAGAGAGTGTACTGGCACCACAGGGGATGCACTGCATTGAGTCCAGAGAGTTCTCTGTCACCACTGGGGATGCAGTTTAGTGAGTCCAGAGTGTGCACCGGCTCCAATGGGGATACACTGCAGTGAGTCTAGAGAGTGCACTGGCACCACTGGGGATGCAGTGCAGTGAGTCCAGAGAGTGCCCTTGCACCACCGGGGATTCAGTGCAAGGAGTCCAGAGAGTGCACTGGCACCACTGGGAATGCACTGCAGTGAGTACAGAGAGTGCACTGGCACCTAAGGGGCTGCACTGCTGTGAGTCCAGAGAGTGCACTGGCACCACTGGGGATGCACTGCAGTGAGTCCAGAGAGTGCACTGGCACCACTGGGGATGCAGTGCAGTGAGTCCAGAGAGTGCACTGGCACCACTGGGATGCAGTTTATTGAGTCCACAGAGTGCACTGGCACCTCAGGGGATACACTGCAGTGAGTCCTGAGAGTGCACTGGCACCACTGGGGATGCAGCACAGTGAGTCTAAAGAGTGCACTGTCACCACTGCTTATGCAGCGCAGTGAGTCCAGAGAGTTCACTGGCACCACTGGGGATGCAGTGCAGTGAGTCCAGAGATTGCACTGGCACCACTGGTGATGCACTGCAGTGAGTCCAGAGAGTGCACTGGCACCTAAGGGGATGCAGTGCAGTGAGTCCAGAGAGTGCAATGGCACCACAGGGGATGCACTGCAGTGATTCTAGAGAGTGCACTGTCACCACTGGGGATGCAGTGCAGTGAGTCCAGAGAGTGCACTGGCACCAGTGGGGGTGCAGTGCAGTGAGTCCAGAGACTGCACTGGCACCAACTGGAACTGCACTGCAGTGAGTCCTGAGATTGCACTGGCACCACTGGGGATGCACTGCAGTGAGTCCAGAGACTACACTGGCACCACTGGGGATGCACTGCAGTGAGTCCAGAGAGTGCACTGGCTCCACTGGGGATGCAGTGCAGTGAGTCCAGAGAGTGCACTGGCACCACTGGGGATGCACTGCAGTGAGTCCAGAGAGTACTCTGGCACCACTGAGCTGCACTGCAGTGAGTCCAGAGATTGCACTGGCACCACTGTTGATGCAGTGCAGTGAGTCCAGAGAGTGCACTGGCACCACTGGGGATGCAGTGCAGTGAGTCCAGAGAGTGCACTGTCACCACTGGTGATGCAGTGCAGTGAGTCCAGAGAGCCACTGGCACCACTGGGGATGCAGTGCAGTGAGTCCAGAGAGTGCACTGGCACCATTGGGGATGCAGTGTACTGAGTCCAGAGAGTGCACTGGCACCACTGGGGATGCAGTGCACTGAGTCCAGAGAGTGCACTCTCAGCACTGGGGATGCAGTGGAGTGAGTCCAAAGAGTGCACTGGCACCACAGGGGATGCAGTGCAGTGAGACCAGAGAGTGCACTGGCACCACTGGGGATGCAGTGCAGTGAGTCCAGAGAGTGCACTGGCTCCACTGGGGATGCAGTGCAGTGAGTCTAGAGAGTGCACTGGCACCACTGGGGATGCAGTGCAGTGAGTCATGAGAGTGCAATGGCACCACTGGGGATGCAGTGCAGTGAGTCCAGAGAGTGCACTGGCACCACTGGGGATGCAGTGCAGTGAGTCCAGAGAGTGCACTGGCACTAATGGGGATGCACCGCGGTGAATCCAGAGAGTGCACTGGCACCACCGGGGATTCACTGCAGTGAGTCCAGAGAGTGCACTGGCACCACTGGGGATGCACCGCGGTGAATCCAGAGAGTGCACTGGCACCACCGGGGTTGCACTGCAGTGAGTCCAGAGAGTTCTCTGGCACCACTGGGGATGCAGTGTAGTGATTACAGAGAGTGCACCGGCTCCAATGAGGATACACTGCAGTGAGTCCAGAGAGTGCACTGGCACCACTGGGGATGCAGTTCAGTGAGTCCAGAGAGTGCACTGGCACCACTGGGGATGCACTGCAGTGAGTCCAGAGAGTGCTCTGGCACCACTGAGTTGCACTGCAGTGAGTCCAGAGAGTGCACTGGCTCCCCTGGTGATGCACTGTAGTGAGTCCAGAGACTACACTGGCACCACTGGGGATGCAGTGCAGTGAGTCTAGAGAGTGCACTGGCACCACTGTTGATGCAGTGCAGTGACTCCAGAGAGTGCACTGTCACCACTGGGGATGCAGTGCAGTGAGTCCAGAAAGTGAACTGTCACCACTGGTGATGCAGTGCAGTGAGTCCAGAGAGTGCACTGGCACCACTGGGGATGCAGTGAACTGAGTCCAGAGAGTGCACTCTCAGCACTGGGGATGCACTGCAGTGAGTCCAAAGAGTGCACTGGCACCACTGGGGATGCAGTGCAGTGAGTCCAGAGAGTACACTGGCACCACTGGGGATGCACTGTAGTGAGTGCAGAGAGTGCACTAGCACAACAGGGGATGCACTGCAGTGAGTCCAGAGAGTGCACTGGCACCTCTGGGGATGCAGTGCAGGTAGTCCAGAGAGTGCACTGGCACCACTGGGGATGCACTGCAGTGAGTCCAGAGAGTGTACTGGCACCACAGGGGATGCACTGCAGTGATTCCAGAGAGTGCACTGGCACCACTGGGGATGCACCCCGGTGAGTCCAGAGAGTGCACTGGCACCACTGGGGATACACTGCAGTGAGTCCTGAGAGTTCTCCGGCACCACTGGGGATGCAGTTTAGTGAGTCCAGAGAGTGCACTGGCACCAATGGGGATGCAGCGCAGTGAATACAGAGAGTGCACTGGCACCACTGGGGATGCAGTGCAGTGAGTCCAGAGAGTGCACTGGCACCAGTGGGGATGCACTGCAGTGGGTCTAGAGAGTGCACTGGCACCACTGGGGATGCAGTGCAGTGAGTCCGGAGAGTGCACTGGCACCACTGGGGATGCAGTGCAGTGAGTCCAGAGAGTGCCCTTGCACCACTGGGATGCAGTGCAGTGAGTCCACAAAGTGCACTGGCACCACAGGGGATACACTGCAGTGAGTCCAGAGAGTGCACTGGCACCACTGGGGATGCAGTGCAGTGAGTCCAGAGAGTGCACTGGCACCACTGGGGATGCAGTGCAGTGAGTCCAGAGAGTGCACTGGCTCCACTGGGGATGCAGTGCAGTGAGTCCAGAGAGTGCACTGGCACCACTGGTGATGCACTGCAGTGAGTCCAGAGAGTGCACTGGCACCACTGGGGATGCAGTGCAGTGAGTCCAGAGAGTGCACTGGCTCCACTGGGGATGCAGTGCAGTGAGTCCAGAGAGTGCACTGGCTCCACTGGGGATGCAGTGCAGTGAGTCCAGAGAGTGCACTGGCACCACTGGGGATGCACTGCAGTGAGTCCAGAGAGTGCACTGGCACCTAGGGGCTGCACTGCAGTGAGTCCAGAGAGTGCACTGGCACCACTAGGGCTGCAGCACAGTGAGTCCAGAGAGTGCACTGTCACCACTGGGTATGCAGTGCAGTGAGTCCACAGAGTGCACTGGCACCACAGGGCATACACTGCAGTGAGTCCAGCGAGTGCACTGGCACCACTGGGGATGCAGCACAGTGAGTCCAGAGAGTGCACTGGCACCACTGGGGATGCAGCGCAGTGAATACAGAGAGTGCACTGGCACCACTGGGGATGCAGTGCAGTGAGTCCAGAGAGTGCACTGGCACCAGTGGGGATGCACTGCAGTGGGTCTAGAGAGTGCACTGGCACCACTGGGGATGCAGTGCAGTGAGTCCGGAGAGTGCACTGGCACCACTGGGGATGCAGTGCAGTGAGTCCAGAGAGTGCCCTTGCACCACTGGGATGCAGTGCAGTGAGTCCACAAAGTGCACTGGCACCACAGGGGATACACTGCAGTGAGTCCAGAGAGTACACTGGCACCACTGGGGATGCAGTGCGGTGAGTCCAGAGAGTGCACTGGCACCACTGGGGATGCAGTGCAGTGAGTCCAGAGAGTGCACTGGCTCCACTGGGGATGCAGTGCAGTGAGTCCAGAGAGTGCACTGGCTCCACTGGGGATGCAGTGCAGTGAGTCCAGAGAGTGCACTGGCACCACTGGGGATGCACTGCAGTGAGTCCTGAGAATGCAATGGCACCACAGGTGATGCAGTGCAGTGAGTCCAGAGAGTGCACTGGCACCACTGGGGATGCAGTGCAGTGAGTCCAGAGAGTGCACTGGCACTTCTGGGGATGCAGTGCAGTGAATGCAGAGAGTGCACTAGCACAACAGGGGATGCACTGCAGTGACTCCAGAAAGTGCACTGGCACCAGTGGGGATGCACTGCAGTGAGTCCAGAGAGTGCACTGGCACCACTGGTGATGCAGTGCAGTGAGTCCAGAGAGTGCAGTGGCAGCACTGGGGATGCAGTGCAGTGAGTCCAGAGAGTGCACTGGCACCACTGGGGATGCACTGCAGTGAGTCCAGAGACTTCACAGGCACCACTGGGGATGCAGTACAGTGAGTCCAGAGAGTGCACTGGCACCAGTGGGGATTCAGTTCAGTGAGTCCAGAGAGTGAACTGGCACTACTGGGGATGTAGTGCAGTGAGTCCAGAGAGTGCACTGGCACCACCGGGGATTCACTGCAAGGAGTCCAGAGAGTGCAGTGGCACCACTGGAAATGCACTGCAGTGAGTACAGAGAGTGCACTGGCACCTAAGGGGCTGCACTGCAGTGAGTCCAGAGAGTGCACTGGCACCACTGGGGATGCAGTGCAGTGAGTCCAGAGAGTGCACTGACACCACTGGGAATGCACTGCATTGAGTACAGAGAGTGCACTGGCACCTCAGGGGCTGCACTGCAGTGAGTCCAGAGAGTGCACTGGCACCACTGGGGATGCACTGGAGTGAGTCCAGACAGTGCACTGGCACCACTGGGGATGCAATGCAGTGAGTCCAGAGAGTACACTGGCACCAATGGGATGCAGTGCAGTGAGTCCAGAGAGTGCACTGGCACCACAGGTGATGCACTGCAGTGAGTCCAGAGAGTGCACTGGCACCACTAGGGATGCAGCACAGTGAGTCCAGAGAGTGAACTGTCACCACTGGGGACGCAGCGCAGTGACTCCAGAGAGTGCGCTGGCACCAGTGGGGATGCACTGCAGTGAGTCCAGAGAGTGCACTGGCACCACTGGGGATGCAGTGCAGTGAGTCCAGAGAGTGCACTGGCACCACTGGGATGCACTGCAGTGAGTCCAGAGAGTGTACTGGCACCACAGGGGATGCACTGCAGTGAGTCCAGAGAGTGCACTGGCACCACTGGGGATGCACTGCAGTGAGTCCAGAGAGTGCACTGGCACCACTGGAGATGCACTGCACTGAGTCCAGAGAGTGCACTGGCTCCACTGGGGATGCAGTGCACTGAGTGCAGAGAGTGCACTAGCACAACAGGGGATGCACTGCAGTGACTCCAGAAAGTGTACTGGCACCACTGGGGATGCAGTGCAGTGAGTCCAGAGAGTGCACTGGCACCACTGGTGATGCAGTGCAGTGAGTCCAGAGAGTACACTGGCACCACTGGGGATGCACTGCAGTGAGTCCAGAGAATGCACTGGCACTAATGGGGATGCAGTGCAGTGACTCGAAAGAGTGTACTGGCACCACTGCGGATGCACTGCAGTGAGTCCGGAGAGTGCCCTGGCACCAATGGTGATGCAGTGCAGTGAGTCCAGAGAGTGCACTGTCAGCACTGGGGATGCACTGCAGTGAGTCCAGAGAGTGCACTGGCACCACTGGGGATGCAGTGCAGTGACTCCAGAGAGTGCACTGGCACCACTGGGGATGCAGTGCAGTGAGTCCAGAGAGTGCACTGGCACCACTGGGATGCACTGCAGTGAGTCCAGAGAGTGTACTGGCACCACTGGGAATGCACTGCAGTGAGTACAGAGAGTGCACTGGCACCAGTGGGGATGCACTGCAGTGAGTCCAGAGAGTGCACTGGCACCACTGGGGCTGCACTGCAGTGAGTCCAGAGAGTGCACTGGCACCACTGGGGATGCAGTGCAGTGAGTCCAGAGAGTGCACTGGCACCACTGGGATGCAGTTTATTGAGTCCACAGAGTGCACTGGCACCTCAGGGGATACAC